>NC_071989.2:181662142-182339285 GCF_028885655.2 Pongo abelii
GCCTGCAGGCCCTGCCTCCAGCCAGGCAGAGGAAAAGGTCGCATGAAAGATGCAGCCCTGGTTCAAAGGTCCCTCACGGAGAAGCCTTTTCCTTCCAGCAGCCGCCACGGAAGGCCGACTTACTTGCTCTTTTCAGGCCTCTATTATACTCACCTTTTACCCCTGAGAGCAAAGAAAAGAGGAAGCAAGCTGCTGTTTGCTTTCTGGAGGCAAAGTGAAAATAGGAGCACCCATGAGAAAGATGGTGACTCATTCCCTGACGGAGGGACAAGGCCAGCTAGAGCAGACGGGCCTTGGGAAGACCTGGGCTTTTGTTCCTTTTGGGACCAAAATGAATCACTGATCTCATTAAGTCACACCGGCCAGTCCCAAACTTTCCCAGGTAGAACCACTGCAAGCATCAAATCTTAGGTGAGGCCCCATCAATGGGCGTGAACAGGAGCAAAAAGGCTGAGCTTCTCCTCATTCAAGAGGCCAGACAAGACCTTGTTCTCCTTGGAGCAAAGTGGTAACTGGACCCAGAAGAGGAAGGTCAGGCACGATGCCTTGAACAAGGCCGGTCAGCAAGGTGGTAGCCCCCTACCTAGGCACACTAGTGCTTTGGGACGCCATACAACACACCCACTCATTTGCCCATGGATTCAGACAGGTAGTCAGCAAGCATTGACACGACATCCAGCTGGTGCCAGGTGTTCTACATGCCATCTCTTCTCCAGACCCTGCATAAGAGGAAGAGGAGCCTCATTTCACAGACAAGAAAACAAAGGTGGCTGGGCGCAGTGGCTCACCCCTGTAATCCCAGCACTTTGGAAGGCCAAGGTGGGCTGATCACCTGAGGTCAGGAGTTCGAGACCAGCCTGGCCAACATGGTGAAACCCTGTCTCTACTAAAAATACAAAATTAGCAGGGTGTGGTGGTAGGCACCTGTAATCCCAGCTACTTGGGAGGCCAAGGCAGGAGAATCGTTTGAACCCAAGAGCTGGAGGTTGCAGTGAGCTGAGACCACACCATTGCACTCCAGCCTGGGCAAAAAAAGCGAAACTCCCCCCTCAAAAAAAAAAAAAAAAAAAAAAAAGAAAGAAAGAAAGAAAGAAAATGAAAAGAAAGGAAGAAAAAAGAAAAGAAAAGAAAACCAAAGCACTGGCCTGGCTCACACAGCCAGGAATCCATCCCAGAGCTGGCTGACCCCGAACCTTTCTTCTTTTGATGTTTTCTCTACAGAGACCTACTCTTCATCAGCAGGCACTGAAGGCACATTTCACACATCATCATCTGCGTTTGTCTAGGAGAGCCTAGAAAGTCAGAGATTTTTCTCGACAAAGCCGCCTGGGTTATTTCAGAGGAGGAACCTGCTGCATGGAGAAGCAGAAACTTGGGCTCATCCTCCAAGGCCTCAGCATTCCAGAGGCCAGATGTGTGAGCCTGACGTCACCCACCAAGTCGTGGCCCCATTCCAGGCTGCGCTCCGATGGATTGCGACCCCTGTTCCTCCATGCTCTCTCCTCCTCCCTTTCCTCGGCGTGAAGGAGACTGAGTGGTGCTGGCAGCCACTCCCCAGCATCTGGCGGAACATTCTGCCCCATAGTTGAGCTCTTTTCACTCCCCAGCTTCCCCTAGGGATGGCTGGTGACTCATATTTCCATTTTCAATGTGGGGCCAGGAGCCTGATCTTTCCATGACCACCAGGACTGGCTATATAGCATTGGAATCAAAGACATGAGCTATGACGTCAGATAGGCCTGAGTTCAAATCCTTCTCTACTGCTTGTTGGCTCTGTGATTTCAGGCAACTAACTCACCATCTCTGAGCCTCTCTTTCCCCAATTGGAAATGCAGACCACAATGATCCACTGTGATGTCTTCCCTCTTGCAAAAGTCCCTTCCCTTTTGCCTGAAGCTCTGAAAAATGAACCATTCCCTCTATCAGCTTTCTCTTTTAAATATTTACCTTTCACAAGACAAGGAAAGAGGAAGCTGATATTAGATTTTTTGAAATAGAATAGTAATATTTATATGCCATTTACTATGTGTAAAGGATCTATTATCAGGTGTTATTATTCACCCCATTTTATAGGTGAGGAAACTGAGGCCCAGAGAAGTAAAGTAACTTGCCCGAACCAGTAAGTGGCACGGCTGAAATTCACACCCAGGCTGTCTGGCTTCAGAATCCATGCTCTTAATCCCCATACAGAGAAATGCAAATGAGATGAAATGGGGAAGGCCGTGGCACAGTGCTGGGCCCACAGTGAACTCCAAGTAAGTGTTTGCTGCTAGTACTATTACTACTATTACTTCACCAGCATGTCAGAGTCTCATCCTTGCACACGAGAAGAAGCAGGGCAGGGATCCCTGCCCTTCTGGCCAAATCCAGCAGTCAAGATGCTCTTAAGTTAAAGAGGGCCAATCGCTCACCCCAAATGTGGGGGTCCTTTGCATGCCAATGGAATGTTCTTGTCACGTGGCTTGCCAGAGGGGGATGCTCTCCCTTGTCCTTAGGATGGAAACAGGAGAGGAAGTGCTGGGTGTATATTGCTGCCCCATAGATGTCAGCAGATTGTCAGGTGACCGTCCAGCCCAGGCAGCTTGGCTCCAAGAGGCCAGGTTTAACCACTGGGCTCTCTGCTTCCCCGAGAGACCACTCCTGTCAAAAGGTGAAGCTTGAGATTTAGGCCCCAAAACCAAAAAGCCAATGAGATGCTGGTAACAGAAACCCTACCAGAGACAAAGTATCCCTTCGTGGTTACAAGTGAAAGGCTCGCCACAGGAGTAGCAGGAAAACACAAACAAAAAGAAAGCAGGGCTAGCAATATGGATGATAGACAAGATAGAATTTGAGTAGAAATGCATGAAATTGAGGGATAAGGGGACCTCTTTGTCTCCATGTGCCACCTCCAACTGGCCTCACATTTTTATTATCCTTCCTAGACCTCTTCCACCTCATCTAGTTCTTCTGTGGCCCCTTGGTGGCCAAGGCCCGCCCTCTTCATGCCCCACGAGAGATGAGCCAGCCTCCAGGCCTCCCACTGCTGCTTGGTTTCCTTTCTCAGGGGCCTTTGGGAGGTTGAGTTTTTTTTTTTTTTTTTTTTTTTGAGACAGAGTCTTGCTCTGTCGCCCAGGCTGGAGTACAGTGGTGCCATCTTGGCTCACCGCAACCTCCACCTCCTGGGTTCAAGCAATTGTCCCGCCTCAGCCTCCCGAGTAGCTGGACTACAGGCGTGCACCACCATGCCTGGCTAATTTTTGTACTGTTAGTAGAGACGGGGTTTCACCATGTTGGCCAGGCTGGACTCGAACTCTTGACCTTGTCATCCGCCCACCTCGGCCTCCCAAAGTGTTGGGATTACAGGCATGAGCCACTGTGCCCAGACGAGGTTGAGATCTTTACTGCTTGGTCTTCCCCCATTTCCGAGGTTCCAACTCTGCCTGTTCTCAGGGCACTAGGGAGCTTGCCTCCCAGAAGGAGTGAGAGCGAGGGTGGACACCCAAAGGCCCTCTGCCTGGCTGGTTGCTCACACAGCTGTCTTTGAGTGAAGCGCCTGGCCCATGGTAGACATCCATAAATGTATGTTGCCTAAACTCAATTGAACCCTTAGTCTATAAATTCTGTTACTTTAACTTGAAAAAAGTGATGAGGAGGTCTTATCTGACAGTATTCATCCTGAGCTATAGAGATCATTCTAGAAAATTTCCTACCGAATGTTTTCAGCTGGAAAATAAGCTCACTGGAAGCTCCCAAGCCCATGCCTGTCCCTTATTTCCTTCATTCATTGAGCATTGATCAAGATTGCTACCCAGCACTTGATGTTGTAAGAAAGGCAAAACTGTGTAAGGCTTCAAGCTGCTAACACTATAGAAAGGACAGGAAGTCCTCCAGCCACGGGTCGATGTCTATGGAACATCAGCTATTTGATCCCAGATATTGATTACATACAGTGCAACAGGAAACAGAACACTTCGTGGAGCTCATAGTCTCCAGCAGGGGATGACAGACATCAAAACCAAAATTACAGCCCCAAGCGCAATCACCCCGAGCCCCCATCACAGTACCAGGCACCCCATACAAACAGCTGCCTTTCAAGACACTCGCTTCAGAGTTGAGCTTGGCTGGCTAGCACCTCAGCTGCATCACTTACTTTGTGTGACCTTGAGCAAAAGGTATAAACTCCCTGAGGCTTAGTTTCATTTTCTGTAAAATGTAAATAATAATCACTTTCTTCCTGGGGTCATGATAAAAACGAAAAGCAATGACCCAAGTAGCTGGCATATCATTATTATTATTATCATTATGATAATGACCATGACAATATAATAAATACCAGATGAATAGCCCAGAAATGGGAGAGGGAGGGAATACTTCTTCCTGGAGAGAGGGTGGTATGAGGATAATTTTCGGGAGAAGGTGGGTGTTGGTGCTGAGCCCTAAAGGAGGGGTTGGATTTCTATACAAGGAAGTGGCGAAGAGTGAATCAGTTCAAAAGTAGAAAAATGAATGATTCAGAAGGTCATTAAAATAAAACAAATAAAGAATCTAAACCAAATGACTGGGTTCCTTAAAAATAGGACATTGCATTGCCAAGCTAAGAAGCATTAGTCAGGCGGAGGAGGTGGTTACTGGGAAATTTCACCCAGTTCAGCATTATTGAGAAGTTGTGGGTTCCTGAAGCCTTCAGTGGGCGTTGTGCAATCCTGAGGGGTTAAGGTAACCCAAACCCTGGTCCAGGGAGTGAAAGGGAAGTGTTTAGGTTGGGGTCAATATTAGAAAAAAGCTCCTTGAAAAGCAGTGGTCTCCAGGGAAAGTGGTTAAGTGTGTTGGAGGAGTCTGGGGCGGTTCTATGGGCCAGAGGGCATCTGTCCAGGGAGCCATGACAGAGAACATCCGGAAGGCTGGAACTGTGCAGCCCGGGGTCTGGGTCTGACCCATTCATTCTCCCTGCAGTGTCTTGCAGTCTCTCCTTGCTTCTCTGTGCACTCTTCTGTGACAGGCACACTCCACCTTCCCTGTCCAACTGGTGGAGCTTGGTAGATGGGGCTCAAACCCCAGCTCTGCCACTCACTTGCTGTGTGATGTTGGGCAAGTCACCTCACCTCTCTGTGCCTTCATTTTCCATCCGTAAGAAGGGTGATCGTAATAGGAGTATGGTGAGAAATGAATGAAACACGCCTGACACACATAGGTCAGAAAATGTTAGTTCCGGCACCTTCTCCTGTTCTCCTCCTTGTCCTGGCCTCATCCTCTCCTTCTCTACCTATTCTGATGATTTCTTGCTGGAGGTGACCATGGATTCTATTAGGCAAATAAATGAACACCTCCTGTCTGGTGTCCTGCCAGACAATGACAAATGTCATTGACTCATTTGTGTCATTCCACTTACATTAACAAATAACTATAACATGATGAGCATTGTTCTTAGAATGAAAACAAAAATATGATACACAGACAAAGGGACGAGGGGCATACGAGAGATGGAAAGGAAGTGGCCAGGGACTGGGAAGGGAGAAGCCAACATCTGCAGTGCCCCTGTTGTGTGCTGGGCATGGAGAAGGACCCCCAGGATCAGGAGGAGAATGGGGCCCAGCCTGGACTTTGGAGGTGCCACAGCGCCGTGGGAGACAGACGCGCAAGCCTAAATGTTGGGGGGCCCAGGAGAGACTGTGGTTTTACTGTCTTGGGTGAGCTGGGGAAGGCTTTTGAGAGGAGGTGATAGAGGAGCTGGATGCTGAAGGATGAGTATTTACCAGGAAAGGCATTTTAAAACAAGAACAACCCATGTGAAGGCCGAGCGGCATCAAAGAACAGAGTATTTGGGAAATAGTTGGGTGTTTCTTTAGAGTAAGTGAAATTAAAACTTTTCATTTAGCATAGGACCAGACACAGAGTAAGTGCTCAGTTAAGTGATTGAGCATGGGTCCAGCACGTTGGTACTGTTAGATCGTCCATCAATTTGCCCCCATCTCTAAGCCCATATTCCTCAGGACAGCCCCATCATCTTCCAGGATGAGGGCAGCCTCAGGGTCAGAGGGAGGAGAGAAGTGAGCTACAAACAAAGAGAGGCAGTGGAGTGGGACAGGCCAGGGCTCGTTTCCTGCTTCTCAGGGGCCTGTGCAACGTCTTTCCTGCCTGGGGCCAAATGTTCTGTTCCCTTCTCCAGACAGAACCCAAAGTTTGAGCCAGCCCGCTGACCCGGGCTCAGCTAACGGGAAAGTGGGCCGCACTGGGCCCCAAGTCATCAGCTCACCCTGATGAGCCAGGCCCTGGAGATTCCGCCAACCCCAGGCAGCATTTAGAGAAGTACCAGGCCGAGTCATCAGCTCTGTGCAGTCACTGCCTGCTAGGGCTGCGCAGGGTGAGTGGGGAAATAAGCAGATTGCGGCACTGAGCTGTGGGAACCAAGCGCTGGGGCACTGGAGCTCTCTCCCTGGGTTTGTTACCAGAAGATGGTTATGTAATCGGCTCACTCATGCCTTCAACAAGCATGTATTGAGTGCCAACTGGGTGCCAGGCACTGTTTCTAGGCTCTGGAAATATAGCTGGGACAGATATAGAGACCCTGCCTCAGGAAGGTGACATTCTGGTGGACAAACTCATGTGAACACTGTCCTCCTGCGTTCAGTGAGTGTTTACCGTAAGCCAAGCTCTGTCCCAAGCACTGTGCTGATGACATCTCATTTCATCCTCTCTGTCACTGTAGGAGGCAATCTTTATTGTTATCCCATTTTACAGAACACACTCTCCTGCCTTAAGAACCCACCAGCAAGAACCCCCTTCCCCACATCTTCCCATGGTCCTTCTCATCCTTCAGGTCACATTGCTTCTCAAAAGGCAGTGAGGGCCAGGCACGGTGGCTCACACCTGTAATCCCAGCACTTTGGGAGGTCAAGGTGAGTGGATCACTTGAGATCAGGAGCTTGAAACCAGCCTGGCCAACATGGTGAAACCCCCTCTCTACTAAAAATAAAATGTAAAAAAATTAGCCAGGCATGGTGGCGCACACCTGTAATCCCAGCTACTCGGGAGGCTGAGATGGAGACTCACCTGAACCCGGGAGGTGGAGGTTGCAGTGAGCCGAGATAGTGCCACTGCACTCCAGCCTGGGTGACAGAGTGAGACTCCACTCAAAAAAAAAAAAAAATGCAGTGAGGTAAGATGGGGCGCAAATGGTGACACCTTGCCTTACTCCCAGCTCTTGGTGATCTAATGGGTCAGGAACGAGGGCCCTGTCATCCTCTGATAACAGTCAGGCCCTGCCCACCCAAAGCACTCTCCCGAACTCACTGGAACTTAGAACTTTCAAATGCTGTCAGAGCTTTGTAATTATGCCTTTTCCAGCATTCCTTAATCATCATTACTCTGGGCTCAGGCATTTAATTGCTCATCAGTTTCTTCATACTTTCATGAATGGAGAATGTCTTCATTCTTTCAGGGCAAGTACAGCCTTTGGTCAAATTGTGCCGTAGGTGAGTCCTCCCCACCCCACCAACTCTACCCCTGCCCCATAACTGGTATTCTGCCATATGCCTTCACTCACTCACATGAGCCCTGCTGTGTGCTAGGAAATTGGGTCAGGAGCCCCAAGGGAGGCAGAAGAAGAAGCAGCCACCATGATCAGGGGCCAGAGAGAAGGTGACACCGGGGAATTGGTGAGCCCAGGGATCGTGTCACCCCACAGAGCTAAGAAAAACATTGCCTGCCATCAGCTGCATCTGGAAGACTAATAGAAGTCATCCAGGTTCAGGGCTGTCTGGGCAGAGAAGAGTGAAAGGACATGTGGCCTTTGGGGAACCTGAACATAGCCAGGGGTGCACCACAACTTCTGGAGGGTAAAGGGGCCCAGGCAGCCAAAGGGCCAGCAAAGAGATGAGGGTGGCCAAAAGGGCAAACTCATGGGAGGTCTTCAGATTGGCATTAAGAATTTAACTTATTCATTCAAGAATGAATTCAAGTTGTTGAGCCATATTTCTGATCTAGGAACTGTTCTAGACCTTAGAGACTTGACTACGAAGAAGAAGGCAAGGCTCCTGCCCTCAGTGGAGTCTACCTGGTAGTGGGAGAGTTGGAGCTAGATTGCACCTGCTCACAAGAACAGGTTGTTTTAGATTTTCAGGAATTTGGACAGCCATGTGACATCACTTTGGTAGCTTGAAATTGGCCACAGTGGGTATGTTTACACCACAGAAATTGGCAGACGCTATAAGGCAGCCTCCCCACTACCCACAACCATCCTGCACCCAAAAGCTGATTGTTAAATATTTGCTAGGATACCACTAGGGGATACATTCAATAAACAAGCAGGCAGATAGGCAAATGTGGTAACAATAGATTGTACATAAGGGAAAAAATCAGCAGGGCCTTATGGTACAGAGGGACTGATGGGATGGGGGTAACCAGGGATGGCTTCCAGGAAGTGAAGTCACCTGAGGCTAATATCTAGATCCTGAGGAGGAAGGAATCAGACTTTTATTTTGTTTTTTTGTTTGTTTCTTTTGTGTTTTTTTGTAGACACAGGGTCCTACTTTGTTGCCCAGTCTAGTCTCAAACTCCTGGGCTCACGCGATCCTCCCACCACAGCCTCCCAAAGTGCTGGGATTACAGGTGGGAGCCACCATGCCCAGCTAGAACCAGGCTTTTGAAGAACTGGGACAGTGTTATAGACTGAATTGTTACCCCCTCAAAATTCATATGTGGAAGCCCTAACCCCCAATACTTCAGTATGTGAATGTATTTGAAGATAAGGCCTTTAAAGAGGCAGTTAAGTTAGAACAAGTCATTACAGTGGGCCCTAATCCAATGACTGGTGTCCTCATAAGAAGAGGAGATTAGGACAGACACCAAGGATGCATGAGCACAAAGAAAAGACCCTCAGAGGACACAGTGAGAAAATGGTTATCTGCAAGCCAAGGAGAGACCAAACCTGCTGACACCTTGATCTTGGACTCTCAGCCTCCAGAACTGTGAGGAATAAACTTTTGTTGTTCCACTATCACACACTATCCAGTGTATGGGATTTTGTTATGGCAACCTTAGAAAGCTAATAGAGACAGTATTCCAGGTAGATGGTACAGCAAGTGTCAGCAGCCTGGGGATATGGAAGGAGGCCAGTGTGCCTGGAGCACTGTTGGGAAGAGGGGCCTTGATAGGTACCTTTTCAAAAAATTTTTTTGTGGAGACAGGATCTTTCTAGGTTGCTCAGGCTTGATTCAAACTCCTGAGCTCAAGGGATCCTCCCACCTCGGCCTCCCAAGTAGCCAGGACTACAGCCACACACCACTGTGCCTGGCTAAAGTACCTGGTTTTCATTTAAGTGAGTTGGTGACCCATTTGGAGAGGTTTTATTTTTTAAATTCATTCGTGACTTATTAAGATGACTTTTTTGGTGATCTTTCTAATATTTTCATTAAAAACTTTTAAATGGTATTATATATAATTGTACATATTTATGGGGTACACATGATATTTCAATACATGCAGACAACCTGTAATGATTAAATCAGGGTAATTGGCATATGCATCATCTCAAACAGTTATTATTTCTTTGTACTGGGAATTTTCAAAATCCTCTCTTCTAGCTGCTTCAAAATAAATAATAAATTATTGTTAATTATAGTCACCCTGCTGTGCCATAGAACATCAGAACCTATTTCTTCTATTTAACCGTTTGTACCCATTAATCAGCCGTTCCCTACCCCTCCTTACCCACTTCTCTTCCCAGCCTCTGGTAACCACTATTCTACTCTCCACCTCTATGGAATCAACTTTATTAGCTCCCACTTATGAGTAAGAACACAGAATTTATCCTTCTGTGTCTGGCTTATTTCGCTTAGCATGATGTCCTTCATTTGGAGAGTTTTAAGCAGGGAGTAACAATATAGAGCTCAGCGATAATCATTTCTTCTTCTACCATATTACGTGGGGGATCCAACGGGATCCAATGAGATGGTGAGCATTCCACCTGTTAACTGCTCTAAATATGATGAAATGTGAGAGAAATTGGAAGAATGGTAATAAGGGGGAACAATCCAACTTAGAACAAGGAGACTCAGAGGCAGACGGTTTAATGATGGGAAGTTCTTCTCCCTCTGTAACAAGCCAAGAGGCAACACGCCTGCAGAAATCAGCTTCTAGATTCAATTCACTTCAACAAGTATCTAGTGAGCCATTCCTGATGTGCCAGGCTTGTTCTAGGTTCTGGGGATAACCGAGATTTAAAAACAGCAGACAGTCCAGGTGCAGTGGCTCACACCTGTAATCCCAGCACTTTGGGGGGCTGAGGCAGGAAGATTGCTTGAGCCCAGGAGTTCAAAACCAGCCTGGGCAACGTAATGAGACCCTGCCTCTACACAAAATACAAAAATTAGCCAGGTGTGGTGGCACACACCTGTAGTCCCAGCTACTCAGGAGACTGAGGTAGGAGGATCGCTTGAGCCTTGGAGGTTCAAGGATGCAGAGAGCTATGATTACACCACTGCACTCCAGCCTGGTTGACAGAGTGAAAGCCTGACTCAAAACAAAACAAAACAAAACAAAACAAAAACAAACAAAGAACAAAACCAGCAGACAAAAATCTCTGTCTTGTGGAGCTGGCATTCTGGGGTGCGTGTAGGGGAGTTGGGAGACAGCAAACATGTAAGTAAGATATAGGCTATGGCAGGTGAGTGTGGTGGGAAAATAAAGCAGGGAAGCATGGGGGAGGGTGCTTGGGTGGAGAGGGGTTGCCATTTTCAACATGACAGCCAGGGAAGACGTTGATGAGAACATGACACTGGAGTGAAGAACCCAAAAAGATGATGCGGATGCTGCAGGGCCTGTGGGCCCCAGGGAGATGGGGACCGCTGGAGGGCTATGAGCAGGAGAGAGACACAATTACTCTGAGTGTTGTACCAAGAATAAACTCTCACAGGGAGACAAGGAGACCGGGTGGGAGGTTACTTCCAGAATCCAACAAATGCCCTTTTAAAAAATTGAATGGATGACTCCAGGCCTGTCCAGCCCAGATGCCACATGTGGACATAGTATCTCTTCAACCTTCAAGAATATGTCTCCTAACACATGTAGCCAACTTTGGAAGGGATGTCACAGATCATCATGGGCTGATGTAGCCGTCCAAGAGAGGGCATTGAATTTAAAAATTAGGTTGCAGAACAGCATAATCCATTTTGTGCATGAAAAGTGAGTAGGTGATAGATAATAATAGAAGATAGATAGATAGATAGACAGACAGATAGATAATAGATAGACAGATAATAGGTAGATGGTGGGGAGGAAGGGAGAAAGAGAGGGAGTGAGAGAGGACGAAGGAAGGAAGGGAGGGAGGCAGGAAGGGAGGGAGGGAGGGAGGAAAGGGAAGGGAATAGAAGAAAAAGAAGGAAGGGAAGGAAGGAAGGAAAGAAGATATGGAGGGAGGGAGGAAGGAAAGAGAAAGGAACAGAAGAAAGGAAGGAAGGGGAGAAAGGGAAGGAAGGAAAGAGGGAAGGAAGGAAGGAAGACAGGCAGACTCAATACCCACTTGGTACTAGCTCCTTCAGCTGCTCTCCTGCTGAACTGAAGTCAGTCCCACCAGAGCCCATCTCCTTCCAAACCGCAAATTCAACCCTATAGTATTGCCAAACATGTGGATTTTAAAAAGTATTTTCTTTATTATGAAATATACATATAAGGAGTATATATGTTCAGGTCCACCATATTGCCAGAACCCAATGTCTCAATCACATAGATTTTACTGCTGTTTTCCTCTAGAGATGGAGGAGGGCGTTGCACCACACAAGGCCCATCAGGGCTTCTGAAAACTCCGCTTAAATGCCCCTTCTCTTTTCCCCAAGCTCCTCTGTCCACGGCATCCCTGACACCCCACCCTGAGCTGTCTGTCAAATGCCCCTCCCAGCTCCGCAGCACTCTGGCTGCCTTGCTTCTCTTTGCTCTTCCTAACATTTCCAAAGCTAAGAGACTGAGAACTGGGCAAAACAAACAGTGGGCTGAGGGCCAAACTGGGATGGTGCGGTCCTCCAGGACTTCCCTGGGGGCCTGCTCAGACTCACAAAAAACTCTCTACAGGGGTTACCTGTGGGGAAGGCTCAGGGGCTTTAGCTTTACCATTTGCCACCCTTTTGAACAATTTCTTCCTTGGAGGTATGTCGGTTTTAGAGAGACAGTAATCATACCCCCACCCAGGCCTGTCACTCCCAGTTTGGGATACAGGGAAAGAGAGCAAAAGGAGGTCCTCGATCCCTGGCTACCCCTTCCTTTCCTGTCCCTGATCCAGCCTCTGGGAAGCTGTGTGGACAGCCCAGCCTGAACTTGTCTTGCCTGAACTCTCACCCCTAAAGCTGCCCTTTGGTCATCCCTCAGCCCTAGGTCTACTCTTGTTAGATCAGATGTGGAAAGAGGCCTAGGTAGGCCCTGGAAATAGATTTGCGGATATTTTAGCAGGGAATTATGTCCTGGGTGCCCAGAGCATGGGGTGTGGAGTGGCAGAACAGAGGGGAGGTTAACACTGCATCCACCCAATGATAAGATTACCAGCATCTTTTTTTTTATTTTTATTTTTTTGAGAGTCTCGCTTTGTTACCCAGGCTAGAGTGCAGTGGCGCAATCTCGGCTCACTGCCAGCTCTGCATCCCGGGTTCACACCATTCTCCTGCCTCAGCCTCCCAAGTAGCTGGGATTACAGGCGCCCGCCACCACGCCTGGCTAATTTTTTGTATTTTTAGTAGACACGGGGTTTCACCGTGTTAGCCAGGATGGTCTCGATCTCCTGACCTCATGATCCACCCGCCTCGGCCTCCCAAAGTGCTGGAATCACAGGCGTGAGCCACCGCGCCCGACCTGTATTCTGTATTTTCTATCAAGCAGAACCCTGATGATCTTTGTGTAGTCTCCAAATGGTGCGGCCGCACTGGGAGGAATCGAGAGGACTACACAGTGAAGCACAGTGAAGAGGAGGCCTGAGGAGCCACGAAGACCTGTAGCGCATTCTGGATTTTGTCACAGCTTAGCTGGGTGCCCTGAGCAAGTCCCCTTGGCTGTCTTGAGCCTCAGTCTCCTTCTCCGTAAAACAGGAATAATAATAACCACGTGAATGGCACAGAGATTTTTAAGATGTAGTTATTACTATTTTTTAAACGTCAATTGATGCCAGGAATATTCTGCCAGCCCTCCAAGGGTGGTTTCAGCAGGCTTATTTCCTGGTCATAATCACTTCCTCCATCCCCGGCTTCTGTCATGCTCAGCCCTGACCTCACCACCAGCCCGCCCTGCCCCTCCCATTAGCTGCGTCACCACTGCCTGCCCCCACGTTTAGCCCAGCCCCCAGCCCAGATCTCAGCCTTAGGTGAAAAGCGTCAGCCCGCACACTTTCTATTTTACGTCCTGCCGCCCTTTTAACCTTTACCCTTTCCCTGCTCCCTTTCAGACCCTCTTACTCACCTCTACAGATGACGTGTAAAAGAGCTCAAATCAGTGTGTTACCTTTCCTGGGGTTATTTTCTTTTTAAACTGAGGTTTTGTCCCTTAGTGAGAAAGCCGGGGTACCGCTGAAAAGAAAGCCAGCCTGGGAGCAAGAGACTTGGATTTAAATCTTGCATCTGTACTTTCTAGTTGTGGGGTCTCTGATGAGTTACTTTAGCTCTCTGAACCTCAGGGTTCTCATCTATAAAATGGAAGAATGTCCAATGCTTTGGGAGGCTGAGGTTGGGGGATCGCTTGAGCCCAGGAGTCCAGGACCAGCCCGGGCAACGTAGCAAGATCCCATCTCTATGAAAAAAACCCACAAATTAGCTGGGTATGTTGGTTCCCACCCATAGTCACAGCTACTTGGGAGGCTGGAGTGGCCTGATTGCTTCAGCCCAGGAGTCCCATGTTACAGTGAGCTGTGTGATCACACCACTGCACTCCAGCCTGAATGACAGAGCAAGACCCTGTCTCTCAAAAAAAAAAAAAAAAAAAAAAAAAAAAGAGAGAGAGACAGAATGAATGATTGAAAAATTTCTACCCAACAATTTTGTATATCGAACCACCAACATGTGTAAGACACAGAAGAGGAGTTTTGTCAGTGATAGGTATGTACCGCCCAGTGGGTTCGTCTTGTCTGCTGCCCAAGGGGAATGGAAATAGAGACAGAGTTTATACACGCAGAGCGTTTTCCTGCTGAACAGGAAACCAGAGTTTTATTATTGTGCACATCAGCCTTCCAGAAAATTTGGAGGCTAGGGTTTTTTAAAGATAGTTTAGGGGGCTAGGGTATGGGTGCTGCTGACTGGGTGGGGATGCAATCGTAGGGGTGAGGAGAATGGTCCTCGTGTTCTGAGTCCACTTCTGGGTGGAGGCCTCAGGACTGGGTGAGTGGAGAGTCAAGGGTCCAGGTAGGGCCATCCAGTTGTCAGAAATGCAAAACTCTGAAAAGACATCTTAAAAGGCCAAACTTAGGTTCTACAATAGTGATGTCACTTACGGGAGTAATTGGGAGGAAGCTGCAAATCTTGTGACCTCTGGAATAATGGCTGGTAATCATTTAATGATGCCTTTAATGATGCCTACACCTTAGAATTCAGGCCCCTCTCATTGTCCTAAACTGGTGGCCTTTCATTAGTTTTACAAAAGTGGTTTAGTTTTTGGGAAGGGCTACTGTCACTTAAACCAAACTTATCCAACCCACAGCCCTCAGGCCACATATGGCCCAGGACTGCTTTGAATGCTGCCCAATACAAATTCGTAAACTTTCTTAAAACATTGTGAGGTTTTTTGTGGTTTTTTTTGCGTTTTTTTTTTTAAGTTCATCAGCTTTATTAGTGTCAATGTATTTTATATGTAGCCCAAGACAATTCTTCTTCCGATGTGGCCCAGGGAAGCCAAGAGATTGGACACCCTTGATTTAAACTATAAACTAAATTTCTCCCGAAGTTAGCTTGGCCCATACCCAGGAATGATCAAGAGCAGTTTGGAAATTAAAGGCAAGATGGAGTTGATTAGGTCAGATCTCTTTTACTGTCATAATTTTCTCACTGTTATAATTTTTGCAAAGGTGGATTCAGGTGGAGGCCAGATTATACAGGGCCTAAACAAGCAGATTAATGAGTTTAGACTTCATCTTGAGGGCACTAGGGAGCCATAGAAGGCTCTAATCAGAGGGTGGCAACATTGGGTGGTATAGTTGAGATATGGGAAGGTTTGCTCAGGTGGCAAGATAGGGACAGGTAAGAGGCAGGGAGACCAGGGAACAGCCATGAGAACTGAACTCGGGCAGTGGCTGGGGAATGGGGAGGAAGAAAGGATTCAAGACCCAGTCTGGAGGTGGCATCCTCAAGGGAGGAGGTGTCCTCACACTCCACTCTGCTAGCAACTGGAGGGTCTGTAAGCCCTCAGGCCAGCACTGATCACCTGTATTTAGCTCTGGCAAACGAGCGGAAGGAGGAATAGTGTGTGAGAGGGAGAGAAGGTGAAAAAGAAAACAGAAATCCTGATTTTTCTGTCCCAATTTTTTGAACACTGATATCAGCTAGAACAATCAATATACAGCAAAATAGAAGAAAAGGAAAAGTTTTTGTTGAGAAATGGTAATAGCTCACTTTCACTGAGCTCTTGCTACATGCCAGGCACCATACTAGGCATTTGACTCTATTATCTCATTTAACCATCACAGTTAGCTCACGAGGGAGGTATCCCCATTCTTTCCTTGTTAAAGATGAGAAACACAAGCATAGAGGAGTTAAAGATGTGGTCTAAAAGCAAGGATTGCAATTCAAGGTTGTCAGGCCCAAACCCTAAATTCTTTTTCTTATTCTTTTTTTTTTGAGACGGAGTCTTACTCTGTCGCCCAGGCTGGAGTGCAGTGGCACGCTCTCTGCTCACTGCAAGCTCCGCCCCCCGGGTTCATGCCATTCTCCTGCCTCAGCCACCGCGCCCAGCCCCTAAATTCGTTTTTTATTTGATTTTTGTTTGGTTTTGTTTTCTTTTATTTTCCAAGATGGGGTATCGCTGTGTTGTCCAGGCTGGAGTGCAGTAGCGATATAATGGCTCACTGCAGCCTCAACCTCCCAAGCTCAAGCAATCCTCTTGCCTCAGCTTCCCGAATAGCTGGGACCACAGGTGTGTGCCACCACACCCAGCCAAGTTTTTATTTTTCTGTAGAGATGGGGTCTCCGTATGTTGCGCAGGCTGATCTCAAACTCCTGGGCTGAAGCAATCCTCTCACTCAGCCTCCCGAGGTGCTGGGATTACAGGCATAAACCATTGAGCCCAGCCCCTAAACCCCAAGTTGTTAGGGGAAAACTAAACACCTAGTGAGACTACAACAAAATGAGAACCAGAAATGTGGGTGTCCGATAATAGCAGGTTAGCCACCATAAGGAGAAGAAAAGCACATTATATGCAGTGTGACTATAAGCACATTTTTAGGAAACCTATACATGGATACAAGATAATATTTACAAAAGCAATCACAAATATAAAGTCTCCAAGATAAGTCGTTGTGGTATTATGATCTGTATTGATTTTCATCCACAGTTCCTGGTTCATAATTCCATAGCCCTAGTTACAGTGTTTTATTATAATGTTGAGTGAGTTGGGTCTCAGGAAACAAACTCTCCTGACCTCATTTCACTTACTTCAAGGAAGAACTCTAATCTTCCCCCATCTTTTTGACTGTGGGTTTTAAGACCCTCCCCAGAAAGGGTCCTGCCCTATATCCTGGAGGAAGGAATGCTGACTGACATCATTAAGCTTCCATAAAAACCCAAGAGGACGAGGTTTGGAGAGCTTCCAAGTAGCTGAACATGTGGAGGTTCCCGGAGGGTAGCATACCCAGGGAGGGCATGGAAACCCCGCATCCCTTCCCCTATACCTCACCCTACACATCTCTTCTTCTTGGGTTGGGAGAGGATGGCCAGTCTTGGGAACCGAGCCCTCACCCTGTGGTATCTGACACTACCTCCAGGTAGATAGTGTTGAAATTGAATTGGAGGACACCCAGCTGTTATCCATTGCTTGGTGTATGGGGAAAATCCCACACATTTATTTGGTCACAGAAGTCTTCTGCTGTGTTGGTGACTGTTGTGATGGTGTGAGAGCAGAAGAAAACCATGGCTTGAGAGAGGTTTTCCCTGCACAGTTGTCAAGACTTCTTTAAGAAAATTATAAATTATATTAAGTGGCATTAAAGAAAACCTAAATATATGGAGATGCATACCATGTTCATGGACAGAAAGGCAATTATCTTCACATTGTCCTAATGCTATTTGTTTTTTCTTCTTTTTTTTTTCTTTTTTTTTTTTTTGAGAGAGAGTCTCACTCTGTTGCCCAGACTGGAGTGCAGTGGTATGATCTCAGCTCACTGCAATCTCCACCTCCCGGGTTCAAGAGATTCTTCTGCCTCAGCCTCCCATGTAGCTGGGACTACAGTTGTGTGCCACCACACCTGGCTAATTTTTGTATTTTTAGTGCAGATGGGGTTTCACCATATTGGCTAGGCTGGTCTTGAACTCCTGACCTCACGATCCGCCCAGCTCAGCTTCCCAAAGTGCTGGGATTATAGGTGTGAGCCACTGCACCCAGCATCCTAATGCTATTTCAACCAAAAGCCCCAAGCAGTTTTTCGTATAATTTGACAAGCTGAAACTTCAATTTATATGAAGGAGCAAAGGACCAAGAAAGGCTAAGACTTGCCCAAAGCAGAATTCTGGGCAGGTACTTGACCTCCATATATTGAGATTTACTATAAACAACCACAATTAAGACAGTATGAAAATGACATAGAGATTGACAAACGAATGATGGAACAGAATGAAGGGCCTCAAAATGGATCCACACAGGGATCCAGAATCCCTGCTTTCTGGTGGAGGATGCCCTGAAGACTAATGGGCAAAGAACAATTTATTTCATCAATAAAGCTGGGACAATTGGCTATCCAAATTGGAAAGACAATACCCCTTAACACATAAAAACTCAATTCTAGGTGGATCAAAGTCCTAAATGTGAAAATAAATCCTTAAAACTCTTAGAAGAAAATGTAGAATATTTTTATGATCTCAGGGTAGAGACAGATTTCTTAAGCAAAATACAGAAAATGCAACCACAAAGAAAAAGACTGACATTTTTTTGAAACAGTAAGTATGTGATTAAAAAAAAACTGGCACGTTTGATAAAATAATTTCTGTTCATTAAAAGACATCATAGGTCAAGCACAGTGGCTCATACCTGTAATCCCAGCACTTTGGGAGGCCTAGGTGGGAGGATTGCTTGTGGCCAAGAGTTCAAGACCAATCTAGGCAACATAGCAAGACCCTGTCTCTATAAAAAATACAAATTAGCTGTGTGTGGTGGCATGCACCTGTAGTCCTAGCTACTCAAGAGGCTGAAGTGGGAGGATCACTTGAGCCTGAGAAGTTGAAGCTGCAGTGAGCCATGATTACATCACTGCACTCCAGCCTGGGTGACACAGCCAGACAGTCTCTTAAAAAAAAATTGTTTTTGTCTGGGCACAGTAGCTCACGCCTGTAATCCCAGCCTTTGGGAGGCCAAGGCGGGTGGATCATCTGAGGTCAGGAATTTGAGACCAGCCTGGCCAACATGGTGAAACCCTGTCTCTACTAAAAACACAAAATTAGCCGGGCATGGTGGCGCATACCTGTAAGCCCAGCTACTTAGGAGGCTGAGGCAGGAGAATCACTTGAACCCCGGAGGTAGAGGTTGCAGTGAACAGAGATCACATCATTGCACTCCAGCCTGGGCAACAAGAGTGAAATTCTGTCTCAAAAAAAAAAAAAATTGTTTTAAATAATAATTTAAAATACATCATAATACATGAAATGATAAGCCATAAATTTAGAGAAGATATTTTAATGTATAATCAATAAATGATTAGTATCCAGAATAAAGTCCTACCAATTCATAAAACTAAGATAATCTCATAGAAAAATTGGCAAAAGACTTAAACAGATATTTTACATAAGATGAAACAAATGTGACAAAGGAACTTATGACCAGATGCTCAATTTCATTATCATTCATGGAAATGCAAAATAAAACCACACTGAAATATCATTCTGTACCCACCAAACTGGTAAAAACCAAAAGTCTGACAATAATAAATGTTAGGATGTGGAGCAACTGTGATGACCATATACTCTTGATGACACTGTACGTTGGTGCTGCCACTTTAGAAAATAGAACACTCGGGCTGGGCGTGGTGGCTCATGCCTGTAATCTCAGCACTTTGGGAGGCCAAGGTGGGTGGATCACAAAGTCACGAGTTCAAGACCAGTCTGGCCAAGATGGTGAAACCCCATCTCTACTAAAACAAAAATGCAAAAATTAGCCAGGCCGGGCGCGGTGGCTCACTCCTGTAATCCCAGCACTTTGGGAGGCTGAGACGGGTGGATCACGAGGTTAGGAGATCGAGACCATCCTAGCTAACATGGTGAAACCCTGTCTCTACTAAAAATACAAAAAATCTGGTGGGCGTGGTGGCGGGCGCCTGTAGTCCCAGCTACTCAGGAGGCTGAGGCAGGAGAACGGCATGAACCCAGGAGGCGGAGCTTGCATTGAGCTGAGATCGCGCCACTGCACTCCAGCCTGGGCAACAGCAAGACTCTGTCTCAAAAAAAAAAAAAGAAAAAAATTAGCCTGGCGCGATAGCAGGCGCCTCTTATCCCAGCTATTTGGGAGGCTGAGACAGGAGAATTGCTTGAACCCAGGGGGCGGAGGTTGCAGTGAGCAAGATCACGCCACTGCACTCCAGCCTGAGAGACAGAGTGAGATTCCGTCTCAAAAAAAAACGAAAAAGAAAATAGAACACTCACATCTTATGACCCAGCAATTCCAACTCTAATTACATAACTAGAAAAACCTCTTGTACATGTGCATCAGGGTATATGTACAAGAATGGTCATAGCTGTCATTTATTAAAAATTCTGGAACCAGCTGGGCGTGGTGGCTCATGCCTGTAATCCCAGCACTTTGGGAGGCTGAGGCGGGCAGATCACTTGAGGTCAGGAGTTTGAGACCAGCCTGGCCAACGTGGTGAAACCCCGTCTCTACTAAAAATACAAAAATTAGCCGGGCATGGTGGTGCGTGCCTGTAGTTCCACCTACTTGGGAGGCTGAGGCAAGAGAATCACTTGAACCTGGGAGGCAGAAGTTGTGGTGAGCCAAGATTGTGCCACTGCACTCCAGCCTGGGTGACAGAATGAGACTTCGTCTCAAAAAAATAAATAAAATTCTGGGACCATTTTCACACATTAGGATGGCTATGATAAAAAAAAAATTTTAAATAAAAATACCAGAAAATAACAGGTGTTGGTGAGCATGTGGGGAAATTAGAACGCTTGTGCACTACTGGTGGGTAATGTAGCATGGTGCAGAGACTGTGGAAAACACACGGTGGATCCTCAAAAAATTAAACATAGAATTACCATATGATCCAGCAATTCCACTTTTGAGAATACACCCAAAATAACTGAAAGCAGGGGTCTGGTGTGGTGGCTCACGCCTGTAGTCCCAGAACTTTGGGAGGCCAAGTGTCTCACGCATCCATGTAAAGAGACCACCAAACAGGCTTTGTGTGAGCAATAAAGCTTTTTAATCACCTGGGTGCAGGCAGGCTGAGTCCGAAAAGAGAGTCAGCAAAGGGTGGTGGGATTATCATTTGTTCTTATAGGTTTTGGGATAGGTGGTGGAGTTAGGAGCAATGTTTTGTGGGCAGGGGGTGGATCTCACAAAGTACATTCTCAAGGGTGGGGAGAATTACAAAGAACCTTCTTAAGGGTTGGAGAGAAACAAATCACAATGGTGGAATGTCATCAGTTAAGGCTATTTTCACTTGTGGATCTTCAGTTACTTCAGGCCATCTGGATGTATACGTGCAGGTCACAGGGGATATGATGGCTTAGCTTGGGCTCAGAGGCCTGACACGAGGCAGGTGGATCACTTGAGGTCAGTAGTTCGAGACCAGCCTGGCCTGAACATGGTGAAACCTCATCTCTACTAAAAATACAAAAATTAACCGGGTGTGGTGGTACGCATCTGTAATCCCAGCTACTTGGGAGACTGAGGCAAGAGAATCGCTTGAACTCTCTTGAGGCAGAGGTTGCAGTGAACTGAGATTGTGCCACTGCCCTCCAGCCTGAGCGACAGAGCGAGAATGTTAAAAAAAAAAAAAATTGAAACTCAAACAGATATTTTATACTGATGTTCATAGCAGCATTCTTCACAATAGCTAAAAAAGGTGGAAGCAACCCAAATGTCCATCAATGGATAAATAAATAAACAAAATATGGTATATACATACAATAGAATATCTTTCAGCCTCAAAAGGAAGGAAATTCTGACATATGCAACAACATGGATGAACCTTGAGGACGTTATGCTAAGTGAAATGTGCTAGACTCACAAAAAGATAAATACTGTATCATTCCGCTTATATGAGGTCCCTAAAGTTGTCAAATTCATAGAGACAGAAAGTAGAATGCTGGTTGCCAAAGGCTGAGGGGAGAGAGGAATGGAGAGTTATGGCTTAATGGGTGCGGAGTTTTAGTTTGGGAAGATGAAAAATTCTGGAGACGGATGGTGATAATGGTTGCACAACAATGTGAATGTACTTAATACCACTGAACTATACACTTAAAAATGGCTAAAATGAGGCTGGGGGTGGTGGCTCACACCTGTAATCCTGGCATTTGGAAGACCGAGGCAGGTGGATCACTTGATGTCCAGAGTTCAAGACCAGCCTGGCCAACATGGAGAAATCCCATCTCTACTAAAAGTACAAAAATTAGCCGAGCGTGGTGGCAGGCGCCTGTTGTCCCAGCTACTCGGGAGGCTGAGGCAGGAGAATGGCGTGAACCTGGGAGGCGGAGGTTGCAGTGAGCTGAGGTTGTGCCCCTGCACTCCAGTCTGGGAGACAAGAGTGAAACTCTGTCTCCAAAAAAAAAAAAAAAAAAAAAAGAAAGAAATGGCTAAAAAGGTAAATGTTTATACGTATAGACAGAGTATAGACATATATACACGTGTATACAACATAGACACATGTATATGCTGTATGTACATGTGTATATCATAATACAAAAATACCAGTAATCATTTAGCTTAATAAAATGTTTTAAAGATAAAAAAAAAAATTCCTGGAAACCACCCACATGTATATCAGCAGGAGCATAGATAAATAATGTACAGTATATTCATACAGTGTGTTATTGTACAGCAATGACAATGAATGATCTAAACCCACACCATCAACATGGGTGAATCTCACAAACATAATACATGAAAAGGGCAAATTGCAAAATAATACAATCCAATTATATATAAACGTCAAAAACATTACATCATTTTGGGACTCTATCTATCTATCTATCTGCAGTAAAACTATATAAAGAAAAGCAAAGGGGCCAGGCGTGGTGGCTCACACCTATAATCCCAGCACTTTGGGAGGCCGAGGTGGTAGGATTGCTTGAGTTCAGGAGTGTGAGACCAACCTGGGAAACATGGCGAAACTCTGTCTCTACAACAAATAAAAAATTAGCCAGGCATGGTGGCGCATGCCTGTAGTCCCAGCTACTCAGGAGGCTGAGGCAGGAGGACTGCTTGAGCTTAGGAGGTCAAGGCTGCAGTGAGCCGTGATTATGCTACTGCACTCCAGCCAAGGCAATAGAGCAAGACCTTGTCTAAAAAAAAAAAAAAAAAAAAAAAAGATTTGCACAAATTCAAGATGGTGGCTACTCAGGGTGGGTAGGAAGAGGCACATGATCAGAGTGGGGCATGAGAGGGCTTCTTGGATATTGATGATGGTCTATTTCTTAAGCTGGGTGATGGATACATGGGTATTTATTCTACATTTATTCTTTAATTTATACATATGTGTTATATACACTTTTTGGTATCTGAATGATATCACATAATTATTTTAAAATGCTATATATAGAAAAAAGCCTGGAAGAACTCTAAATATAATGGTGTCTCAGTAGTGGGACTTTCTTTTTACTTTCCACTTTTTGTATTTTTAAAATAGTCTTTTGTACTTTTATAATATAAAAAAAAGCATTAAATTACAATAAGAAAAAAAGAAACAAAGAGAGTATTTCCCTCAAATTTGTTCAGAGAAAAGGGAAGTGAGAGAAGATGGGTGAAAGCTCTGGGCTTCCCCCAATTCTACTAGCAATAAAAGATGACATTGGAATTTTGAGGTTAAATGCTACTTAGGAGATAATGAGTTTTAATCGTTATCTTGAGAAGGGAAACTTTCCTCCGAAAAGCAAATTCCCTGGTCCCTTTTCTCAGAAATTCCCTGCCAGTTTCAAGAGTGGGCAGAGAGTTTTGATGTCCTTTGGAAACAAGGGGACATAACCAAGGAGATAAAGCCACGGGACCCAGCCAGTCCTTGATGGGACTGATTTCAACTGAAAATCTTGACACAAATCCCCTTTCAACAGCCTAAAAAGCAGATGAAAGAGATGAAAAAGAGGAAAAAACGGAGCTAAGAGAAATTGTAGAGCTGGGAGATGGCTTGAGAATATATGGTTCAACACAGGTAACATACTTCTGGGTAGTGCGATGGCCTTTTGGCTAAATTTGATTCAGGAGATCTTAGGTTTCTTTTCTTAGTACTATCATCTTATGTACCTGGTCTCTTTCCCTTCATCACTCCCAACACAAGATAACAAACTCAACCATTCTCTCTCTTGAGGCATCTGTGTGCCCCACAAACACGTATGCAGCACCCACCATGTCTGCAAGCCTTGTTCGGCACCTAGAGATGCAGGAGAATGACACAGTGACTGTCCCTTCAAGAAGCTACCCCCTCAAGGTTGGGAGGCAGATACAATGGCCATTAGAATGGAATGTACAAGACATTGTGGGCCATGAGGAAGGGACTAACCCAGCTTGGGGTAATAAGGAGGGCAACCAAAAAGAGATGGCCCTTGTATGAAGTCATAAAGGATGAGCTGCAATAAGCCAGGCAAAGAGGGGTTAAGGTGAGTTCTTCCAGGCAAAGAGGACTACATGAGCAAAGACATGGAGGAGAAAAACAGCATGGCAGGAAGGGAACCGCAAGTACTGTAGTTTATTTCTTCCTGGGAAGGTGACCATGAGGCAGAGCCTGGCCAGGGGAGGGTGGAGAAATTAATGGGAACCATGTCTAGAAGATCCTTTCTCATCAGGTAGAGGGACTTAGACTCTGTTTCTTGGGTACTGGGGAGCCATGGAGGTATTTTAACTGGGAAGGGAGGTGGCCAATGAGTTCTTTGCATTATGACCAATCTTCTATTTAAATGGCCCACTTGATGATGTCAGGGAAACAAAAAAAAAAAAGAAAAAAAAAAGAAAGAAAGAAACTATAGGCAGATTAGGGAGAGGACAGATTCATGCTAAACTTGGAGAGACACATCCCCGTCTGAATCCTGCCTCACTACTCACCAGCCGTGATGAGTCACTTCAACATTCACTGAGCCTCTGCTCATCTGCAAAGTGGGGGTGGTGTGGGAGCATCCAATGAAATGTTTTTGTGGATTTGTACTCACCTGATCTCCCAGATATATTGTTAACCCAGAAATTAAGTGGCTGGATAATATGCACAATATCATTAATCCTAAAAGACTAATAAAGCAAAACACACATGTATGTAAAATGCAGAGAAAAAAGTTGGAAGGATTCACACCAAATCGAAAATAGGGGTTGCCGCTGGAGAGGTGGAAGCAAGCCAAGATTGGAGCTGGAGATCAAAGGGAGATTTAGCCTCATCTGTAGTTTTCATTTGTACAAGGAAAATGTACTCCTACGTTACTTTACTTGTGTCCTTAAAAATTAATTTTTAAAGGCCGGGTGCAGTGGCTCACAACTGTAATCCCAGCACTTGGGATCACAAGGTCAAGAGATAGAGACCAGCCTGACCAACATGGTGAAACCTCGTCTCTACTAAAAATACAAAAATTAGCTGAGCATGGTGGCGCACGCCTGTAGTCCCAGCTACTCGGGAGGCTGAGGCAGGAGAATCGCTTGAACCCAGGAGGCGGAGTTTGCAGTGAGCCGAGATCACGCCACTGCACTCCAGCCTGGGCGACAGAGCAAGACTCTGCCTCAAAAAAAAAAAAAAAAAAAAAAAAAATTAATTAATTTTTAAATAACCTAACAAAAGCCCTTGACAGAGAGTAGGTGTCCAGTCCGTGTTATCTCCCTTCCTGTCACTTACACAGTAAAGGTCTTTCCAGTTCCATTTCCTAATTCACCCTCATTCCAACTTCAGTTCGAGGCCAGAGTTATTTCTGGCCCGTCATAGTCACTCAGTAAATATTTGTAGAAGATCTTCCCTAAAGGGGTCAGTTGATCTCTTGCAAGTGAATTGAAGATTGTCTTGGCAGAACCATGAGCCCAAGGCTTTGACGCCCTGGAGACCACAGAGGAACTGAGCTAATCCTCAGCAGCCATCCTGAGCCATACTGAGGAGCTGCCACCCCTCTAGCCTTCTGGTAGACCCTGAACTCCTTGGGAATCGTCCAGTCTTGCTCCTTTCACGATTCAGAGCTCCTGGCTGGGAAGACAGAGTAATCGCTGCCTCCATTGCCTTCCCAAAGAAAGGCCAAGATTATCCCTGGCACATCAAAGAGCCCAGTCTAACAAAGGAAACCATCAGCAGTGGTGGCCTTTGCACCAGGGGAGGAGGGGATGCCAGAGAGATTTCACTTCCTGCTTAGGGACCCTTTTCCATTTTTTTTTTCTTTCTTGAAACAGGTCAAAAATCCTCTGTCACCCATGCTGAAGTGCAATGGCATGATCACGGCTCACTGCAGCCTGGGCCTCCAGGGCTCAATCAATCCTCCCACCTCAGCCTCCTGAGTAGCTGGGACTACAGATGCATGCCACCATGCCCAGCTAATTTTTGTATTTTTTGTAGAGATGCGGTTTTACCATGTGTCACAGGCTAGTCTCAAACTCCTGGCCTCAAGTGACTGGCCCACCTTGGCCTCCTAAAGTACTGGGATTACAGGCATGAACCACTACACTTGCCTTCCTTTTTCTTGTTTGAATATCTTGTTTAAATGTTACTTTTTATTTTTTATTTATTTTTATTTATTTTTATTTTTTTGAGAGAGAGTCATACTCCAGCACCCAGGCTAGAGTGCAGTGGCACGATCTCAGATTACTGCAACCTTCATCTCCTGGGCTCAAGTGATCCCCCCACCTCAGCCTCCTGAGTAGCTAAGATCACAGGCATGCACCACCACACCTGGCTAATTTTTGTATTTTTAGTACAGATGGGGTTTCACTATGTTGGCCAGACTGGTCTTAAACTCCTGGCCTCAAGTAATCCACCTGCTTCAGCCTCCCGAAGTGCTGGAATTATAGGCATGAGCCACCACAACTGGCCTTATGTTACTTCTTAAATTAAATACATACTATTCCTTTAATTGGATGAGACTGGGTGCATTCAGGATAGATAGAGTATGGTATCCGGTGGGAGTATCCAGGGTAGATAGAGTATGGTATGACCATAGACCATTCTTTTTTTTTTTTTCTTTTGAGACGGAGTTTCACTCTTGTTGCCCAGGTTGGAGTGCAATGGCGCGATCTCGGCTCACCGCAACCTCCGCCTCCCAGGTTCAAGCGATTCTCCTGCCTCAGCCTCCCGAGTAGCTGGGATTACAGGCATGTGCCACCACGCTCGGCTAAATTTGTGTTTTTAGTAGAGACAGGGTTTCTCCATGTTGATCAGGCTGGTCTCGAACTCCTGACCTCAGGTGATCTGCCCACCTCGGCCTCCGTGCTGGGATTACAGGCGTGAGCCACCGTGCCCGGCCAGACCATTCTTTTAATTAATTAGTTGATGCAAACAAAAAATAAATTTTACAAATGTAAATTCTATTTTGATAACTCTGATTTTGGCCAAATGAGATTTCTTGCTGAATATATGATTTCGGGGGTTATAGAAGAAAGAACAATGATCATTTGATGATTCCTTTTTTTTTTTTTTTTTTTTGAGACAGTGTCATTCTTTCGCCCAGGCTGGAGTGCAGTGGCACAATCTCGGCTCACTGCAAGCTCCGCCTCCTGGGTTCACGCCTTTCTCCTGCCTAAGCCTCCTGAGTAGCTGGGACTACAGGCGCCCGCCACCACAACCGGCTAATTTTTTGTATTTTTGGTAGAGATGGGGTTTCACCGTGTTAGCCAGGATGGTCTCGATCTCCTGACCTCGTGATCCGCCTGCCTCGGCCTCCCAAAATGCTGGGATTACAGGCGTGAGCCACCACACCCGGTCGATCATTTGATGATTCTAAATATGAGCAATGGTTGTATTACTTTTCTGGAGAGGATACAGTTGATGTCTGTATCCTGCCCACATAACTCCTTAAAGCACTTCCTGAGGCTTGAGTGGAGGATTTATTGAATTTAATTCACATAGGAAGCCAAGTCCAGGGCCTGCTGAAAATGTGGCTGTTTTGTACAGGAGGGGAAAAAGTGAAGAGAAGATGGGATGAAGCCACAGAGCAAGGAGAGGCCTCGGTTGCTGTCCTGACCAGTCCCCTCACTTCACCAACAAGGCCGTGAAACCCAGAGAAGGGATGTGACTTGAGATCCAGCCAGAGCCAGATCCAGAATTGGGAGGGCGGGGGTGCTACAATATGATCACAGAATCAACACTTGACCCCTCCCAGCGACCTGGCAAAGTGGGCACTAACTCCATTCTGCAGAGGTGGAAACTGAGGCCAGTGTGGGGAATGGAAATTGACTGGGCTAAGCTTAGAAGCCTGAACTCTGACCCCAAAGCCCTCTCTTGTACCTTTGACCCCCTTGTCTTGTCCTGTAGTTCTTAAGGTTACAGTGAGCCAGTTTTTCATTTTGCCTTTCTCCAACAGAGGCACCTTGGAAAATAGGGATCCGGCTAGAGCAACCTGGAACACTTGATGATTGGGCTTATTTATATTTACAATTATCTATAGAGTGATAAGCACTTATATGCGGAAGGAGAGAGTTCCTGTCCTGCTCACTTGCTAATGAATGGATGAATGAACAAATACTAATCCTCACAGATCCCCTCTCTACAGAGGAAGAGGCTGAGGCTCAGGGAGGTGCAGTGACTTGCTTCAGAGACACAGGAATCATGCCAGGAATTGTCAGGCCTCCCTGTTTTCTCAGAGAAGAAAGATTGTTTCTGTTTCCTCCTCCGTCATGCTGGGCTTGTCAACCAGCCAGTCACCGGCCCTCCCTGAGGAAGCGCAGCACAGTCACCAGCCAGGAGAACAGATCCACCTGCCCCGGGACGTCAGCGCTGCCCACACACGGTGCCGCCCACGCACTGTGACACACACTCACACTTGGGCCCCAGACTCCCCAGGTCCAACCAAGGAGCGGGAATGGCAGAGGAGCGCGCAGGGGTGGGGCAGGCACTGAACCCCACTGGGGAATGGAGGGGGAAAGGGTGGGACAGGCCCCACCCAGCCCCAACTGTCAGACAACGAAAGAAAGGGTGCAGGTGGGCTCCCTGCACCCTTGCAGGTTGGAGAGGAAGGAGGTGAGCCAGCAGAGCCGAGTCATGGCAGCCTGCCAAGCCGACTGCTGAGGCAGAGTTAGCACTGGCTAGATGAGACACTTCACACTTCACAGCTCCTGAAAAGTGTGGAGGAAATGCCCACACCCTACACAGACCAGAGAGCCACTATCTGCTTGAAACAAATGGCCCCTTCCTGGACATCCTTTGTTCCCCTTTATGGACAAAATGCTACTACCTTCACTTACACCCTCCCTAGAGATCTCCCAAAGGAGGATGAGGGAAGCTGCCTTTGGTTGAGTCTATGCTATGTGCCTGACTCTGTGCCAAGCTCTGGACCTCCACCAAGTCAGGTGACATGATGATATGGGCACTACTAACCCTGGTTTCCCAGTGGGCAAACTGAGGCACGGCACAGAGTGGATCAGTAACTTGCCCCAAGTCACACAGGCTGGTAAACAGGGGAGCCAGGATGGGACTGAAATACAGGTCTAGCTCAGCCCAAAGCACATCACATCAAGGGTCTCACAGAGCAGGGGTCCCAGGAAAGGTTACTGTGTCAAGCAGAAAAGGGCCAGGCAAGCAAGTCTTCAGCAAGAGCCAAGACTGCACTGTATCTTGCAAGGGGCATTAGACGCTTCCAGATTTATCTGGATTCAATGACAGAGTGAGGACTCATGAAGGAAGGATAAGGTGGGGCTCAGAAAAAGAGGGTCCAAAGAACTGAGATCTCACGTGCATTGAAAATGTTAGAAAGTTGCCTCCCAGGGGGTGGTGACAAAGTGGGTTTTGACATGGCTGTGGGGAGCATCTGAGCACTTCACGTAAAATGGAAACACTACCCACACACTCATTTGCTCATGTGTGCACACACTTATAGGTGTGCACTCACATACACACATGGATATGTATCCTCCCAATGGCTGTGCATGTGTGTGGCATGCAGAGGTTGGTGCTGGAGCAAGAGGGGAACACATATCTACCGTCCATATACCTGGTTACTAATGAGCACCTACTGTATACATGGCGCTTTGCCAGACACCGGTTGTCCAAAGGGGAGTCACTGTGATTCCCGGCTCCGAGGTGGACTATATGTATAGGCACGAAGAGTTAGCTCTTCAGACTTCTCATCACTCTCCAAAGGCCTTGGATTGGTAGGTTGCTTTGTAGCTTCCAAAGCACTTCTATATATGTTCAGTCTCAGTGAAAGGAAGAGCCCAACCCGGTGAGTGTGGGAGGAAATGTGAAGAGTGCCCTGAGCATCACCACCATGGATGAGTCTTGCCTGAATCAATTACTGGGATGAGTGTCAAATGGTTTTCCAATTCCATCATTCCTTCTATGTCTATTTAGTTGACATCCTACTGCAAGGGAGACTCTCCCTTCTCCCTGTGTAGGGATCTACTTGTTTATATTTGTATAAACCCAGATTCTTATTTTATTCCATGTGTAATCAACCATGATCATCATTACTGGTTTTGATGTTGAAATTTCCCAGATTGGCCCGTATTTGGCCAGTGGGAGCTCCTTCAAGCTGGCTCCTTGTCCTTTCACATGCATGTGCCCATTATACCTTGAGCACGTCCTTACTTCTGACCTGAAAAGATGCTCCAGACTCATCTGGCACTTCCCCCCGGCCCAGCCAAAGAATCAGCTCTGGGCTGAGTAGCCTTTATCTGAAATGCTTGGGACCAGAAGTGTTTTGGATTTGGGATTTTTTTTTCAGATTTTGGAATATTGTTTGCGCATACATAATTAGATATCTTGATGATGGGATCCAAGTCTAAACATGAACATTTTTCAGATTTTGGAATATTATTTGCACATACATAATTAGGTCTCTTGGCAATGGGATCCAAGTCTAAACATGAAATTTCTATAAAACATTCATGTTTTATACACATCATATACACATAGGCTGAATAAAATTTTACACAATATTTTAAATAATTTGGAGATGTTTGTTTGTTTCGGTTTTTGTTGTTGTTATTTTATTTTACTTATTTATTTATTTATTTATTTATTTATTTATTTATTTTTGAGATGGAGTTTCACTCTTGTTGCCCAGGCTGGAATGCAATGGTGCGATCTCAGCTCACTGCAACCTCCGCCTCCTGTATTCAAGCGATTCTCCTGCCTCAGCCTCCTGAGTAGCTGGGATTACAGGCATGAGCCTCCGTGCCCTGCTTGTTGTTTTTTGAGACAGTGTCTCACTCTGTTAACCAGACTGGAGTGCAATGGTATTATCTCTGCTCACTGCAACCTCCGCCTCCCGGATTCAAGGGATTCTCCAGCCTCAGCCTCTTGAGTAGACGGGATTACAGGCATGCACCACCACGCCTGGCTAATTTTGTATTTTTAGTAGAGATGGGGTTTTACCGTGTTGGCCAGGCTGGTCTCGAACTCCTGGCCTCAAGTGATGCTCATCTCTTGCCAGGCAGGATCCATCTGCGTTGGCTTCCTATAATGCTGGAATTACAGGCATGAGCCACTGTGCCTGGCCAGAAACAAAGTTTTGACCACATGTTGACTACAAGCCATTTCATGAAGTCAGGTGTGGAGTTTTCCACTTGTGGCATCACATCAGTGCTCAAAAAGTTTTGGATTTTGGAGCATTTTTTATTTCAAACTTTCAGATTGGGGATGCTCAACCTGTGCTTCTCCAAGGACCCCTGGTTCTATTACATGGAGATTGGTATTTAGAAACCACGATCTGGGCAGTAAGTATGTCACTAGTGCTTCCTAGATGACAGAGCTAAGAAGATATATGCATATTCACACACACACATTTCTCCATCTAATCTATCTATCATCTCTCTATGCACATAGTAAAATCCATGAGTTCACACCAATACCTCCAATTCCAATACAAAAGGACAAGGCTTCTTCTAGTCTTCCTTTTTTCCGTATTTGCAATTCCCATCTCCAAAGAACCTGATTCCCACCATCTCCAACACATAAACTTCATTGTTCAATGCTCCTGTATGTAACAATTTCCCATTAACACAGGCCTCTTCCTTGGCCCTGGCCTTGCTGGACATGGGGGCCACAAAAGCCAAGTTCCTGCTGGCCCTGGTATCACTTCACTCTGATTTACATTCATTCCTTCAATAAATCGTTACTGATCACCTACTGTTTATGTGCCAGTCATTATTCCAGTTTATGGGAACCAAACACCTACCAAAAAATCCCTACCATCATGAAGCTGAGGTTCTAGTGGGGAACAGAGACAACACGCAAAATAGGTAAATGAAAAATAAATGAGTGGAATTGTATGTTAGAAGGTGATGGATGCTATGAAAAAAATAAGAGTAGGGTAAATGGGGATCGGGGGTGTTGGGGAGGTATGTAACTTAAAATAAGGGGCCAGGAAAGCCTCCCTGAAAAGATGTTTGGGCAAAGACTTGAAGAGGAGGGGGCTGGACAAGCAGCCACTGGGGGAGGGCAGCAGTGTAAAGACCAGGGGCAGGAGCATCCCTGCTGGCTTGAGGTGTGAAAAGCCACTGCAGCTGGAGCCGAGTGAGCAAAGGGAGGGGACCAGGAAAGGAGGTCAGAAGCACACTGAGGCAGACCCTGCAGACTGCAGGCCATCGTAAGGACTTGCCGTTTATTCTCAGCGAGACAGGAGCCTCTGGCATGTTCTGAGCAGAGGAAGCACATGGTCTGACTTCTGATAAAAGGTCAGTTCTGGCTGTGGTGTTGGAAACAGGCCGAAGGTGACAAGACTGAACGCAGGAAACCAGTTGAATAGCAATGCCTGACCCAGGTGAGATATGACGATGGCTTACATCAGGACAGCAGTCATGTGAGGTTATTAAAAGGGCTCAGATTCTGGATCTGAATTTTGAAAGCCAGGGAGACTGACATCAGAGTCAGGGTCTGCCACAATTTGATGACCCTGGTAAACCTCCCTAGCTTGGGCTGTGACCCTGAAGGGGCTGTACCCTAGAAGTAGGGGTGAAATAAGAGCAAACTAGTCCTGAGCTTCAGGTCATCTGGGTAACCTAGTAAATTTCAGCCTCTGAACTTGAAATAAGGTGATCCTACAATGCTGATTTGCTCCAAGTGCCTGGAGAAAGGGATTTAAAAAAAAAATCATCCCAGCCCTAAAATTATTTTTATAAATATTTTTCCAAACACAGTTTTTTTTTTTAGCACATAATCGAAGATAACTAGATTTCATGAGGGGAAAATACACCATGAATGGTAACAAGCAGAAATGGATCTCAAGGACTCCAGACATGGAAATTATCAGACACTGACTATAATATAATTATACTTCCTATGTTTAAGGAGATTAAAAGTCATGCCTGAAAATTCTGTAAGGAGACTGGAAACTATACAAAGTAACTGTGTCAGTCATGTCTTGTCCTGAATATGATGGCATAATCTAGGTGGTTAGAGGGGAGTTTAACTAAGGGATGCTTTTATTTTTATTTTCATCATTTTTTGAGACAGGCTCTGGCTCAGTCACCCAGGCTGGAGTGCAGTTGCATGATCCTGGCTCACTGCAACCTCCGCCTCCCAGGTTTGAGCCATTCTCGTGTCTCAGTCCCCCGAGTAGCTGGGATTACAGGCACGTGCCACCAGGCCCAGCTAATTTTTGTATTTTTAGTAGAGACAGGGTTTCACCATGTTGGCCAGGCAGGTCTCAAACTCCTGACCTCAGGTGATCCACCCACCTTAGCCTCCCAAAGTGCTGGGATTACAGGCATGAGCCACTGCACCCAGCCAGATGCTTTTAACAGAATGAAAAGAGTATAGGGAAACTACAAGAGATATTCTAGAGCTAGTACCCTGGAGTAAGTAACAGTGGAGTGCTATTACTATCCCAAGGCCTGAAAGGGCACGGAGAAGAAGTGATTACTGGAACTAAGAAGAGTGGACCTAGGTGAAGAGTACCGCCTGGTAGAAATTATGATGTTCACTGAAGGACACAATCAACCTGGGTGACCACTCAGGGCAGAAGCTGGGCAAATACATACCAAAACTTCATTCTTCTCCTTCCTTCCAATCTACTGCAGGTACTCCCCACAGGCTGAAATCAGTCAGAAGCCAAAAATAAGGAGCCATCAAAACAGGTCAACCTCCCAGCACACAGAAAAGGGTGAAGAAGCAGAGTTATCCTGGAGGGACAAATAGAAGGCACCTGGCACAGTGAAGTCACATATTTGAAAAAGAACCAAACACAAATTCCAAAACTGGGAAATACAATGATAAAATTAATAATTCAATGGTCAGGTTTAATAGCAGATTCAACACAACCAAAGAGAGAATTAGTAAACTAGAAAACAGGTCAGAAGAAACTATGTAAAATGAACAGAGAATAAAAGCAAGATGAGAGAAGAGAGATAACAGGGCAAAGTTAATATCCACAAATAAGTAGTTGGTAATTTTCCAGGACATTGAGAAAACATCAATCCACAGATTCAATAAGTCCAATGAAACTCAAGTCTACACTCATACTTATTATAGTGACCCTGCAGAGACAGAGAGGAGTCAGGGATGATGGTAAGGCTAACAGGCAAATGGAAGTTAATGGAGTTGCCCTGGACTGAGAGGAGGAGACTGAGAGGAAGGAAAATTTGGGAAATCTGACGAATTGTCTGCCCGGCCCCTGTAAGCCCTTGTGTTTGAGCCCCCTAGTCCCCGGTCTTCTGAGTAGTTCTACTGCCTCCAGACCCATTCCCCACTCCCACTGACTTGGGCCTACTCCCCGTCTCTTCTCAAGAGATTGTAGCAACCTCCTCCTTGGCCTCTCACGCCAGTCCATTCTCCACATTGGCTGCCAGAGTCATGCTTCTAAAAATGGCAAATTGTTGGTGGTGTGATGTGGCCTAATTGTGGGTGATATACTTTCCTACTGCTCTGGTTTCTACAAAGAAGGATTTCCCCTTAATACTCTGGGCTCCCCTCAAGCCCCACCAGGTAAGATGGGTGAATTCTGACTGGTGAGTGTGGGACTGGAGTCTGAAACAGTGGTGCTCAGCTCTTCCTTTCTTCTTCCTTTTGGGAGAAGACCACCCGCAGGGAGCTGCATTTTGCTCTCCTCTCCCCAAGAAGGCCTGTACTTTTTCTTCGCTTTTAATGCCTCCTCTGTGGGTCTGTCTGCCAAATTCTGAGGTTCACCATTAGGAAGCCCTCTGTAGATAGAAATCACATTTGTTCAGAGCATTGGCAGAAAAGAGAAACTATATTGGGTTCCCCAAAACTCCCAAACCAAAATATTGCAATACATCCTAACTTAAAATGCTTCAGGGCTCCTAACTGCCTACCAGAGAAAGTTCACATTTTTAACACAGCCCTCAAAGTCCTTCACCATCCAGCCCCTACCTCTCCAGCTTGATATTAGCCCAGGCTGCATCCATGCTGTCCTCTCTCCCACCACCCATGTTATTTGGATCCTTACCCAGTATGTAGCCAGTCCCTTGAAGACTACTTTATAAAAGGCAGACTCTCTTTCCTCACTCACACTGGTGAAGTCATATCATGAGCAGCATTATGGAGAGGTCCATGTGAGAAGGACTGAAGCCTCCAGCCAACAGCCAAGTGAGTGAGTGTCTATCCCCCAGCTCCAGTCATCTGCAGAGTCTGTAGCCTTGACCGTGCCAGAACCACCCAGCTAAGCTGCTCTTGGATTCTTGATCCTCAGACATGGGGGCATAATAAATATGTGCCATGGTTTAAATCCATCACCCAAATTTTATGTATTAGAAACTTAATCCCCTAATTCATGTTGATGGTATTTGGAGGTGGGGCCTCTGGAAAGTAATTCGGATTATATAAGGCCATCAGGGTGGAGTCCCCATGATGGTACTGGTGGCCTTGTAAGAGGAAGAAGAGGTCAAACACGGTGGCTCACATCTGTTAATCCTAGCACTTTGGGAGGCCGAGGCAGGCGGATCACCTGAGGTCGCCAGTTCAAGACCAGCCTGGCCAACATGGTGAAACCCCCGTCTCTACTAAAAAAAAAGAAAAAGGCAAAGAGTGGCCTCAGCTGACATGCTCATGCCCTCTTACCGTGCTATGCCCTCCAGCATGTTATGACACAGGAGAAAGGTCCTCACAAGAGGCAGCCCCTCAGCCTTGCCCTTCCCACAGCACCTAGAACTGTAAGAAATATATTTATTTTCCTTATAAATTCCCCAGTCTGTAGTATTCTGTATAGCAACAGAAAATGAACTAAAACCATGTGTATTGTTTTAAAGTTTTAAATTTTGGGTAATGTATTTTGCAGCAATAGATAACTAATGTACCCAGCCTGCTTCTCTCCCCTTGACTAACTTCTTCATCAGGTCTCAGCTCAGACTCTTCCTCCTCCCAGAAGCTTTCCGTGACTCTGTCCAAGACACCTGATGGTTTAGCCTCCCAATACTTCCTTCTCTGGCTGCACTGCCCAGACTTTTCTTTAGGGAACCACTCTTCTTCCATATGAGTCTGTGTGTGTAGGATGAGGGTGACTCCATCCCAGGCTTGAAGGCCTGGCTTCCAGTCTAGGCCTGGCCAATCGCACTCTCCAAACCCCTGGAGCCACTGTTTAGGCTGTGACCTAAGCCAAACCCTTGGGGGTCAGCCCAGGAGCCCTTCAGGAGGTATGGGGGAAGTGGTAATCTTTATCTCCTGGCATTGCTGAGTGGGAAAATATCAGCCTGGAGTTACAGGCACACATTTTGCCAGCACAAGGGAAAGTCTGCCTCAAGATGAAGCCAGAGGAAAAAAAAGAAGAACCTGGGGATGGGAAGAGACAGATTCCTGATGCAATTGTTGAAGTGCCTGGATCCAACTGTGCCTGAAATCCAAATCTACCTCTGGACTTTTGGACTTTAATTTTTCTTTTTTCTTTCTTTCTCCCTCCCTCTCTCCCTTTCTTCCTTCCTTCCCTCCTTCCTTCCTTCTTATCTTTTTCTTTTCCTTTTTTTTGAGTGCCATAGACAGTGTGTGTTGATTTTAGATGATTTCTGTCACTTTCAGCTGAAAGAATTCAGACCAATTCATCCCCACAGGTGGAATCAGGGACTCCCTCTAGACTCCCAGATCCTCTGGTACCACCCTTGTCACTGCACTTATCACAAAAAACTGCACCAGAGATACGTGACCCTGTCCCTGTCCCTGATTTTTTTGTGATGGTATCACACTTTTGTTTACCTCCTCCCTTCTTTCTTGAAATTTGAGGTATGTCAGGTCCACTGCTACATCCAGAGTATCTGCCTAAAAGAGGTATTCAGTGAATAATGGTATAATGAACAAATACAAGAAAGGACGAATGAATGAACACACGAGTGTCTTCTAGTTGGTCAAGAGACTTTAATAGAGTGAGAAAGGAGAGTTGTTTCTCCAGAGACCTACCTGCTATGAGATCTAAGTTCACTAAAGTCCTCTCTGAGCTGACAAAGGATTATTATTTTTAAATCTCTCTTCACCCAGACCACAGCTGAACCGGCCACACCCATGGGACACAAACTGATCTCCCATTACAGAAAAACAAATCTGACCCAGCCATTCTCTGCTTAAAACAACTTTCGGTGACATTTTGGACAGGAGTGGGTGGAAGGGAGTGAACATTTGGATTCAGAGAACATTCGGTGTTATAGAACATTCATTTGTTTATTGACTGACTCATTAGACAAGCAATGAATTAGCACCTACTATGTGTGGGCACTATACATGTTACTCCATCCTCACAGCAAGCTCTGTCTTAGGGCAATGTATTTGTTATCTGCTACTGCATAACCAATTACCCTAAACCTAGGGGCTAAAGCAATAAACATTTGTTATCACACAGGAATCCAGGTGCAACTCAGCTGGCTGCCTGTGGCTCAGAGTCTCTCATGAGGTTGCAGTCAAGCTGGGGGCCAGGGCTGGGGTCATGTCAAGGCTCCACTGGAGCAGAAGGATCCATTTCCAAATTCATTCACAGGGTTGTTGTCAGGTCTTAGCTCAACCTTGTCCAACCTGTGGTCTGCAGGCTGCCTGTGGCCCCAGACAGCTTTGAATGCATCCCAGGACAGCTTTGAATCCAGCCCAACACAAATTCTTGAACTTTCTTAAAACATTATGAGATTTTTTTGTGATTTTTTTTCCTCATCAGCTATCATTTGTGTTAGTTTTTTTGTTTGTTTGTTTGTTTGTTCATTTTTGTTTGTTCTTTGAGATGGAGTTTTGCTCTTGTTGCCCAGGCTAGAGTGCAGTGGCGCAATCTCAGCTCACTGCAACCTCCGCCTCCTGGGTTCAAGCCATTCTCCTGCCTCAGCCTCCCGAGTAGCTGGGATTACAGGCACCCACCACTACACCCGGCTAATTTTTTGTATTTTTAGTAGAGACAGGGTTTCACCATGTTGGTCAGGCTGATCTTGAAGTCCTGACCTCAGGTGTTCGGACTTGGCCTCCCAAAGTGCTGGGATTACAGGTGTGAGTCACCGCACCCAGCCCTTGTTACTATATTTTATGTGTGGCCGAAGACAATTCTTCCTTTTTTTTTTTTTTTTGAGACGCGGTCTCCCTCTGTCACCCAGGCTGGAGTGCAGTGGCTCCATCTCTGCTCACTGCAAACTCTGCTTCTCAGGTTCAAGCAATTCTCCTGCCTCAGCCTCCTGAGTAGCTGGGATTACAGGCATGCGCCACCACGCCTAGCTAATTGTTTTTGTTTTTAGTAGAGATGGGGTTTCAGCATGTTGGTCAGGCTGGTCTCGAACTCCTGACCTTGTGATCCGCCTGCCTCGGCCTCCCCAAGTCCTGGGATTACAGGCGTGAGCCACCACGCCCAGCCCCTAAGACAGTTTTTCTTCTTCCAGTGTGGCCCAGGGAAGCTAAAAAATTGGACACCCCTGCCTTAGAAGAATCACTTGCAAACTCACCCACAGGGGCTTTTCCTTAGGACACAGAAGCCACACACAGAAGCCAGGTTATCCAGGGTGACTGATCCAAGAGATAGCAAGAGAGTGTCCAAGACAGAAGTCACCATCTCTTGATAACCTAATCTCAGAAGCAACATGCTCATCACTTCTGCCATATTTTGTGCATTAGAAATGAGTCCATAAGTCCAGCCTACACTTGAAGGGAGGAAATTACACAAGGGTATGAATACCAAGAGGTGGGTTAATTGGGGCAATTTCAGAGGCTACCTGCCACAGGTAAGGTATTATTATCCTTCATTTCATACCTAGACACCCAGCTAGTTAGGCAACTGGTCCAGGTCACCCAGCAGAGAGTGATCTGAAACCGAAGTGGTTTTCTACTTCCCCAGGCTGGCGGGGGGTGAGACGGAGGAAGGCAGGGAGAAGTTACCGGTAGGAAAAAAAAATAATGAGGATGGAGTCTCTGTTATTTATCTACTGCTGTGTAACTAATCACCCACAACTTAATGGCTTAAAGCAAACGTTTATTATCTTATAGTTTCTATGGATCAGGAATTCGGGAGCAGCTGAGCTGAGTGTTTCTCAGGGTCTCTCAAGAGCCTGTGGTTAAGCTGTGGGCTGGGGATGCAGCTTTGAAGACCTGACCAGGGCTGAGCCGCTACTTCCAAGAGAGCCCGCTCACATGGCTGTTAGTGGGAGGCCTCATTCCTCACCGACCAGGCCCCTTTATAATCATGCTTGAGCCTCTTTAGGACAGGCAGTTGGCTTCCCTCAGAATGAGTGATTCAAGAGTGGCTAAGCAGAGCCTCAGTCTTTTGTGACGTAGCCACAGGAGTCATAACTGTCATTTCTGCAATATCCTATTGATTACACAGGATAGGTCAGCCCTATTCATTGTGGGAGGTGATTCTAGAAGGGCATGGGAATACCAGAAGATCAGGGTCACTGGAGGCTGGCTACCTACCACAGGCTTCCACAAGATTGATAATCCGAAAACTTAACTTGTATTGTTGTTCCCCTGCTCAAAGAGACCCAGAGCCTTCCCACATACTGCAGACACAATCTGATTTTCTTAGCTCCATCTCCCTCTGGCTCCTGAGTGGATGGACCATCTGGGATTGACAGCCTGGTCTGCTCACAGACCTCACCAGTCCCGCAGTAGAGGCCCATGTTGATACCTCCCCTCCCATCCGCTGTTCTGTTGGTAAGGCCTGCCTCCGTGGGAAGGCCTGCCTCCCTGGGAAGCCTCTATTCAGACTTCAACGCATAGTTAGTGCATCCCCAGCATGTGCAGGGTCTGGCTGGATGCTAGGATATGATGGTGATACCACCTTCTCTCAGGGAACTTTCCTTTTTTTTTTTTTTTATTATACTTTAAGTTCTGGGATACATGTGCAGAACATGCCGTTTTGTCACACAGGCATACACTTGCCATTTGTGTATGGCATCATCGTTTGTGTACCCATCAACCCGTCATCTACATTAGGTATTTCTCCTAATGCTATCCCTCCCCTAGCCCCCTACCCTGCGACAAGCCCCTCTCAGGGAACTTTCACTCAGATGGGGTAGTAGTTACTAGCGAATTAATAGTAACCTAATCACACGCCATGCCGACTTCTCCCAAGGAAACCTACAAGGTACCATGCGATTATATAACAGGGCACTGGCCTAGTCCATGAGCATTTGGGCAGTCAAGTAGCTAGCCAGGCTGCATAGGTGTATCAGCATTGGGTTTAGGTGTAAGTGTCTGAAAATACAGAATAACAATAGCTTAAATAAGACAGATGTTTGTTTCTCTTGGGCACGTGTTTGAGGACAGGTATTTTGACACTTAGAGACAGGGACTCAGGTTCTTTTTTTTTGTTGTTTTTTGAGACAGAGTCTCACTCTGTCGCACAGGCTAGAGTGCAGTGGTGCGATCTGGGCTCACTGCAACCTCTGCCTCCCAGGTTCAAGCGATTCTCCTGCCTCAGCCTCCTGAGCAGATGGGATTACAGGCACGTGGCACCACGCCCGGCTAATTTTTGTATTTTTAGTAGAGATGGGGTTTCGCCACATGTTGGTCAGGCTGGTCTTGAACTCCTGACCTCAGGTGATCCGCCCGCCTTGGCCTCCTAAAGTGCTGCAATTACAGGCATGAGCCACTGGGCCCGGCAGGAACTCAGGCTCTTTTTGTCTTGTTGCTCTGCTCTGTGGTGGCCTCCACCTTATGGTCCAGGATGGTGACACCTACATTCCCGGCAGCCAGATGGAGAAAGGGACACAGAGGGTAAAGCAGACATACCAACTATCCCAGACGCCCCACAAGACACTTCTCTTTACTTCTCAATGCCACATCTAGCTACAAAGGAAGCTGGGAAATGCAACTTTCACTGTGAGCACCCACATGCCCAGCCAAAAGTTGGGAGCTCTATCCCCACTCGAAAAGAGCAATGATAGTCAATCCTGTTTTCCTGTTTTGCATTTACTCTGTGCCAGGCATTTGCTGACCTTGGAGATCATCCCAAATGCACACTTGATTCAGTAGGTCTGGCCTAGGGACAAGAGTCTGTCCTGTGATGGCCATGTGGCTGGTCTGTGGACCACAGTTTGAGGAGGGAGGATGGGAGGTCAAAGATCCATCATTGCATGGTTTCTCCCACATGGGGCCAACGAATGGCTGTTTGGAAGCAGTGGCTGCTCAAGGCCCCTTAACTCTCCCTGCTGTCCCTAGGTTTCCAGTTCAGGCTGAGATTTCCTTCTCTCCCCCAACAGTGTCAGACCACTGACACTGAATGAATGAATGAATGAATGAGTGAGTGAGTGAATGAAAAGGGAAGGCAGAGGTCAGGTCCCAGCATATGCTCTAGGGGAAGGGTTTGGTTCACCACGCCACCCTACCTCAGACCCCGTGCTGGTGCTGTCCCTTCTGAATCCTCCCGGAGGAACCAGCACTGCGGTTCCCCTCTATTTACACAGGAGGAAACTGTCCATTGACTCTGCTCTTTGAACCCGAGCCCTCACCATTCTCCCCTGGGTTTTTTCAAGCCTTGTGCCACCACAACCTTGGAGAAAGGGCCAGTGACAGAACCTGGGGGAAGTTCAGGGAAGTTCAGAGTGAGTTTCCCCTACTCAGGTCTTGTGTGACCTCAACTACCATCTCCTCTAATCCAGCAGTCACGGAAGCAGCTGTTCTGTATTCCTGAGGAGGAAACTGAGGCTCTAAGAAGGAGACAATCGGCACAGTCCACGTTGGCCAAGTCACAGTACAGGCCCCATCTGCCTCTGCCACAACCCTGCATGTTCTCGATGGACCTGGTTCAGAGCAGATGCTCTATGAACGCCCACTAGAGTGAACCACAGGGGCAGATGGAAGCAGGGACAGCCACTGCCAGCCTCAATAGTTTCAGGTGCCTGGCACTGTGCTAAGCCAGTCTCCTGTTTCTCAGCTGATCCCCAGGAAAACCCTCTCGAGTAGGTGTCATCGTCCTCTGTGCAGATATGCAAAAGGGGCGTGGCGGGGGGGGCGCGCTCTGAGAAGCCCAGTGGCTTTCCCAGAGAGGCACGGCAGGGGCAGAGGTGGGTCCACCTTAACAGCCTAGGATGCCCGACCTCTTCCCTTCCCCCACAGTATTAGGCCCTCACTCAGAGCTAGACGCTGTGCACGGCCAAAGTCTGTATCACCCGCCCCCCCCCCCCCACCACTCAATCACAGTTCTGTGAAACTGTTTACAAATGCAAAAAACGGGGCTCGGAGAAGCAGAGAATTTGTCCGAGGTCATCCAAAGAGATGGAGAAGGAAATCTAAGTGGGAGGCTTGAAGGAATGAGTACTGGAGTCTTTGGGGGACTCCCTTCCCTTCCGACAGCCTCGACTCTCCGCCCCTTCCCTGCCTGCCCGCGGGCCCCTTTAACCGGGTGGCGGAAGGGGCGGCCGGGCGGACGGCGCCCAATGGGCTGCGCGGAGCGTCACTTCCCGGCAGCGGGAGGCGAGTGGCGAGTGGCGAGTGGCTAGTGTCAGGGGGGCGGCCGGCGGGGGCGGGGCGGCCGGAGGAGGCGTTGGCAGCGGGCTGGGACCCACGCGGCGCCGCGGCCCGCCTGGCCTGCAGCGCTCCCACCCCCGGCGGCGGCACGATGCCCTTTGACTTCAGGAGGTGAGTGTGGCGACCCCGGCCAGTCGGGAGTTCCCTCAGCGGGCAGAGGGAGCGCCGCGGCACGCCGCGGACCCCTCCCGCCCTGCATGCAAAAGCGGCTCCCCGCCCTGTGCATGCCTCCGCAGGCCCCTAGGGATCCCAGGCGAGCCCCCTGCCGCACACGAAGCCAGCCAGAGCCGCGGAGGCCCCCTCGTGCAGCGGGAGACAAATCCACCCACCTTCCCTCCGCCGAGCCCCCTCCCCAGCCTGCCCGGATACCTTGCATTCCCCTCCCCCACACTAGGAAACATTTCCTCCCTCCTCCCAGATGGGAACAGCCCTTACACCCCAGCATCCCTCTCCTCCCTCTACTGAGCCTCCTTGGTGGACTCCACCCCAGCTGACAGGTGGGGCAGGGCACCTGGAATGAGTCCGGAGGGGCCTGGGGCCCCGTGCAGCCTGCGGGCAGCTGGAGGGTTTTAGGTTTCTATAACCTGAGGCTCCCCCAGGCCGGGCAGATCAGGAGGCTTGCCCCCGCCCCTGCCTCCCTCAGCCCCAGCCCTGTCCGCTGGGTATGGGGGCACCATGGGAAGGGGAGGAGGCGCCTTGGGCAGGACTCTGCAGAAGGGCCACCGGGGTCTGGCCTTGGCTTTCTGCAGTCACCACAATGGGTCCTTTGTGGGGTCCAGCTGCCTCATGGTCTAGGTTGCATGGGGCATTCTGGAAGCCTGCGGGGGAGGAGATCTCCACCAGAGGTTCCCTTGAGGTGTGGAGCCCCAGGGGATGTCCTGGCCTGAGGCAGCCACACTTGGTGTCTGGCTGGGAAAAGAGCAGGGCTTTAATGCAGGGAGGAGCTGGATTAGAATCCTGGCTCTGCCCTTTCTACTGAACAGCTCGGTATATTCTAGAAGTTAGGGGCAAAGGCTCTGGGTTCAGAACTCCCTGTCGCTGCTCGGCTGACTGACCTCAGCAAGTCTCTGAGCGCTCTCAGTTTCACCACCTGCAAATTGGGGCTAAAAATAAGGTCTCCGCTTGTGACGACTGAGTGCGTGAAACACCCTTAACAGAGTCTGGCACGATTTAGAGCTCAGAAATAGGGCATTAGTGGATGGGGGGTGTTCTCCAGGAGGGGTTTTCTACATTCACAAAATAGTGATTCAGATGCCTGTGCCATAGGAGGTATTTCTTCCCCTCTTTTTACACGTGAAGGCAGTGTAAAGTGACAGTCTTCCCAGAGAGAAAGGCCCTTAGCCTGCCATGACCCCCATAGCATGGGATATATTGGGGTTTAGGCCCAAAGAGGACACCGGCCTTGGACCTCTTGATTGGTTGACGTGGTTTTTCAGCCTGTCCTGGTCCCTGATACCAGCTAGCAAATGTTTGCCGGCTTCTTGCCCCTGCCGGGCAGCCCTGAGGCTAGCAGACCTAGGCAGTTTTGAACAAGGAGAGCCCCTCTGATGGAATTCAAGGCCAGTCCTAATAGCATCAGTTAAGTCTGAGCCATAAGAGCTGTGGTCGGCACATCAATTCCTGGTTCCACAAAGCCTCCCCTTACCCAGGCTGACCGTAGAGGTTCCTGCCACCCCCCTTACCCGCCCCCTGCCGCTGTGTGATTCAGTAGGTTTCGGTGATTTTGAGCTTGCTGGGGAAATTGCTGTTTTTGATCTTTTAATCCTTTCTCTCTGCACCTCACCCTTCTGTCCTACTGAGCAGGAAATGAGGCTCCAGGGATGAGAGCCTTATTTTGGACTTTATGGGTGCTAAATGGGAAGGGTAGACTTAGGTCTCAGGTCACACATGGCTCCCAACCTTGTGCTCCTTGAATTGGTGGCTTGTGGGGGCAGGTAAGGGAAGTAAGGAAAATGGGTAAGGCCAGCTCTCGCCTTTGGCCTTGGAAGGGCCCTGTATCAGGCATTGATATTTAAAGAGAGAAATGCTCAGCTCTGAGAAGCTGGCTAGTCTGGGTCCCCTTGGCATACTTCAGATCCCTGAGCGCCCAGGTGCCAGGGGGCCCAGCTTAACTAGGAAATACTCTCAGGGCTTACCGCGGAATGGTGAGAATGGATTCAGTGCTTCACATTTGCACCTCGGAGGATGAGCCATGTGTGCCCAGCAAACCTGCACTCTTTAAGCTCTGTGAACTACAAGGCTCCAGGACCTGGGTTCTACCATCCCCATGTGCCTTCCTCCTCTTCAGTGTGCATTCATCAAGCATTCATCAAGTGTCCAGTCCATGCTCAGCCCTCTGCCACAGACCCCACTGTGAGGAGGTGGGTGGCATGTGGTCCGGCTCTCTTTGCATTCCAAGATAAGGGAGGAGGGCTTGATGGGGTCCCAGGAGTAGGGGTGTGCGTGAACTGGCACGCAAGGAGCATCTACCACTGTATACACACTTTGGGGTGCAGACATCGATTCCCTTGTCACCTGAGAGAGGGGGTTTTAATCTTCATTTTAAAGCAAAGGAGAGGGGAGCTCCATTGAATAGAAGCTGTTTGCTCTGGCCATGCAGTGCGTGAGCTGGTGGATCTGGGATTTGAACTAGGGGCTGTTAGCTCCAAAGCCTTAGATCTGGGAGAAAAGGGAGAGCTCGGAGGGGCCCACCATCCTGTCAGCTCTTTTAAGAATTGTGGGGAGTGGAGAGGGGTATACCATGATTAGACCTCCTCCCCCAGTTCAAGGCCAGGGAAAACCAGCCTTCCTGCTCGTGTTCCTCTTCTTAAAATCAGAAGCAGGAAAAATAGTACACTCTTGCCCTTCCCTACGGATACTTCTGATTTTCTTACTGCCTGTAGAGCCAGCCTGGTGCAACTGAGTTCTGTGTTTTCCTGTCTGTGAAATGGGCATGAGGAGAGTACTCACCGAAGTAGAACAGTTGAGGAATGAGGCAGTGCGGAAAGCATTTAGACACAGAGTAAGCGCCCCATCTATTTTGGCTGCCATATTTATTTGTGTCATTTTATTTAAGCACCCATCATCTCCTAACACATTATATAATTCACTTAATTATCATGCTGCTTCTCTCTCCCTCCCATTAGTACATGAGCTCCGAAGGGCAAGAAGTTTTTATCTGGCTTCTTCAAGGTTGCATCTCCAGCACCTAGAACTGTGCTTGAGCCAAACTCAATCCTTGGAGATGCCTCTTGAAATCTGTCAAGGAAGCCATAGACATGACGTGACTTGATATGCCAGCTTCAGTGGGCAGATTTTCAGCCATTAGTGGAGAAATCTCCCCTCTCCACCCTTGAATCTGCCATTCCTAGATTGTTTTGGGGGTTAAGGAAGGAGGCAGAACGCAGGGGAGGGAGGCTGAGCTTTCGGTGATTTATTGTGTTTGCTTTGCTCTTGTTAAATTGTTTCACTAATGGCTGGATGTTGCAGTTGTGGAACTGGCCTTGTGACCCACATCCGGGTGTGTTGTTTCCAGTTCCGGCTGGCCTGGGGCCAGTAGCACCTGCTGCCTTCTGCACACCAGCCCGGAGTGGGTGAGGAGGGAAGATAACAGCATCCGGAAGCCCTGTGCCCAGGCCCAGTGGTGCCTGAGCACTGCCTTCCGGGAGGTGCAGGTGGCTGCTGTCCCACAGTGACAGCCCCCATGTTGAAACCCCAAGGCCTGGGGGGTGCCGCTGCACTGGCACTGACCAGATGTGCTCTGGGACCATTGACTTCCCCTCTCGGAGCCTCCATTTCTTCATTTTAAGGAGGGGATGTAAACTTCGCTGCCTCACCTGGTGGAGTAGATGTAGAGGCAAGTGTGATCAGTGCACACTTGCAGGATCAATGTGCAACGCAACTTGCAATGCAGGATCAGGCCCATAATTTGTGGGGCCCAGTGCAAAATGAAAATGTGGAGTCCCTTGTTGAAAAAGTATTAAGAATTTCAGGACGGCAGCAGCAGCGCATTCAGCCAAGCATGGACCTCTCTGAGTGTGTGACCCTGTGTGCCTGCACGGGTCATGCGGCCCTGATGGGGCTGGCCCTGCTGCAGGGCCTTGGTTTGGCCTCTACCATTTTTCACTCTGGCCTATCGAGTGGTCTTTCCCCTCCAGGATACCCCAGACCTCCTCAGGACTCCCTAGTGAGCTTTCCAAAGTTGATCTGATATTTTCATGTCCTGATTTCAGCCTTCAAATGGGGTCTCATTGCTCTGAAGATCCAGTGTGAATTCCTTTTTTTAAAAAAATTATATAGAGATGGGGTCTCGCTATGTTGGCCAGGTTGTTCTTGAACTCCTGGCCTCAAGTAATCCTCCTTCCTTGGCCTCCCAAAGTGCTAAGATCACAGGCATGAGCCACTGCGCCTGGCCCTGTCATAATTCCTTAGGCCCCAATAGGGAATGGGACCCTGGTAGCCCCATCAGTTCCTACACCAAGCTAAGCCCCAGCCACCACAGGGACCTCTGAGCACAGAGTTAACATTCAGCAGAGAGTAGCTAACATGAATGCCTGTATTTCTACCCTGCTGTTTCTTCCAGAAATAATTCCAAGGAAGTTGACAAGAACATATACTTTATAGCAAGTTTTAAAAAATATAAAATGAGCGCTGTGGCTCATGCCTGTAATCCCAGCACTTTGGGAGGCCAAGGTGGGCGGATCACCTGAGGTCAGGAGTTTGAGACCAGCCTGGCCAACATGGTGAAACCCCGTCTCTAATAAAAATACAAAAATTAGCCGGGCGTGGTGGTACATGCCTGTAATCCCAGCTACTTGGGAGGCTGAGGCAGGAGAATTGCTTGAGCCCGGGAGACGGAGGTTGCAGTGAACTGAGATCTTGCCACTGTAGTCCAGCCTGGCCAACAGAGCGAGACTCTGTCTCAAAAAAAAAAAAAAAAAAAAAGGTGTATATATATGGGCCAGGTGTGGTGGCTCACACCTGTAATCCCAGCACTTTGGGAGGCCGAAGTGGGAGGATTGCTTGAGGATTGCAGGAGTTCAAGACCAAGCTGGTCAACGTGACAAGACCCCATCTCTATGGGGAAAAAAAAATGGCCAGGTGTGGTGGTGTGCACCTGTGGTCCCAGCTTCTTGGGAGGCTGAGGTGGAAGGATCACTTGAGCCCAGAAGGTGGAGGCTTCAGTGAGCCATGTTCGTGCCATTGCATTCCACACTGGGTAACAGAGCAAGATCCTATCTCAAAACACACACACACACACACACACACACACACACACACACACACACACACACACACACACACACGCTTAAAAATCAGGGCAAAAAGAAAATAAAAATTAGACCAGAGAGAAAATTATGTGAAAAGGCCAGTATTTCGTGTTTATTGAACATTTGCTAGTGCACACACACACACACACACACACACACACGCTTAAAAATCAGGGCAAAAAGAAAATAAAAATTAGACCAGAGAGAAAATTATGTGAAAAGGCCAGTATTTCGTGTTTATTGAACATTTGCTAGTGCCAGGCACTGTTGTAAGGATCTTACTGTATCAGCCCATTTAATTCTCCACAGTCCTACAAGGGAGGTACTGTTGTTACCCCACTTTACAGATGAGCCAGTGGAGGTGCCACAGAGTTCGGAAACACGGTCGTTCCCATTCCTGGAGCTGGGATTGGAACACTGCCATTTGGCACCAGAGCTCCACTGTGTCCTGTAGGCTCATCTCTAAAGCTTTCTCTTTTCCATTCACTAAATTCAGAGAGAACTGAGAACTCTTCTAATTGGATTCATTGGATTTCTCTTCACTAATCCTCACCCAACAGTGCTCATTAAGAAGCTTAAAGCCATCAACTTTTTTCCCCCTAGCCTCATGTAGCCTGACACCTGATTCTGAAATGGTCTTTAAAGACCCTCACACCAGCTAATGGCATCACCCTCGAGGGGCTCAGTTTTCCCACGCTGACCAGTGGGGGTTTTCCAGCTTAGAGCATCATGTTTACCTGCTCGCCGGGACATGGAATGAGATGGAATGTCCTCTCCTCCCAAGGCAGTTTGGATTCCTGACTATGGTGCTCTAGTAGCAGGAGACAGGGCTTTAGCCAGCTATGTCCTGGTTAAGTTACATTCCCCATCTGGTAATCCTTTCGTATTTTATTTGGAGTTACTCCTAGCCAGTTTTCATCAGGCGTGGGAGAGACAGGCAGGGTGTGAAGAGGGCATTTGGGGTGAGGCTTACCTGGTACATCTAAATCAGTGAGCCTCAACCCTGGCTGTACATTAAAGTCTCTCATGATTCTAATGCACAGCCAAGACGGAGAATTGCTCTGAATTGGGAGAACCAATAGCAAGCAGGGCTGAGAGCACCAGGGGAGCCAGGTCGGGTGGCGGTGGAGAGCCTTGCCTCGGGAGGTTGGGGCGTGGAGTTCCGGTCCCACCCATCACTCCTGCGTGACCTTCGGCAAATCTGTTACCCCACCAGTAAAGTGGACAGTAAGGGGCCGTAACTTTCTACTAATAACCTTGCTCTTCAAAGTGCAGTCGCAGATGCCAGCTTCAGCAGCACCTTGGAGCTTGTTGGAAGTGGAGAATCTCAATGCCCACCTGGAATCTGAATCTGTATTTTAACAAGATCCCCAGGTGATTCATGTATTCATTAAAATGTATAAAGCCCTGGTCTGTATGATTGATTTGACTCAGTGTCCTCCAGTCTGTGTCCCTCCGTGCCGCACTGGCTGCCTCACTAAGGGCTCTGAAGAGTCCGGCACTGAGCGAACCAGAGTTATTTGGCTCAGCCCAGGATTTGCCACATGTATAGTCTCAGACACCCTGTTGTTTATGGAGCAGCTAGTACCATTTCTCAAAACACAGTTTGGGAAACACAGCCCTAATTGATCCTTTAAGGAAGTGGCAGTTAACCTAATTGTCTGTTGTCAGCTTTAACTTTTAGGTCTATTAACTTAATTACATTGATTGTATATGTGGGAAAAGTACAGGACAGGGAAAAAACCTCCAACGCTGGCTGTATTTGTTTTAAAAAAATCTTGACCCACGGGAGAGGCAGGGTGAACTCAGGGTTCTCCATACAGCCAAGAGCCAGGGGACATGTGGGGTCCTTTACAGATACCTCTTCTCCCTCTGAGTGGGCATGATCCTTCCTGTTTTATGTCCAGGGAAACCGACCCTCAGAAATGCTGGGTCACAGCTGGTGCATCTGACAGCGTAATCCTCATGCCCTTGACAATTAGCCTTCCTCCTGGCACCTGCCAGGCAGCACAGCTACACAGGAAGGAAGATCCGCTTGAAATGGACAAACCATTCTGTTTCTCCAAAAGGTGGAAACCCTATTCGAGATGAGAGGCCTGGCTGTAATTACAGTTAGTATAGTCAGAGGACCCGGATGTCCCTGATGTACTGGGGACTGGTGTTGTGATAGCCCCTCCATACTTTAGCTTTCCTTTCTCAGATTCTGGTCTGGGTCTTGAATATCTTTGAAGGAGAAGAAGTAATGCTCATCTTATTAGCAATACCTCACGGCCCTTCAGCTTGTAATGTCTTGAGCACTGGGCTAGGCATGTCATTGGACTTATAAAATCACACTGGCCTTACAGACAGATACAGTGATTCATGATTTATTTTCTTTGTTTTATTTTTAAAGTTAGTGTATGATAAAATTAATGTGTGGTTGTGCACTCTTCTATGAAATTTAAGACTTGTTTATCATGTAATCACCACCATCCAGATACAGGACAGCTCCATCTCTATCACCCCTCACATCTCATGCTGTCACTTTATAGTCATACCATTAATTTGGTTATTTTTTGTGTGGTAAGAATACCTAACATCAGAGCACCCTCTTTTTTGAGGCGGAGATTCATTCTTGTTGCTCAGGCTGGAGTGCAATGGCGCAATCTCGGCTCACTGCAACCTCCACTTCCCAGGTTGAAGCAATTCTGCCTCAGCCTCCCAAGTAGCTGGGATTACAGGCATGCACCGTCAAGCCCAGCTAATTTTGTATTTTTAGTGGAGATGGGGTTTTGCCATATTTCCTATTTTAGATACTTCATGTAAGTGGAATCATGCAGTATTCATTCTGTGTCTGCCTTATTTCACACAACATAATGTCCACCAGGTTCATCAATGGTGTCACAAATGACAGAATTTCCTTTTTTAAGGCTGAGTAATATTTCAAGGTGTATATATACCAATATTTACCCATTAATAGACATTTAGGTTGTTTCCACATCTTGGCAGTTATGAATAATGCTGCAGTGAGCATGGGAGCGCAGATGTCTCTGAGATCCTGATTTCAATTCTTTTGGATAAATACCCCAAAGTGGGACTGCTGGATCCTATGGTAGCTCTATTTTTAATTTGTTGAGAAATCTTCCTCCTGTTTTCCATAGTGGCTGCACTATCTTTCCTTCCCACCAATGGTGTACAAGGGTTCCCTCTCCCCACATCTTGCCAACGTGTCTTTTGTTTTTCTGGTAATAGCCATCCTAACAGGTACGAGGTGCTATTTCATTGTGATTTTTATTTGCATTTCCCTGATGAGTAGAGATTTTGAGCATCTTTTCAAGATCTTAGCCATTTGTATGTCTTGTTTGGAGAAATATCCATTCACATTTTTTGTGCTTTTTAAAATTGGAGGGTTTTTGGCCAGGCATGGTGACTCATGCCTGTAATCCCAGCACTTCGGGAGGCCAAGGTGGGTGGATCACCTGAGGTCAGGAGTTCAAGAACAACCTGGCCAACATGGAGAAACCCCATCTCTATTAAAAATACACAAATTAGCTGGGCGTGGTGGCATGCGCCTGTAGTCCCAGCTAGGTGGGAGGCTGAGGCAGGAGAATTGCTTGAACCTCCGGGAGGCGGAGGTTGCCTTGAGCCGAGATTGCGCCACTGCACTCCAGCCTGGGTGACAGAGTGAAACTCCGTCTCAAAAATTAAATAAAATAAAATAGGAGTTTATTTTTGCCACTGAGTTTAAGGAGTTGCTTATATATTCTGGATGTTAGCCCCTTATCAGGTGTATGGTTTGCAAATGTTTTCTTCCATTCTGTAGTTGCTTTTGCACTCTGTTAATGTTTTCGTTATTAATTCAATTTTAAAATGGTAAGCCAAGGTACAGAGCTGGAATGGGAACGGCCCAGGACACAGCTGGTGAGGTACGGGGCTGGGGTCCCGGAGCCTGGCATCTCACACGGTGCTATCCTGCTTTGCTGATTTTTCTTGTTGATTTTTATTATTCTTCACTAGATCTTCTCCCCCTCCCACTTTCACACCAGGAGTCACCAACATATAGAATTACCCAAAGTATCCTTTGAGAACTTTGGGAAACCCTGGTGATATTTGGCGTGTTTTGATGTCTTGCTGGGTCCGAGAGTATGTTCATGGTGTGCAGAAAGAGTCTCCAAGTCTTCAGGGGAAAGTGGTATGTAGCGGTCCAACCCTGGCCACCCTTTCTGAATGGTCTTCTACCTTGCAAACCCCTCTGGGGACTGACCACAGGTCCCCTGGGGAACGCTGTCAAGTGCCCTTGGAACTGACCCTCACATTGCACTCGTTCGGCAGAACTCTCTGGATTGAAATCCCTTCCTCAGTGTTTACCAGCTGTGGGGCCCAGGACAAGACACTTTGCCTCTGCAAGCCTCAGTTTTCCTCATCTGCAAATTGGGGTGCTCATACTTTCTTTGCGGGGATTTTGTGAGGGTGAGATGAGCTCATGTGGAATGTGAGACAAGTGTACTTGGAGGCGGGAGGACATTTCCCTCTTCTCTGCCTTTCCTGGCGGCATAGTCCTGTGCACCTCGCCGAGCCGTGATAGATGTCAGTGGTGGGTCTTCTGGTAGGTGGACGTGGTAAAACCAGGGCCTCCGGGGTTTGCAGGGCACAGATGCAATCACATGGGAACACCTGAGATGGTCAGACCCAGAGTTAGACCCCTCTCCCTTTGTGGTACCCACACGGCCATAGATGTCAAACACCAGTCTGTGGTAAGGGAGAAAGTGGCCAGAGGGTCACACACTCAGGCGCCCCTACCTATCAGCAAGTACCTCAGTAGGTGATTGGGCAAGATGTGGGCCGTGGCTACCTGGAGCACGAGGCCCTATGGGGAAGGGACAGCTGACATGCAGCTCTGTTGCTTACTGCCTACAGATGCTCTGATTTTTCAAGAGACGATGAAAATGTGATAAATTGCGTGAAAATGGTTGGCCACTGATCTCAATTTTATTTCTGTTAAACACCAAACAAATCCTTCTGAGGGCTGACAATGGCCTGTGGCAGGCAGGGTGCCGCCGCGTGTGTCACACATGGCAGTGTGACCAGGACAAGCTCGGGGTGGGCAGGACCTTGGGCTTGTGGGAGGTGGCCTGGTGGGCATGGACTTGAGGCTGGAGGGAGAGGAGTGAGGGACCCACAAGTCAATTGCTTTGGGCACAGGCAGCCTCGGGGCCCCATCCCACGCTAAGCCCCCTCCCACCCGGGGCCTGGACTGGCCCTAGGACCTTGACTCCTTCAGGTGTCAGCTGGGGCTCCCTTCCTCTGATGGTGTGGGAATGGCACCACCGGCCCCTGCCATTGGACCTACTGTCCTCTTTGGTGGTCCTAGGGCTGGCCCAGGTCCCTTTGGAGTGACACACCCCTTTTTGCAGATCCTTCAATACCTTCGTCCCCAGGGTGTCTTTCAGGTGACTTCCCAGGGCTATGCTGTGACAACAGTAGTGCCCACAATAGTCACTGCTTATCGAGTGCTAGACTAAAGGCTTTTCTTGGATTCCCTCAGTCCATCCTCAAGTCAGGTAGGAGCCATTTCCCATTCCCATCTTCTTGAGGAGGACGCAGGGGTATACAGGGGGGTAGAGGACTTGGCCGAGGTCACACAAACAGCGGGTGATGCAGCCAAGACCCAAGTGCCTGTCTCCGTGCCAAAGCTGCCTTTCTTAGCCAGTATCATGCCCCAGGAGGGGAGTGTTGTTGCCTTGATTTTTTTGCAACCCCTCCATGGATACCCCCCATCTACTCAGTTGTGTTTATAGTCTGTTGCCTTGGAGGCAACACACTGTAGAAGTGGAAGCCTTGGGGGGCCCTGGTTGCTGGAGAGGAGGCCGGGCCTGGTGACCATTTCCTACCACCCCGTGCATCTGTGGGCGAGAGATTATGCTGAGCCCCTGCCGGGGGAGCCAGGAGGGCGTGCAGCACTTCCTGTGGGCAGCGGGCAGGGCTCGTCCTCTTGCCGGAGGATGCTCTGGCCAGTCCCCAGGGCCCCTGTCCACAGACCAGGAGCAGCTGGGCCGTAGAGTCATCTGTTGGTTGAACACGTTGATTGAGGGCCTGTGTGCCAGGTATCATTCTAGAAACTGGGGACATAGTGCTGAGCCAAACAGACAACCCCTGCCCTGCAACTCATGATTTAAAATTCATGTTTTAATTCTGGTATTTTGCTTCTCTCTCTCTTTTAACTAAATACACTTTTTATTTTGGAATAGCTGAGATTTACAGAAAAGCTGCAAAGCTAGTACAGACACCCTACATCCATTCCGCGAGGGTCCCCACCTTCCAATACCACATTCTCACCACTAAGAAGCTGACCTTTGCTCATGAATAGTCTCTAAACTCTGGGCTTTATTTGGATTTTGCCCATTTTCCACTGATGTCCTCGTGGCACCCCAGGATCCCATCCAAGGTCCCACATTTGCATCCAGAGCCCGTGTGTCCCCAGGCTCCTCTGGGTGGGGGCAGTTTCTCGGTCGGTCCCTGTTTTCTATGACCTCAGCAGCCTTGAGGAAGACAGGCCAGGCATCCTGTAGAATGTCCTAAGCCTGGGTTTGTCTGATGTTTCTTTCTAAGTGGACAGGGTTATGGTTTTGGGGAAGCATCCCCAGAGGCGAAGCGCCCTTCTCAGCACATCCCATGGGGGTCCATGGCATCCATTTGACGTCTCTGGTGATGTCGGCCTTCAGTACCTGGTTAAGTCCTCATTTGGGTTGGTGGTCTTTCTCCCCCTCCCCCAATCCCCTGCACCCGTCTTTCCTGTAAAGTGACCCTCCTGGAGGGAAGTGAACTGACTCCCAGCATCTAAAATCCCTTGTGTGATGCTACGTGACTTAACAGTGCCTCTTTCTGCGCTGTCTGTGCAGGACGCCCAGCACTGGGCACTTTGACTCACTTCTGAGCCCAGCAGCGTAAGATGGGGCAGGAGAAGGAGCTTGTAAGAACCCATTGTCCTCCCTGGCCTGCCCCTTGTGCCAGGCTGATGTCAGGTGGTTTATAGTCATGATCTCATTTCACCATCATTACACACCTGCATGGTAGGAGAAACTGTCTTGGCTCTGAGTTGGGAGACAGCAGAGCTAGGATTGTAGCCGATCTGGGTCCCCACTCCACAGTCTTTGGATTATGCCCTGTGCCCTTTGTAAGAAGAGCCAATAAGAAGGGCTATAGGAACCATGTCATAAGAGTAACCTTCAAAGGACTAGGAAGGTTTCTCCTGGCACAGGGAAGTGTTTTAAGAGGTGAGCATGAAACTTGACCCAGAGTCTTTTAGGCCCCTTACAGTAGACAGTGGTGGGCCTGTCTGGAGCTCATTGCTGTGGATTCAGGATGTGACTCTTGACTGCCGTGAGGACTAAATAAGTTTGCCTCTGTAAAGCCCTTAGAACTGTGCCTGGCATCTGTTAGGTGCTTGATATCTATTCGTTACAGAAAAAAGCACCAGGATATCCAGGCTGTCAGAGAAGATTTATGGATGGGCAGGAAATTGGACCAGAGATGCCTCCTTTCTGTTAGCCTAAGTCAGCTAATTCCTATAAACAACCTGCAGATCTCAGTGTTGTAATGCAACACACGTTTGTTTTTTGCTCAGTGTAACTTATGCTGAGACTTGATGACTGCTCATGAAGTCCCAGCAGAAGATGGGGTGCTCCACTCCCCCTGGGTACTCAGAGGCCTTGACTCCTTCCGTCTTCTGGCTCTGTCCTCCTCTGGGGTGTGCTGGATCCTCTCCTTGGCCTGGCAGTGGTGGGGAGAGAAAGGAGGATGGGGACAATTTGGTGGCAGGTCAAGATGTGGGGCCATCACTTCTGCTCACACTCCTTTGTCCAGAACTCAGAGACCTGGTCACACCTAACTGCAGGAGGGGTCAGCAAATGCAGGCTAGCAGTGTGCCCAGAGGAAGTGGGAAGAAAGGGCTTTCATGAGCACGTTAATTAGCATGTCTGTACCATGGCAACTGAAATCAGTGGTTTTTACCCTTCCACTATTCTGCTACTATCATCATAATTTTTGGCAGATTCCTAAACAGCATGTGATATATATATATATATATATATATTTGTTGTTGTTGTTGTTGAGAGGGAATCTTGCTCTGTCGCCAGGCTGGAGTGCAGTGGCATGATCTCCGCTCACTGCAACCTCTGCCTCCCGGGTTCAAGTGATTCTTCTGCCTCAGCCTCCCAAGTTAGCTGGGACTGCAGGTGCGCGCCACCACACCCAGCTAATTTTTGTATTTTTAGTAGAGACGGGGTTTCGCCATGTTGAGCAGGATGGTCTCGATCTCTCGACCTCGTGGTCCACCCGCCTTGGCCTCCCAAAGTGCTGGGATTACGGGCATGCGCCACCGTGCCCAGCCACATGTGTTATTTACTTAATATTTTTTCTTTGAATTAATCAGTTTTTGAACTTAACACTTTTATTGATGAAAGGTGACCTTATAACATCTTTGAAAATGGAAAAGCAATAGCTCCCGCTGTAAATTGATACAAATAATTGCAATGTGTTTGGTTCTCACTAGCATCTGGTGCCTGGTGAAGTTGCTGGGTCTGTTAAAAAAGAGATATTAGCAAGTGCTAGAGAGAGGAGATGATGAAGACATAGTAGTACCACCCTGAGACTTTCTCGTTGATATTCTGAGCATACTCAAAAGAGAGCTGAACAGGGAATAACTTTTTTCATGGTGAGGTCTGATGTCATTTAACCACCAGGGAAGTGGGGTTCATTCCTTTTTTCCCTCCATCAAAAATTTATTGGAGGGATTCTGGGGAAAACAAGACAGACACTGTTTCCACCTTCATGATGATTCCAGGCTATTGGGGAAGATGGGCAGAACAGCAGGGAACAAATCATTGCACAAGTGGTTATTTTCCATTGTGATGAGTGCTGAGAAGGAAGGCAAAGTAGATGGGGTGATAGAGAGTTTATAGAGAAGGAGCTCACTGGATTAGCTTGGCTAACTAGTACTCTTCCTCAAAAAAGATCTTCCCAGACTGCCTCTTCAACCTAACTTGGGTCACCTGCCACCCCTTTTCTGGCCATACCTTTTTATGACACCTAGACAGGTCCTTCAGATCACTTGGCACAATTAGCACAGTTGCAGTGATTTGTTTGTGCAGTTTGTCATCTTGTGTCTGTCTTCCTTGATGGAGTCTAAGTCCTCGAGAGCAGGGGCCATGTCTGTGTGTTCATCACTGGATCCTGGTGCTGAGCCAGGGTCTGCACGCTGTGGGTGGTCAGTAAATGTTGATTGAATGAAGGAAGTAGAGAGACAGGGAGGAAGGGTCCAGCTGAGACCCTCCTGCAATGTGGCAGAGGGGTTCACCTCCGCAAGAATGGAGGACTTCATTGCTATATCCCTTTGTGTTTGGAAAATGTTTCTAGTTTTCTCCTAAGTGCATCTGAAATAATTTATTTTGACTGAGTCCTGAGGAATTGGGAAGTCAGACATTACTGAGGCCCTGCCTGAAGGAGGGGTGGGTGGCCCACTACCTGTCCTGATGGGAGGCCACCACGTGCCAGCTCCCCTTGCTTGAAGCCATGTTAGTCCCCAGAACAGGAGTAAGGCAGCCGGGAGAAGACACCTGACATTCCACCTTCACTCCTGCCTGGGCATTAGGACTCATTGTAATTATTCCCATTTTGAGGAAATGGAGACCCAGAGAAGTTGAAGACCTGGCTGAGGGTCATACCTCTGGCAAAGCAACAAACCCAAGCCCTAGCTGTACTTTCCGACCCCCAGAAAGTAATGCTTTCAGTTAGATCACCTAACCCTGGAAATCTTAGTTGCCTGTTTTTGAGTTGAGCAACTGTGCTCTCTCCAGCAAACTGGCCAGTTTCCCTAATCACCTGGGGCCCTGTGTGGATCTGGGAGAGTCAGATTCAGGTGGCCTGGGAATCTGCATTTTCACCAGTGTCTTCAGTGATTCTTAGGGTCAGGCAAGCTGGGGAGACCCTGAATAAGGGTTCCTCCATTATGTTCCCAGTGTAACTCTGGAACCGGGTACCACAAATCTTTGTTAACCTAGTAATGACCATCACAAAAGCGAGTAATGGGACTAAGACTTCAGAAAGCCCTTGAAGATGTATGTGCTCTAGGGATCATTGTTTTCTCTGCAGATGAGGAAGCTGAGGCTTTGGGGGGTTGAGAGTTGGGGGTCACACCTGCAGGAATGCAGCTCTTCTGAATTTGAATGCCATACATTTTCCAGTTGATGGCAGGAGTCATATGTGTCTTGGTGAATGTTAGGTCCTCACATACCCCCAATGACAGCAGCTGTGGGTCTCCTCTCTGTCCTGGTGCATAGCACAAGACCTCACCCACGCTGTCTGCACTCAACTTGTTTCTGGAAGGCAGGGAGGAAGGAAGCTGCCAGTGCTAGACATTTGCAGGGGAACAGGGGTGGGTAGGTGGTGATAGTAGAAGTAAAAACATTCACTGAGCATCTCTGGGGTATCAGGAGCAGTGCTACAAACTATAAATATCATCTTCTGTTCTTACCCATCAAGTTGGGGCTTTTATTGCGTCATTTTACAGGTGAGAGAACCGAGGTGGAGTGATCTGATCTAGTGTTGGGTGTGTGTCAGCGTCGTGTGCTGATTCGAATTAGTGAACACGGAAGCTGGAGGGGTCCCGGGACGGGTTCAGTGTCGCCCTGATGTACCCAGCAAGCTAGGTGGCAGGAGCTGGTTCCACCTTTCGGGCCTGCCTGACTTTCCCCAGTTCGGCTTCCGTTGGCCAAGCTGCAAAACTGGGTCACACTTGAAGCCAGGTGATTGGTCAGAGCTGAGTTAACCCTGAGTCAAAGAAGGGCATGAGAAGGTTCGCCTACCCGCCCCCTCCCTGCCCCACCCCACCCCACCCCACCCCACCCTGGGCCAGGCCCCTCACAGTGGAGCCACACAGGCACGTCATCCTGCTTGGGCCTCCGCCTGCCCCATACTCACTGGAGCATGACAAGTCAGCCACCTGGGATTTGGCTGTTCTAGAGGCACTGTTCCATGCTGCCAGGCAGACCTGGGACAGCTGGGCTGAGGGCTGGGGGGAGCAGAGGGAGGTGGGCACAGTGTAGTGTGGAGAGGCCTAGGGCTTTGGAGTCTGGTGGACCTGGGTGCTGATCCTAGTGCTCCCACCTACTCGCTGTGTGTCCTTGGGCAGCTCACTTCACCTCTCTGAGTCTGTTTTCTGATCTACAAATGGGGATATAACCCTGGCCCCAAGCAGCTGCTGTGTAGAGTTAACAAGAGCCTCATATAGCCCTAGGTCTTATTTCAGTGTCGAGCCCCTCTTTTCTTCCTGCATTTATGAAACTTCCTGACACATTTGGTCTTCTAAAGCGGAGGTTGCAAACTGGTGGCATCAGAGGTTGAGTTTTGCCCACAAATGTGATTATTTGGCCATCACATTTTTAACAAATTGAATTTTATGTCAGCATTTTTGAATGAAAATATTTCATATAAAAATTTGGATTTCCAGCCGGGCACGGTGGCTCACGCTTGTAATCCCAGCACTTTGGGAGGCTGAGGTGAGCGGATCACTTGAGGCCAGGAGTTCGAGACCAGCTTGGCCAACATGGTGAAACTCCATCTCTACTAAAAATACAAAAAATTAGCTGGGCGGCGTGATGGCATGTGTATGTAATCCCAGCTACTCAGGAGGCTTAGGCAGGAGAATCCCTTGAACCCGGGAGATGGAGCTTGCAGTGAGCTGAGATTGCACAACTGCACTCCAGCCTGGGCAACAGAGCGAGACTCCGTCTCAAAAAAAAAAAATGAAAAATTCAGGCACAGTGGCTCACATCTGTAAAGCCAGCACTTCGGGAGGCCGAGGCGGGCGGATCACCTGAGGTCAGGAGTTCAAGACCAGCCTGACCAATATGGTGAGATCCCGTTTCTACTAAAAATACAAAAATTAGCCGGGCGTGGTGGCGTGCACCAGTAGTCCCAGTTACTCAGGAGGCTGAGACAGGAGAATCGCTTCAACCCCGGAGGCGGAGGTTGCAGTGAGCTGAGATTGCGCCACTGCATTCCAGCCTGGGTGACAGAGCAAGACTCCGTTTCAATAAAAAATAAAAAAATTGGATTTCCAATGCATCTGGAAAAATGGACCTCAGTGGCCACATGGCAGCCCAGGGCTGTTGCTGGGCATACCTCTGGGACCTTAAAGCGGGAGATGTGAGAGCCAGGATCAGGTTGCAGGGCCTAGACAGGGAGGGGGGGGTGTGGTCACCTCAGGGGTGCCCGAGGACCCCTCTGAGACATGAGGACAGTCTTCCAGTGTGACTGACTTAATTCCACCTAGTGAGGAGGTGGCTTTTAGAGTCTGGATGCCCCTGGGTAAAAGGGCTCCACTTACCAGCTCCTTGGGCCAGTCACTGACTTGTCTGTGCTACTTTCTCATTTGCAAAACAAGAGTAATGGGTTGTTAGTAAGCACCATGGTAAGCACCCCACTCGTGTCAGCAGCTCATATGAGTCCATCCCAAGTAGGAGATTTGCCCGAGATCTTCTTTGAGAGATGTCTTTCTAAAGGTTCCTGGAGAGATAGGCCTGTGTCTGGAAATCCCAGGCAGGAACTCTGTGATCAGGCCTCCGCCTGTCAATGGGTGAACCAGCCAAAAGGAGACCGCCAAAGCATCAGGTGCATTGCCAGGGGCATTGCCATGATTTGATTGGGAGGGAGTGTCAGTGTGGCATTTTTTGTACCCCCACTTTGAGCCCTGTGCTTAAAGACACCATCAAGGCCACCCCCTGATGGTCTTGGGAATGGATAGAGCTGAAAAGAGTGAGTCCCAGAGGCAGCTTTTCGTTTTCCAAAACGCAGGCAGGGTCTGCCCAGGTGTCCTTTGTCGGCTTGTTAGCCTCCAGGAGCTGGTTTCTGCTGGCTGATGCTAAGTCAAAGAGGTCTCCTGGCTCTAACTCAGACACTTCCTCATACAGTCTTCTTAGTGGGCTTCGTGCTGACAGTGGATGCCAGGGACCCAGGCAGGGAGGTCTCCCTTTTGAAAGGGGCCACTGGCCTTTGGGAAATAGTAGAGACCAGTGATTAAGAGCTTGATCTCCAGAGCCCCTCATAGGCCGACAGTGACATGAGAGCAGAAACCGGCTCAGCCTTGTTCTTTACCAGGTCCCCAGGGCCAAGGACACTGAAAGCCCTTTTTAAAAAAAAGTGTTGAATAGTAAATGAGCAGGGTCTTCCTCTTGGGTCTGAACCGCAGCTCTCCTACTTGAAGCCTCTCTTGACTTGCCAACAACTTACCGTGTCATCAGCGGGGATGGTAATGGTACCTTCCTCCTGGGGGACAGTAGAGTTTCAGTGAGATAACATGTACATCACTCAGCATGGCACTCAGCCATGTGACGTGCTCAGCACATATGGTGGCTGTGATGACTGTTTGGTTTGCACAGGCATTTCTATGTGTGGACCTTGACACAGGTTCCCACACAGGACTCTGGTCCCATGGGTGACGGTGTTACAGCTGTCCTTTTGGAATCTTCACCTCACCTAAGCTCCCTGGCAGTAATAGCCCAGAGGAGAGAGGGCATGTGGGTTTGGCCAAGGGAGAGGACCTCTGGGGAAAGTCACCCTGTTTGTCCAAGAAGCGCCTGTGTGTACGTGTAGGTGTGAGTGTGCAAATGTGTGAAACCGTGTGTTCATGCCTTTGCTGCAGGCCCACAAGGTGGTTTGCCACGTGCTGTTGTTGCCTGGAAAGGTATTGCACAGGATGCCATGTGGTATGATGTCCCTGGCCCCAGCAGCCCCAGTGACTGGTGAGCGGCTCCTGGGTCTGCTCCTGCCTCCAGTAGAAGCAGCCACAGGAGTCCCGGCCGCAGCCCCCATTGCGGCCCCCATCGTGCTGGGTGCTGGCTTTTGGAAATCCCTGCATACCCGCAAGGGCTCCCGTGGTGGGGGTGGAGGTGGAGGAGCTGGTCAGGCCGCCCAGAGGCATCTTCCTCAGTGGAGCCTTCTGCCAGGTACCTCTCAGCTGTTTTCCAGATGACTACTTAGCATTTCCCTGCCTCTATCCCCACAGCAGCCCTGTAGGGAAGGAGTGGCCCATTTCACAGATGAGAAACTCGAGGCTTAGAGTCAGTCTGCGCAACTGGGGCTGGGGGCAATGTGCTGGTTAAAATGCAGATTCCCGTCTCCCCCCTACTCCCCGCCCCGGAGGATGGGATGTGGGAATCGGGGTCCAGGCCTTGGTGTTCTAAGCAGCCTCTCCAAGGAGCTGCGTTGTCAGGAGAGTGGGAAACAGAAGCAGGAGCCTTGGACCTTACAGTTCTGGGAATGTGCTCTGGCCCTGCTGTTTGCTCAGTTGGGGCGATTGCATCAGCTTTCTGGGCTTCCTTCAGCTTCCTCAGCTGTGAGCTGGAGAGAGCAGTGCCCACCTCCAAGGGTCCTGGTGAAAATTCCATAATCAGTTCATTTATCTCACTTGGGATAGTGGAATGCCTGGAGAGTTCAGTAAAATGGTTTGTTGCTATTATTCCACATGGAATTTACTACAAAAGCAATTTCAGAAACATCCAAAAAAGATACCCATGTGCATAATTGACAGTAGTGTATCTGCTCATCTCCTTTGAAGTGGGAGTTTCACAGGATGGTGAATCAGGGTTGCTCTACCCCCATTTTAGAGATTAAACTATAGCAGGCAGGGCACGGTGGCTCACGCCTGTAATCCCAGCACTTTGGGAGACCAAGACAGGAGGATCACCTGAGTCCAGGAGTTCGAGACCAGCCTGGGCAACATAGTGAGACTCCATCTCTACAAAAAAAAAAAATTAGCTGGGCATGGTGGCCTGCACCTGCGGTCTCAGGTACTCAGGAGGCTGAGGCAGGAGGATCGCTTGAGCCCGGGAGGTTGAGGCTGCAGTGAGCTGTGATCATGCCACTTCCACTTCAGCCTGGACAACAGAGCGAGACTGTCTCAAAAAACAAAAAAAGAAACTACAGCAGACCCTTGAATAATGTTTTGTTATAAAACATTGATGAGAAAAAAAGTATTTCCTGGCTGGGGCCACTGTCTGTGTTGGGTTTGCACGTTCTACCCACGTCTGCGCAGCTCTTCTGCAGGCACCCCCACCCACCTACCCACATCCCAAACCTGTGCCTGTCAGGTTCATCAGCATGTCCGCATGGTCCCAGTGTGGGTGAGTGTGAGTGTGTGGGCGTGTGTGCCCTGCGATGGGAGGGTGTGCTGGCCAGGGCTGGTTCCCGCCTTGTTCCCTGAGCAGCTGGGAGGGGTTCTGGCCACCTGTGACTTGGAACTGGAATAAGTGAGTAAACAGTGATCTTACTTGTTTTGACAAATCTTTCTTAAGTGTATGTACAGCTCACATGTATTTTAATGTCTAATAGTAGAAGTGTTTTGATCTTTATTTGGAAGCTTGGTGTTTTTGTGACCAGAAATATGCCTTAGGAACTTAACTCTTGTTTATATCCATTAGCCTGTGGGGAAATTGTTTTTCATCTTATGCTGTTTCCCTCAAAGTCATGGTTTCCAAGAACCTACCGACAAACTTAAGTGAGGCCTTGCTGTACTGAGGGGCCACTTGGGACTCACGTAGGTGTTTAGCTACCAGGGCTCTGGGGCTCCTGAAATGGACTCAGCTCTCCTTCAGAGACCTGCCTGGGCTGTGTTCCCCCAACAGACAGTGGTGGGTGTGGGTTGGGATGTCACAGGTCACTGCACCACCTACCACCTCCCTGGAGTGGCATTTCCCAGAACACCAGGACACACTGCCGGGTGGGAACAATGGCGCTGATTTCCAGGAGAGCAGTGGGGGTGGGAGAGGAAGCATGCCTACCTGTCTCCCATACCTGATCTGGACCTAGAGAACACGGCCCTGAGGTGCTCCACGCCCCATACCTCTCTGCTGGGGGCTCCACCCACAGCCCTTCTGCTGAGATGGTCTCGGGCCTAACCAGGACCTTGTTGACCCATTTGCTCACTCAGTCATGTAAGAGGTGTCTGTTGCCTGTTTACTGTGTGCTGCGCCCTGTGCTGAGGCTGGGGTATCTGGCTGACTCCACAGACATGGTCTCCACTGTCATGGGTCTTACACGTAAACAAGGAAGATGGACAGTTGGAGGATGGAGAGTTTTCCCAGCAAGAATATCCAGGGAACTCTGGGGAAGTTCTGATCCAGCCTTGCGTGGGGTGCGAGGAGGTCCTCCCCACGATGTTCAACTCAAGGCCTTAGTGAGGAGCAGAGCTGGTTTGGTGCTGGGGCAGGGAGCCAGGCCCTTCCAGCACGTGGTACACCGATGAGGGAATGCACCAGGCAGGCAGAGCCTTTGGGCACGGTGAGGAGTGTGCCCTGTCCTCAGCACAGAGAGGCCACGCCTTGTGTTGGGGAGCCGGGTTCCATGTGGGCTGTGAGCAGCCCACTCAGCCTGTGCTTCAGAGGCTGGCCTGGGTGCAGCCTAGCGGGGGCCAGGCCAGCGACTGTCAGCTCCTGTGGCGTCCAGTCTTGTTGCCAAGAGGCCTCTTTAATTCACATTTTCCACATCGACTTGATGTTTTGAAAATGTTGACCTTTAGTTCATCAAATATCACTTATTAAATCATAAGTCACATCCCATTCAATTAAAAAAAGACAATGGACTGGTGACTCAGTGTGTGGTCTCTTGGCAGGAGAGACCCTGAAGCACTTGAGGCCAGAGGAAGACATGCGCCTTGTCAGTGATCCCTGCCTCCCTAGGGGTGGGCAGCATGTCATTCCTGTGAGAGGCTAGACTGGAGAGAGGGACCGGGTTGGCAACCAGGCTGGTGAAGCTGTGACCAGGCTGGAACGCCAGGCCCAGGCAGCTGGACTTGAAACTTACTCACAAGAAGCAAAGAGCCCTGTTGGAAAGGTGAGGTTTGGTCAGTCAGGCCAGAGAGGAGTCAAGGCCATGCATGCAACAGTGCTTGACTGAAAGAGAAGCAAATGGCAAAGTGTGTACAGGCAGAGAGTGAATCAGGGGGCTTCCTGGAGGAGGGACACTTGAGAGATGAGTTGGAGTGAAGTCAGTAGAGGTGAAGGGATTCTAGCCAAGGGCTCTGCAGCCTGATGAGAGGCTGGGAGGTGGGAAAGAGTGGGGGATACAATGGGCAGGTGAGATGGGGCTGCATGTGCTGCCTCAGGCACTGGGGAGCCCTAGCAGGTTCTTGAGCATGTGTGTTGCTCAGGAAGAAAAATAAGATCAAGTGAATGTAAAAGCTCCCTACAGCTTGGAGGAAGGAGCACCGAAAGTCTTTTGGTATGGGTTAGAACGGTTCCCAAAGGCTGTGAGGGGAGGGTTCTCCCTGCTGAGATGACTGCACCTTATTCAGACCTTCATGGAGACAGAAGACAGACTGTGGAGGCCAACCTGAGACTGGATTGTAGCCTTGCCCTCCTACCCTTGCACCTCAGTATCCCCATTTATGAGGTGGGAGAAGCAGTAATCTGCCTCACGGTTGTGCGAAACGTAATTAAGCCGTGCATACAAAATGCCTGAAGCATACTGCAGGCATGTAGACAGCACTGGGGTAGCCAAGGGTTGGGGCCCCTGGAAACCCCACAACAAGAAATTCACAGCTGGGGAATTTAAGAGCTTTTTGAAAAAACAGTGTTGGGGCCCCAAGGCCACCAGTAGACCTTAGGAACATGATGTACGCTGAAGTTCATTCAAATAACACGATAAAGAGACTAGCCACCATGTTTTATGTATCTTAAATTAGGAATAAGGGGAACTTCTTGAAGCCTCAGTTTCCTCATTTGTAAAATGGGACTAGTGACTGCTTCATAGGGCTGTTGTGAGGATGAAATGAATGGGGCTGAGACACTTGGCATTGGACGTGGCTGAGGTAGGGTCTCAGGTGATATCCCTGGAATGGTTCGATTCATTGCCATGCACCATCCTTCCTCAGTAAAGGAGTACACATTTCTGCTCCAGTAGTTTCAAGGAGATGCTTATAAATGTGCGTTCCTTCCTTGCAGACATGCCTGGGAGAGGAGACTTCTCTTGATCCTGGGACTCACTGCCTTGTATGCAGCAATGAACAGTCACAGCTCTGGCCCTACCCTTTGCTGGCTTTGGGACCTTAGGCAGGTCCTTCATCACCCTGGGACTCAGTTTCCTCACCTGTAACAATGGGCTAATAATGGTGCCCCCCCACCCACCCTCAAGCATTGTGTGAGGCCAAAATGAGAATAGTGCACATGAACTGCCAATAAGGGCTCAGCCATGGCCACATTGTCATGGACCCCTTCCTCCTGGGGTCCCACGTGGCCCCAGGACCCCAGGCACCCCTCTTCCACGGAACTTGGCTTCCTCCCTGGGTTCTTGTCTTACAGCTTACATTATGGTTCCTGGAGTGAGAGGAGTAAAATCGGTCTCCCCATCTGCTCTCTGCTTTGCCTTCCTTTTCACTTCCTTTTCACTTTTCATCTCCCCGGGCTGTTCATTCGCTCATTCATTCATACATTCACTCACTGACACATTTACAAATATTTATACTGGTCACTGTGCCAGGCACTGCGAGACCCGGTGGTGAATGGCAGGGATATAGCCCCGGCCCTCATGGAGTCTTGGGCTTCAGCAATTAAACATCCAATTAAATGTATAATTCTCAGTTGACATGTGACTCTGTGAGGCCTGCGTCTTCTCGGGGATCGGGGGAACCTGACTGCAGTGGTATTTGATGGCTGTCTGAAAGGTGCTTAGGGTTCACTGGGCCAGTGAGAGGCAGGGAGGCCCAGGTAGAGGGAGAGCATGGGCAAAGGCCCTGAGGTGGGAGGTCACAGGTCGGACAGCTGAAGTGGCTGCCGGACAGAGAGCTGGGGAGTGCCAGGGCTGGAGGACTCAGCTGGCTAGACCATGAAAGCTGCATAAAACACCGTAAGGAGTTTGTCCTAAGAAGCTTCAGCCCTTACAGGGTTGTGAGCAGATCCTCACGAACTCTTGATGGGAAGGGAAGAGCGGACCCATTCGGGGTCTCGGGCAGTGTCTGAGCAAGGGGTCAGCGGTCTGCGCATCTGCACACTAGGCCCTTCCTCTTCAGTCACACGCTAGAGGAACAACTCATGATTTGCACTTAGTCCTGAATCCGGGTGGTGACACAGAAGAAAGTCATAGACACTCGGGGTGGGGCAGAGGGGCCCTCACTGAGTCCTCTGCCGTCATCCGGTCCTGATGATTGATTCTAATCCAGGCCGCTTCTGAGGACGCGAGGAAAAGGCTGTTAGCATAGGCCCTACTGCGTACCTGGCAGACCCAAGTTCATCATCTCAGCTGACCTTACCCGCCCCCCGCGGGCATGGGTGGGGGTCCCCTGTTGTCCACAGAAAGAAAACAGGGCTGGGAGCTTGTGAGGGCCCTGCCCAAGATTCCAAGGCCCCTGCCAGCCAGATGTTTGGGGCCAAAGTCCATGCTTCCCTGCCCTGTGGGTAACACGGGGGAGATTCCTGTTTGAAGTACTTTGGACAGTCACACCAGGTCAAAAGCTCTGTGTGGTCAAAAGCTACAAGGCCTGTGGCTGGGGGAGCTGCGCTGAGGACGTGATTTTGAGGCTTTCTTAGTCCAGACTTACCTTCGTAGCTTCCTGGGATCTCCCAGGTCTGGGTCGTCATCGGCACCCTTACCGGGGAGGGCTCTGCTCCCCTAAATGCCCCTGTGCACCTGCCCCTGCCCCTTCCCTCCCCCTGATACTTGGGTCATGCCGTTCCCTGTGCATGCCAGTCCCCTTACATGCACATTTTTCCTCTATGATTTTTCCTGTTTTGATGAGACATTGCTCTTGGCCGTGCTGGTTCCCAAGAGGGGACCAGGCCCCGGCCTGGCCAGCCAGTCATTCAGGAACTTTGCTCCTAGGCCCAGCCCCACACCCAGCTGCATTCCACTAGGGCCAGAACCTTTGAGCTCCGTGTGAATGGGGCCTGTCCCACCCATCCCCAACTCCCATGGCCGCCTCCTTATCACCCTTCCCAGCTGACGGAAAAGGCCATATTCCATCCTGGAATTAGCTTGTCCCCATTTCTGTTTTCTTCCAGACTGAAGGGTGGGGAAAAAAAATGTCCTAAAGGTCACAGTGCCATCCCAATCCTGTGAAGTGTGGTTGCTCTCATTGGCTCCACTTAGCAGGATGAAACTGGGGCTCAGAGAGCTGCCGCAGGTGCCTGGTGCTGCTGGTCGCTTCTTTGCCACCTCTGAGGGAATCACCTTAAAGGGGCCCCTGGAGCCCTCCGTAGCCCTCACACCTCCTGCGCTGGGCCTGGGCTGGATTGCAGCCTTTGCTGCTATCCTCCGCAGGTGCCCTTGGACGGGGACAGCCTGCCCAGCTGTACACAGTGACCTTGCCAAGACCACAGCGTGGCCCATAGGTGGTGGCTTCAGGATTTGGAAGCCCAGTTTCTCTAACTCCAAACTCCACAGTCAGTACTTTGGGGTTCTGGATTGTTTGTCAGCTGGGTTAGCTCTGTTCTATTTTTCCAACTGTTTCTTGCCTTTAAGCTGTGCTTTGCCTACAGGCCTTTTCTTAATTATTCAGCTCTGCCAGAGATGCTTCTGTAGAAAGTACTTGTCCTGAGTAATTTCAAGCTTTTAATCTTACCTTTGGTGCATATTTAACCATCCCATGCTCCTATGTGTTTGTTCATTTCTTATTCATTCTTTCACCCAACAGCATTGATTCAGTGCCAGGGAGGGGCAGGGACAGAGGTGAACAAGACGTGTCTCCAGCCTCAGGTAGCTCAGGTGTGTGAGGCAGTGCGCTCAAGTGGGCTCATCAGTTCCCTGATGGGGAACTAGCAGAGGAGGGCAGGAGGGTGTGGAGAGATGTGGCAACCTTGAAGGACTTTGGTGATGGTGATGATCATAGCCAGCCCTGAATAGGGTTCTCTTTATGCCTGCACCATTCTGCCCCTTCACTTCTGTTAACATGCTTCATCCCCACAACTGGTCATTAGGAACAACTTACACATTGGGAAGCCAAGGCACAGGGAGGTTAATTAACCTGCCCAGGGTTGCCTGAGCCAGGGCAGAGCTGGGGTTTGAACCCAGGCCTCCTGGCTGCTGCATCTGCCCCCCTCACCACTGCACCTCACTGCATGCATGGGAGCTCTTTGGATGCAGGGATGGGAGCAGTGTGTGCAAGCCTCAGAGCTGTGACCGTGAAAGAAACAGACTGCTCTGAGGCTTTGCTGCAGAATCTGGGCCAGCAGGTGTCTGGGAGGAAGCCACCCTTGGGCTGGGGCCAAGCATAGGTCCTGGGGTCAGGACAAGGAGAGGGACTGGTGCTTGAGTCCTTTTGGAGTTGCAGATCCACGGTGGGGCTTCTGAATGATCTTGTGTGAGGAAGGAGTCCAGGGTGTTAGCCACGCCTGTGTTTCTTTGTGAGCACAAAAACATATTCCATAGCCAGAGTTCCACAGTGTTTGGAGCTCTGCCTGAGGACCTAGGCTGGGGCTGTGTGGGGAGGAAGGGCCGGCGAGGGCGAATGTAGGCTGAGCCAGCCTCGGCCGGAGACCGGCCCTGGCACTGACTGCCCGGGGTCACTCTGGGTGAAACTCATCCACCCTCCTGGGCACTCTGCGCTCTGCTTCAAATCCACCACCAAAAACAAGCCGAGTCCTGCCCCAGCCTGCAGGGCCTGTGGGATGTGTCCTCCATCCGCCTCGCTGACCTCGTCCCGTGCCACCTGCCCCTCCCTACGTGCCAGCCGCAGTGGCCACCTCTGCTCCTGACACAGGCCAGCCACACACCCACCTCAGAGCCTTGGCCAAGCACGGGCCATTCCCTCTGCTCAGAATACTCTTCCCGGGCACTTGGCATAGTGGCTCCCTCCCTTCCCTCGGGTCTCTGCCCTGACCTTACCCAGCCTGCAGTTTCCTCCATCCGGCTCTGTCAGACCCCCGTGTTCTCTTTCATAGCTCCTCCCACCCTCTGGAACAGTCCCATCTCCCTTTGGCTTGTTTATTGTCTGTCCCCTCCGTGGGAACCTCGGTTCCTCAGAGGCACAGGCTTTGCCTGAATTGTTCATGCCTGTTACCCCAGTGCCATCAATGGAGCCTGGCACTTGTGGATGCTGACTACTCGTTGGCTGAATGAATGAACCTCAGTTGCCTTATTTGTAAAATGGGAAGCATCACACTGATCTAACGTTGGTGTAAAGATGAAAGGCATGTTACTTGGGTCAAGGCAACCAGCACCATGCCTGACACATAGTAGGTACTTAGGAAGTGGTAAATAATGCATGTGTCAGCCCAAGTGTGAATTACTGGCCTTGTTTAGACAAAGTGTACGTGGCATAGCTCTATTTTTTGACATTGCCAGGACAGCCTGGTGCTCCCCAGCTCTAAAACTCAGGGTGATAGGTGGGGCAGAATAAGGTAAGGGCAGAAAAGAAAAGAGGAGGAAGGGAAAAGGAAGAAGCCCTTTGCAGTGTGGACTACTTTTCAGTAGAAACATAGAAAGACATAGTTTACCTCAAGGCCTCGCTTTGCCCACTGGAAAGTTTATAAATTCCTGCCAAGAACTTTTATTCATTTATTTATTTTTTAAATTTTATTATTATTATTTTTAGATGAAGTTTTGCTCTTGTCACCCAGGCTAGAGTGTAATGGCATGATCTCGGCTCGCTGCAACCTCCGCCTCCTGGATTCAAGCGATTCTCCTGCCTCAGCCTCCCGAGTAGCTGGGATTACAGGTGCATGCCACTGCACCTGCTAATTTTTATATTTTTAGTAGAGACAGGGTTTCACCATGTTGGCCAGGCTGGTCTCCAACTCCTGACCTCAAATGATCTGCCCACCGCAGCCTCCCAAAGTGCTGGATTACAGGTGTGAGCCACCTTGCCTGGGCAACCAAGTGAGACTACATCTCAAAAAAAAAAAAAAAAAAAGATGGCACAAGATAAGGGGGGAGATAAGGAAGTGCAGTAGAGGAAGATGTAGGTGGAGACTTCCTTACGGCATCGAGACCACACAAATGGGCATATGTTTATAGAAAGGCCCAGTGGTGAGGACAGCAATGGTGGTGAGCACTCCCGAGCACAAAGGTGGATGCCCTTCAGCTGTAAGATCTCTTTTCCTTGAAGAATTCTCCGCAGCAAGCTGGCTGGCCAGCCTTGACTTTTCTCTTCCTGAAGGGAGCCTGGTTCTCTACTGACTCATCAGGGAACGTGTCCTTTAGTGCCACTTATTAATGTCAGGATATGAAAAACTTCCCCAACCTCAAATTTGGGACGTCCTTACCAGTGTTTCTCAAATTTCAATCACTCTAGGGCCACTGTCACAGTTTGTGTCGCACCTACATCTACTCCTACTGTTATATGCTTTGTATTTTATTTAAATGGACTCACTTTTTAAAAAGCTTGCATAGATGAGTTTTAAAAGGCAAACAATTTACCTTCTCTCTAAAAATGGAAGACCAGGATCACCCACCATAAGTCCAAGGTACCTGTGAAAGTCAAAGCAGTGAGATGAATGTTCTAGCCTAGAGCTATTGCTGGTAGACAGTTCTGTGCCTGAAGCCTAGCCTTCTATTTATTTATATGTACACATATACATACATATGAAGTCTCCCTCTGTCACCCAGGCTGGAGTGCAGTGGTGCAATCCCAGCTCACTGCAACCTCAGCCTCCCCATTAGCAGGGACTACAGGTGGCACGCCATCACACCTGGCTAATTTTTGTATTTTTAGTAGAGACAGGGTTTCGTCATATTGGCCAGGCAGGTGTCGAACTCCTGACCTCAAGTGATCCGCCCGCCTCGGCCTCCCATAGTGTTGGGATTACAGGCGTGAGCCATTGTGCCTGGCCTAATCTTCTTTTTCTTAAAAAGTGAGATTAAGTGTAAAAAGACCTACTAGCACCAAATGAGATTTTTTTCTAAACTCGATTATGAGAATTGAAAGAAAAGTGGAAAAATAATCACTTCTTCTGTGGGTGATTTGTGTTATTTGCTGCCCAATCTGGGTTCCACCTAAAACTGTCTCAGGTACACCCACTGCGCAGCCTCCCAGAACCACCCACCTCCTTCCTGAGGGCCAGGAGACAAAGGACCCTTAGGCGCGATCAGCCGCACCTTCAGGCTGAGTGGCCAGGAGTCCTCCTGTGGCCCAGCCCACCTCTCTCTTCCAGGAATTCAAGTCAGAGTTTTTGTTGGTCCAGATCTGAAGCCACTTCTTCCAGGCAGCTGCCCCTGATCTCTCAACTTCATAGCATTTTGGCTCTTTAAAAAAAAAAAAAGAAAAAAACCAAACGTGTGACTTTCTTAGAGGTGTTAGAATTATCCTCCTGGTATGTTATTATTCTGACTTAATTCCGAGAGCAGGGCTTTGTCATATGGAGCTGGTACCTACTATGTCACAGCACTGCATGTGGCTCAACAGACCAGGGCTTTTAATCACTTTTGACATCTACTCTGAAGAAATACATTTTATATCACAACCCAGTGTACGATATATGAAAACTCAACATGACCGGGCGCCGTGGCTCATGCCTGTAATCCCAGCACTTTGGGAGGCTGAGGCAGGTGGATCATTTGCAGTCAGGAGGTTGAGACCAGCCTGACCAACATGTTGAAACTTCGTCTCTACTAAAAATACAAAAAAATTAGCTGGGCATGGTGGTGCATACCTGTAGTCCTAGCTACTCGAGAGGCTGAGGCATGAGAATCGCTTGAACCTGGGAGGTGGAGGTTGTAGTGAGCCGAGATCACACCACTGCACTCCAGCTTGGGCCACAGAGGGAGACTCCATCTCAAAACACAAACAAACAAACACCTCAACAGTGCTTTTCTTACTACACACAATGACAATAAATATTTTGTAGTCTTTTTTTTTTTTTTTTGAGATGGTGTTTTGCTCTGTCACCCAGGCCAGAGTGCAATGGCATGATCTCAGCTCACTGCAGCCTCCACCTGCCTCCAGAGTTCAAACGATTCTCATGCCTCAGCCTCAGTAGCTGAGATTACAGGCATGTACCACCACACCTGGCTGATTTTTGTATTTTCAGTAGAGACGGGGTTTCACCATGTTGGCCAGGCTGGTCTCGAACTCTTGGCCTCAAGTGATTACAGGCATGAGCCACCACACCAGGCCGTCTTTTTTTTTTTAAAAAAAATGCTGGTTGCAATCTACTATGATTTCTTAACCCACTAGTCATCCTCATCTGCAGTTGGTAAAAACATTACTGTAGAAGGTTAAAGCATGAACCATATTAACAGGTCCCCCCCTTTTTTCTTTTTGAGCACCTATTATATGCTGGGCACAGTGCTGAACACTGTCTCATTTTATCCTAACCACGTTTTGCATATCAGGCCAGAGTCTCAGAGAGGGACATCACTTAAGCCCGGCTCACACAGCAAGTAAGAGCAAATTAAGATTCCAGCCTGGGTCAGCCTGACTTATTTTCATGTCCTCAGGGCCTTGGAGCAGTTCCCTTGTGTATATGCCGCAGAGCCTTGCTCAACACTCTTCCCAAAGGAAGTGATCGAATGAAGGAATCAAATATCAAATTGCTATAGAAAGAAATTCTTTTTTTTTTTTTTTTTTTTTTGAGACAGAGTCTTACTCTGTCACCCAGGCTGGAGTGCAATGGCACGATCTTGGCTCACGGCACCCTCTACTTCCTGGGTTCAAGCAATTCTCTTGCCTCAGTTTCCCAAGTAGCTGGGATTACAGGCACCCGCCACCATGCCTGGCTAATATTTTGTATTTTTAGTAGAGACTGGGTTTCACCATGTTGGCCAGACTGGTCTCGAACTCTTGACCTCAGGTGATGCACCTGCCTTGGCCTCCCAAAGTGCTGGGATTATAGGCGTGAGTCACCGCACCTGGCCTATAGAAAGAAATTCTAAAACAGTCTCTTTAATATTAACCTAAGCCAGTGCAAAGGGTTCCCAAATGTGGCTGATGACTTGGTTTTCTTTCTTTCTAAATGTTTAAGGAATTTTTAAATTGAGGTATTGCAGATTGTAAAGTGTTCTTAAGTATACAGCTCAATGGCTTTTTACCTGATACCCCCATGTGGCCACCCCCAGATCAAGGTGCACACCACTTTCAGTACCCCAGAGAGCTCCTGCATATGCCCCTTCCCAGCCAGCACCCCCACCGTGGGGTGACCCATCTCCTGACTTCCCTCCTCTTGCCTTAGTCTTGCCTGTTCTTCAGGTCACATACGTGGAATCATACGATCTGATCTGTGTGTGTTGGGCTTCTTTCATCCCATGTCCCATCTGTGGGATTCATTCATGTGGTTGGATCAGTGCTTCATTCTTTTTTATTGTTATAGTACCTGATTGGGGTACTTTTGAGCTTATTTTTTATTTCATAGAATATTTTGGACATATAGAATCATATAGAATCACACCCACCTCCCATCCTAAGAAGCAAACCTTAAGCCCCTATATTCCTCTTCTGTCTGCACTTTCCATTTTGACCCATCTCCATCCCATCCCAGGAGAAATACTCTCCTAAATGTGGTATTTATCCTTCCCGTGCAAGTTGGTATTTTTGTGCTACCTATGTACAATTTCTTAACAGATCCTTTGAGTGAGTATACACTCTCTTTTTCTTATTTTATATTGCCAAGTCCAATTAAATTTTAATTTAAATGTTCCAAGTGTTTCTGGGATTCAGAACCTCAGCTCCATGCTCTAGAGGTCAAGAGAGTTGGAGCAAAGTCCAGAAGGAAAGGCCAACTGGGGAGACGCAGGAGGAGAGCAGAGTTGGGAGAGAAGCGGAGGGAGGTGGGTGTGGGAGGGAGATGCTCACAGACCTCAGACAGCAGCCATGACCTGGTGGGGGCCCCTGCTGCTGCCCTGGTTTTTCTCTCATCTTGGACCTATGGGGAATGCACTGTGCCCCTCTTTCTGGCCTAATTTCCTGTGTCCACTGGTGCCACCTCTTTGCAGAGGCAGCCTTCAGAGGGATTTGTGGGGGAGAAGCAGTTTCTCCTTTGGGAAGAAAATGCCTGTGGTCCTCCATGTACCCTACACCCTGCAACTGCGTCACAGGGGAAGCACTCCCCCATGGGGGCCAGGCACTGTGCTAAGCCTTTTCCCTGTGCTAACATGTGAACCCCCTCTGAGCAAGCCAGCGAAGTGAGCAGTATTTGACAGCCTGAGAAACTGAAGCACAGGCCGGTGAAGTGAATTCCCCGAGGCTACAGCTAGCAAGTGGCAGAGCTGGGACTTGAACCCAGAAAGGGCAGCTCCAGGTTCACCACCCGTATACTCTCCAGTCTATTGTCTAGTGGAGGCACGGGTGGCCCAGGGGCCTTCCCCGATGCTTATCTCATTCTGTAACTCTGCATTCTCAGTGGAGGTTTTCTTGACTCTAGCTCCAGGCAGGCAGAGACTGCCTTTGTTTGGCTCCCATTTTTATCATTAGCAGAGCAGGTGCTAGTGATATTTGCTGAACAGGTGCTGAATGAATGCACGAACAAATGCATGAATGTGGAAATGAAAGGGGATGCAGATGGAGATGATGCAGATGGAGAGCAGTGGCCATGCAGAGTCTTTGCAGACCTTGGCTTGGCTTCAGGCTGTGGGGGCTCTGCAAGCCAAGGGTTTGAGTTCCAGCTCCAGTGCTTGCCAGCAATGCCACCTTGGGTGACCTTTATCGTGCTACCTGGAAAGTGGGGATGCTGGCAGCCCCTCCCTCCTGGCATCACTGACACTGCATGGTCAGGGTGTGATCCCTTTGGGTACAGGCGGGGGTGGTGGACCTCCCAGGTGGGCAGGTCCAGTTTGGATGAAAGGCCAAGGACGATTCATAGGAGAGCACAGGAGTCCTTGCTTAGCCCCAGCAATTCCACAGAACCTGCTGTGAACTGCTGGCCGCTGCCCGTAACTTTTCCCTGTCCCTATTTCCACTCCTTGGAGGCCGCAAGAACAACTGCTGGCTGGCCTTGGCTGCTGCCTCAGTGTTCCAGCCTCTGCCGTCATTTAACACCAAGAAGACAGCCAGGCAGGCCTTGGCTCACTGCAGAGGTGTTACTCCACCCCCCAGTCCTAGCCGCCCCCTGTCCTCTGGGTCCTGGCTGGGCTGGGCAGGAGGGCACTCACCTCTCCCTTCTCTTTCTGCCCTAGCATGAACCAGCAGAGGGGTTCTCAATCCTGGTGCTGGGCAGTGGGTCTAGATTTCCCTCTCCATCTGCAAATATACCCACGATTTCCCTTCTCTGCATTCTGCGCTCAGCAGGGCTATTCACAGGAAGCACGGAGGACCTCTCCTTCGCAGTGAGCAATTGACCTTTTTTGAGCACCTATTGAATGCCAAGGGTTTTTTCTACATTTCAATTCGTGATCTCATTTGTTTCTGAAAATCTCCCTAGGAGGGAGACGTAATGCCCCTCTCCATCTTACAGATGAGTAAACTGAGGCTCCAAGAGGTTCAGCCAGTTGCCTAGCAGAGTCAGGATTTGAGCCGAAAGCTGGGTTGTCTCTACTCCCCTCGATGCTGCTCTGCGGAAGAGAGAAGCCATAGAAAGCTCAGGAATGTAGTGACAGTCACAGTGCTAGCGATGATGATAATCACAGCTCACATCCACCATGTGCTTGCTACGTGCTGGGAGCTGCCATTCATGCCTTACATGCGTTTCTGCATTTAATCCTTACTCCTGTGAGGTAAGCAGTATTTTAACCCCATTTTACAGATGAAAAACACTGGCGGTTCAGAGAAAAATCTGTCCAAAGTCATGCAGCTAATGCATGAAACAGCAGAGCCCCTGGCTCTGAAAATCCGTGGGGATTGAAATACCAAGCACACTGGTTCATCCAGACAATGGGATATTGTTCAGGACTGAAAGGTAATGAGCTAGAAAAGTGTGAAAAGACATGGAGGAACCTTAAATGCCTCTTACTAAATGAAAGAAGCCAATCTGAAAAGGTTCTATACTGTATGATTTTAACTCTGTGACATTCTGGAAAAGGCAAAACTATGGAGACGGTAAAAGATCAGTGGTTGCCAGGGGTTGGGGGGAGGGAGGGATGAATAGGCAGAGCACAGAGGATTTTTAGGGCAGTGAAACTGTGTGTGATACTGCAGTGATTGATACGTGTCATTATACATTTGTCTAAACCCAAGGAATGTACAGCACCAAGAGTGACCCCTGATGTCAAATATGGACTTTGGAAGACAATGATGAGTCAGTGTTCATTCATCAATCATAACAAATGTACCCTCTGGTACAGGATGTTGATAGTGAGGGAGGCTGTGCATGTGTGGGGACAGGCAGGATATGGGAAATCGCTATCTTCTGCTCAATTTTGATGTAAACCTAAAACTGCTCTAAAAAAATAGCCTATGTTTTAAAAGAGGGAAAAAAGAAAAACAGGTTCACGATGCACTTGGTGCTTGACCCACCACAACCCCCAGCAGTGATGTGCAGCGGGGCGTGGCTCTGCACTGTGTGGGGGCTTCCCTGGCTGGCTTATCTGTGGGCTCATCTTTTCCAGTGGTTCTTCCAGGCCTGCTTTCAGGTGTAGTTTGAAATCCAGTTCAGGAGCGCACCCTGCGTAGGGAGCTAGAGGGAGGCAATGGTTGCTGCTGGGTGACTAGCAGAGGCTGAGGGGATGGCAGGCATGCCAGGGCTCTGCCAGTGTACAGACAGATCTTCCCCCCTGGGGAGGAGGAAGGAGGAGGTGAGGGGGGTGACAGCTACATTCTTTGGTCCCCATTCCCCAGGATGGCGTGTGCTCAGGGGAGGCTGGCCTCACCCCTGCCAGAGAATTGCAAAATTCAGCCTCAGTTGAATGAGTGTCCTTTGGAAAAGTACATTTTGCTCAGGAGCCAAGTAAAACTGAGGACTCTGCAGCCAGCACACTAAAGTCGCTAGCCATGACTCACGCCAAGTGGGATAGGGAGGGCCAAGCTGGGAGGCAAGCCGTGGCTCTCTGGTGGGTCCAGGCTCCCTCTGGCGCCAGACCCCTCGGCTGGGCTCAGGTCCCTCAGCTGGGATATTTTGTGTGCCAGAGGCAGCAGCCTCAGATGGCTCTGTCAGGGTTCAGACTCCACTTGCTGTTTAGAAAAGATGTTGTCTCTAAGAAGTCATGGAGAAAATGAATCACTGTAAAAATCAAATTTTCTTATCCACTTGCATTATTGGTTTAGAGATGGCTTCTCTCCAAGATAAGTTTTTGGTAGACTGCAGATCAAAATGTTTAGGGGCATCTGGGGGTGTCATGAGAAGAGCCCCAGATGGGACACCCATTCTTCCTTGTGACATTAGGGAATTTGGTACAGCTTTCTGGATCAGTTTTTGCCTTTAAGATGCATGTGGACTCATCAAACCCAGAAAGTGTGGAGCAAATGTTCCTATTCCCATGTCCTTGGCAGACATTGCTAATCTATCTCAGGGCTCCAACAGAGTTGGGTCTCAGCCTTCCCAGCCTGGCAACCACTAGACTTGATCCCTGAGATGAAACCTCTTGACCACACAGGAACTCCGTGATCTCGAAGCTCCCTTCTGGCTCTATAACTTTTGTGTCTGTCTCTCTTCTTGCTATATTTTTCATTCTACTGACTATTCTGATACAAAAATACTTCACGTTCAAGATTTAAGGCCAAGTTCACAAACTGATAATACTCAGGCCAAATCTGACCCACAGAAGTGTTTCCTTTGCTTTGCGTATTATTTTATTTTTAAAACACTTGCCATCATTTTTTAATTGGTGACTTTACCTAATTCCCCAGATTTCTGGTTTCACTTACCGGGCTGCCCTCGGACCCCTTGGTTCCAGCCATGTGCCAAGCTGGGAGGCTTTCTATGGACTCCACAGTTTGCCACAGGCAACACCCAGCCCACTTCTCTAAATTTCTAGTTCCTGCCTATTCTCAGTAGGCATTTTTCTACTCCAGAGGAGTATACTTCTGTCCCACATGTAAGGCCTGGCTGTCTCTCATTTGCTGATGTGAGCTGCTAGGTGACCAGTGCTTGGGTCTGTTAATCACTTGGGATGCTGACGTTTCCTGGAATCTCTTTCAGAGGGAAAGGTGTTTCCTCTCCATGAATAATAACTGCCTGATGAATTAGTTTTACATTTTTATTTTCTCATGTGGGCTTTCCTCAGAGCAGGGGCTCAGTTACGCCATGAACTGTTGAAGAAAGCACAGGTTGAGGCAGATGTGGGAAATTTAGCAGGGGGAGCGGGGAGCAGAGCCCTTCCCTCCCTCTCTCAGCCACTCCCTTCCTCCCCGCCTGCCTGCCTGGATCTCCTCTGTGAAGCCTCATTGCTGGTGGGTGGTGAGGAAGCCAAGTGGCTCCCCGAGGGTACTCGCCTGCACAGTTCAGGTGAGCTCTTGGCTCAGGAAAGACCCACAGTCTTCCCTGGCTCAGCGGGTCTTTTGCTGCTTAAAGATGATGCTCCCCACTTCAGATCACAGTGCCAGCCCCTGGGGAACCCCAAGACGCGTAAGACAACCTCCTGCCCTTGAGGAATTCACAGCTTTGAGGGGAAGACACCAATAGTATTAACGAGGCAGTGTGGGCCGTGCTGTTGTTTGTGAATGCAGTGCACGCATGCTCAGTGACATCAATCATCGCATGTGCCTGTAGTAACAGGGAGACCTCAGGGGCTGCAGAGGTCCCCGTGGGGGCACTTCATCCGGCCTGAGGCTGACTGGAGATGGTTTCTCAGAGAAAGGGATGCGTGAGCTGAGTTTTCAATTGCCCGAGGCCTCTGACCTCACTGGCCACTCCAGCTGTATCAACCTCCCTGCCGTTCCAGGAACTCGAGGCCTTTGCACTTGCTGTCCCTTCTGCCTGGAATGCTCTTCGCTGGCTATCCCTGTGGCTGTTGTCTCACTTAATTGCCATTTCCATTTGCATGCCATGATCTCCTTGTCTGATGAGCCCCATCTGAAGGGCCCTGGCATTACACTATTTCCTTAACCTGTTTTATGTTTCTTCATAACACTTATCAGCACTGACATATATGAGTTCATTCACTGTTGGTCTCTCCCACTAGGAGATAATCTAGGTGAAGACAGGGAGATTTGTGTCTGACCTCCGATGTGCTCCCAGCACCTAGATCAGTGCGTGGTCCACAGTAAGCACTAGAAAATGCAAAGTACTGTGAGCTGATGAAGGAGAGAGAGGGGGTGATGCAGACAGATGGCACCAAGCTAGAATAGCAGTGGTCTTTGGGGAACAAAGAATGTTGGCGGGCAGTAGGGTGGGAAGGAGGGGCAGATAACACACAGCCAAAGACAGATCTGCTAAGACAGGCCCTGACTGTGTCTCTCTTTTCATTTGTAACCTGCTTATTATAGAAAAAGTGACAACACTGAGATGTGCCCAAGTGGAAGTGATCACCAACTAGCCTTTCAGCCAAGCCGACAAGGAGAACATTCTGACCCCTTTCCTAAGGCCCTTTTGCCTGGGATTGTGTGGAGAGTCTCACCTTTTCATTTGTGAGCCAGATCTTGCTTTCTAAAGCGCACGGCTGCCTGCCCCTTCAGGTCTCTTCGCTGTGCTCCCAGCCCAGTGCAGTAACCTTGTGTTCAGATGGACGAGGACATGTACCCCAGCTTGGCCACGAGATAGAGTAACCTTGGGCCTGAGGGGGCCATGAAGCTTTGCAGGAACCTCCACCCTTTCTCCTCCAGCCTTGTCCCCACGTGTCTGCCTGTACTCAAGGCCTCAGTCTGAGTCACTGTCTCTACACAGTCTTTCCTGAACCTCAGTTTTATTTTTCTGTAAAAATGGGGATGAAGCTAGTGTTTATACCTTGAATGGTTTTGAGGATCAGATTTGAGGATCAGATGAGACAATATGAGTTAGTACTTGGGTTCATGGGAGGTGCTCAGTAAATATCATTCTCCTTCCCCTCCTAAAATCTTAATCCTGCACTCTGCTTTTACCCCAGGCCTCACCAGAACTCAGCCTTGACTTATTTCTCAAGGTCACTGAGAGTGTTGTCAAAAGATGGTCTCAGGCCAGACTCGGTAGCTCACAACCTGTAATCCCAGTACTTTGGGAGGCCGAGGCAGGTGGTTCACTTGAGGCCAGGAGTTCGAGACCAGCCTGGCCAACATGATGAAACCCTGCCTCTAGTAAAATTTCAAAAATTAGCCGGGCATGGTGGCACATGCCTGTAATCTCAGCTACTCAGGAGGCTGAGGCAGGAGAATTGCTTGAGCCTGGGAGGGGGAGGTTGCAGTGAGCCAAGATCACACCACTGCATTCCAGCCTAGGCAACAAGAGCAAAACTCTATCTCAAAAAAAAAAAAGAAAAAGAAAAAGAAAAAAAAGGTGGTCTCATAGCACAAAGCAAAGCTGAATCAATTGGGCAGGTGGAGGTCAAGGGACACTTGGGGTACCCAAAAGGGGCACCTTTCACAGGTATCTTGGCATAGCTCCTTCCCCTAAATACTCCCCTCCTAAACTTAAAAACACTGACACCAACAGTTTATTCTTTTTAAATCTCTGTGAAAGGCCGTGCCTGGCGGGGAGCCACGGGCATGAGAATCCAGTCCCCGGAATAGCTCCTGCCGCTCAGCATTTAAATGCCGTCTGTATTTTTATCCGATGATGGGCCACTTTTGAAAAACCCCGCTCATGCTCTGCCCCTCTAAGAATACATTTCCATTTATAGCATCTGCACACAGGATGTTGTTCTATCCCGGTGTGGGGCCTGTGGGGCCAGGAGGCCGTGTCCTGTTTCCAGTGAGTTGGAAACACTTGGGGGGCCCTTGCTCCCCCCGGCCCAGCACTCCCTGTGGCCTTGACAAGCGGGAAGCCTGACTCCCGGCCAAGCCCTGGCTGCCTTTCCTCTTCCTGTGCAAGCCGGAGCTCGTCTGTCTGTTGCAGGTTGGGGAGGCGAGTGGGGGTGAGGGGCCCCTCTCCAGCCTTGCCCAGCCAGGGCCTCCAGGTGGCACAGCACCACAGTTCCTCAGCTCCGTGGACCCTGCATCCTTCACTCACTCACCCAGTGCCACGGCCTGCTGTCAGCATGGGCCCTGCATGGCACAGGAAAGCAGCGATGAGTACAGAGAGCCAAGGCTTCCAGGGCCCAGTGGGGAGCTTTTGGGAGGCCAGGGAGGATCAGTGTTCAGTCTCCAGGATGAGGCTGGCCAGGGTTCCAGTCCTGACTCTGTTTCTTGTTAGCTGTGTGAGCTTAGGCAAGTGGCTTGGCCTCTCTGAGCCTCAGTTTCTGCATTTGTTGAAGGAACCTCAGGAGTAGTAGAGAAGATTCTGTGGATAGAGTAGGCCAAGTGTCTAAGCAGTGCTTGGCCCATAGGGTGGGAGTCCAGGAAATGCCAGTCCCCTTTCCCGTCCCTCTGTTGATCTGTGGTAACCCAGGTGGGTGCAGGCTAAAAGTCTTAGGAAATCTGCTTGAAGTTAGACATAAACACATGCCTTACACCTTAGGAATTCTAGCACTCATGGGCATCTCCAGTTGTGCTTTTCAGCAAAGCAGATTCCTGCCCTGCCCGCCTCACCCCTCACCAGTTTAGTTCATTCTACACTAGGGCCCTGGAATCTGCAAATTTTTTTTTTTTTTTTTTTTTTGAGATAGAGCCTTGCTCTATCCTCCAGGCTGGAGTGCAGTGGCATGATCTTGGCTCACTGCAACCTCTGCCTCCCGGGTTCAAGCGATTCTCCTGCCTCAGCCTCCCAAGTAGCTGGGATTACAGACACGCCACCACGCCTGGCTACTTTTTTTTGTATTTTTAGTAGAGATGGGGTTTTACCATGTTGGCCAGGCTGGTCTTGAACTCCTGACGTCAGGTGATCCACCCGCCTCGGCCTCCCAAAGTGCTGGGATTACAGGCGCGAGCCACCATGCCTGGCTGGAATCTGTAAGTGTAACCAGCTTCCCACAGATTCTGAGGCAGTGGTCCTTGGACCATATTTTGAGAAATGCTGCCTTCTTCATCCATTGCACAAGTGCTTCTGCTGAACCTACTCTATGCCGGGCACTTTTCTAGGCCCTGGTGATGTAGACAGATGGGGTTCCAGCTCTCTGGTGACTTATGTTCTGATGGAGTCAGGCAGTGATCAGATACACATAACTCAACATCAGGGAGTGATTTTAAGTGCTATGAAGAAAGAACAGGGCAGAGGCTGGGCGTGGTGGCTCACGCCTGTAATCCCGACACTGGGAGGCTGAGGCAGGCAGATTGCTTGAGCCCAGGAGTTTGAGACAGCCTGGGCAACATGGCAAAACCCTGTCTCTACAAAAAATACAAAAATTAGCCAGGTGCCGTGATGCGCGCTTGTCCTAGCTCCGTGAAAGGCCAAGGTGGGAGGATCACCTGAGCCTAGGGAAGTCGGGGCGGCAGTGAGCCATGATCGCGCCACTGTACTCCATCCTGGGCAAGAGTGAGACCCTGTCTCAAAAGAAGAAAATTAAAAGAAGAGGGCAGAGTAAGCACAGGCTCCCCCGAGGAGATGACATTTGAAAATAGACTTAAGTAAGGGAGCAAGCCATACAGAGATGCAAAGGCAGAACTTTCCGGGTAGAACGGTGATTCATTCAAGTTCTCCAGCTGTTGAGTGGCAGAAAGTCAAGGCCTTTCCATACCTCCTCTGCTTTTTCTTTTACATGCTATCTATAAGGAGTGCTTTTTTTAGCTGAAGTAACAGAAAACTGGACTAGAAGAGGTTTAAATAAGAGTTTTTTTTGTTTTCATTTTTTTTCTCATGTAACAAGAAGACTGGAGGTAGCTTGCTCCTGGTGTTGGCTCAGCATCTCAAGGATGCCAGAGTTTTTATCTCTGCTCTCAACTGCACTTTTCCCTTATGGTCTCAGAGGAGTTCCCCCAGCTCCAGATGTTATGTCTGCACCCAGGACAGAAAGATGGGGTTGGAGTAGAAGTGTTAGTGCCGGTGATGTGTGACCCTTTGATTATAAAACCAAAAAGCACCCTACCCCCAGCAGGCTTCTGCTTATTATCATCAGTCAGAGCAGTGTTATATGGCTACCCCATGCCACAAAGGAGGCTGGGAAAGTGAAAGTAAGTGGTTAGGGTTAAAGGGAATCAGAATCCAACAAGGTCTACCTATTGCCTATGGGTTTTCTTGAGACAGGCTCTCATCCTGTTGCCCAGGCTGGACTGCAGTGGTGCAATCATGGCTCACTAAAGCTCAAACTCCTGTGCTCAAGTGATCCTCCCACCTCAGCCTCCTAAGTAACAGATTACAGTCATGAGCTGCCACACCTGACTAATTTGTTAATATTTTGTGGAGACGGGAATCTCGCTATGTTGCCCAGGGAACTCCTGAGCTCAAGCGATTTTCCTGCCTTGGGATAACAGGCATGAGCCACCATGCCTGGTCACATCTTTTATTTATTGAAGAAACTAGGTCATTTATTCTGTAGAATGCCCGCATTATGGATTGAGCTTATTGAATCATGTAACCTGTTCCTGGTATTTTCTGTAAACTGGTGGTTAGATCTGGAGCCTTGATTAGACTCAGGGTCAGTTCTCTTGGCAAGAAGCATTACTGGGTGCTGCTGTGTGCTTTGTATTGTGTCACATTGAGAGGTACAGAACAACTGGCTTTCTTCTCTTTGAGATGCTCAGATGGATCACTGCGTTCAGGCAGGGGCAGCCTGGTCTGTTAGGAAGTTTCCTGTCATTGCTGATTATTGTCTAGATCCAGGATTTCATCAGGGGATGCACAAAGAGGATTTTTCTAATTCTCTTAGTCTTTCTGCATACATTCTTTGAAGTTATTTTATAAAACAGAACTTTGCCCTCATCAACTATTTGGCTAGCTAGAAATACATTTTATACCAAGAAAAAAAGTCAGAGTAAGTGCATTCTCTTTATTTACCAATTTTCAGAATAATGAGTTGGTGTAGGATCTTAAAGGTGTCCAACAAGGCTTGTTATTTGTTTTTAGGAAGGATCTTTATGAACTCATGGATCACTTAATGTATGGGATGTATTTCAATCATGGCTGTTATTAAAATGTTTTATTCAGACAGCTTTATTGAGGTGTAATCGACCTACAATAAATGTCACATGTCTAAAGTGTACAATGTGAAAAATTTGACATATGTATACATCCATGAAACCATTATCACAGCCAAGATCATGGATATCTACACCACACCCCGGAGCTTGCTCCTCCCTGTCCTTTCCGCTCTCCCTGGGCAGCTGATGATCTGCTGTCACTCTAGATTAGTTGGCGTGTTCTAGCATTTTATATAGACAGAACCATACCATATGTACCCTAGTTTGCCTGCCATTCAGCATAATTATTTTGAGAATCATCCATGTTGTTGCAGTGAGCCGAAATCGCGCCATTGTACTCCAGCCTGGGCGACAAAAGTGAAACTCCGTCTCAAAAAAAAAATTTAATGAAGCCTAATTTGTCATTTTTCTTTTATTACTTGAGCTTTTTGGTGTCTCATCTAAAAAAATAATCTTTGCCTAACCTAAACTTACAAAGATTTTCCCTTATGTTTTCCTCTAGAAGGTTTATAGTAAGTCTGGACATCAGATCCAAATTTGTCCTTTTTCACAGTTGCTTTGGCTGTTCTAAGTCCTTTGTATTTCCATATGAATTTTAGAACCAGCTTCTCAATTTCTACAAAAATACTTGCTGGGATTTTGATTGGAATTGAGTTGAATCTATGGATAAATTTGGGAAGAAATGCCATCCTTACAATGTTGAATCTTCTGACCCACTAACGTGTCTATATTTCCACATTTACTTTTGCTTTCATGTCTTCTTTAATTTCCCTCAGCAGTATTTTCAGTATATGGGTCTTGTACTTTTTTCTCAAATGTATCTCTAAATATTATATACATATATATATATGTATATATATTTTTTCTTTTTTTTTTGAGACGGAGTTTTGCTCTTGTTGCCCAGGCTGTTGTGCAATGGCACGATCTTGGCTCACTGCAACCTCCACCTCCCAGGTTCAAGCACCACCCCCCTGACACAGGGACACACACATAAAATGTAACAGAATGCAGCATTCTGCCTTGGACTTTTCCTCTTACTGTATCCTGGAGATTTCCCTGTGACAGTGTCATTCTCCCATACAGCTGTATCACCCTCTGCATTATGGATGATCTGTAGTGTCCTCTTTGGCTGGATGTTTGGATGGTCTCCCGTGATTTGCTATTACAGCTGGTGCTGTGGTGCATAGCCTTGTGCAGACGTCAATTTATATTTTCACCTGGCGTTCACTGAGTGCTATTAATGGGCCAGGCCCTGCGTGACCCACAGGAGATTCAAGGACAAATCTGACCCAGCCCAGCAAGAGTGGAAGACCCCGCAGCCAGCCTGGGGCTGGGCCGGGTATAGTCCCCAGAGCCTGCAGAGATGGGGGAGCTGCCTTGGGATGGGGAGTGTGGTTTGTCTGGCCTTCTGGAAGCCAAGCAGTCAGATTTACTCCTCTTCTTCTTTGTCCAGACTTGGTCTTTGTGGGAAGGAGGGGAGGGGAAAGGCCAAGACTTTGTGGTCAGAAAGGGTTATCACGGATGGGAGAGGTCACATGTGGAGACGATTGGCGTAGAAGTGGAGGCTGCTGGAGCTGGGAGGCCATGCCACGGGCACCAAGGTCTAGGGAGAGAGCTGCAGGGAGAAAACCTTATATGCGTTGGTGACATCAGCATTATGTGCTATGTAGACCAGGAGTCATCACCCAGATTTCTCATAAATCCAGGCCTTCACTCCTTCACCTGCCAGCCTGTCTCCCTCTTCCAGGCAGGCATGTGGCCCAGGGGTGAGAAGAAGTGTTCTACTGCCAGACTGTGCCAGTTCAAGTCCTGGCCCTGCATCTTGGGCAAGTAAAACAGAAAGAATGCTACTGTCTGCCACACAGGGTTATGAAAGTGATCTGAGATACTGAACACGAAGTGCAAGCCCGAGGCCTCGTGCACAGTAAGCCCTCGCAATGAGGGTAGCAGCAGTCATAGCCGTGATTGTTACTATTATTATTATTATTATTATTATTCGTCCCTCAAAGCTTCTCCATTTGGGCTGGAGACAGAGTTGGACCTTTTTTCCTTTGGACAGAGGGAGAGAGTGGTATGAACTCATCTTAGTAGTGTGAATCTCAAGGTCGGGATTTGAGGGGGGCGATGAGAATGATTCTAGGGCTCCCTCCCGCCTGCCTCCACTTGGCTCTGGTGTGTTCATTTGCCTTCGTGCCCCCCAACACACATACACGCATGCACACGTGTGTGCATGCACACATATACACTAGCACAGCCCCCGGGCCAGTGGTTCTCCGTAAGGTGGAGGGAATGAGCAGGTGAACACACGAGTGAGTTTTTCTCCTCACTCCCTGGCACTGGGCACCGAGGGCTCCGACAGGCTGGTGGCCAGGGCTGACCAGCCAGAGTTTCAACTAAAAGCCTTGATGGCTATTTTTGGGACAAATGACCCACCACTTCCAATGACTTGCTTCTAAATGGCATCTAATTTCATTAAGCCTTGGAAACAGTGACATCACAAGTGCCTGCCCGGTAGCCGCCCACATATGGCGAACCACAGAGTGATCCGAGATTCATCTGCAAGAACAGGGGAGAACTAAGGTCCCAAGCAGCAAAAGTTAAAATAGCAAAGCTGAGGCATTCTGCTATGAAAAGAAATTACAGATGAAATCCATTAGTCAGACATTTCCAGCGGCAGTTTCCTTGCTTGGGAGCAGGGGAAGACGTGTTTATTTGGGGTTGGGCTCTGCAGCCATTCCTCACTCTGTAGGCTAGATGTGGCCCGGAAAGTGGATTTCTGTTAAGGAAATCCTATGTTCTCATTGACTTTTAGCACCGACCTTCCCATACATTCTCATGGAATTTGCTGTATCCTAAGGCGGGAGGAAGCTAGAGACATGGATTTGGCACCTTTTTGATTAACATAGTGACACTTGTACTTACCACACCGTTACAGTAAGTCACAAAGTAAATTCAGTTGGACTTCATCTTTTCCCTGTTGGGTTCCTTTGCTTTGTTTTTTTCCCAAGTGAGCGCTGCCTTCTCAGGCGCAGAGCAAAAAGGGAGAGGGAAACACTGCCTAACTCCAGATTCCTGGTCTCCATGGAGGCCATCGAGGCCGTGGCCGTGACATCACCCATCGGGGGCAGGAGCAGCTGGAGGCCCCTCAGAGAGAGCGTGGGATCAGTGGGAAACCTTCCACGTGGAAGGTTTTATTCCTCACACAACAGAGCTTCCCAGCCTCAACCCTATTGACACTTGGGGCTGGTCATTCTTTGTTGTGGGGGGAACTTCTTGTGTGCCATGGAATGTTTAGCAGCACCCCTGGCCTCTACCCATGAGATGTCAGTAGCACCCCCACACTCAGCGACGGCCCAAAAGACAAATGTCCGCTGAGAGGCAAAACCTCTCCTGACATGAGCACTATCAAGGATTGATTGGAAAGCTTTTTAGTGGCTTGTTTTTATTTATTTACTTTATTATTTATTTATTTTTTGGAGGCAAAGTCTTGCTCTATCTCCCAGGCTGGAGTACTGCAGAGCCGCGATCTTGGCTCACTGCAACCTCCACCTCCCAGATTCAAGGAATTTTCCTGCCTCAGCCTCCCCAGTAGCTGGGATTACAGGCACCTGCCACCATGCTCGGCTAATTTTTGTATTTTTAGTAGAGACAGGGTTTCGCCATGTTGGCCAGGATGGTCTCGAACTCCTGATCTCAGGTGATCTGCCCGCCCTGGGGCTTGTTTTTATTTTTTAAAATTATTATTATTATTTTATTACTTATTCTTGAGACAGGGTCTTACTCTGTCTCCCAGGCTGGAGTGCAGAGGCATGATCTCAGCTCACTGCAGCCTCGACCTCCCTGGGCTCAAGCAATCCTCCCACCTCAGCCTCCCAAGTAGCTGGGACTACAGGCGACCACCACCACACCCAAGTAATTTGTGTATTTTTTTGTGGAGACAGGGTTTCACCATGTTGCCAGGCTGATCTCAAACTCCTGACCTCAAGTGATCCACCCACTTCAGCCTCCCAGAGTGCTGGGATGACAGGCGTGAGCACCACACCGGGCTTTGTTTTTGTTTTCAATACTCTGAGTTTAATTGCACCTTCAACTGAGCAAGGCACACCTCTCCTTAAGGCTTTGGTTTTCTCTTCTGTAAAGTGAACGGGTTGGACACAATGATTTCAGAGTCCCTGAGAGAGCTGACCATGAGGAGCGTTGAGGGCAGGGGGCCCTTTGGAGTCTCTGTTTGGGTCCTGCCCCAGCAGGGGATAAACCGCGTGCCCAGCTAGCCCCAGTCCCCACTGCCATTCCCTTGACCCCTGGCATCCAGGTTAGTTTTTCTTAAGTCCAGTTGGTTCCTCTCTTGCTTTAATTTTGGCCCATTTTCCTTTTTAAAAAATGAAAATGTGGCTGGGTGCAGTGGCTCACACCTGTAATCCCAGAGATTTGGGAGGCCGAGGCAGGCGGATCACCTGATGTTGGGAGTTCGAGACCAGCCTCACCAACATGGAGAAACCTTGCCTCTACTAAAAATACAAAATTAGCCAGGCGTGGTGGCACATGCCTGTAATCCCAGCTACTCGGGAGGCTGAGGCAGGAGAATCGCTTGAACCTGGGAGGCGGAGGTTGCGATGAGCTGAGATCACGCCATTGCACTCCAGCCTGGGCAACAAGAGCGAAACTCCGTCTCAAAAAAAGATTTAAAAAAATGGGAAACTGTCTAACTATCCACAAAAGTAGAGAAAACAGTACAGGGACCACTGTGTACTCATCGCCCAGCTTCACCACTGCCCATCTTATCTTAGTCTCATGTTTAAGGCTAACCACTGGGCCTTATGCTTGTGCAGATCCATTCATGGACTCAGTTCCCCAAGGGCCTAGGCTGGGCAGTAAGGAGAGCAGGAGAGGAAAGGTCTGGGACCTGTCCTTGAGAACTCATACTCCAGTGGCCGGGGAGGGCTGGGAGGGAGTGTTTCTCAAATAATAAATATTTATTATAATCCGTCCTTTAGCTTTCTGTGTTTGAGGCTAAGCAGTGCAAATCTTTAACTTTTCTTCCAAATATTTTCCACCCAAATGGGCCTGATTTGTCCCCACACTGTGGGGGGAAAGCAACAGGACCATAAATTAGATCTGGATTCAGATCTCTGCCGTGGCACTTCATAGGTGTGTGAGCCTAGCCAAGTCTCCAGCCTCTCTGAGCCTCATCTGTAAGATGGAACAATAATCCCTAATTTGCAAGTCAGTCAAGACAATTAGATGTGAACATGCTGGTGAAAGGCCTCTGTGGCCCTAGTATATAGCAGGTTTGCTGTAAGCACCCCTTGCCCTCCTCCATTCTCTTCACCCTTTCCTCCACATTCTCTTGACGGAGAGCTGGCCACAACTGATCACATCACCGCAGCAAGGGACTGACTAATGTCAGCCAGGGAGGACGGCTCACTTCCTGGTCTGTCACATGCCTGGGGTTCTCACCAGCCTCCTGATAACCCATTTTCTTAGTGACATTCATGCTGACTCACTTGGCTTGTGGTCAGTTCTGAAACCAGGGTCTTTCTGAGCTCTCCCTTTACCCCACCACTGCTGCCCAGCGTGGCTCTGTGGCGTGGGAATGGAGTCAGTATTACAGTACGCAGTGTGGAGGTGGCCACTCCCAAGGAGCCAGAAGCTTTGCTAGATTGGCAGCTTCATGGGGTGGTGTCTGCCTTGATCACTTTCATTTCCCCACTGTCTAGAACACTGCCTGATATAGTAGGTGCTTAGCAAATCGCTGTTGAATGAATTAATGAATTTTCAACTGGTCCCTGTTTTCCAGGTGACTCTCATCTGCTCTGGGGCAGCATCCTTGGAAAAGCAGATGAGCAAAACCATGAGACCTTCATCTAATTTACCAAAAAGTGAGCTCTAAACTGGTGATTCCCAGAGTACAGGCAGTGGAAGGACCATGCCCTGTGGACTCAGACTTGGGTTTGAATCCTAGCTCTGCCACTCACTGGCTTGGTGACTCTGAGCTTCCGTTTTCTCCCTGGAAAAATGAGATACCAGTATTTTCCAGGGTTTTGTGAGAAATACATGCAAATACATATGTCAAAGTGCCCAGCATAGAATGGAAGTGATTATGGTTAAGCATCATTTACTCTTTCCTTTGATTGCCTTCTGTAGTTTTGGTCCAAATCTCACCTCCCTCTTAGAGCTTCATCATCACCCAGCCTGCCCCTCTACCCCTGTCCCCATGCCCAGCAAAGACTTACTCTGCCTGACACCCAGGAGTCAGGGTTAAACCAGCACCTCAAATTCAGCACCTCTAATTCAGATGCCTACAAGGACCAGCCATATGTGAAGACAACAGGCTAAGTGGGATGGTGGTGATGATGATGATGATGATGATGATGATGATGATGATTACTATTAGAGATGGTGGTCTCACTCTGTTGCTCAGGCTGGAGTACAGTGGAGTGGTCATAGCTCACTGTAGCCTCAATCTCTGGTCTCAAGTGATCCTCCCACCTCAGCCTCCCGAGTAACTGGGATTATAGGCATGCTGTAAGTGTGATTAAGTGGCATCTCTGTCTTTCATGTTTTTTTAAATTTCCATTTGAAATACTTTTTTAACTTTTTGTTTTGAAATAATTTCAGACTTTTCCCCCAAACTGCAAAACTAGTACAGAGTTCCTGTATGCCCTTTACCCAAGCATCCCCAGATGTTAACATCTTACATAATCACAATACCATGATTAAGAGCAGGAAAATCCGTTAGACAGTGCTGCCGGCCAATCTGCAGATCGTACTCAGCTTTCTTCAGGTGTCCCACTGATGGCCTTTTTCTGATCCAGGATCTCATCGGATTTAGTTGTCATGTCTCTTTAGTCTCCTTCAATCTGTGGACAGTTTCCCCATCTTTTCTTGTGCTTTATGACCTGAGTGCTCTTGACAAATGCCAGCCAGTTTTTGTTTTGTTTTGTTTTGTTTTTTTTGTAGACTGCCCCTCACTTTGGATTTGTTTGATGTTTTCTCATTATTAGATTGAAGCTGTACCTTTTAGGCAGGATCCCCCAGAAGTGGTGCTGTGCCCTCCTCAGTGCAGCATATCAGGAGGCACGGGGTGCCGATGTGTCTCCATGCTTCCGGTGCCCACTATCTTCACCTGGTTAAGATGATGCCTGGGCCAGGCACAGTGGCTCATGCCTGTAATCCCAATATTTTGGGAGGCCGAGGGGGGCAGATCGCTTGAGCCCTGTAGTTGAAGACCAGCCTGGGCAACATGGCAAAACCCCATCTCTACAAAAAAATTAAAAAATTAGCCAGGCATGGTGGTGCATCCCTGTAGTCCCAGCTACTCGGGAGGCTGAGGTGGGAGGATCACCTGAGCCTCGGGAGGTTGAGGCTGCAGTGAGTCATCACATCACTGCACTCCAGCCTGGGTGACAGTGAGACCCTATCCCTCCAGCCCCCATCAAAAAGACGATGTCTGCCAAATTTCTCCACTGCACAGTTACTCTTTCCATTTTGTAATTAATAAGTGTTTTCTGGGGAAGTGCTTTGAAGGTATGTCAATATCCTATTCTTTATCAAAGTTTTGATTTATTCATTTCTTTATTTCTATCTATGTTTTATCCTTTCTGTTTTATCCAATGGCTTATAATCTGTGATGATTGTTATTTATTTTGATGCTCACGTTGTCTATTCTTCAGCCAGTGGGAACCCCAAGCTTTTTTTTTTTTTTTTTAAAGACAGGGCCTCACCCTGTAGCGCAGGCTGGAGTGCAAGGCTCACCATAGCATTAAACTCCTGGATTCAAATGATCCTCCCACCTCAGCCTCTTGAGTAGCTAGGACTATATGCACACACCACCACGCCCAACTTTTGTTGTTGTTTTTTTGTTGTTGTTGTTGTTTGTAGAGGTCTTGTTATGTTGCCCAGGCTTTTCTTGAACTCCTGGCCTTAAGCGATCTCCCCACCTGGGCCTCCCAAACTGCTGGAATTACAAGCATGAGCCACTGACTGTGTCTGGCCTCTTCTTGTCCTTTTGACATGTCCTTTTCATTCTTTGAACACTTTCTTGGTTTCTGACATAAGAAGGTGCTCCAGGCCCATTTTGTATTTTTCCTGCCCAGCCTAGAATCAGCCATTCCAAGGAGCTCTGACTCCTTTAGGTAGAGAATAGTGATTAGAAGCCAAGGTTTGGGTGCTCGTTACACTCACTGCTGTTGGGCTGTTGCTGTTGCTGGATCTTCTCTATGGAAAGAGCTAGGAAATGTATGTATATATGATACGTATATATACATGTGCATATTTCAGTATTTGGGTATATTGAAAATGATTAATTCATACTGATATTTCCATTACCACTATAATACCATGTTTTCACCTCCCTTCCCTGACAGTGAGGCACCTGGCCCCACTATCCTTGTACATGTACATGTTTGACCAGTCTCTCTGTATGTAACAATCTCCTATCTCTCTCTTCCTCACCCTGACTGAACTTACACACTCTGCCCCGAGCCACCGCTGCCTCCTCACCCAGAACAGCCTCTGACTTCCAGTTTTGAAACAATGGTTCTTATATTTTTTATTTTTTAATTTTTATTTTATATATATTTTTGAGATAGGGTCTCACCGTGTTACCCAGGCTGGAGTACATTGGCACCATCTTAGCTCACTGCAGCCTCAACCTCCCAGGCTCGAGTGATCCTCCCACCTCAGCCTCCTGACTAGCTGGGACTACAGGCGCACACCACCATGCCCAGCTAATTTTGTTCGTTTTTTTGTGGAGATGAGGTCTCTCTGTGCTGCCCAGGCTGGTCTCAAACTCCTATTCTCAAGCAGTCCTCCCACCTCAGCCTCCCGAAGTGCTGGGACTACAGGCATGAGCCATTGCGTACAGCAGATTCTGTATTTTTAAAACTGTGAGGCCCAGTTTCTGCTTGTTGGTCCCTGATGGTGACCTGGACAAAAGCTGGGCTGTTAGCCACCTGGGGTATCGAGCCCCAGGACACTGCTGTCAATTCAGCTTTAATCTGCACGGGAACTTTTAGATCCCCTGTGCACCCCCTCATTTCATACTCAGAGAAGCTGAGGCCCAGCAAGGGCCAGGGATTTTCTGAAGGTCTAAGACGAAGTTGGGGTGGAGTGAGGACGAGACCCCTCCCGCTGCAGCCCTTCCCTGCTGCCTCGCTACCTGCTGCTCATTTCTCCAGTCTTCTTAGGAGAACCCACGTGCCCTCCCCACTGGCCCAGGCTGGCCTTCCTATGACACAAGGCGGACCACATACTTCTCCAGCTCTGCAGGGCCTCTCCGCTCAAATGGTCACCGCCTAGGCCCCGGGCCTCATGTCATCTGCAGACATGTCTCATTTGTCCTGTAGAGTGTTGGCCCAGCATTTGAGAATGGTGAACTTCCATGTAAAATTCCATATTTTTGGCTTCTCTTGGACAATCAGAAGGTCTGGCCTCCTGAGCCCGCATCTCTGCCTGGCAGGCGTCAGCTGGGGCTCGGTGATGGCCACCCGCTGGTTTGTTTTCTCTCCATTCCCTCTGCCCACCCCCACCTCCCAAATTTGCTGACCTCTCACAGTCTCCCACAGCAGACCGCCCGCCGGGCCCCATCGACACTTGGTGTGAGACTCCTAGCCACAGCCTGGCCCTCAGGACCCTCTCTTCCAGCCCTGCCCCAGCTTTCCATCCTCCTCTCCCTCCACGTGGGGCTGTACCCCGTGCAGGAGAGAGGACAGCGCCCAGCTTCCCGGCTTCGGTCCTACTCTGTCTTTGCTTCTGCTCCTCTCCTTGCCTGGGCTGCTCTTTCCCTCCACCCACCCATCTTCTCCCCCTCCTGCTCTGTGCACACATCACCCCCTGTAGGAAGCTTCACCAAGAACCCCAGGCCAAGTCAGGTACCCCCTCCTGAGTTAATCCAGCACCTCGTGATTAGGATGCCACTACCTTCTCCTTCCCTTTCTTTGCCTCTACTGCTAAACTACAAACTCACTGGGCCAAGGGTTGATTTTTATCTCCTTGCCTGAGGGCCTAAAAGAGGGGGTGCGTTAGTAGGCACTGCGTAAATGTTAGTCAAACAAGCGTTAACAATAATAGTAACCACAAATATCCACTTGGCATTTCTGGGGTGCCAGGCTCCACCTAAGTACTTTATATGTGCTCAGTCATTTGAGCCTCACCACCATGCTGTGAGATAGTTACTGTTGTTGCCCCCACTTTACAGACAAAGAAACTGAGGCACAGAGAGGTTAAGTGATGGGCCCAGGGTGGCACAGTAGTGGTCATAGTTGAACCCAGGCACCTGATTCCACAGCACATGCTCTTACCTCTCACACACCTCTCAGTGTTAAAGTGGCCCCCACTTTCTGACTAAGGGATGTGAGTAAATATGGACAGGTGAGTTGCAGAGACTCCCGACCTCCCGTCCACACTCCAGCCCCAGCTTCTAGTACCCTCAGGGGCACAAGCACAGGTGACTGGGAGCTAAGCAGGTGGCAGAGAAAGTGGTACCTTTTAACTTGGCAGCCCGCAGGAATTTTTCTCCCCTGAGGTCTTAGGAAACTGAGCATGTTTCACGTGTAATTAGGGTGAGCACACTGATTCAAGCATCAGCCCTTACGCAAGGTTTCCAAGGCATTGCGTCGGGTTTAGCTGGGCATACTCTTGTTTCCCAATCATCAAAGAGGAACCGCACACCAGCCTGTCACCCCCAAGGGCTGGAGCCGCTGGCCTCTCCAGCAAGTCAAGTTCTGTCTGAGAGCTGGGATGCCGTGTGGACTGAGGAGGGTTCTGTCGATCAAACTCTGCTGTGGGAGAACTGTCTGCTACGCAGGTTCAAGTGAAGGAAACGAAGCCAAGTGCGTGGGGAGCCTCCCCTGCGAGCTCTCTGCGTCACATCCTTTACAGACACTTCTTTCCCTCACTCCTTTCTGAGGCCTCGCAGGGTCTAGTAGTAATGGTCTCATTTTTACAAAGGAGGAAACAGGCTCCGAGAGGTGAAGTCGTTTGCTGAAGTTCACACGGTGAATGAGAGGACCAGCTGAGATTTGAACCAGGGTAGTCTGATTCCAGGGTCTTAACTCTTAAATAGCTGAAGCAGAGCCAGAATTAAACCTGTGTCTGATTTCCAAAACCCTGAATTCTCCCACTACACCACACGATTTCCCTGTGCTCTGGTGGGATCCATAGGAAAGAAAGACATCTGTCTGCTTCTGTGAGGGAAAGAAATCACACAAGACAGGAACCAGAGCCATCACGAGCTGATGCTGAGACTGTGGGCTCCTGGCAGGACTTTCTGTTAACCTCATGCCTTAGCATTCTTAAGAAGAATCTCCATGAGGCAGACAGCAGGAGCTGGGGGGGTGCAGCAGGAGTGGAAACAGGAGGAGGCAGGAAAGGGAAGAGGGGGAGGAGAGGTGACGTGGAGCAAGAATGCAGCATCGTCACATAACTTGAGCAGGGCTGTGCGTTTCCCTGCTTCCTCTAGCGTCAGTCACCCCCGATTCAGGGGTTCCATTCATTCCATAATTATCCAGTGCCTACTACGCACCAGGCCCATGCTAGGGTTTGGGAACGTGGCAGGGAACAAAACCTAATTAGGCCCCTGCTCCCGCAGAAGTTACACTCTGATGGAAGACCCACTGATGAGTGGGAAGGTCATCTGGTGGTTCACGCCTGTAATCCCAGCACTTTGGGAGGCCAAGGTGGGCAGATCGCTTGAGCTCAGGAGTTCGAGACCAGCCTGGGCAACATGGCAAAGCCCCGTCTCTACCAAAAATACAAAAATTAGCCAGGCATGGTGGAGCGTGCCCGTAGTCCTAGCTACTTGGGAGGCTGAGACACGAGACTCACTTGAACCTGGGAGGCAGAGGTTGCAGTGAGCCAAGATTGCACAACTGCACTCCAGCCTGGGTGACAGAGCGAGACCCTGTTTAAAAAAAAAAAATGTTATGAAGAAGAGATGACAAGGGGATGTGATCTAAGGGTGTTGTGGGGAGCAGGGGTTCCATCAGAGAAGCATCTTGGAGAAAGTGTCCTGAAAGAGCAGAAAAACTGTGGGAAGAACCATGGTTTGTTGAACCACGTGTCACACGAGCCAGCACCACTGCCTGCTACCTTGAGACCCACCCTTTGCGCCCACGTCACTCCTGTTCCATTTGCTCTCCACAGGTTTGACATCTACAGGAAGGTGCCCAAGGACCTTACGCAGCCAACGTACACCGGGGCCATTAGTGAGTAGCCACCCTCTGGCCATGCCCTCTGCCCCATCTCCACTGCCTGTGCCTGCTCTCTCTCTGCAGACTATCTGGGCCAGGGAGGAAAGAAATGCTGAGCATCTTGCGGGGGCCCTTCAGGCATTTCCTCACTTACTCTCTATCCTCACTGTAACCCCACAAGGCATAGGCACCATCTGGAAGGACGTGAAAGAAATTGTCAAGAGTAGCTGCCAGGCTGGGGGCGGTGGCTCACGCCTGTAATCCCAGCACTTTGGGAGGCCAAGGCGGGTGGATCAATTGACATCAGGAGTTCGAGACCAGGCTGACCAACATGCTGAAACCCTGTCTCTATTAAAAATACAAAATTAGCCAGGCATGGTGGTACATGCCTGTAGTCCCATCTACTCGGGAGGCTGAGGCAGGAGAATCGCTTGAACCAGGGAGGTGGAGGTTGCAGTGAGCCGAGATCACACCATTGCACTCCAGCCTAGGCAACAAGAGTGAGAATCCATCTCAAAAAACAAAACAAACAAAACACACACAAAAAAAACCAGTAGCTGCCCCTGGGAGAGGAATTGGGCCCAGGGGTAGGAAGGAGATTTACTTTTCTCTTTATACCTGAGAAACAATTTGAGTTTTCCACCAAAGCATGTTTTTAGCTATTTAAAAAAAAAAAAAAAAATCACAATCTCATCCATATTTGGGTTCTAAAGACCTTCAATAAAAGGAACCATTGCTCCTTGGAGAAATGGCTGATTTCAGGGCTAGGCAGGGTAAAGAAAGAGGAGCCTGGAGTGCCTGGTGTCAGCAGGACCTAGGAGCCAACTTGAAAGCCAGCCTGTGGCAGTTTGAGTAATAAAATAATGACATTATTGGCTTAGAAGCCAGAGAATTAAGAAAGAGTTCTGTGAGTCCTAATTGATACCAATAAATGGGGGAGAAGAGACAAATCCTTACAGAAGAATTCCAAATAATATACAGGCTGAGTATCTCTTATCCAAAATGCTTAGGACAAGTGTCTCAGATTTTGGATTTCAGATTTTAGAATATTTGCATTATACTTATCGGTTGAGCATCCCACATCCAAAAACCTGAAATCCAGAATGCTCCAGTGAGCATTTCCTTTTGAGCAACATGTTGGCACTGGAAACGTTTCAAATTTTGGAGCACCTAGGATTTCGGGTTTTCAGATTTGGGATACTCAACGTCTGTGTAGCTGTTCTCCCATCCAGGTGGTGGAGTTTAATTCCCCTCTCTTGAGTGTGGACTTAGTAACTCTATTTCAAAGAATAGAGAATGGGAAGGAAAAATAAGGCCTTTGCTGAGGAAATGTGGCAAGTGCCAGGGAGGAACCAAGTGAGAAACGTTGGCATCACCAGTGATAAGCCACGTGCATATCATGAGCCCCTGATAGGATGCATGGAGGCATCTTGCCTCCATGGAATCGTACCAGAAAACCACAGTTCAGTCTAATCATGAGAAAACTCACAATCCCAGGTCAGGGGACATTCTACAGGATACTTGGCTAGTACTCTTCAAACGTGGCAAGGCCTTGAAAAACACAAAAGATGGAGGAACTGTCACTGATAAGAGACTAAGGACCCAGGATGAAAATGCAAAGTGGACTCCCAGATCAGTTCCCGGAACAGAAGTCTGGAGTTTGTGGGAAAACTGGTGAAGCCCAAATAAAGTCCGTAGCCAAGTTCATGGTACTATACTAATGTTCAGTTCTTCATTTTGACAAATGTAAGATGCTAACATAAGGGGAAGCCCAGTGAAGGGCGTATGGGAACTGTCTGTACTACCTTTGCATCTATGATTATTCTACAGTAAAAAGTTTTAAAAACAAACCAAAGCCACCTTGCAAACAGGGGATGCTTTTGCCTCATTTTCCCAATGAGAAAATGAGCTGAGAGAGGTGAGCTGAAATTTCACAGCTCACAGAAGATGGAGCCACGACTCATACTCAGGTGGGCCTCCTTGCACCCCACAAGCCCCCCTAGTGCCTGGTGTGGGAGAGGGAACTGCCCCCCTGACGGTCCCAGCCCTGCTGCCTGAGCAGGGTCCTGGGCCGGGCAGTCAGTCATATTGGAGTCCACTTCTCCCAGGTCAGGCCATTCTCAGTTGGGGGAGGACCTTGGGGATCCGGCTGGGCTTGTTGAAGCTGCAAGATGCCTTTGAGAGCCCTGAGGAAGGGACAGCACAGCCGCGTGGCAGGATGCATGTCACACAGGCTCTGTGTTCAGGCAGAGCAAGGTTCATCCTCCCATTTAGCAGCAGTGTGACTGAGCAAGTCACTCCCCTCTCTGAGCCTCAGTTTCCTGATCTGGGGATTAAATGTGTCGCAGGATGTGTCTTGTGCAGGGCACGTGCTAACCCCTCAGTGCATGGATGACTCTCCTCTTCTTCTCACTGTCCTCCCAGAGCCTGCAACCCATGAGGGCCTGTAGCCTGAGAAGCTGTGCAGCTTTGTGCCTCGACCCCCGAGGAAAGGATATGGAGGGGACCATGAGAGGAAAGAGCCTTGGTAGTTTATGAACCTGATCCAAAAAAATCAAATGAGGCTTCCTGCCCCATTCCTACCGTCCAGCAATGGCTCCATCCTCTTCCCTCTTCTCCATCTCTGCAGTCTCTCCCTTGTCTGGTATGTTTAACAGTCAGGTGTGTATTTTTCTAGAGTTTTTAAAAGAATATTTAGGTTTTTTTTTTTTTTTTTTTTCTTTTTTTGAGACGGAGTCTCACTCTGTCCCCCAGGCTGGAGTACAGTAGCGGGATCTCGGTTCGCTGCAACTTCTGCCTCCTGGGTTCAAGCAATTCTTGTGCCTCAGCCTCCCCGAGTAGCTGGGACTGCGGACACCCACCGCCATACCAAGCTAATTTTTGTATTTTTAGTAGAGACGGGGTTTCACCATGTTGGCCAGGCTAGTCTCAAATTCCTGACCTCAAGTGATCTGCCCGTCTCGGCCTCCCAAAGTGCTGGGATTACAAGGCGTGAGCCACTGCACCTGGCCTATTTAGGCTTTGATATGCCTATATCACTGTTGGAAACACAAAAGGGAGCATACTCTGCACACTCTTCTTCTCCTGCCTTTCTTCCGCTGATACATCCTGGGCACCTTTCCTGCCAGCGGATAAACAGCCACCACATTCTTCTTTCCAGCTGTGTCACATTCTGTTATCTGGCTGACCTACGGGGCCTGTGGCCAGCCCCTGAGGGTAGACATTCCCCATTCTGGTTTGTTGGACATCCTTGTCCATATCTTTTTGTATCCTTGTACAGTTATTTCTGTAAGGTAACTTCCCTAGAAGAGGAATTACTGGGTTAAAGAGTATGTGTGTTTTGAAACTTACAAGGTCCTGCCAAAGGGCCCTCCAGGGACATGGTCTGATAGACAGTTTCAGCCACAGCACAGGAGACAGCAAATTTCCTTACACAAGAGGAAAGGCGTGAGGCATAGGAAGCCAGCCCTTAGCTACCATTTAGTGAATAAATATTTATTAACCAGGTCCTTGGGCCAGACGCCATGCCAAGCCCTGGGACTGTGCTGATGAACGGGGCTTCCATCTTTGTCCTTGAGGAGCACACGGCTGGGCAGGGCGGGCCGACTTGGACACACACCATTTCATTACTTTGTGATGGGTGCTATTAATAACTGAAGGAAAGATCACGGCATTGGAGACTCACAGCTCAGGGTTTAAATTTTGCCTCCTCCACTTACGTGACTGTGTGACCTTGGACAAATTCCTTAACCTCTCGGAGCCTTGGGTCTCAGGTCCAGTGCCCCCTTTGGCTGGCCGTACCAGGTTTCCTACCAGCAGGCCTTCTCCTGGGGTCACATTCCTACTGTCCAACGCCTGAGTCAGTTTCAGAAGAAGTCTGGAGTTGGAGAGCCTTAGAGTCTTGCCCAAACATGGACTGAAAAACCTTCATCAAGCCTTCAGTATCAGAAGGCCTTTCTGGTTGAAATAGTTTTTACCTCCTATTGTGTTTTTCATTCATTCATTAAATAAATGTTTATTTTATACCTTCTCTGAGCCAGGCACTGTGCTAGTCTCTGAGGCCACAGTGGCATTGAGACCTGGTCTCTGTCCTCCTCCTCTGTCTGGGGTAAGGGTAACACACGCCATGAACGCGTGTGATCGGGACCTTTGGACCACTTGAGTCTCTGCCGAGCAGACTTGGCACTTATTGTGTCCACCTGCTGGGCTGACCAGGCTTCAGTCCGAGCCTTGAAAAAGCACACAGATTTCAGAAGGAGGCCTTTCCATCCCATCCCCCCGGCTCTGATGTGGATAGAATTAGAACCCTGGGACACACATCTACAGGCATGGAACACGGAAGGTAGCTAGGAGACCTGGACCCATCCAAGTCAGCACCGACCTTCGTGAACACTCCCTGTTTTGTTTTGTTTTGTTTTGTTGAGACAGAATTTCACTCTTGTTGCCCAGCCTGAAGTGCAGTGGTGTGATCTCGGCTCACTACAACCTCCACCTCTCGGATTCAAGTGGTTCTCCTGTCTCAGCCTCCCAAGTGGTTGGGATTACAGGCACCCGCCACCGCACCTGGCTAATTTTTGTATTTTTAGTAGAGATGGGTTTTCACCGTGTTGGCCAGGCTGTTCTCAAACTCCTGACCTCAAGTGATCCGTCCGCCTCAGCCTCCCAAAGTGCTGGGATTATAGGCGTGAGCCACCATGCCCGGCAACACTCCCTATTTTGTGCCTGTTCATCATTACAGCATCCAATGGGTTGTCGGGGCTTGGGGGAGGAGGGTGCAAAAGATTCTGAAATGTGGGTCCTATATGATCCTGGTCAGAAAGTTGCAAGCTTCCAAAGCAAGGATGTTTTGCCTGCTCAGTTTTCCAAGAGGTTTAATAGCCTCAGTTTGCAGGTGAGAAAGGGAAGAACAGGGGCCAGGAAATTTGTATTGATAGCTGATCTCTTCCAGTGGATTTGTTCAGCAGCTGGAGAAGACAATTTGAAATTTATCTTTCTGCCGTTCGAAAACGAAAGAAAACATGACCGCTCAGTAAACTGATGTGGAACCTGTTTCAACATAGATTGCTGAGTGAGCAAAGCACGGTGGAAAAGAGTGTGCCCGTTACGCTGCTGTTCGCTTAGGGGGATATACATATATATATATTTAAATGTCCATGGATGGACACATGAAACTGTAACAGGGAATTGGGGGCTGCAGATCAGGAGAGACAGACTCACTTTTTTATACAGCTGGATTTTTTTTTAATAATACGCATCGTTAACTATTTTTTTCTTTAAAAAATCTTTTTTTCTCGCTCTGTCTTATGGTGCTGATGATACCTTTTTTTTTTTTTTTTTTTTTTAAGTAAAACCTTTAAATGCTTCCCCGGTACAACTTTTTCTTTTTTTTTGAGACAGAGTCTTGCTCTTTTACCCAGGCTGGAGTGCGGTGGTGTGATCTTGACTCACTGCAACCTCTGCCTCCTGGGTTCTAGTGATTCTCCTACCTCAGCCTCCGGAGTAGCTGGGACTATAGGTGCCCGCCACAACGCCCGGCTAATTTTTGTATTTTTAGTAGGATGGGGTTTCACCATGTTGGTCAGGCTGGTCTCGAACTCTTGACCTCGTGATCCGCCCGCCTCAGCCTCCCAAAGTGCTGGGATTACAGGCATGAGCCACCGCGCCCGGCCAACTTTTTCAAAGTTTGGGAGAAATTGGGAGTGATTCTAGTATCCCCCATGTCTCAGGGTGGTTGGAGAGACTCAGTGAGCAGTCTGGGGACATCCTGCACTCGGAGCCTAAGTTCTTGAGGTTCCTTTTCTCAGGGCATTGGCTCTAAAACATATGGGTTCCAGTCCTGCCTTTCCTGCCCCCACACAGTGAAGCCTTGGGCCAGCCTCCTTGTCTCACTGTGCCTCCATTTCCACACCCTTAACATGGGCACCACCCCCCTCAAGGTGGTGGGAGTGTGAGGTGACAGGACATCTGTTAATGCAGTCACAACAGGGCACATAGTAGGTGCCCAGCAAACACTCTCTTTCTTCCCCCTTCCCTCAGAATGCATCTTTGGCTGTTTGTTTTGAAGAGAAGATAGATGGCTATTTGCTTTGAAGATAGATCGATCAATCGATCAATGTTTGGCTGTTTGTTTTAGATAGGTAGATAGGCAGATAGATATACATAAATAGATACGGACTAAGAAAAATAATAGAGGTAACTGGCTGTCACATCCGTGACGCTGGCTCTGCCAGTCCAGGTGCAGGCTGTGGAGAGTGCAGCAGAATCAGCAAGAGGGATTGGGAAGTCTTCTTTGCAGGAAACTAAGGGTCAACCAATGTGTTGAATCACTTTCCCCATATCACCAAACCCTTCCCACATATCTCTGATGTAAGTCCTACTCGTGAGCTGATGCTCAAGTAATTATTACCTGCCGGGCTCTGTTTCAAGCTCAATCCTTGTGTTATTGAGATCCTCAGGCAGGTACTACCATTGCTGCCATTTACAGGTGAGGAAGTGGAGGCACAAAGAGGTTAAGTAACTCACTTAGGGCCATGCAGCAGGTGAGCAGTGGGGCTCCAGCGTGGTCCTTGGTGAGCCCTTGCCCACTAAGTGCCTCTGGGATAAACTCAGGTGTGGCGTATTCAGCCCTCATTTTGTATCCTGGGAGCCGACTCTCTGCTGTACACAATACCTGTTAGTCCCCAGCCCCAGGCCAGGCACTGAAACTCCAGAGTATTTGTCTTTCTGGATATCAGTCTAGTGGGAGAAACGGCCACAGATAACTGATAAAATATGGGACATGTTCAAGTAGAGGCTGGGAACACAGAGGAAAGGGTGACCAGCTCCACCTCTGGGAGTAGGGGAAGCTTCCCATCAAAAGGGACATTTGAGTCCGGCCTGGGAGGATGAGTAGGAGTTCAGCAAGCAGAGAGGATAACCGTGGAGGAGGAGGGAACATATTGGACCAGCCGGGTGTGGTGGCTCATACCTGTAATCCCAGCACTTTGGGAGGCTGAGGCGGGTGGTTCACTTGAGATCAGGAGTTCAAGACCAGCCGGCCAATGTGGTGAAACCCCGTCTCTACTAAAAATAAAAAAATTAGCTGGGTGTCGTGGCGAGCACCTGTAATCCCAGCTACTCAGGAGGCTGAGGCAGAAGAATCGTTTGAACCCAGGAGGTGGAAGTTGCAGTGAGCCAAGATTGCGCCACTGCACTCCAGCCTGGGTGACAGAGCAAGACCGTGTCTCAAAAATAAAGAAATAATAAGCATATTGGACCATTCTTCACTTCCATAAAGAATTATTTCTTCTCTTGAAGCACCGCTGTCTATAGCCCCTTCTAAGGACAGGGGCACCGTGTGGATGGCACCACAGAGGGTGGTGATAAACAGCAACAGACTCTGCCTCAGCCTCAGAACCAGAGAGGAAGACGGGAGTGGTGGGGCCTGTGGCAAACTCATGGGCTCAGACCCTCTGTGGGAACAAGGGTTAGATGTTCTGGAGAAGCCAGAACGCTGGCCTTTTATGTGAAATCTGCTGATTGTTCAAGGTGGACTCCAAATCGTGAAATATGTTGTCACTCGAGCCAAACAGAACACATTTGTGGGCCACCGGTTTGCAGCCTCTACTTTTGGCTGGCCTCTGCATTAAAGAGCTCTCCTGGAAGGAAGCAGGGCCAGCCCCAGGAGGATTGCTCATGTCAGCAGGTTGATCCACACCTGGAGGCCAGACCAGTACCCCAAAGGCAGGGGGTGGGGCTGCTTCATATTGAGGCTCGAGTCAGAAGGGGCTCTGGAGGGTCTGTGGGCACACCCCCTCACCCTTGTCCTGGGGCCTCTTTCCTCTTCCCTCTAGGCTGATCTCCCTTCGTCAGTGCCCACCACCCTTAACAGTTTGCATTTCTGTTGTTTCTTCCAGTCTCCATCTGCTGCTGCCTCTTCATCCTCTTCCTCTTCCTCTCGGAGCTCACCGGATTTATAACGACAGAAGTGTAAGTCATGCTTTCCCGATGGGGCATTCCAGGATGTTCTGGGACCCCAGACAAGAAGAGGGAGGGGTCTTTGGCCAGGTTTGGTGGCTAACACCTGTAATCCCCACACTTTAGGAGGCCGAGGCGGGTGGATCACCTGAGGTCAGAAGTTCGAGACCAGCCTGACCAACATGCTGATACCCTGTCTAGACTAAAAATACAAAAATTAGCTGGGCGTGATGGCGGGCGCCTGTAATCCCAGCCACTGGGGAGGCTGAGGCAGGAGAATTGCTTGACCCTGGGAGGCAGAGGTTGCAGTGAACCAAGAGTACACCACTGCATTCCAGCCTGAATGACAAAGCAAGACCCTGTTTCAAAAAAAAAAAGAGAGAGAGAGAGAGGGGTCTTAAAAAGGAGAGCAAGTTTCAAACCTTCCAACTTCTGTCTCCAAGCCTGTGGCATCAGTTGCTTTTCTGTTTCTTAAAAGGACTTTAAAGTCAGAGCAAAAGTGAATATTGCCTGTTAAAGCTGAAGAGAACATTTTGGTTCCATTCCGTGGGGGTTCTCCTGGGCTCAAAGATTAACAGAAATAATTTGCTCATCTCTGCCATCCCTTTGCTTGGCCAGTGGGCTTTTTTTCCTTCTGAATCATCACGGGGTCATTTGATGTGAGAGCCGAAGAGTTCAGTGAAACTAATGGGTACAGCTTCCTACCGGAGGGGGCAAAGTTGCTGACATCAGCGCCCGGCCCCCTGGACTAACCCCCTTCCCATTTCTCAGGCCCACACTTGGTGAGGAATCGGTGCAGGCTTCCTGGCAGTGGCTGACGCAGAGTTAATCCATTCCTGATTCCTAGAATTATCTGTTGTCTGGATAACCTAGTAAACGCTCTGGGGTGTGTGTAACAGAATGCCATTGGAATTATGCAGTCACGACCTCATCGGACGCCCCTGTGAAATGGAATTAGACCCAGGAGCTTCCTGCCTTTGGCACTGGCTTGAGGCTTCAAAGCCTCTTCGTTTCTGTGTTTACAGCCCGGAAAGTCATCACGGAGCTGGGCCCTGGCCACCCACTCTCCTGCTCAGCACTGGAATTTTCTTTTTCACTAATGGGATTTCTTGGTTTCCTTTGCCTCCACCCAGCCACAAGACAATAGGAAACTAAATACATAGCTGCTTAGCCCAAGACGACTCTCATTATACAAGCATTACCACCTTTAGTTCTCAAACAGCCTCAGGAGGGAGCTGCCCCCTCTTTACAAAGAGGAAATTGAGGCCCAGGGAGGTGGAGAGACCTGCCCACAGCCATACAGTTAGGAGCTGGCTCCCAGCCCTGCCTGTCTCCCCAGCCCACGTGTGTTTGACCAGCACACTGAGAGGCCTATGAGACAGGAGGGCTGGTCTCACCTTGTTTCTGGGTATACCTTTCAGCCCTCCCCTAATATGGGAAAGTTTGCCTTTCCTGGTCATTCTGATCCTGTTTTAACCCTGATGGCGCCAAAGCCCAGGGGACCTTTTACAGTGGTGGGAAGAGTACAAGATAAGGCATTGGGAGACCCAGGGCCAGGTCTCTGCTTAATTACTACTTTGCTGTGTGACCCTATGCAAGTTGCCAAACCCCTCTGGGTCTCAGTATTGGCAGCCAAATGAAAGAGAGTAGACCAGAGTCAGAGCTCCCTTCCAGCTCTGGGAGAGGTTGGTCTGCTTCCAAAGACATGACGCTGTGGCCATGCAGGGTTCGAAGAAGGGGTTTTATTCCCCCCAGGCCTCTAATGGGAGATGGCCATGTCCAAGTCAAGCATCTTCCCCTCTGGACATCTTAGGATCACCCTATCATGAATCAGAGGTCGAAGCAGGGAGAGCAGCAAGAGGTTGAGACTTGCTGATGTTATGAGGTACCTGTTGTATGCCAGGCACCCGCTGGCCTCTGCAGGCTGTACCCCACCCTCTAGGAGGGGGCCTGCTTGGCTTGGCAGGCCTGTCATGTTCTGAGCAAGGTGACAGAGGCACACATGTGTCATCTGCTGAGACCAGGCACCAGGCAGGTGGCTTTATGTGCTGTGGGCAGGACACCAGCAGGTGCAAAGGGCCTCAGGCAGGGATGAGCTGGTGTATGTGAAGGCAGGAAGAAGGCCAATCAGCCAGGACAAAGCGAGCAAGCGGAGAGGGTAGGAGGTAGAGCAGGCAGGAGATGGAGAGGGGCCAGGCCTTCTGCGCTACCAGGTAGAATTGGGACTTACTTCTTCTTTTTTTTTTTTTTTTTTTGGAGACGGAGTCTTGCTCTGTCGCCCGGGCTGTAGTGCAGTTCGCTCTGTCGCCCAGGCTGTAGTGCAGTGGCGTGATCTCAGCTCACTGCAAGCTCCGCCTCCCGAGTTCAAGAGATTCTCGTGCTTTAGCCTCCTGAGTAGCTGGAATTACAGGTGAGCGCCACCATGTCCAGCTAATTTTTGTATTTTTAATAGAGACAGGGTTTCACCATTTTGGTGAGGCTGGTCTCGAACTCCTGACCTCAAATGATCCACCTGCCTCAGCCTGTAATCCCAGGCTGGGATTACAGGCGTGAGCCACTGCGCCTGGCCTGGGACTCACTTCTTGATGATGAGCTCGTGGAGCCCAGGGCTGGACCTGCTCACTCACTGCTCTGTGGCTCCACACATGGAGGAGCTGAAAATGCCAGTGGTAGACACAGTCAACAAGCAAACAAAACTAGACTATATCGATCAGGGGCAAGTACTCCAAAGACAAGAACTAAAGCAGTGCAGGAGGTAGAAATTGAGATGGCTGCAGGTACATGATATTTTATGAGGATCAAACAAGACTATTTAGCTGAAAGCTAACTTAATATAGTGCCGGATATACTTTAATATCATAAGATCCATATCTCTTCGTGCATTTATTCATTTCCTACATAGTCCGCATCTAACTCTAAAAAGGTTTTAAGGCTGCTCTGCACCAGGCATATAAGTACTCAGTAAATGTGAATTCTTTGTCCCCTCTTCCGCTTTGAGTTAAGGAGACGCCTCTCTTGCCTGCTGCTGACAGCATGTGGGGTGGCATTCCCAGCTCATCCCACATGAGGTGGGGCACTGAGGCAATGGGCTGCTGACAAGTGAGTTTTGACGTCACAGCTTGAGGCCGGAGCAGGTGGGGCCCCACCCGCAGAATGCCCGGGAGCACTGGGGAAGGGCCTTTCCAGCAAGCCCGGACAACTCCTGCAGCTTCCCAAGGGCAGGGCTGCTGCTTTCTGAAGAGCACAGTGTGTTCCCGCTGCTCCCCATTCCCCTGCACCAGGACTTCCTCTCCCTCCCTCCCAGGGGCACCCTGGATGCTCTGATCCCACCGAGTCCCTGGAGAGGTACAAAGCTTAGGGATGAGGGGAGGAAGGGGGCCAGGTGCAGTGGCTCACACCTGTAATCCCAGCACTTTGAAAAGCCAAGGCCAGAGGATCACTTGAGCCCAGGAGTTCGAGACCAGCCTGGACAACACAGTGAGATCCTGTCTCTGCAAAAAAATTTTAAAAACATTAGTTGGCCATGGACGCACACACCTGTAGTCCCAGCTACTTGGGAGGCTGAGGTGGGAGGATCACTTGAGCTCAAGAGATCCAGGCTGCAGTGAGCCATGATTGCGCCACGGCACTCCAGCCTGGGAGACAGAGCGACACCGTATCTCAAAAAAAAAAAAAAAAAACATGAGGGGACATTTTTTGAGCATTTGCCTTGAATCCAACCCTGTGCTAAGTCAGCGGCTGGAGAGAGGGAGGGAGGCAGGGATGAATAGAGAGATCTGTCTGGAGCTCAGGCCAGATGCTGCAGCTATGAAGATGCAGTGATCCTAATGTCCCCTTCCCTCCCTGCTGCCTCCTTACTAAGGTATAGGAGTTGCCCGAAGGGCCTCTGCAGGATGAGCCTTAGGACTTACTGAGCGATCGAGAGGAGAAAGCATCGCATCTTTGGGGTCTTCCAGTTGTCAGAAGCTTGTGACCCCCAGGAAGCCCTGCAGGTTTGGGAAGAACTGAAGGTCACAGTTCCCGTTTTCTGGATGGCTGGCCCTCTGTGGCAGGTTTGTGGCCACAGTGGGGTCAGTGCCCCCTCCCGCCACCATGAGATTGTAACTTAAGGAAATGAGGTCACCGTTGGTTGGATCAACATGGCTCCAGCCCCAGCCTGTGGTTATCAGTGACATAAGACGCTTATTCTGGCCTGGGCCTGGTGGGGGGTGAGGGGGAGGCACATTTGTTTGGGTGGTTGGGCTCCAACCTGGCTTTGGACAGGCCGGTAATTATCCTTGGGAAAGAGGCCCCACAGAGTGTTCTGAAACTCCGTGTTTTCAGGGAGCAGGCCCCTCCTCAGGCAACCTGGCCACAGAATGTTCCAGCCTCTGACTGCCCAGTCTCTGACTGCTCTGAATAATTATTAACCTCATGAGGATTTATACTAATAAAATATAGTAACTGGAACTCTCCATTGATAGTTTATAATGTAATATAACTCATGGTACCTTCCATACTATAACTCATGGATTTATCATGTGCATGCCAACACCTAGGTCAGCACTTTATTTTTTTTGTTGTTGTTGTTTGTTTGTTTTTTGAAACAGGGCCTCATTCTGTTGCCCAGGCTGGAGGGCAGTGGCTCAATCATGGCTCAATGTAGCCTCGACCTCCCGGGCAATCCTTCTGCCTCAGCATCCCGAGTAGCTGGGACTACAGGCATGAGCCACCACGCCTGGCTAATTTTTTAATTCTTTGTAGAGACAGGGGTCTCCCTGTATGTTACCCAGGCTGGTCTCAAACTTCTGGGCTCAAGCGATTCTCCCCCTTGGCCTCCCAAAGTGCTGGGATTAGAGGCGTGCATGCTGCGCCCGGCAGGTCAGCACTTCATGATGGTCATCTCATTGGTCATCACAGAACCCCTTGAGGTAACTACTACTGTTCACCCCATGTTACAGCTGGGGAAACTGAGGCACCAGGCGACCAAAACCACGTGAAGCAGTAAGTGGTGGGACTGGAGTCAAATGCGGGTCTGTGATGCTAAAGCCCAGACTCAGCACCTCCCCTTTGTTGTACCCCACTTCCCTGCCCCGAGCATTTCAGGGCCCCAGGCTCATGGGAGCCACTGCTTTTTGATCAGAATAGTTGACTGGAGGACTTGGATGCACCCTTCCAGGGTGAGGTGGCCAAACAGGCAGATGGAAACCTGGGAGGTGGGAGCTTGGAGGTCACCTGGAATCATGTTCTCACAGGCTCCCCGTAGGAGGCCCGGAGTGGGGAGCAGTGGCTTACCCAGGAGGAGGAGCTGGAAGTCTCCAGGTTGCCTGCCTTGAGCCTGGGTTGTGAGCCAGGCTGGGGAGAGGGCCCCAGGCATCCCATTAAGGAGCATGAAGGACATTGCTCTTAGCAATAGGAGGCCTGAGGGCGTCTGAGTGTGGAGTGACGGGTTTATGTCTCAGACAGCTCACCCCTTGTGAATATGGGTTTGGTGTGGGGCCACCCAGAGGCCAAAGCCCTGATGGGAGCTGGGGGATGACCCAAGTCAGAGGGGCCGAGGGTGCTGGGACTTTGGCTTTGGAGCAGGGGTGGGCAGAACCCAGTGACTGGCTGTCAAGGGATGTATCTTAGACGTCCACCTGGTTGGTATTAGATGCACCTACTTTTACCTGGATGACTCAGGATTCAAAACAAAAGGTTCCGGAGCGCGTGCCTGCAGAATCTCCATCCCTCCCTCCACCCCACCCCAAGCCCTTGCGGCGGGCCTCACCGCTGCCTAAGTTTCCATTCGATCAAATTTTGAAGCATAGAGGTCAGAGACTTCAGGCAGGAATCTGAACTATTTAAGGGCTCTTCAAAAAGCAAATAAAATTGTTTTGTATAGATGTCATCGAACTCATGCCTCAGACTAGAATTTCAAGGCCCTCCACCACATTCCATTTACACTACCCCCACCCACACCTCCCCGGGCCCTTGCGTACCTCTCCCTACAAGGCCACTGCCCACCCACACCACCCACCCTCCCACGCACTCGCCATGCTGGGCCTGACTCCCTGACGCCATCTGGCGTCCCCCACCTGGAATGTGCTCCCGACTGCTCCACCAGCGCGCTCCTTCCCTGCATCCTGGGAGTTCTGCTGAGGACTCCCTCCTCCACTGAGGCTCATTCCACCGAAGTTTGTGAGCACACGCTCTGTGCTGAGGCTCAGGGAGCCCTCGTCCTGGGGGTGTTGACGGGGGTAGGAGAGGCTTGTGGGACAGACGCAACTGGACCCCTAAGCACCCCTGTACCCTGCAGGCACCTGGGCCCTGGTGGGAGGGGGCACACCTGAAGATTATGAAAAAGGACTAGGATGCCTGCATCACAAGTCCACAAGTCCACAAGGCCCCTCAGCTTTTCACCGATTCCCATCCCATCCAGGCAGTGCAATGCCTTGGAAAGGGCATGGGCTCTGGGCCCCCTGTCCCTGGGCTCGGATCCTGCCTCTGCCTCCTCTTGGTCTTATGATCTTGGCCAGCCAGCTGTGCTCCTCTGAGCCTGGTTTCGTTGACGTGAAGGGAGAACAGTACCCTTGTTAAACACTGGATCAACTCATTGAGCGTGGATATTAATAGTAATGATAAAAACAGTAGACATTTATTGAGCACTTACTGTTTACTAAGACCACACTTAGCATTGCTCTTGTTCTCATTTGATCTTCTCAGCAACCCCTATGATTGTCCCCATTTTACATCTGGGGAAACTGATGGATGGGAAGCCCCTTGCCCAAGTCAATCAGCCAAGAGGTGGCAGAGCCAGGATTTGAACCCTGGTAGCCTAGGCTTCCCCTGCGCTGCTGTATTTTCTTTACCAAGAAGGGTCTGGAATCAGCCCTCAAGAGAGAGATGTCTCACACATACACACACACACACACACACAGACTCACACTCACTAACACACACACACACACTCACTCTCCTGCCCTGAGGCAGCGAACAGCTTGACCTGGCAGTCCTCCAGCAGCCCTGTGAAGTAGATGGAATCTTTATCCTTATTTTCCTCTTTTTCTCTCCTTTCCTCTCTCCCTCCTTCCTTTCCTTTCTTATTTTCTTATTTTAGTGAGGTATGTGTAACTTACATACAGCAAAGTACACAAATATTAAGGTAGAGGCCTGATGAATTTTCACCTGTGTTTACACACGTAACCATCACTCTGATGAAGACATAATACATTCTATCACCAAAGAAGGGTCCCTTGAGCCCCTCCCAGTCAGTAGCCCCCACCACTATTATTCTGACTTCCATTGCCATAGATTACTTTTGCTGATGTTCAAACTGATTAAAAGCTTTTCCAGTTTTACAGATGAGGAAGCTGAGGCTCAGAGAGGTGAAGCAGTGTGTCCTAGGTCTCCCAGCTCCTAAGTGGCAGAGCCAGGAGGTGAGCCCACACCTGTCTGCCACTGCCTCCATAGGCCTTCCCACTGCCCACACTGGTGACAGGGGAGTCAGGTCCATGGAAGTCCTCAAACCACAATGAATCCACAAAAAACATTTGCTTTTCTTCCAGGTGGGTTGATTTCTGGCAGCCCGTTGGCCTTTTAAACTCAGTTCAGCCCTAGCCAATGAAGTTAGTTAGCCTTGGCAGGCCCCTGCCGTGGGGTGGTTGTGGGTGAGCTCGTGGCGCTGGCTGGAGTGGCAGGAAGCCAGCAGCCCTGGAACATTTGCCTTGGACAAGAGAAGGCGGCTTTATTGACCTCATCAGGCAGCCCAGGTGATTGAATTGTGTTTATCCCACAGCCTGGGGCCCTCCAGGAAGGAGCCTGGGAGCAGCCAGTTCTGGCCTTACATAACCAGCCTGGCCAGAGCGCCGCAGGCCGTCCCTGCCCAGCACCGCCGCCCCCTTGTTCTGGGTGGCCTTCTAGCCCTGCGGAGCCTGTTCTCTGCTTATTCTGGTTAGGAAGACAGGGACCCACGCCTAGGAGAGGCTTCTTGGGGCCTTGTGGGTGAGCTCACCTTGGCGCCACACCCGGGATTCACTTTGCTCTTGGCTGAGGTCACCTCCAGAGGGTTGCCAGTGGATGACATCATCCCACAATCCCTCAGTGCTGTGCAGAGGCCCAGCGTCGCCAGGTGGGAAAGGTGAGTTACTTCAAGGAAGAGTCTCAGGTGGCTTCCTGGCTGGGAAGGGGAACGCAGGCGCTCCTTAGTTGACTGTGTGTTAATCACCCAGCAATTTCATTACTCAACAGCTCTCCAGAGTTGCACATTACAGCTGGGGTACAAATTGGGTGCTGAAGGCCAGGCAGAGCATTTGGCTGTAGGGAGGCCAATCCTCCTCAGGCCTGTTACCAGCGGGTCTTTGTTCTTAGACCTGGGGTTCTTGGCCTCACGGATTCCAAGGAATGGAACCTTGGGCCATGCGGTGAGTGTTATAGCTCTATTGGAAGCCGTGGGTCACGGAAAAGAACTGTGGAACCCAGCGACTACTGTTCAGCTCATTTAGGACAAACCCAGGCACTTAGCCACACAGGAACAATGGCCAGCCTCTAGCCCGATCGGGAGCGGCAATGGGAGCCTCTCTGGATAAGCACAGCGGACACCCTGCCGGATCCAGAGGGGTGGAAGTCAGCGGCGGGTCTGTGACGACTGCGATCAGCACCGCGAGCTTAAAGCTCAGCTCGAGCTGGAACAAACATGGATCAGAAGAATGTGCAGTTGCAAGACTTAATAGAGTGAAAACAGAGCTCCCATACAAAGGAAGGACCCAAAGGGCGTTGCCAGATCCAGCTTGAATGCCTGGGTTTATATCCCCATCATTGTCCCTCCCCCTGTGCTCTCAGGCGATAGATGATTTGACTATTTCTTTACCTCCTGCTTTTAGCCTAATTGGTATTTTAGTGAGCTCCCTTTACTACCTGATTGGTTGGGTGTGAGCTGAGTTACAAGCCCCGTGTTTAAAGGTGGGTGCGGTCACCTTCCCCAGCTAGGGTTAGGAATTCTTAGTTGGCCTAGGAAATCCAGCTAGTCCTGTCTCTCATAACCTCCTGGGCTCCTGTTTGCCCCTCTCCCTCCAGCTCCTTTGTTCTTGGTGGCCTCTGACTGGGGCCAACACTACAAGCAAGGTCAAGCGCAGGCCCCTGTCTCCCCTCTCCCATCCTAAGGCTTCCCAGGACCAGGGCCCTCCTTCATTTTCTTCTTTGACCCTGATGCTGAGGAGTGGGCTGGGAGGCAGCCTGAGCTGTGGAAAGCCTGGGTTGAGATTCTAGCTCGGCCATTTCCTAGCATGTGACCCTGGGGATGGGACACACCCTCTCCGAGCCTGTTTCCTGGTTTTAAGATGGGGCTCAGGGCATTTCACAGGCGCGCGTGGGACGGCGTGAATGCACGTAGTAGGCCTCCCCCAGCTTAACGAGTGGGGGCCCATCTGTTGCACTCTTGTCTCTGGGAATATCGTTGTGGGCCCCACAGAGAAGCCCCAGATGTCAGAGCCCACCGTTCCTTGTGAACAGCATCACACCAGGTGTAGGGGTGCAAAGATGTGGTCTTAGTAAAAACGAAATTCCTTCGCCTTGGTCTGACTCATCTTTCCCTAAGATGTGGCCATTTACAAAGCTCTCTTGGAGTCTTCATTGCTTAGATAGGGCAGTTCTCTTTTATTTTACAGCCTAGGGACTAGACCCAAGGGGCCTAATAAATGTTTAAAATAACCACAGCCCAGCCACCTGAAGCACTGCCCCTTCAGCTGTTCCCTAGGGCAGGCCTTTAGATTTGGTTCCCTCTGGGTGGGGGACATTATCTGGGAATCAGATGCAGCCATCAGATATCCAGCAGCTACTTGGGGATGCCTCCAAGACACCTGGGCTCAGCACAGCCTCTGGCACTCAGTACCTCCCCCTCCTGCTGGTCCTGCTCCTCTTCCAAGGGCTCTCAGCCCAAAGAATGGGTCCAGGAAGAAACACAGCAGTGTGTCTGCATTCCCCCCTCGCCTCACCCCACTCCGCCCCAGTCCCATCCATCAGCAAGTCCCGCCTGCTCTACGTGGGTTCCTACAGCCCTCCTCCTCTCCATTCCCATCCCACCCCATCCAAGGCGGCGCCATCCCCCGCCTGGTCTCCCTCTTGCACAGCAGCCTCTCCAGTGGGTCTTCTTCGCAGCAGCCAGAGGGAGTCCGTGAGAGTGCAAGCCTGACCCCATGGCTATGCTCATATCAAGTCTAAGGGCCTCAGCCGGGCACGGTGGCTCATGCCTGTAATCCCAGCATTTTGGGAGGCCGAGGTGGGCAGATCACCTGAGGTTAGGAGTTCAAGACCAACCTGGCCAACCTGGTGAAACCCCACCTCTACTAAAAATACAAAAATTAGCCAGGCATGGTGGTGCATGCCAGTAGTCCCAGCTACTTGGGAGGCTGAGGGAGGAGAATTGCTTGAACCCGGGAGGCGGAGGTTGCAGTGAGCCGAGATCGCATCACTGCACTCCAGCCTGAGGGACAGAGCGAGACTCTGTCAAAAAAAAAAAAAAAAAAAGTCTAAAGGCCTCGTGCAGCCTCCTTATACTGCAACCACGGTGACCTTCATTCAGTTCCCCAAACCAGCCATACCCTCCCCAACCTCCAGGCCTTTGCACATGCTGCCAGGATGATGCCTACGCATCCCCCAGACCTCAATCACACCTCAGAGAAGTCTTCCCAGCCCCTTCTCCCCAAAGGTCAGTGGCCCTGTAGTCCCTGTCACGGCCCCCTGCAGCTTTCTGTCAAAGTACTAATCAGCGTTGGGGGTGGCAACATATTTAGGAGCTGAGTGATGTCTGGTTCTTGTGTCTATAAGCTTGAAGAAGGCAGAGACAGCGTCTGTCTGATTCATTGCTGTTTCTGGCTCCTGACAGGTAGTAGGTACTCAAAAAGTATTTGTTGAGCGAATTTGGATTGCTAACAGATGCCACCACTGTGCTGCTGACAGCAAGGTGACATGGCTGTCTGTGGAGCCACCAGCCCCTAAATATGGCCGATGTGGTAGACAGAATAATGGCTCCCCGCCCCCCCTGATGTCTAGGTCCCTGTCCCTGATGCGTGTGGCCACGTTACCTTGCGTTCAAAAGGAACTTTGCAAATGTGGTTACATTAAGGATCTCGAGATGGGGAGAGGATCCTGGGTTAGCCAGGTGGACTGGATGAGTTCCTGTAAGAGAGAGGTGGAGGCCAGGCACCGTGGCTCATGCCTATAATCCCAGCACTTTGGGAGGCTGGGGGGCGGGTGGGGGTAGATCACGAGGTCAGGAGTTCAAGACTAGCCTGGCCAATATGGTGAAACCCCACCTCTACTAAAAATACAAAAATTAGCTGGAGTGGTGGTGCGTACCTGTAGTCACGGCTACTCGGGAGGCTGAGGCAGAAGAATTGCTTGAACCTGGGAGGTGGAGGTTGCAGTGAGCCGAAATCTCACCACTGCAGTCCAGCCTGGGTAACAGAGTGAGACTGTCTCAAAAAAAAAAAAAAAAGAGAGAGGTGGAGGTCAGAGAAGGGGGAAGCTGCTGGCTTTGGAACTGGGAGAAGGGGCCACAAGCCTAGGCAGCGCCTAGAAGCTGAAAAAGGCAAGAAAATGCATTCTCCCAAGAACACAGCCCGTTTTAGACTTCTGACCTCCAAAAGCGTAAGACAATACATGTGTGTTGGTTTAAGCCATTCCCGTTGTGATAATTTGTTACAGCAGCCACAGGAAATTAATACAGCCATCCAGTTGTTTCTCAGAACCGGTTCTGCCCCTAGGGATGAGCATCAGGGAATTCCTGGCTTCCCAGCTGCGGGGAGGGGACCTCAAGAAAGGAGGCTGTAAGGTCCTCTGTGCCTTTTGGCGCCAGGCCCTGATCCCTTATAAGACCCCTATTTCTCATTTTAGTGTTCAAACCACCTTATTTGTAGTGGATGGTGTTATCCCCACTTAACAGGTGTGTTCACAGAGGTGAGCATAGGAAGTGCCAGAACCAGAATTTGAACTTAAATCTGTCTGACTGAAAGATATGCTCTTACCACTGTGCTATCCCACCCCACCCCTTCTCTTTCCTGAGCCCCAGCCCTCCCCTCTTTTTTTTTTTTTTTTTTTTGGAGACGGAGTTTCACTCTTGTTGCCCAGGCTGGAGTGCAGTGGTGCAATCTCAGCTCACTGCAACCTCAGCCTCCTGGGTTCATGATTTTCAGCCTCCCAAGTAGCTGGGATTTCAGGCATGCGCCACCATGCCCAGCTAATTTTGTATTTTTAGTAGAGACGAGGTTTCACCATGTTGATCAGGCTAGTCTTGAACTCCTGACCTCAGGTGATCCACCCACCTTGGCCTCCCAAAGTGCTGGGATAACAGGCGTGAGCCACTGCGCCCAGCCCAGCCCTCCCGTCTTGAGAGGTAAGGCTGCACTTGAAGAGTGCAGCCTAGACCCGTGCCTGAGGGCACAGGAGGTGCAGGCTCTGCCCAGATGGAGTCTGGGTTATCTAAGTTGTGGTCACCAAGTGAAGTGGTCCCCGGCTGTCCCCTGCAGCTGAGATCTTTGCCGCCATCTCAACAAAGGTTCCTATACTTGTCTTTCCCCTAGTGTGAACGAGCTCTATGTCGATGACCCAGACAAGGACAGCGGTGGCAAGATCGACGTCAGTCTGAACATCAGTTTGCCCCATCTGCACTGCGAGTGTGAGTACTCCACACAGCCCCTCCCTCCAGCAGGACACCTCCTTAGGGCAAATGTGTGTGTGCAGAAATGGCAAGATCTCCAGGACAAGCCAAGCCAACATATGGTTCTCCCCACTCTTTTTTGGAGGAGAATATAATTGAGTATGCATGCACTTGGAGGTTTTCTGGCATAATAAACACAAGACACTACTCATAGGGGTTACCCCTGAAGAGCAGCTGATTTGGTGCAGGGGGGTGGGGTGTCTCTTAGGGTCATGTTACAGCTTCGCAGCAAAGCCTGAGAGTCTCATGCAAGTGACTTGTTGAGGGGAGGAAGCTGTAAAGGAGTGAAAGACGCAGGATAGGGCAGTACGACAGGATAAGCAAAGATATGTGTTCAGCTGAAGTCCGAACTCAGCCTGATCTCACAGGATGCTGTGGGGTATGAATGACACCATAGCATTTGTCACACCCAATAGCAATGGGACCAGGCTGTTATTATCCATGTCATTGGGTAATGGCTGCAGAGTGGTGTGCGTGGCAGGGGTCACATCACCTCCCAAGCATCTCAAACGAGAAGACCTCCGGTCAGCCAAGAGCATTCATCTGGAGAAGGGTGCAGCTCTGAGTCACTGCTGACACCTACAGAAGCTGGAGCGGTCCACCATCCATGAGAGAGTGCACGACAGGGCTCAAGAGCATCTGCGACAGTGAAGGGCTGGGAGATTACCTTTTTGACTTCACACCTATTTTGTTTTAACCAAAAGAATGAATTACTTCTTTTTTTGAGACGGAGTTTCACTCCTGTCACCCAGGCTGGAGTGCAATGGCACGATCTCAGCTCACTGCAATCTCTGCCTCCTGGGTTCAAGCGATTCTTCTGCCTCAGCCTCCCGAGTAGCTGGGATTACAGGTGCGCACCACCATGCCAAGCTAATTTTTGTATTTTTAGTAGAGATGGAGTTTCATCATGTTGGCCAGGCTGGTCTTGAACTCCTGACTTCAGGTGATCCACCCACCTCAGCCTCCCAAAGTGCTGAGATTACAGGCATGAGCCACCGTGCCTGGCCCAGAATGGATTACTTCTACAAAACAAAACTCATTTGAAGTCTGATTTGGAGTCAGATCCTGGCTGCTTTGCTGGCTAAAACTGTGACCTTGGCTAGGGTGACCTCTCCAAGCCACAGCTTCCTCATCTGCAAAATGGGCTTAGTAATGTCTGTTGTCTGAGGTTCTTGGGAGAATCTAATGCCATGGTCCCTAGACTTGTCAGCGAGTGGACTGGGCGCCCTCTCCTGGACTGGGGTTCCAGCCGTCCCTCTGCCCAGCCTGGCACAGAGCCTGCTGCAGGCCCTTCTCTCCCCACCCCCTCTTCCTGTTAAAGGACACAGCTGAGAGAACACTGCGTGCATCTCTGGCCAGAGATAGGAAGAGTCTCAGCCCTGTCATTGCTTTTGGTGAGATTTACGTCACAATTTTGAATCTTCGCTGGGCCCCAAGCCAGGGAACCTGTTGAAATAGGTCGGTCTTATTTTTTGTTATTTTTTTTTCTTTCACTTAGAAAAATAATTCATCTGGCAGATTCTCATTCAGGAGTGACTGTCTCTCTGGAACAAGGAAATTCTTAGTCAGACCAGAGGACTGGGACAAGTGCGGTAGGAAAGGGAAGAGATGTGGTTCCAGGAGGGGCCAGGCAACCTCCACCCCATGCCCTGCCATGCCCTGCTGGATCTGTGGGGCTATAACCTGAACCCCCAACCCCCTCACCCCTGTTAGAGCCCAGCATTCTGGCTTTTCTTTAAAAGAACTTCACATTTTTATTATAGGAAAAAACGCATGCTCATCATTATACTTCTGGAAAACACAGGGAAGCAAAAGAGATCACCCATAATTCTGCCACCCAAGAGCAGTGTCGGTGACATTTTGACATCATGCTGTCCAGCTGGCCTTCCTTTCTGTGTTTCTGAACATAGCTGAGATCATACTGCATGTATGATCTCATATCCTGCTTTTAAAAATAATATTCTTCATTATACAACTAATAGAATACATTTTAATCTTTAAAAAGACATACATTCAAAAATACAAAAATAATATGTTTTTTAAAAAGCAAAAGTACCCCTCCCCTGTCCCCCTTCTTGTCCCAGCATGCCATCTTCCCCAAAGGACACCTCTGCTAGCAGGTGGGGCCCCCGTTCCCCACCCCTACATGTGTGTGCGTGTCTGTGAACATATATTGGGTTTGGGGTTTTTTTTGTTGTTATTGTTGTTTTTTCTTTTTACATAATTAATTGGGACCCTACCATATGGGAACCTTCTGGAGTTTCTTTTTTTTTTTCTAGCTAGTGTCTTGGAGCTGTTCTCATATTACTCATAATATGAGTAAAATAATAACAGCTGCCATTTATTCCATTCTTCCAGGCCAGGCCCTGTCCTGTGTCCTTTGGCTATATTAAATGCATTGGGATTTGAGGTGTCTTAGCAGAATGGCTGAAGGGTGTGGGCTCAGAAGCAAATCTACCTGGATTTCATTCCAGGCTCTGGTGTTTCCTAGCTGTGAGGTCTCTGTGCCTCAGTTTCCCTAGATGTAGAATGGGACTGATAATCTTATCTTCCCCACAGGGGTGTTTAAATGGTGTTTTTTTGTTTTGTTTTGTTTTGTTTTGTTTTGAGACAGAGTCTCACACTGTCACCCAGGCTGGAGTGCGATGGCGTGATCTCAGCTCACTGTAACCCCTGCCTCCCGGGTTCAAGCCATTCTCCCGCCTCAGCCTCCTGAGTAGCTGGGCTTACAGCCACCTGCCACCATGCCCAGCTAATTTTTTGTATTTTTAGTAGAGATGGGGTTTCACCAAGCTGGCCAGGCTGGTCTCGAACTCCTGACCTCTGGTGATCCACCCGCCTCAGCCTCCCAAAGTGCTGGGATTACAGGCGTGGGCCACCGTGCCCGGCCAAGAAGGTGTGTTCTTACATAAAAGGCACTTAGAAGAGAGTCTAGCACATAGTAAGTGCTATTTTACTTCTCTTTTCTTTCTTTCTTTTTCTTTTTTGAGATACAGTTTTTCTCTGTTGCCCAGGCTGGAGTACAGTGGCATGATCTCAGCTCACTGCAACCTCCGCCTCCCGGGTTCAAGCGATTGTCCTGCCTCAGCCTCCCGAGTAGCTGGGATTACAGGCTCCTGCCACCATGCCCAGCTAATGTTTTGTGGTTTTAGCAGAGATGGGGTTCGCCATATTGGCCAGGCTGGTCTCGAACTGCTGGCCTCAAGTTATCCGCCCACCTTGGCCTCCCAAAGTGCTGCGATTACCGGCGTGAGCCACTGTGCCCAGTCCTATTTTACTTTTCTTTAATCCTCACAACAAGCCTGTGATAGAAGAGGAAACTGAGGCACAGAGATTAAGTAACCTGCTCGAGGTCTCAGCACTAGTAACTCAGCCACTGATCTGCTCTCAGCCTCCTCCACCCACCTGCATTTAGCCCATTCTTTGTACCTGCCGCACGGCACTGGGAAGAGGGCTGTTCCACTGGCTCCAGTGACAAGCAGTTGAATTTCTTCCAATTGCCACTATTTCAGATAAGGTTGCCTGAGCAGCTTTGCACACACATCTGGACACACATCGTGGATCTAGAGGACAGGCTGCCAACATTGGAACTGCTGAGTGAAATGCGGACCTGCTTGTGTTTTCTCTAAACTTCACATTATACCATTGGCATTTCCAGTGTCCCGTGGACCCGTGAGGGTCTTTTCGAATGGCTCCAGCACGTTCCCTTCTATGGATGGATCCTCACTTACTTCTCTGTCCTCATCAAGGAATACAGAGTTGTTCCCAATTTTCCCTTTTAAGGTTGTCCCTCTTTAAAATTGCTTCCAGCTGTTCTTCCTCCGTATGGCACCTCCTTTCTAGCGCTTCTGCCAAGGACATTCCTACATTTCCATAGTTCACAGGGATCATCTCACCACTGGCTACTTGGACCATCTCTGGGGATGCAGTTGGCATTGGCCTGCCCATTTTACAGATGGGGAAGCCATCTGAGTCACAGTGAGGTGACAGAGGGCAGGGCCTGTCTTTTCCCTTTGTGCATCCCTGGTGCTTATCATAGAGCCTGGTAGCATAGGCGATGGGTAAAGGAATGTGTGAATGAATGAATAAGTGAATGATGGGTGAATGGATGAGGGGCCTGAGCCTATTCACCCCATAAACCCAAAAACGCTCTGAAGGCCAGGAACGGTGGCCTACACTTGTAATCCCAGCACTTTGGGAGGCTGAGGCAGGTGGATCACCTGAGGTCAGAAGTTCAAGACCAGCCTGGCCAACATGGTGAAACCCCGTCTCTACTAAAAATACAAAAAAATTTTTTTTGTATAGGTGGACACCTATAATCCCAGCTACTTGGGAGGCTGAGGCAGGAGAATTGCCTTAATGCAGGAGGCGGAGGTTGCAGTGAGTCGAGATCATGCCATTGCACACCAGCCTGGGCAACAGAGCGAGACTCTGTCTCAAAAAAAAAAAAAAAAAAAAATACGAAGACTATCTGAGATACAAGAGCTAACATTTATTAAGCACTTTCCACCTAGCATTCATCAGACCCTAAGCATTTTCTACATCTGTGAACTATTTGATCCCCATAATCTTTCAAGGAAGGTTCAATTATGGTCAACCCCCCATTTTACAGAGAAAGAAACTGAGGCATCCAGAGGTTAAGTACCTGAGGCAGGACCCAGATTCAGAGGATCAGTATGGCAGACCCCAGGGTGGCCCCGGGACCCCTACTATGCACTGCCTCCCCTCGGCCTCATATTTAGCAGAGTCATTACCCTGTCCCCTGTAGTCTTTGGACCCCAGACCATGAGCTCCTGGAGGGCCCCAGCCCGGCCTGCCGCTGGAATGGATGAATGAAGGCTCTCAGAGAGAACAGGCTGGCCCCCATCCTCCCGTGTCTCTGGGTTTGTGACTGTCGTCTCCCTTTGGCTCCTGCAGTGGTCGGGCTCGACATTCAGGATGAGATGGGCAGGCACGAAGTGGGCCACATCGACAACTCCATGAAGATCCCGCTGAACAATGGGGCAGGCTGCCGCTTCGAGGGGCAGTTCAGCATCAACAAGGTATGGAAGCCCTCCCTCAGCCCTTTCTACCTGCTCCCCTTTCCTGCTGTCTCCTCGCTCCCTGGAAACTGGTTGTGGAGGCACTCACTCGACCTGACCCCAACACAGCCCCCAACAAGTGAGGGTTCGTGTCCAGCTGCCTGGCCATTCCTGCTGAGAATCTGGATGGGGGGTCCAGGCTCCCTGGGGTTTTAAGCCCCTGATGGCTGGTTCAGGAAGGAGCTACTCTTCTCTCCAATGAGGGAGGCAATGATGAGAAGACCCGAGGATTTGCAGCCCCCAGCCCTGGGTTCAAGTCCCAGCTGTACCCCCTCTTGGCCCTTACAAGTCACTTGACCCATCTTAGGCTGAGGATGTGATGGTGGTAGTAGTATCACGATACCACCCACTTCACAAAGTTTGTGTGGGGATTAAATGAGCTAATGCAGATTCATTCATTCAGAAAAATTTTTGAACGAGCACCTTCTGTGTTCCAGGGTCGGTGATAGGCTCTGGGGCAGCGTTCCTGGGCTGGTTGGGCTTCCATTCTGTTGGAGGGAGACAGTCTACAAACCAGAAAGCATCAGGGATGCTAAGTGCAGTGATGAGGAATAAAGCCAAGGGGAGTGAGATGAGGTGGGCTTGAAAGTACCTTGTCCGCTCTGAAGGACCATTCAAGGTTCACTGTTGTTTTGTCCTCAGAACCAGGAGCTTCAGATCCTAAGTCAAGTGGGTGAACGCAGTGCCCTTGGGAGGGCCGAGGCACCCGGTGACAGCTGGCAGGGTTTTGCTCAGCACGTGCCGGCCTTCCTCGAAGCTCAGTACTGTCACAGTGGAGCCTCTCAACAACACTGTGAGGCAGCACCATTTGACAGGTTAGGATGCTGGGGCCCAGAGAGGTTAAGTGTCTTGCCCGAGGTCACACAGCTATCTGCATGTCCCACAACTCCCCTTCCCAGCCCCAGCCAAACTGAGCCACTGGCCACTCCTGGCTTCTTCTTGTCTCTCCTGCAGCCTCTGCTCAGAACGCCCTTCCTCCAGACACTGACACCTGAGCTGGGGTTGCAAAGTCACTGGCCACATCCAGCCCAAAGATAAATTATGTTTGTCCAGTATAGCATTTAACTGCATCAGAACCAGTATGAAAAGATCAGGAATCCAGATTTCTGGCTTTTAAAAGTCAGAGGCTCTCACTACATTGGGTCCGTGTTCCCGCTATGACAATGACCTGGCACCAATGGGCAGTGTTCCCCTTTAGAGAGAGCGTGTGCTGTCCCTTCCCACAGTCCCTGGCAGGCGGCTGGAAGGCCAGGCCTGGTCATCTTTCAAGCAGGGTGGACTTCTTACGTGACAGTTCAGGGCTCCCTTAAGTGCTAAAGCAGAAGCCGCAAGGCTTTCTTAAGGTTTCGGCTGTTGCTGGGAGAAATCTGCTGCATGTTATGGGTCAAAGTGAGTCTCGCACCAGCCCAGGCCCTCAGGAGGAGGAGAATACCAGGAGGCAGGGATGCTGGGGGTCGTGGTTCACTGGGGGCTCTCTCTGCCCATGAGCTGCCACACAGCACCTTTGCCATGCCCCGTAATTTGGATTTTATGGTAGTTGTGATGGAAAGCCATTTGAGGGTTTTGAACAGGGAGGCAATGTAATCAGATTTATGCCTTAGAACTGGACTATCCAATAGGTTGCCACCAGCCACATAAGGCTATTTAAATTAATTCAAATTAAATAAAATGTACAATTCAGTCACTCATTCTCATCAACCACATTTCAAGTGCTCAAAGCCACGTGCTGGCTAGGGGCCACAGCGTTAGACAGTGCAGAGAGAAAGCACTTCCATCGCTGAGGAAAGTTCTGCTGGACAGCACACCCTTAGAAGGATGGCTCTGGTGGCCGGGCGCGGTGGCTCAAGCCTGTAATCCCAGCACTTTGGGAGGCCGAGGCAGGTGGATCACGAGGTCAGGAGATCGAGACCATCCTGGCTAACATGGTGAAACCCCGCCTCTACTAAAAATACAAAAAAAAACCAAAATTATCCGGGCGTGGTGGCGGGCACCTGTAATCCCAGCTACTCGGGAGGCTGGGGTGGGAGAATGGCGTGAACCCGGGAGGTGGAGCTTGCAGTGAGCCAAGATCGCACCACTGCACTCCAGCCTGGGCGACAGAGCGAGACTCCGTCTCAAAACAAAAACAGGATGGGGCTGGGCTGGAGAGGGTGGCAGGCAGTGGTTGTGGCAGTGGAGCTGGGGAGATGTGGTCGGATTAGGGAGGTAGAATCAATAAGACTCCATGAAGAATCGGATGTGGGGGTGAGGGCACACGTGGAATCAAAGAAACCTTTGACATCTTTGTCTTGACAACCAGGTGGTCCTGTTTCTAGACGTGGAAGCTTAGAAACTAAGCCTGGATTCTGTGGGAAGCAGGTAGGGCTGGGCACTGGTCATTCCACTCTGGTTTCCTTTGGGGTTCCCATTAGGTGTCTACAGGGAGAGGTGAAATTGGAAGTTGGAGGTGTGGAGAGTACAGGAGAGGGTTCTGGACCACAGATGTTGAGGTGAGAGTCATCAGTGAATAGATGATGTTGGAAGTCATGGGTCCTCAAAGTGGGGGCTCCTTAAGCCTCCAGGCCAGCAGCATCAGCATCACCTGGGAGATTGTTAGGAATGCAGATTCTCAGGCCCCCCTCAGACCCACTGACTCTGTGCTAGAACAAGTGCCCCTCAGAGATTCCGATGCCACTGAAGTTTGAGGAGCATTGGTTTAAGCAAGATTACCTACGGAGAGGCCGTAGATCCGTGTGCTAAACCTGGGGTCCACAGGCACCCCCAAGAAGAGCGGATTGAATGCAAGAGATCTATGAAGTTGGATGGGGGAAAAGTTGACATCTTTATTTTTGCTAAACTCGAACTAAAGTTTAGCATTTCCATCTGCGATGAATGTAGGCCACAAACCACAGCAGTATTAGCAGTGCCTGGGACCTCCTCAACAACAGAAATTGCCGATATTTATAGCACGTTACAGTTGTTGCAGATAATTTCCAGAGACTGTTTATATGCATCACTGTTTTAAAATTACAGTGATTGGCCAGGCGCAGTGGCTCACACCTGTAATCCCAGCACTTTGGGAGGCCAAAGTGGGTGGATCACTTGAGGAGTTCAAGACCAGCCTGGTCAACATGACAAAACCCCATCTCTACAAAAAAATACAAAAGTTAACCAAGCCTATGCTTGTAGTCACAGCTACTCGGGAGGCTGAGGTGGGAGGGTCTTCTGAGCCCAGGGAGGTAGAGGCTTCAGTGAGCTGAGATTGCACCACCACACTCCAGCCTGGGTGACAGAGTGAAACCCTTAATCAATCAGTCAATAAAAATTACGGTAATTATTAGACCCACCACTAGGTCATCTTATTTGATGCATCAGTAAAGCAGCATATTCAAATGTGGATTTTTAAATATTTTAATTACTATTTAAATATCTCTTTACTTTGTAATCCTACGCATTTTACACATTAAAACATTTTAAGCATTTAAAACATAGGTATCATTACACTGGCAAAGGATCATCCGTGGCACCAAAAGCCTTAAGAACCTAAGGTCTGGAGAGAATTGCAGTTTGAGGACTGAGTTCTGGCGCCCCCCAGTCACTTCGAGGTGGGGAGATGCAGGGGTAACAAAAGGTGCAAGAAGGGGCAGTCAGACAGGAAGGAGGAAGCAAAGGCTGGGCGGAGCCTGCAGCCTGGAAAAGAACATATGTATAGATATCAAAGAGCAGGGCTGGCGCTGCCAGGCTCAGGAAGGCCAGGTTGGAATGGACAGTGATCTAAGTGCTGCAGAGGGTGCTCCAGAAAACGCTGATGATGAGGAGAGAAGGGGCCGCTGCAGGAGCCACGTCCTTACGAAGCAAGCGGAGCCAGATGCAGGCCACAGTTGGGGGTTTAAGGCCTTGGAGAGGTTCACAGTGCCAGCAGGCAGGTGGGGGGATTGGTGGGGGACCTCTGCTGGGCCTCCATACCCTCCCTCTGTCCCCACCTCATCCTCTTGGGGAACCACTACTCACCCACAGGCCTCAGCTGATGGATGTGGGTCCCTCAGGGGAAGTCCTCCCTCCCCTTCCCTGCCCGCCCACATTCACTCCCCACCCCGTCCCTCATCACGCTGCGGCTGCTGTCTGTGCCTCCTCTTTGACTCGGCCTCTCCCTTTGACCACTCCACTCAGGCTTTCGTGCTATTGAGCATCCACCTTACGCCTGGCTCTGTGCTTGGTGCTGGGCTGCAATGGGAGAGAAACAGCCATGCTCCCCGCCGTTGGTGGCCAGTGGTCTATAACGGGGACAGCCAGTGCTCAGGTAAACAGGAAATGTGTGATTTTGATAAAGCAGCCATGAAGAGAATGATGGGGTGCTGTGGTGGAGAATGAAAGAGGAGACCCCTGAGGTTACAAACGAAGCCCTGTCTGAAGACTGAAGATGAAGTTGAAGATGCACAGATGAACAGACGTGCACGCACACCTCCTCATTGTGGGCCCCCTGCCCCCAGGGAGATGCAACCACCTGGGCTGAAAAAATATATGTGCCCCAGATGGTGATCAAAAAGGGATCCTGCTTATTCAAGCACCTGGAGTGACAACCCACGAGACAGCCCTGCCACCAAGCCCTCCCACCTCTTGGCAAACATGCCCAAGACTGCAGTCTGCTCCCCTTAGAATGGGCTATGCTGGAGCCCCCAGCCAGCTCTGGGTGAACTTGTCCTTTGGGGTCAGACAGACCTGTGGTCAAGGATCCCGGCTACCATAGTCACTGGTTGAATGACTCTGGGCAGTTTAGCTTCTCTGAGCCTCAGGTTCGTCATCTGTAAAATGGGGATAATAATACCTCACAGGCTGTGAAACATGAACAAACTCTGCAGTAGAGACTGGACAAGCATCCTGGCCTGCCTTATCTCCTGTCAGTGCAAAGTTTCCATGACCTCATCAGCTGGCACCCACCTTACAAGTGCGCCTGTGAAAGGCACATGGAGGGCGTCCAAGAAATGGGTCCTCTCTGGTCAGCGGAGTGCCAGGGAGTCTTTGAAAGGCTCACACCAGCCTTTGTTAGACCCACGTTATGGCTGCCACGTACTGGGTTCTTACCCAGCCCTTTTCACATATTAGCTCCTTTAGTCTTCACAGTAGCCTGGAGGAAACTGAGGCACGGGAGGTTAAGTGACCTGGTCAAGGTCACGCAGCCAGGATTTTCACACAGGCAGCCTAGCACCAGGTCCCTGGCCCTCTGAGCTCCCAACATCTTGGTTACACATGTCATGACCAGCTGTGTCTGTGTGCCCCGGGTCACAGCCTAGGGCACCCTCTGCCCCATACTCCTGGAGGGAGTAGAGACCGTCCCCCACCCCAGCCCAGCCACTCTCCCTTTGAGGAACCGCCCATCAAGAGGTGCTCAAAGAAGCCACCGGGGTCCGTGTGCTGTGATGGCAAGGTCAGCAGCCAGTCCCCACACCTCTCTCCCAGCATCAGGCTGAGACTTGTCCCATGGCCTCCTTATCCGACCCCCGGGAAGTTGGCCAGCAGCCAGATGTCAGAGTTTGCGTGTTTTGAGCAGCAGCGGCAGCCCCACCTGAGACCCCACGGTGACCTTGTTTCATCAGCCAGCCCCGCAGGAGGAGGACAGGATGGGGTGAGGGGTGTGGGGCCTGGCTCCAGCTATATGTTTTTAAAATCCATCAGAGACACTGACGTAGGTTCCTAAGTCACAGGCTCTAAAAGCGTTGCTGTTTCTTTCTTCAGCCCAGCATGTGCTGGTATGAGTCAGCCACCTGTGATGGATTTGGTGTGGAGGGGGAGTGGGTTCCTGAGTCACAGCCTCGCGCGGCCCGGCAGGGGTGGCAGGTGCTGAGGGGACAGCCTTCTTGACTCACTTCACTCCAGGAGCACAAGGCCCAGGCCCCACTCCCTGTTCTGAACTCTGCCATGGCCCGATCTGCAGAAGGAAGGCCCTGTGTCACTGTGTAGAAAAACTCTGGGAGGACACACGCCTTATGGCTGTGGGTTTCTTACTCCCAGGGGTGGTCAGCAACAGGGTCTTTAGTCTGACCGTGTCTCATGACTGTTTTATCATGAAAATGTATCCAGGCATTATTTTTATCAGTGAAAATGAGGCATAAATGTTAAAACTCACAGTGGGCTTTTCCTCACGCCCTGCCCGTGAGTGTTCCCTCTTCCGGGAGGGCCCTTCTTGGTTGGCTCCGATGACAAACGTGTTCACCCTACAAACCCGATCTGAGGCCAGCTGTGGGCTGCTTTGCATGCATCACCTCAATGAATCCTCCCAGTAACCTTCTGGCTTTACGCCCATTTTGCTGATGGAAAAACTGAGGCATGGAGTGGTTACTGACCTCGCCTAAGGCTCCCCACCTAGGAAGTGGGGCTGGGCTTGAGGACACGTGTAGAACTCAGAGCAACCGCTCTACCATGGGTTATTGGATCCCTGAAGCAGGCGATGCTGTCCCTCGAGGGAGATCTTGCCACGCTGTTGTTTCTGCTCCACTCCTGACCCAGCAAGTGTCCCTTCTCCACTGTAGCCTGCAGCTCGCTCCACTGCGAGTTTGCTGAGGCCGAGGCCACAGGCTGTCAGCTTGATGCCTCCCCTGTCAGTCACAAGCTCGGGCCCTGCTGAAGTAGGAATATTCCTGCAGGAAGTCCACAACTTTGTGTTTGAAACAGACATGCTTACAAAATCAGACTTTGATGGGCTGCTGCACAATAAGCTATATTCCCTCCTCAGACACAGCTCACACAGTCTTCTTTATTGGGCTGGAATAAGGTAAACCCTGAATTTTTCAGTGTGGCATTTGGGGACCTCTGATAAACAGCCCCAACTCCTCCCTTGTGCCTCTTTGTTTCCTGCTGCTGCCAGCACCGCCACCTCCATCTAATTTGGAGTTCAATAATACCAGACTCTTTTAGTTCCTTAGACAGCCCACATGCTGGGCAGTTTCTGTCCTCTGCACCTGTTCATGCCGTTCCCTCTGCCCAGATGCATTTCGCTCTCTTCCTGAGTAATGCAGTCTCACCTTCAGAGCCTTAACACAGGATGTCCTTTCCCCTGGGAAGCCCTCCCTGAATACAGCCTGCACCCTCAGGTGAGCCGGGGGCCTTCCCTGTAACCCCCATGGTCTGCAAATTCCTCTGGGCCAGGGTGGATCCCACAGAGTCTCATTGTCTGTTCCAAGACTGTGTCACAGGGGCTTGGCCAAGGCCAGATTCTTGTCTGCTCATCTCCCCAGTCCCGGCATCTCCTGAAGAACTGGCGCCATGTGGCCATCAGCCCAGGCTGCAGAGGTAGATGGCATCCAGGCATCAGAGGAGGGAGCAGTGTGTCCAATAGACGTGAGCTCAGACTGCAGCTCTCGACATATGACCTTCGCAAGTTTCTTCACTGCTCTGAGCCTCCATTTTCTTTTCTGTAAAATGGGAATTATCAGATGACAAAGTCAAAGGATTCAGTGTCGTTTGTTTAGTCATTCATTCATTCAATAAGTGTCTATTGAGCACCTGCTATGCGTCGGAGTCTGGGGAGCACAGCAGGGCGTGGACATGCTAATGGGAGGAGGCAGACGAGAACAGGATGGGTATGAGATGGCAGGTGATCCCAGAGGCTGTAGCAGGTAAGGGGATGAGGAATGGGGGCCAGGGTGCTCTTTTGCACAGGTGGACGTGGAGGGCCTCTCTGTTGGGCCCTGAAGGGCCGAGGGAGGGCCATGTGGAAGAGGGTCCCAGGAAGGGGTGCAGGCACAAAGGCCTAAAATGGGGCCAACTGGATGCTGTTCCCGGCACGGCAGGGAGACCAGACAGGAAGCAGCAGAGGACACAGCGGCAGGAGGCCAAGAGGTGGGGACATGATGCTTGGCCAGTGGCCAGATGTGGCCTGTGGGCCCCCACGAGGACATGGACCTGGACTCCGAGAGAATAGAAGCCGTGGAGGGTTCTGGGCAGAGGAGTGATGAGATCTGATGTAGGATTTAAAAAGATCTTAACAGTCATTATTGGGAAAAGGCCCAGGCTGTGGGGAACGTGGAAGCTGGGAGCCCAGGGAGGAGCCTGCCATTCTTGTCCATGAAGAAATGACCTTGGACCAGGGCAGCAGAGAAGAGGTCAGGCGCCAGGTGTGTTTGGAAGGTGGAGCTGACACGGTTTCAGCTGATGGATGGGATGTCGGGAGTGAGAAAGGGGGGTTCCAGGATCATACCAAGGGTTCTAGTCTGAGCATCTGGGAGGAGGAGGAGGAGGAGGGACTTCGTGCTGAAACAAGGAGAAGCTGAGGTGGCTCCTGCCACATGGTTGTCACCAGCATCCTTCGTTCTATAAATACTCATCCAGCACCTCTTGCTGGCTTGGCTCTGCAAGGGCTTGAGACCCAGGGAAGAGATGAGGCTACCACAGTCTGTCCATCAGGGATCCCCTGTCTAGGGCACTGGGGCAAACTTGGGAAGGAAATGATAGGGGTTTGGAGTCCGAGGAAGCCGCATTAGTCTGTAGGCTCAGAGGTCATCCCCCAGCTGACTGTGGGGTCAGCCGCCCAGAATCCACAGAGCTGGAGGGGGAGCAGCTGCCATGAGTCCTGGCTTTGTGCCCATCGCCCAGATGGGCACTTCACATGCACCCTCTCACCAGATAGTCCTGGCAGCCTCCTCGGAAGCTATGGTAGTGCCCCCATTCTGCAGATGAGGAGCCTGAGGCCCAGAGAGATGGGATGACTCCTTTGCACAGTTGAAAATGATACAAGCAGGATCCAAACCCAGATCTGCCTGATTCCAGTGTCCTCCCTGGATCACACAGGGCGAGGCCCCAACATTCCGCCCCCTGGAGAAGTCGACCAAACTCCTGAAACTCACATTTCTCCCCCAGGTCCCCGGCAACTTCCACGTGTCCACACACAGTGCCACGGCCCAGCCACAGAACCCAGACATGACGCATGTCATCCACAAGCTCTCCTTTGGGGACACGCTACAGGTGAGCAGGGGACACTCGAGATGGCATGGCCGTGGGTGGGCCTTCAGGGGCTCTGTCACCCAGTGCCCTCTGCCCTCTCTGGGCACAAGGAAGAGTTATCCTTAAGGTGACATCTAAGCCAAGCCTGGAAGGGTAAGAAGGGTTTCACCAGGAACAGAACAGGAAAATGTGTCCTAGGCAGGGGCGTCTCAAACATCACCCCTCTCCTAGAGCACCCAGCTGGCAGTTTTCATATGAAAGACCCTCAAGGTTACTTTCAGAAAACTGGATCAGTAAGCGTATGTGACACGGCATGTTGTTCTATGCCGAGATGGTCCAGGGCACAAGGGCTCGCTTGGCAGCTGAGAGGGCCCAGAGCACTTGCCTGAAGTGGGAGCCGGCAGGTGGGGTGTGTGGGGTGCGAGAGACCCATGTTAGATTGAAGAAGGTCGAGACTGAAGGTCTGGTTGGTGACTCAGAGCACCCATCTGCAATGAGGAAGATGGACCCAGGAGGCAAGACTATAGGCAGGGAGGTGAGGGAAGGGCCCAGACCAAGGCAGGGTGGAGGGGAGAGGAGCAGAGGAGGAGCTGAGGAGTGGGGAGCAGTGGTCTCGCATTGCCGCATGCAGGGGCAAAACAGAAGGACACAGAAACTACAGTCCCAAGTTTAGTCATTAGTGGGGTGGAAATCTGATTTTTTAGAAAATGTACAAAACTTAGCTTAGGGCCCATCCATCCATTCATTTTCTGTCCATCCATCTATTCAACAAATATTTACGAAGTACCTACCGTGTGCCAGGCCTCGCATACCTTGGTGAGGACAAACATGGTCCCTGCCCACCTGGAGCTTCCAGTCTAGGGGGGAAGACAGATGTTGATCAAATAATGGTACAGGCCGGGCGTGGTGGCTCCCACCTGTAATCCCAGCACTGTGGAAGGCTTAGGCGGGTGAACTGCTTGAGGTCAGAAGTTTGGGACCAGCCTGGCCAACATGGTGAAACTCCACCTCTACTAAAAATACAAAAATTAGCCGGGCGTGGTGGCGGGCACCTGTAATCCCAGCTACTCAGGAGGCTGAGGCAGGAGAATCACTTGAACCCGGGAGGTGGAGATTGCAGTGAGCCGGCATCGCGCCACTGTACTCCAGCCTGGGTGAAAGAGTAAGACTCCTCTCAAAAAAAATAAAAATAAATGGTATAAATGAATGTGAGATAAAGCCATGACACATGACAATGGAAGAGAACATTCTAGCCTTCTTGTCTCTGTAACCACCATTCTCATGGGTTAGAAATGAAGCCTTCACACGGTCAGTCTCAAGCCAGCAAATAGACAAACTTCCTTTTCCTTGTTGAGGAATTGCAGTTCCTTCCAGTTGTTGAGGAGTTGCTTGTTGAGAACATGCAGTTGTGTTAAGTGCTCAGTAAACATCAGCCGCCTGAGACCAGGATCAGGGATTACGCCGCCCCACTGCTGCCCGCTGCTCCTGGAGTGGCCATCTCCACAGAATCACGTCCCCACCTACCTCTCTGATGTCTCCTGCTTCCTTCTATTCAGACACCTCACTCTCCTTCCTCCTGGGGGCCATGTAGGCCTGTCTCCATACTCAAGCCTTTGTACATGCTGCTTGCCAGTTTAACTTCCCACTTTCCTCCACATCTTGGTGTCAATGTCATTTCCTCCAGGAAGCCCTCCAGGGTGTCTAGCTCGATAACCCCTGTTAACCATGCCCATGGTAGCACGCTCCATTTACCAGGTATGCCTTGTCCTGCTTTAGATGTTCCTTGAGGCCAACCTGGTTTCCCATTGTCCTCGGAGAAAAGGTGGGATGTGGTTTTCAGCCCCACTCTACAGCAGCCCACCCCACTGCCCGGAGGAGGGTTCTCTTCACATCTGCTATATGTTCTCTGCAGCAGACATGATGGGGGGCCCACAGCTCTGGGGCATCCCTGCCTGGACTCCTCTATGGGCCTTTCAGAGGACCCTGGGATCTCAGGAGAAAACTTCTGGGACCCAGAATCCACGTTCACTTGAATTTTCTGTGTGACTTCATGGAAAGAGTCCAGCTTAGTGTCAGACAGACCTGATTTCAGAGTTTAGCTTAGCCACTTACCAGCCGGGCAAGTTTTGGTGTCTTTCCAAGCCTTGATTTGCTCTTCTGTAAAATGGGCCCAATAATACATCATTAGGGGCATGAAATGAAATTATATGAAGGGGCCAGGATGGAGCAGCACATAGTAGGGGCTAGAGATGGGAAACAAGCTTGTGCCTACTGTGTGCCAGGCCTCTGCTGCCTCTTGCTCCCCACAAATCTGCTGGAGCCCCCTTTTACACATTGGTAGGGTTCCTAGACCAGGTGGTACCTGGCCATCCCCCACAGCCAGGGCCAGGCCTGGAGGTGGAGGTGTCCTGGGGACCATCCCCTCACTGCATTTTTCCACAGGTCCAGAACATCCACGGAGCTTTCAATGCTCTCGGGGGAGCAGACAGACTCACCTCCAACCGTATGTATCCCTGCTGGGAACAGCCTTCTGCTCGAAGATGCGCAGTACAGCAGGCAGGGAGGGGGAGGGCAGAGAGGTGGGGGTGCCTGTGCAGCACCCACTCCAAGGCAGGGAGGCTGCTGCTTACACTCCATTCCCACAGCTAGCCAGTGGGAGGGTGGACCCAGCCCCGTCCAGACCCAGACCCTGACGGAGAAGGAAGAAGGCTTGTCCCTGGGAAGATACATGCCCTCCCTTGGCACAGCAGACGCACGCACACAGTGGATACCAGCTGTTACCATTATTGTTGCTGTCATCACAGCCACATCATCATCCTTAGTTGAACTAATTACCTAAGATCCCACAGGGAGCTATGGCAGAACCAGAATCTGTTCTGGCTCCAGGTCGCACCGTGAGAACAGGTCTGTGGGTGGCCCAGTCAGCTCTGACCACATGGCTGCCTCCCCCACACCTCACTCTCCTCCTGCTCAGACTCCTCCCATCGACAGTGGCTCCTCCTAGAGTCCTCGCCCTCCTTAGCTCCCTGGCACTTTGGCCCAGATCAAAGAGAACAGCACATCTCCACACGCAGACAGGACAGCACACATACTTGTGCGTGCACACCAACACACATGAGCTCACGTGGGCTCAGACACATGCACAGAATGGGCCCGGAGGCCTGTCCGCTCAAGCAGACCCGCAGACCCACTGCTGCACAGGGTACCTGGATTTTTCTTATTTCCTCACTTGAGCTCACCTTTTAACCCACATCTTTTCTTATTATTTCCTGAAATGTGTTTGCTCTCCCGTTGTCAGGGATCCAAGGCAAAGAAAACATCCCTCTGTGACCTGCCCCCTGACAAATCAAACCTCATTTTCCTGTGTCCCTGTGAATCCTTGTCCGTAAGCAGAAGTCACTTTTCTTTTTTTCCAAGGCATGGATTGCAGTTTATCGTCTGCTTTTTGTACTTGACCTTATTACATAGCCACGATTTTCTTACTTTCCAGTTGTAATGGGAGCACAGTTGTCCATCTTGCAGCTCTGCTGTGCTTTTCTTTTTTTTTTTTTTTTTTTTTTTTTGAGACAGAGTCTCACTCTGTCACCCAGGCTGGAGTGCAATGGCACAGTCTCAGCTCACTGCAACCTCAGCCTCCTGGGTTCAAGCAATTCTCCTGTCTCAGTCTCCCGAGTAGCTGGGATTACAGGTGCCCACCACAATGTCCGGCTAATTTTCTGTATTTTTAGTTGAGACAGGGTTTCACCACATTGGCCAGGCTGGTCTCGAACTCCTGACCTCAGGTGATCCGTCCCCACTCTGCTCTGCTTTTCTAAGTCATTGTCTTCTCACTGAAAGCATCTGTCGTTTCCTGTGTTTCACTGTGGCAGTAATGCCTCTGATATGTACAGGGTTGGCGCTCTGTTACCCGGTTGCTTTCCAGCTGTGTCTGGTTCCCATTCATGCTGCCTCCAGCAACGGATAAGTATACGGCAGCACCTCCTTATTTGAGTGCAAATGTCTGGTTGTAATAGAGGTAGATGATTCTTGGTGTGGTGCCGTGGTCACTGTTGTTTTGTGTCATGGTAACATGTCATCCAACGTTGGCTGTCCACAAATGTCTGCAGCTACGACAGACCCTCAGCTGCTGGACAGGAAAGAGGATCAACATAAGAAGGCCCGGAGTGTGCAAGCAGAGAGAAGGTGTGGATAGAAAACCTTGCCTTCTCCAGGGCTAGTGACGAAAGCCATCTCAGGCTGGCTTAAGTGGAGAGAAAAAAGCATGAGATCAAGCAATGGACAGCCGGGGAAGGGCTGGCTTTTATTTCCTCGGCTCCCAAGCTCAGTCCCCAGCGCTGGGCCTTTGCCTTTGTAGGTCCCTCTGTGCCCACGTCTTGCTATGGGGGTTGTTTCTTGGCATTAAGGTCTCAGTTCAAATGCCACCGCCTCCAAGAAGCCCTCGCTGGTCACCCTATCTAAAGTAACCCTCACTCCTAAGGACAAACCTGTTTTTTCTTCCTAGCATAGACCACTCTCTGAAATCACCTTGTTCTCCCACTCATCTGCTGCCCTTGGCTGTTGCACCAGCTAGAACATAGCACTCTGCCTTGCCCATGGCTTTGTCCCCAGGACCCAGCCCTATGCCCAGGGTATAGTGGGTATATAATCGATGATAAGAGGCCTGGAGGCCACTGTGGAAGAGCTCCTGCTGGATGGTGGTGGAGTGCGGTCATGAGGACCTCGGCCTCCAGTGTCTTGCTCCACTCTTTCCCAGCCCTGTGGTCTTGGGAAAGTCATTTAACTCTGCTAAGCCTCAGTTTCTGCATCTGTAAAGTGGGAAGAATCCTCTCCACCTTAAGCCTTGCCATGAGGATTAATGAGATACGTGTACAGAGTTTAGTACACGGCCTGCCACATTGTGAGCGCTCAATAAATGTTGGCTGTTCTCTTCATTGTCGTCAGCAGCTAACTTCAGGAACGAGATCCCCTGGGGCAGAATCGAAGGAGAACCTTTCCTATATCGAATTGTATCTTGTATTGTGGTACTGAACTGTTTAACTGGTCCCGAATGATATAACTGGGATGAAACCAGCTTGTCATGTATATGTATTCACATAATATGGGCTGTCATATATATATATGTGTGTGTGTGTGTGTGTGTGTGTGTGTGTGTGTATGTGTGTATAAGTATACACACACACACATATATATGGGCTGCTGGTTTTAAGAATGCAGATTCTGGGCCCCACTCCAGTGGTGGGATAGGGATTAAACAAGATTGGCCGTACGTTGGTAATTGCTGAAGTTGGGAAATGGGTACGTGGGAGTCCATTATACGATTCCCTATGTTTTAGGTTTGAATTTTTCCATAAGAAGATTTTGCGGGTAGGGGAGGAGGGAGTGAGCCTGAAGGGAATGTGGGCCGGCCTAGACCAGGTTGGAGCCAGCAGTCTCTAGGAATGGTCAACTCACAAGGAATCCACATGGGTGTAATTAACTGCAGTGTCTCCAGTGGGCATTTGGCAAATTGTATCAAAGGCCTCAAAAATGGTCATTGCCTTTGAGTCATCAATTGTACTCATAGGAGAGTAAGCTAAGGAAATAATTAAGAGAGTGTACAAAGATCTAGGAAAATAATGTTCATTAGGTCATTGTTTATAAGAATGAAAATGAGGAACCACGTCAGTGTCCAGCCATAGGGGGTTGACTGAGCATGGTAACTGCCCAAGATGAGCGAGGTGTGTCAGGACCTTACTGGCAGTCAGGCAGCAAACATTTATTGAGCACCTACTATATTCTGGGCATTGGGCTAGGTTCTGGGGATAGAGAGATGAATAAAACAAACTCTCTGCGGAGCTTATGTTCTGTGTCTTAGAACTTATGTTCAGTTCTTAGAAAAAGATGGCTGGGCGCGGTGGCTCACGCCTGTAATCCCAGCACTTTGGGAGGCCGAGGCGGGTGGATCACAAGGTCAGGAGTTCAAGACCAGCCTGGCCAAGATGGTGAAACCCCATCTCTACTAAAAATACAAAAAATTAGCCGGGCGCGGTGGCAGGCGCCTGTAGTCCCAGCTACTCAGGAGGCTGAGGAAGGAGAATCACTTGAACCCGGAGGGTGGAGGTTGCAGTGAGCCAAGATCATGCCACTGCACTCCAGCCTGGGTGACAGAGTGAAACTCTGTCTCAAAAAAAAAAAAAAAAAAAGATACAGTATGGTCCTATTTTAGGAAAATATAAACATATGTATAAACATGTCTGGCAGTTTATATGTGAGAATGTGAACCATAGTTTTCTGAGGATGGTCAATGTATGGTGATTTTTTATTTTGTCCTTGGTGATCACCTGTGTTTTGTACAATTTTTTCTTTTTTTTTTTGAGATGGAGTCTCGCTCTGTTGCCCAGGCTGGAGTGCAGTGGCGGCTCACTGCAACCTCCACCTCCCGGGTTCAAGCGATTCTCCTGCTTCAGCCTCCCTAGTAGCCGAGACTACAGGTGTGTGCCACCAGGCTTGGCTAATTTTTGTATTTTTAGTAGATATGGGGTTTCACCATGTTGGCCAGGCTGGTCTTGAACTCCTCACCTCAAGTGATCCTCCCACCTCGGCCTCCCTAAGTGCTGGGATTACAGGCATGAGCCTTGTACAAATTTTAACAAGAAATATTACAGGGGTGATTTTGATAAGGCATTCACTTTTTCATTCCATCAAGTTTTTAACCTAGGGCAATAGGCGTTTGGACACCACTCTCAAGCATGGTCTTGGGCTCTTGTTTTAAAAGTGCAAATTCTGAGCTCCACCCTTGACCCATTTAGCGGGATCCTCCTGGAAAGAGGTCCAGGTGTCTTTTAATTCCAAATGATTCGACTGCTTCTGACATCTGAGAACCATTTCAGGGTTGAACAGAGGGATGTTGGAGTCTTCATGGACTGGGCTCTGCGGCTGCAGGACTTTTCTCGGGTTTTCAGAGGAACCTACTCAAAACAATTCAGGAAGCGCTTCCTTTGCTTACTGAGATATGGCTTTGGCAGCAAGGGGCAGGGAGGGAGTGTCAGGGCAGTGAAAGCTGTCTGCATCCCCAGCCTTCTTACAGAAGGGGACTGACTCGACTATGCGACCAGGATTAGAACCCACAGGCCTAAATTTCTGTGTTATTTTAGCTCTGTAGTCCATGACGCAAGATTCTGGAAGGCCCATGAGCTTCCTATAAGCATCCCAGAAGGCCCAGGAGAGTTCATACCTTTCCTGAGTGATATTTGGCAGCTCTGGGCCAGCATTTTATCAGCCCAGCATAAACTGGACTCCAGTTACCTCATGCTTATCAGCAGCTGATTCATCTGTGCTTTCATTCATGCCCCTGTCCAGTCATCCTTCCATCCGTTCATTCATTCAGTAAGCATTTGCCACGGTCCACTTGGTACCAGGCCCTGCATGGGGCTCTGGGGACACAGAGATGAGTAAGGCTCCATCCCTGCCTTCAGCAGCTCCCCCATCCAGGAAGAACTGATATGCTGTTGATTTCTTTCCCCATTTTCAGTTCATCAGTGCTTCATTGGTGCAGTTTTTCTGGTTGATAGGCTCTTTTCTTTTTAATACTGAAACCTAGTTTGTTTTAAAAGTAAAACTATTCAAACAATGTCAGAGGATGTACAATGAAATGGGATCTTTCTCAAATCCTGCCTTCCTCCCCAGAAGCTAAAGCTGCCCGTGGTTCCTTGGGCATCTTTCCAGATAATTCTCCTATATATTTACATGGATAGAGAGTGTCTCCTCCTCCCCCAGTCCATGGACACATGTGTATCCTGTCCCATGACTTGGTTCTTTTCCCTGTTGGAGAATAGCTGCTCCTAGCACCCACTTTTTTTTTTTTTTTTTTTTTTTGAGACGGAGTCTTGCTGTGTCGCCCAGGCTGGAGTGCAGTAGCGTGATCTTAGCTCACTGCAACCTCCGCCTCCCAGGTTCAAGCGATTCTCCTGCCTCAGCCTCCTGAGTAGCTGGGATTACAGGCACCCGCCACCACACCTGGCTAATTTTTGAATTTTTAGTAGAGACGGGGTTTCACCATCTTGGGCAGGCTGGTCTCAAGCTCCTGACTGCAGATGATCCACCCGCCTCGGCCTCCCAAAGTACTGGGATTACAGGCGTGAGCCACTGCGCCCAGCCAACACTCACTCTTTCATGGTTGCTCTATTGATGGACATTTGGGTTGTTTCCAGAATTTTAATAATGTATACAGTGCAGGAGGAAAGATCCTGATGCATAGAGTCTCCCAATTCCCGGTATCCAAGGGGAGAAGATGAAGAGCAGTTAGTTGGTGTTAAAAGTGGGGAATGAGCCCCCTGCCGTGCCCAGGGAATTTAGGCTTAGGATTGAAATGACATAGAGCTGTCAGCGGGCAGTGCCCATCCCCCTGCTTCATTCTGCTGTGTCCTTCCCGCAGCCCTGGCCTCCCACGACTACATCCTGAAGATTGTGCCCACGGTTTATGAGGACAAGAGTGGCAAGCAGCGGTACTCCTACCAGTACACGGTGGCCAACAAGGTGCGCGGGCGGTGGCTGGGCCGAGCTGTGTGCGGCGGCGCCCTCTGCTGACGGAGAGCAGAGACGACAGGCGGCTGCACAGACACACTTTCTTCTGGTTCCTTTCTGGAGGCCTTTCCTGGGGATTAGCTTGGGCCAGGCGCTGTCTCTGGGTAAAATTGAAAGGCCCAGTCCCTGCCATGTGGCAGTCTCAGAGTCAAGGAGAACAGATCTAACCAGGAGATAGGGTGTGATGCGTTTGAGAAAGAGCAGGTAGTCTCCATCCTACAAAGGTCCTGGGGTTGCAGGTCTCAAACAGCCCTGCATCTCGTCTGAGTCCTTTAGACCCAGACCCCTGGGTGCTCACCACAGACAGACACTCCTGCTCTCAGGACACAGGCACTTTACCCAAGCTCATGAGGCTGCCGAGTCACACCAAGATGGCTGTTGATTAATTTGCTGTTGATTGACAGGGGTGTCCCCAGGACCCCAACACTCAAAGTCATGGAGAAGACGCCAGGCCTTAGTGGGCAGCAGAGCATGGTGAGAGTCTGCAGAGTGGGATGATCCGGCAATTAGTGGTCTCAAGACAAGACAGGCTTGGGCTTCCCCGGGGGTATCCCACCAATGGGACATGAATACTTCAAACCTGGTGGTTGAAATGCCCCTGCTAGACCCTGGTGGATGGGTTTTTCCCACTTACCACCAGGACTGTCCTTTTTCTTCTGTTCCAAGGCTGCCCAAACCCCTTATAAGTGATACCTGTTTAGCTCAGTTAATTATAACAATAGTAGGAGGCATAGCTGTCACTCATTGAGTACTTCCTGGGGGCTAGACGTGCTAAGCTCTCTTCTTCCGTCTTCTCAATCATCATGACAGCTCTGATGTTGAGACTGTTATTGAGCCCATTTTGTTGATTTGGCCATTGAGGCACTGAGAGGTGGTTGTAGAGCTATAAAGTGGCTGAGTGGGGATTAGAACAGGTTTTGCTTGGGCTCCAGAGCCTGGCTTCTTGATCACCTCACGCCTCAGTCTGAGGAAGGGGCTGTGAGTCTGCCCACCTGCGAGCTGCTCTCTGTCCAATGACCTAGTCCCTCTGTTCTGACTCGCCCTAAATTGATGTTCCCAGGAGCCCTGTTTCTTTTATTCACTGTTTCACGGGGGGCATCTCATTGTAACCCTTACATGCTCATAGCAGCTAACAGATGGAAAATCACAGATGCAAGCTCAGGACCACGCTGCAGTTCAAATTCCAGCTCAGTCATTCACTAGCTATTGACCCGAGACATGTCACATAGCCACTGTGTGCCTCAGTTTACTCATTCATAAAATGGAGATGATACTTTATAAGAGTGCTGTCACATGAGGCAATGTTTTCAAAAATGCCTAACCCACCAAAAAAAAAAAAAGCCTTTAGGTAAATGATACTGACTGCTGCTGTTTTTCACTGTTTTTCTTTGTCCCTCAACTCTGGCTTGTGACCCAGACAGTCACCCTGCCCCAGCAGCTCTCCTGGAGAAAGCTGGTCTTCCCTTACTCAAAGCTCCTTTTCCCAATGCTTTGGCAAGGCCCAGCAGCCAGAACAGCTTGCTCAGCTTCTCTATGGCTGCAGCCGCACTCTGCCCGGGAGCAGGCTGCAGTGACCCAGTGGGAGGTCAGGGCTCAGTGTTACTTACCCCTGGAGGGGCCTCGGCTCCTCAGGCTCAGCATGTGGGGTTGGGGGTACCCCAGTGGTTCAATTTGGCCTCCAGTTGTTGCAGACTTTAGCACCTTGAAGTGCCCAAACTGGAGAGATCCCAGGAGTCATCATCCCAGGCCCATCTGTGTTTAGATGGGGAAGCCAAGTCCCTGAGGGAGGGAGGGGCTGGCCCAAGGACGCACTGTTAGTTCAGCCTCTTAGTATCCTTAGTCCCTGCTGTGTGCATTCTCAGGGAGGTTGGTGGCAGGGCGGGGCCTTCTGGCTTTGCAGTTCAGTCTATTTCTCTGAAGAAGCTAGCCCACTCCCCACACGGTGTTTACACCCGTCACACGCACACACACTGGGACTCCTGCTTATTCATCATGTGTGGCTCAGAATGTCCCCTCCCCAGTCTCCCAGATGCCTCCCGGGAGAATGGGTCATTCATTCATTCCCCTCAACTCTCCATGTCCCTCCATCCCACATGCGTGATGTCGCAGTGTTAGGGATATTCTTATGTCTTCCTCCTTCTGCAGACTGTGACTCCCTCTGGGGAAAGAGCAGGACGTTCAGCAAACCATTGTTGAATAAATGAATGGATTTCGCATGGCCCAGAGGTTGAAGGAGGCAATAGCCAAAAATTGCACTTTTCCTTTTACAGCTCTGATTTCTAATTTATTTTCTGATTCTGGTGCTGCTTGCAGCTCACATGGTCAATTTCTAAACAACCAAGGGGGTCAAAAATGCCCAGCTGTGCACGGCAGAGTTTAGGGCCTCCAGGGGAAGGGATGTGAGAGAGGGAGTGGGGGAGTCTGGCTTCATGGGGCGGAGAGGGAGGAAAGTCCTTTCTGGAGGGTTGCTGGGGGGCCCTCTGCAATCCAGTCCCCACCCACCCTGAGACACAGTTTGTACTTCTGATTCTCGTATCCTCTACCCCAGGAATACGTCGCCTACAGCCACACGGGCCGCATCATCCCTGCAATCTGGTTCCGCTACGACCTCAGCCCCATCACAGTCAAGTACACAGAGAGACGGCAGCCGCTGTACAGATTCATCACCACGGTGAGTGGCCTGGGGCAGTGGGCCGGACCCTGAGCCAGCCACCCTGTGCCTGCTCTGGGCCTCTTTCCTTGGCACCCCTCACCTGCTCTCGCTGAAACAGGATGCAGCCTGCAGGGCTAGGGGCTCTGGCTGGGCACAGGAGGCTTTGACCCTAAGGATGCTGAGAAATGTCAGAAACACATCAGTATCAATGACATTTGTCTAGAAAGTATTTTCCAGAGGGGAATGCCCTGAAATCCATTTAATTCCTGAAGCAAGTCTCCATATGTTTCCACTAGATGTTTAGGATTTTCTCCAGCTTTTTATTGTTATGGAAATTATTCTTAGCAGAGTTTATCCTTTAATGTATAAATTTTGCACCAAAGACTTAACTCATTTTCTTTCCAGGTCTAATTTCCAGTTATAGCTGCTGATAGGGTCCGATTTTTCTCTTTCCTTCCTCCCTGTTCTCTCTTTTTTGCCATGGTCTCTAGCACATCCAGTTTTCTCTAGGGCAGCTTCAAGCTGATGTTAGTTTTCCTTTATGCTGATTATTTCTATCACGTCTACTGTTTCCTGGCCTCCCATTCAGAAGGTCCTGGGGTCAGAACAGGAGGGTCAGGGTGCCCTTCTTCACCCAAGAGGCCCAGGAGGTACTGAAGAAGCTAGAGTTAGCTGAGGTGGAAGAGACAGGGTGGCTATCCCCACTTCACAGATTTGGAAACTGAGACCTAAAGATAAATATAGCATTGGGAGGCCCTTATGCTTCTGTATTTCTTTATACTTGTAACGATGGTTCAAGATCAAGGGTCTTGGCTCTTTCATTTCCCACAATAACTAGGTCAGTATTAGTCAGGACTCTGTTACCGAAGATCCAGAACCAGACTTTGAGCTGGCCTGAGGAGGAGATGTTCTCAGGCATGGCTGGATCCAGCCTCGAATGTTGCCAGGAGTAGATCTCTATCTTCGGATCTGCTTTCCACTATACTGGCTTCATCTTCAATAGAATTTACCAGTAGAAATGGCCTCTTTCTCAGTCATTCTAACCAAGTCCTAGATAGGACAGAGCTCTCACTGGCCCAGCTCAGGCCTCATGCCATCCTTGTGGCCTGGGAAATCAAATGTTCTCGTTGGCCAGGCTTAGGCCCTGTACCCTCTCTGATGTCAACCCCATCCAAACTGCAGGGACACAGATTGTGAGGAATGAAGTTCCTCAAGAGAAAAGGCAGGGACCAGCTACTGGAAGAGGAAAGAGTGGGTGCCAGGAGGCAGAACAGTGGGATGTTGTGACAGGGTCTCTGCCTTCTCATCTGTGACGTAAGAACGATCATCTCTGTTCCTGCCACCTCCCAGGGCCTTGTGGGACTCAGAGGAAATCGTGAAAGGAGAAGCTGTTTGCAGATATGAAAAGCCAAGTAGGACGGGGCACAGTGGCTCACACTTGTAGTCCCAGCACTCTGGGAGGCTGAGGCAGGAGGATCGCTTGAGGCCAGGAGTTTGAAACCAGCCTGGGCAACATTGTGAAAGCCTGTCTCTAAGAATCTTCTTAAATTAGCTGGGTATGGTGGTGCACGCACCTGTAGTCCCAGCTACTTAGGAGGCTGAGGTGAGAGGATCACTTGAGCCCAGGATTTTAAGTTTAGAGTAAGTTATGATCATGCACTCCAGCCTGGGCAACAGAGCGAGACCCTTTCTCTAAAAAACAGAACCCCCCGGAAAACAGACAGAGAGATACAAAGGGTGTCATAAGTCTGGTGCTTACATGAGCCTCAGAACAGTTTTTTGCTGTTCTCTTTGACCACATCAAAGTTAGAAACTTCTGTTCAACAAATGGCACATAACATAACGCAAAAATGTCACACGCAGCCTGGGAAAAGATACTTGCCATCCATATGGGAAAGGGGTAGCCTTCAGAATTCATATGTAAAGAACTCCTACAGATCAGTAAGAAAAAATTAACAACCAAAAAAAATAGACAAGGCCAAGGACCAGCTCTTCACAGAGGAGATGATACTGGCAGTGACAAGATGCCCAAGTTCACTAGAAATTGGAGGGATGAGATTTAAAACAAGACTCAATTCAGGCCAGATGTGGTAGCTCACACCTGTAATCCCGGCACTCTGGGAGGTGGAAGCAGGAGGATCACTTGAGGCCAGGAGTTTGAAACCAGCCTGGTCACCGCAGCAAGACCCCCTCCCTACAAAAGAAAAGTTAAAAAATTAGCTAGACATAGTGGTGCATGCCTGTAATTTCAGCTACTTGGGAGGCTGAGGTGGGAGGATTGCTTGAGCATGGGAGGTTGACACTGCAGTAAGCCATGATGCTGCCACTGCACTCCAGCCTGGGCAACAGAGTGAGACCCGGTCTCAGAAAAATAAAAATATTAAAAGACCCAGTTGAATCCTACTGGACTGACAGAAATTGAAAACTTGCCCGGCTCACACCTGTAATTCCAGCACTTTGGGAGGCCGAGGCAGGCAGATCACCTGAGGTCAGGAGTTCAAGACCAGCCTAGCCAACATGGCAAAACACTACTAAAAATACAAAAATGAGCGGGGCATGGTGGTGTGCGCCTGTAATCCCAGCTACTTGGGAGGCTGAGGTGGGAGAATTACTTGAACCTGGGAGGCAGAAGTTGCAGTGAGCCAGGATCACTCCAGTGCACTCTGGCCTGGGCAACAGAGTGAGACTCTGTCTCAAAAAATAAAAAAAAAGAAATTGAAAACCTGCTACTGCAAAGATTGGGAAGATGTGAAGCCATGGGAACCCATATGTAGTACTGGTGTGCAGGGACATGGGTACAGCTACTCTGAGGGGAGATGCACAGACCCCGGGACCCAAAAAATCAGGGGATTTGTGAGCAAATGATTTAACCCAAGACCCCGCAGGGTAGCACACCCCAAGTGGGTCTTGGTGCTGATTCTTACTGCAGCTCTCCTACTCCACACCCATGATAAGCCACACACAAAGATACAAGTAGGTTCCCTGGTGCCTCCATGAAGGTCTAGACCACTCCTCAGAGGCCCTAGGGTCTGTAGGATTGACTATAGCAGAGAAACCCCCTCCAGCCATGCCTCACAGTAGAGTTCAGAAGGCTCTTCTCTGTCCCCATTTCTGTTTGCTCCTGTATGGAAAGCAGCTGAGACTCTGGGCATTACAATCATTTGGCAATGGCCGGGCATGGTGGCTTATGCCTGTAATCCCAGCACTTTGGGAGGCTGAGGCGGGGGATCACTTGAGGTCAGGAGTTCAAGACCAGCCTGGCCAACATGGCAAAACCTCGTCTCTAGTGAAAATACAAACATTAGCCGAGCATGGGGGTGAGCACTTGTAGTCCCAGCTACTCAGGAGGCTGAGGCCGGAGAATCCCTTGAACCCAGAAGGCAGACGTTGCAGTGAGCTGAGCTGATGCCACTGCACTGCAGCCTGGGTGCCAGAGCGAGACTCTATCTCAAAAAAAAAAAAAAAAAAAAAAAAAAAGGAAAGAAATCGGCAGGGCACGGTGGCTCGCACATGTAATCCCAGCACTTTGGGAGGCTGAGGTGGGTGGATCACCAGGTCAGGAGTTTGAGACCAGCCTGACCAACATTGTGAAACCCCATCTCCACTAAAAGTACAAAAAAATCAGCTGGGCGTGATGGCACGTGCTTGTAGTCCCAGCTACTTGGGAGGGTGAGGCAGGAGAATTGCTTGAACCCGGCAGGCAGAGGTTGCAGTGAGCCGAGATCACGCCACTGCACTCCGGTCTGAGCAATACAGTGAGACTCCATCTCAAAAAAAAAAAAAAAGAAAGAAAAAAGAAAAGAAATCACTTGGCAAGTGGCTGAGAAATGAGGCAACTTCATTTATTCACTTAACATTTCCTAGAATTCACTATGTGCCAGCCCCTGTAGCAGGCACCAGGGTTAGCTGAATCATACACAGTCCCTGCCTTGAAGGAGCCCCCTGCTGGAGGAGCAGATGAGTGAGCCCAGGGAGCACTGACCGGCTCTAGTGGAGTTGTGCGCCAGACACTGCAGGCAAACAAGAGGGCGCCATCCCCTTTGTTTGGGAAGCTCTAACAATGGAACCCTGTGATGGGCCTTGAGCTGAGGAGGAAGGGCCCGGGAAAGGGAATACTATGTGCAGAGGTGCCCAGTATAACATGTCCTATGGGGCCATGCCACCCCCTTTGGCAGGTGACGGACTCCCCAGTGAGCTGCTGACCTTCTGAGAGCAGGAGGCTCCAAGAAGCCACGGGGAAGACCCTTCCTTCGTCAGAGACCCAATGCCTCTATGACTCCTCCTTCTCTTCCTGTCCTTGTCCTCCATCTCTGCCCCATCCACCTCTGCTCAAGCGTGGGCTGGCAAAGCCTCAGGCTTGTGGGCCACACTGCTGCCGGGAACTTCCTGACATCATTAGCCTGGTGGTTCTTCTGAAGGCCCCGTGCCACCACCTTGGTTGCCATGGTAACCGTGGGGTCAGCTCTGAAGGAGCCAGCCGGCCGGCTGTCCCTGGCAGATGGCGTCATTGTGGAGCTTCAAAGGCCCTTGTCACAGGGCAGCAGATGTGGGGATGACGCCAGCACTCAGACACACACATACACACACGGCACAAAGATCCCTGGGAGCCCTCGGAGGGCGGGGTGGGGCCGGGATGGAAGTGGAGGCACCTGCTGTGGCTTCTCTTTCTCTCTTTTTAAAATTAAACACTTGCGTGCAAAGCCCCTAAACGGCAAATGGGGGCCTCTGCAAATAGCTCCTTAGAGGGGCTGCAGATGAAGAGGGGCTTAGGTCAGGATGTCGTCATGTGGCGGCTGCGGGGCTGGGAGGCAGCTGTGGGTGGGCTGGAGGGTGGGAGGGTAGAGGCAGGTGGGGCCTCCCAGATGCATTACCAAGTGTTAAGTACCTGGCTGCTTCCAGGTTGCCCCTCCGGGGTCTCATTGTCCCAAAAGGGCTTGTTTATCCCTAGCCTACAACAGTTTTTCCTCCTGGAACTCTTTAGCCAGGCTTCCTGGAACTCCTCTCTCTCGGCACATGGGGCACCTTGCTCAGAGCGATGCTCTGTGCTGTATCAGAACATTCCAGCGCCAAGGGAATAAACAGATCTTGTTTGACGACATGCAAGTAATCCCCTCCAAAGTGCTCCCCTCCCACACACACATTTGTCCCCTGCCACTTGCTGTAGCTCCCTTTTTGAGATTGAGATTGCCTTCAAGTGGGTTGTGGTGACAGACTGGATGGCTTCAGAGGTGTCAGATCGCTTTCCTTGAATGGTTTATTTTATTTTGGAGGAACAGCCAGAAGTCACAAAGTGCCAGTTGGGCCAGTATGGCCGGGATGGTTTTTGCCTACCAAGAAGTACTGGATGGCGATGGCACCCTCCCATTGCGTGCTACTCAAAACCTATCATTCTTGAAGAGTTGCGCAGCTCACTTAACTCAAGTGGTGCTCAGGGCCCTTGGCCACAGCTTTACCTGGGTATGAGGGAGAGTTGCTACAGGCAGCCCCACCCACAGACGTTCCTCCCTGCCGCCCTCCTTCATGCTTTCTAACCTGGGGACTAATCCCCCAGACTTTAGATTGCCCTGCATGGTTGTCAGGCCTGATGATGACCTCCAGGTCTGACTTACCTGTGTCCCCAGCATCCAGTGAAAGGCCTGGCTTGGACACAGGTGCTCAGAAATGTGTAAGGGGCAGCTGCCTAAAGAAGTGATCATATTTTCAGCTGGGCGCGGTGGCTCACACTTGTAATTCCAGCACTTTGGGAGGCCAAGGTGGGCAGATCGCCTGAGGCTAGGAGTTCAAGACCAGCCTGGCCAACATGGCGAAACCTCGTCTCTACTAAAAATACAAAAAATTATCCAGGTGTGGTGGTGCATGCCTGTAGTCCCAGCTACTGTGGAGGCTGAGGCAGGAGATCTTGGCAGTGAGCCAAGATCATGCCACTGCACTCCAGCTCTGTCTCAAAAAAGAAAAAAAAAGATGATCATATTTTCCCTAGCCAGACAGGATGAGGGAAAAAAGTGAACATATAGCTACCCTTATTAAGCACCTACTATGTGCCAAGTAATTACGTAGTTACCTCCTTTAGCCCTCCCAGCAACCTCTCAAGGTAGATGATTTTGTTCCTGCTTTATAAATGGATTAAACTGAGGCTCAGAGAGGTGAAAAAAACTCATCCAAGATCACACAGCCAGCAAATGGCAAGGCTTGGACCTGACCCCAGTGCCTGCCTCTGCAACATCCCCTACCCCCAGCACTGTCTCGGGAGCCTCTATCTTCCAAAACAAGGGCTGTCAGGGGTGTTGCAGCAACAAAGCCCCCAGAAGTCACAGAACTCTTGGTAGGACAGACATCAGGATCATTTGATACAGTGACTTTCATCCTGGGAATCAGGAAGAGATATTAGAGCAGGAAACAAAGTTTTATTGTGAATATGCATGGTGAAATCACAGCTTCACACAAACCATTAAAAAAGCCAACGTCCATCTAAGGCAGGTTGGCTGATAGTTTGCAAGTTTTTCTGCCCATGTCTAACACCTTTTGTTCATCTGTTTAGGCTTCTGCAAACATTTGCCAGAAACTAAGGCAGCAAGTGCTGGGGGCAGGGAAGAGGACAGGGGCATTGAGAAGAATTGACAAGGCCGGGCGCAGTGGCTCACGCCTGTAATCCCAGCACTTTGGGAGGCCGAGGTGGGCGGATCACGAGGTCAGGAGTTCGAGACCAGCCTGACTAACATGGTGAAACCCCGTCTCTACTAAAAATACAAAAATTAGCCAGGCGTGGTGGTGCACACCTTTAATCTCAGCTACGTGGGAGGCTGAGGCAGGAGAATCGCTTGAACCAGGGAGACGGAGGTTGCAGTGAGCCAAGATCGTGCCATTGCACTCTAGCCTGAGCAACAGAGCAAGACTCTGTCTCAAAAAATAATAATAAAAAATAAAAAAAAGAATTGACAAGAGACAAACTTCAAACTGAGAAGGTTCTACCCATTAAGATGATGTGAGTTGGAAAAATGACCATCTTGGCCCTGGAGTGGCAGGAGAGCCTTCCCAGCTCCCATATGCCGCCTCGGTTCTCTCCTCTCTGCCCCCGCTACCCTGCTCAGGGTTCCCTCCGTGTCTCTCTTCCCTGGACCACGAGCTCCGACAAAGCCAGGTTTAGTCATCTCTGGTCTCCAGATCCAGTGCATCAATGTGGGTAATAAATAGGTGTCAAACAGTGAGCAAATAGAAGGAGAGGTGTACGCCTTGGTCCACCCCCAACCAAGAAGAGTTCTGTTATCGGAGGGACAGAACAGAACCCATATTAGGAGCTTGGTGATTCAGGTCTGGAAATGTGCGAAACGCTTCAGTTCAGATCCTTCCGTGGTATTCCGAGCTGAACTAGATCTTCAAGAAGGTGTTCCAGAGACAGATTGCTCCAAACTGGGTCTGTACACAGAGAGGGGCCTCCGGGCGCGTGCGTTCCCAGAGCAGGTTCAGAGGCGGAAGAGGAACATGAGACCGAGTGGGCTCCATTTTGCACACCAGGCTGGTTTTTATAGACGCACAGCTTCTGACTTCACACACTTTGCTGACGGAGACCCCTTACGTCAGGATATTTGCTACGTAAACCTTAACAGAATTGAGAAGACAGATTCCCTGCAAGGAAGCTATCTGTACATGAAGAGAAGGGCTAGGAAGGGTCTTCCGGCTGGGAATGAGGCAGGGTGGGCTAACAGAAAAAGCAGGCCCTTTGCAGCCTCCCAAACCTGGCTTCTAGTGATCCTTGCTTACTCGGTAGGCCTGTGACTGTGGACAAGTCATACCCTCTCTGACCCTCTGTGTGCTTGTCTGTGAAATGAGGGTCACCTAGCAGTGGCAAGGATTGAATGAGAAAAGAGGAGAAGGTGCCATCTCAGACCCAGCACATAATAGGTGCTCAACCAAAGTGAGGTTCTTTGGAGGTGGGGTGGGTGGGTATTTTGCAGCCCATAGGAATTGTAAAAATGTCAGCGGGAGGCCTCTCCCGAGGCCCCCCGGAGCTCTGGAAGGCCTGATACCACACTCTCTCCTCCCCCACCCCCAGCCTTTCCAGGGCCCAGTCAACCACTTCCCTGCCAGGACTACACCCCCCACCTCTGCCTCCTCCACGACTTTGGTGTTCTCATCCCCGGCTCCAGCCTGTCTGCCGCTGCTGGAGCCTGATGAGACTCCAATTCATTATTTATTTCCTCATGCGGCACCTCCTCCACACGCTTTTAAAGCAGTGCTGAATGAACAGGGAAAGTGACTGAACAGTTCCTGGGCACTTAGGGTACAGCAGGCAGCTGGACAGTGTCATCCCAGTCCCTGCAGTGGGCCCCATTCTACAGATGGGGCAACTGAGGCTCAGATAGGTAAACTGGCTTTCCCAGCCAGGGCCACAGAGCTGGGACTGGACTGCAGGAGTGTTTACTCCAAAGCCCACAATCTCACCTCCCACGGCGGTGTGTATGGTGCTTCTCCATTGCACGCTATGGGAGAGTAGTGGAGAGGGGAGTAAGGATGCAGTGGGAAGGCGTTCGTGCTGGTGGAAAAACAGGCATTTAGCTCCCCGTCCAGTGCGGCTGGAACACATCCTTCCCATATTATAAGGGATTAAGAACCATAATGAAAATGTAAGGGAAACACACACGCACCCCTTTTAAAGGTAGACAAGCTGACTTCATTCTAGTCACAGTGGAAGGCCAAGAAGCTGACGGGACCCCTGGGAGGAAGTTGCTGGTGGGAACAGAGGGGCATTATCGGATGACGTCTGATGAATGCCACTTCCTGCACTGCCCTCAGACTCACTGGGGCCCAGGTATTGAATTGTCCTTGTTTTTGTTTCTGGAGCTGTGGCTGCTGCCCAGAGCAGTGGTGCGTGCACTGGCCGAGGTGGCCCTCCCTGGCTCAGCGGCCCTGCTCCCTCATCCCCCACGGGGAAGACCCCACCCCAGCTTGTCTCCGAGCCTTGAGGCCTGCTTGGGAGATACAAGAGCGTGGCAGTGGCAAGGGACCAAGCCACTCTCAGTCAATGCCACCACAGTCCTAGGGGGTGAGGATTATTAGTCTTCCTTTTTTTTTTTTTTTTTTTTCTGAGATGGAGCTTCACTCTTGTTGCCCAGGCTGGAGTGCAGTGGCTCGATCTTGGCTCACTGCAGCCTCCACCTTCTGAGTTCAAGCAATTCTCCTGCCTCAGCCTCCTGAGTAGCTAGGATTACAGGCACCTGCCACCATACTCAGCTAATTTTTGTATTTTTAGTAGAGACAGGGTTTCACCATATTGTCCAGGCTGGTCTCGAACTCCCGACCTCAGGTGATCCACCCGCCTCGGCCTCCCAAAGTGCTGGGATTACAGGCATGAGCCACCGCACCCAGCCAGTCTTCCCATTTTTAAAAACCAGAAAACTGAGGTACTGGGAGCTAGGGTGGCACAAGAGCACATGGATGGGAGGAGTCCAAGCCAATTCTGCCAGCCTCCAAAGCCCAGGCCCTCTATGGCATCGCTTTCCAGGTGCAGGGTCTCCAGGCACAGCAACTTAGTGGAGAGGGGCACCTGCTGCCTGCCCCGTCCGGGGTCTCCCCCTCCAGGCCCACCTTTTCATCAGCACTGCCTTCCCCACGCCCCCAGCTGACACCCCTGAGCGAGTCACCTTTGCCCCTGCCTTGGGTGTGGAACTCTGTGCCTTTCCTGAGTAGTCATTCACTCCCTCACTCTGGAACCCACCCATCGGCTCCTCATTCTTTCTCTCACTCACTCCTTTACTTATTCAACAAACACATCTTGTGCACCTCCCATGTGGTCAGTTGTGTCTGCTATCTTCTCTCCCTTGGTCATTCAGGAAAATGAGAGTTTTCCCAATAGGCTTGAGGTGGTGAGATTCAGGGAGCTCCCTCACTGGCCAAAGGATGGAACCCACCTGTGGCCTAAGGTACTTTGCCCCACAGGAATGTTCTTCATCACAAACACATCTTGGAAATTGCCTGAGGGGACAGGACACCCTGTCTGGGCCTCAGCTACCTGATCTGTTGAATGGGTTGCTGTGTAACTTCAGAGGGCCCTTAGAGTGCGTGGGCCCCCGGCAGCCACAAAGAATCTGCCTGCGGTGCCTGGGACACTCTTGCTGTCCTATTCTTGTATGATTCGTCTTGCCTTCTGCTAAAAGTGCCAGAGAGAGAATGGAAGTTGAGACCCAAAGGCGTGCTCTGGGGAATAAGTAATATTTTACTGATTTTTCTGGTTAAAATGGGTCTCACGTTTAGAAAATCCCAGATCTTAGCCACAAGGTTAGAGCCTTCCAGTGAACTGAAAGATAAGATCAGGTTCCATTTACTGAGCATCTACTAGGTGCTAGGTGCTCCAGATGTGTTTTCAGCAAAGCCGTAGGGGTTTTCCCATTTTAGTTTTAGTTTTATGTATTTATTTTGGCAACAGAGTCTTGCTCTCTCACCTCGGCTTGTGTGCAGTGGCTGAATCTCGACTCACTGCAACCTCCACTTCCCAGGTTCAAGCAATTCTCATGCATCAGCCTCCCGAGTAGCTGGGATTACAGGCACCTGCCACCATGCCCAGCTAATTTTTGTATTTTCAGTAGAAACAGGGTTTCACAAGTGACCAGGCTGGTCGCAGTCTCCTGAGTTCACATGGTCCTCCTCCCAAAGTGGGGTGATGGGGGCACATTGAGCAAAATCAGTAGATACTCATAGGGAGTCTGCCTCAGGGTTCCCCCTTAGCCTTCAGGCTTGCAGTCACTCACCCTGTGACTGAGCCAGTTGCATAGCAGTTTCCATGCCCCAGGGCCTCAGTTTCCCCTCAGGCGGTGTGCTTTCCTGTGTACCTCAGTACACACATTGTCTGCCTCTGGTCTGAGCCAGCCCCATGAAAGGAGAGTTGAGACTGGGTGCCAGGTGTCTGTGAGTCATAAGCATTTGGGTTCCAAATTGTGTGTAGATGAATACAGATGTGTTTTGTGTGTGTGTGTGTGTGTGTGTGTGTGTGTGGTTATTTTTTATTTTTTGCTTCATTGCACGTAAGTCACATTTTCCTATCTTCTGATCCAAGCTCTAAAAGCGTTTTGTGGTATGAAATCTCCCATCATCTGATCCACTCTACCGAAATAAACCAGCTCCCCTGCCGTCATCTTCCCTGAAAAGTCCCCCTGCGTCATGCTCTGAGGCCAGCAGGGAGGGACCTTGCCCACTTAAAACACTTCACCATAATCCCCCCAGCGCCCCCGGTCCTCTCCACTCCCTGGGGGGCCGCTCCAGTTTCCTGGGCTGTTATTACTGGAGGACCAGCTGCTCCCCTGCCACCCATCCATACAGACCCAGTCTGTCCGTCCTGGGCCTCACAGGCCCCCGCTGAGCTCATCTCATGGAAATATCATTTAAAAAAATAAGCACTTGATTCGCACTTCCCTCTCGCCTTTGCTGTGTCTCCTGGCCTCCCACCACTGGGCACCAGTTCATCTATTAAGGTGTTCTTGGCTCCCAGAGTTCCCCAGAGGTTGCGGGTCAGTGGCTGGCCGTCCACCTGTGGTGCCTCTGGGGCTGCTAATGGCCTCTGGAGCCACACAACTGTTTATTTCTTCTGAGTCCTGTGGTCATTTAAATGCCTCTTAAATGTGGCATGGGGGAAAGAATGAGTGCCACATGCACTGTGTGACCTCGGACAAGTTATTTCCCTCTCTGTACCCCTTGGGTACCTCAGTGAAGAGGCATCTCCTTCATGGGCTGTAGGGCTCCTGCTGCTCTGAGGCCTATGGCTGCTTCTAGGATGGGAGGTGTTGGTTCTTATGAATGACATAAAGTAGATGCTCAAGAGGAAAATATGTTTAAAGTTTTCTTGCAAGGCCTGGAGCAGTGGTTCATGCCTGAAATCCCAGCACTTTGGGGGGCTGAGACAGGTGGATCACTTGAGTCCAGGAGTTCGAGACCAGCCTGGGCAACATAGCGAGACCTCACCTCTACAAATTAAAAATTAAAAAAATTAGCCAGGCATGGTGGCAGCACCTGTAATCCTGGCTACCCTGGAGGCTGAGGCAGGAGAATCACTTGAGCCTGGGAGTTGGGATCTGCGGTGAGCTATGATCACCCATTACACTGCAGCCTGGTGACAGAGTGAGACCCTGTCTCTACAAATAAATAAGTTTCCTTGCAAACCTTCTGTGAACTTCATTTGTCTTCCGTCATCCATGCTTTGATTCTCTGAAGTCATCAGAAGGCTATTTGTAGGCCATAACATTTTGAGTAAAACATAACGTTAGTTTGATTAGTCCCAAATGGTGTTCTGACAACTGCAAAGCTTTGTGATTCAATTAGGTGGGTGTTCTGCGCCTGAGAAGCAACAGGGTGTCACATTAAGAGCACAGACTCCAAAGTTTTGAACCTCTATTCAGCCACTTGCTGTGGCATTGGACGAGGGATTCAGGGTCTCTGTGCCTCAGTTTCCTTGGCTGTGAAATAGGTCTAAGAATAGTACCTACTGCCTAGGGTTGAGGTGGGGACTCACTGGGGCGGTAGGCATGGAGCACTGTAACCCACCTGGCCCAGAGAAGGTGCTGCATAAGTACTGTGTATTTTGTTGTGATTAGTGTATTATGATGTGGCAGACAGTTATGAAGTACAGACATAGCAGGTGACATTCATTATCCCCCTGCTACCGCCATTCTCAACCAGGGGCAATTTTGACCTCTGGGGACATTTGGCAATGTTTGGAGACATTGTGGTTGTCACAACATGGGGGAGGGGGGGATGATCGGCATCTCCTGGGTAGAGGCCAGGGATGCTAAAATCCTTCTGCAAAGGACAGCCCCTGTGGCAAAAAAATTCTGTGGTCCCAAATGTCAATGGTGCCATTAGAAACCTTGCCCTGGCGGGGCGCGGTGGCTCACGCCTGTAATCCCAGCACCTTGGGAGGCCGAGGCGGGCGGAGCACGAGGTCAGGAGATCAAGACCATCCTGGCTAACACCCCCCCCCCACCCCGTCTCTACTAAAAATACAAAAAATTAGCCGGGCACAGTTGCGGGCACCTGTAGTCCCAGCTACTCGGGAGGCTGAGGCAGGAGAATGGTGTGAACCCGGGAGGCGGAGCTTGCAGTGAGCTGAGATCACACCACTGCACTCCAGCCTGGGAGACAGAGCAAGACTCCGTCTCAAAAAAAAAAAAAAAACAGAAACTTTGCTCTTATAGAAGCTTTCTGGTAGCACCAAAGGCCTCTCTCTCCTTTGTAGCACTCGCCGTGGTTATAATTTTGCATTTATTGGTATGATTATTTGCTTACTACCCATCAAGTCCCAGGATGCCATTTCACGGCTGTGTGACCTTGGGCCCCTGGGACTGTCTTTCAGAACCTCCATTTCCTTCATCTGCAAATTGGATTGTAAATATGTGATAAATTCAGAGTTGAGGTTAAGACCACAGGCTCCAGGGTTAAGACTTACCTGTGTTCAAGTTGCATCTCTGCTACTTACGTGGTGAACTTAGGCAAGTTACCTGATGAACATCAGTTTCCTCCCCTGTGAAATGGGTCTAATAATTCCCTTCCTCATTCAGAGGGTGAATATGAGAATTAAAGGAGCTCATAATGGTGAAAATTATTTTATTATTATTAAATCCACCATCCAACAACTGGTTTTCTTTGAGCCCTAAGTATGTTCCGGACTCTTGGTGACTATGTAGTGGGTATTATGGGCTTAACGGGCAATGTCTGCCTTGCAGAGCCCATCATCTCATGATGTGGGAGGGGTCTGACCTGGTGCATCCTCCAGCACTGACTTCTGACACTCCCACCCCACCCCTGCCCTCTTGCAGATCTGTGCCATCATTGGCGGGACCTTCACCGTCGCCGGCATCCTGGACTCATGCATCTTCACAGCCTCTGAGGCCTGGAAGAAGATCCAGCTGGGCAAGATGCATTGATGCCACACCCAGCCTAATGGCCGAGGACCCTGGGCATCGCCAGCCTTGCCTCCAGCGCCCTGTCTCCTTTGGCCCTCAATCTGGTCCCAGATCTGGCTGTGTCCCAAAGTGTGTGTGGGAAGTTGGGGGGAAAGTAGAGGATGGCTCGATGTTTTGCAGCTACCTCTTTTCCCCGTGTTTCTTTTTAGACAAATTACACTGCCTGAAGTTGCAGTTCCCCTTTCCCTGGGGAGCCCCAAGAACAGAGTCAGGCAAGGGGTGGGGAGTCCAGGGGTCTTGGGGACCCCTCCTAGGAGAGCTGCAGTCTCTTCCCTCAGGGGAACATCCCAGAATGCATATCGATCAGCTCTCAGCCAGGCTTCGACAATCTCGCAGCCCCCACTATGTGGACACACCAATGATTTGGTTTCTCCCCTGGGCAGCCAACCTGCCCCAGAGGCACCAGACCTGGGCTCTCAGCTTTGGGACCAGGCTGCCCAAAGGTACTCCTTTATACACCCGGCACCTTCCACGAAAGATGGTACTTCCTAAGCAAGCCTCTATGATTTGTCACTATAGATGGAACCCTGACTTCTGCCCCATCCCTTCCTGCCCAACCTAGAACCCAGGCCTCAAGTCTTTACCCCACCCCTTTCTTCCAAGAAGCAGATGCCCAGTTGCTCAGCAGCAGCAGTAGACACTTGAGTCTGCCCACCAGTCACAAGACGGGTCACAGATTCCTCTTCCTCTCTTCTCCTCGTTCCTCTGAACCCCCCACCAATGTGCCTCAGCCTGTGTGCTGTGTGGCAACAGCATTTCTTGGTGAAGGAGCTGGTTCCCACTGCCAAGATCTCCCACCACTCTGCAGGGATCTGCAGTGGCAGGGAGTGGGGGTTGTGTGAAGGGGAAGTCATCTTTTGAGACCCAGATAGACATGGTTTGTGCACTTACGTCCAGATGGGAAGCATCCTTCCTGCAACCCTAAAATAATCATGCAGCCTCTCAGACGGACGCCATCAGTCCCAAGGCCTTAGGTGGAGGAAGCAAAGCAAGCCATCCCTGTCCTGTCCGTGGACCTCTACCTTCTAAACTCCCTACGGGTGCAGAGCACTTGGGTCTCTCTACAGCCATCGTGGCCCACTTGACACTGTGCTCATCCATCAGCTGGTCACATGCCAACACGTTCCCAGCCCCTGAGGGAGCTCCAGGGTGCCCCACCTGCTCCTGAGGTGGGTCCCTACCCTGCTGCTCCTCTTCATCCTTTCGCTTTTGTCCTGAAAGGGAGGGGCAATGGTCCAGGCATTAATTCCACCCAGGGAATTTTAGCTATGCCCTCATGTCCCAGGGAGAGAGCCACACACCTGTTTTCCATTTATAGCAAGATTGTTTGCATACTTCTGTAATGAAGGGGAGTGTCCAGTGGAAGGATTTTTAAAATTATCTTATGGATAGCTCAAGTCTCTGCCATTTGTAATTTTTGGCTCTAAGCTCCAATTGGAGACGCTTCTCCTTGTGCATATGAGTTGACTGATGTTGTGAGTGAAAATGCATTTGGTTATTTCTGGTATCTGTGGCCAATTGGATGGATTTCTTTTTTTACATTCTGTTCCCCAGTTACAGGAAGGAGTCCCTTTGGTGTGTGAATATGTGTGCCTGTAGAGGGTGGGGCAGGGTGGGGTGGGGATGGAAATGTGTGGCATGCACGTGAGTTGAAATTCTACTTTTATGCATTTTTTTGAAAACAAACAAAAAAAAACTCTGAGGACATAGGGGATGTCAGTTTCCTATGGAAGAGACACCTCTGACCCGTTATTCTTATAATCAAAATCTGAAGGGAAAAAAATGTTTTAGTTCTTTCCCCACTCATTGGGTTCAACTAGATTAAAAGGCTGATTTTCAGAAATATTATGGTGTGATTCTTTCTACCTCGACTGGGGCTGGGTAACCCAAAGGCTGGAATCACAGCCAGAATGGAATTCACTTCTAGAAGAGAGAAGGTAGAAGAGTTGAAAAGGAGATCTGTGAGGACAATCAGAAAGTCAAACCCCGGCCAGGGGCAGTGGCTCACGCCTGTAATCCCAGCACTTTGGGAGGCCGAGGTGGGCCAATCAGGAGGTCAGGAGATCGAGACCATCCTGGCTAACACGGAGAAACCCCGTCTCTACTAAAAATACAAAAATGAGCCAGGCGTGGTGGCGGGCACCTGTAGTCCCAGCTACTCGGGAGGCTGAGGCAGGAGAATGGCATGAACCCGGGAGGTGGAGCTTGCAGTGAGCTGAGATCATGCCACTGCACTCCAGCCTGGGCGACAGAGCGAGACTCCATCTCAAAAAAAAAACAAAGTCAAACCCCCTTTGGCCAGGTGCAGTGGCTCACACCTGTATTCCCAACACTTTGGGAGGCAGAGGCGGGTGGATCACCTGAGGTCAGGGGTTCAAAACCAGCCTGGCCAACATGGTGAAACCCCATCTCTACTAAAAATACAAAAAAAAGCTGGGCGTGGTGGCAGGCACCTGTAATCCCAGCTACTCAGGAGGCTAAGGCAAGGAGAATCGCTTGAACCTGGAAGGCAGAGGTTGCAGTGAGCTGAGATCGCACCATTGTACTCCAGCCTGGGGGACAAAGCGAGACTCCGTCTCAAAAAAAAAAAAGAAGAAAGAAAGTCAAGCCCCCTTAGATTAAGTCCTTCCTTTATTGAGTCCCTACAGAATGTTCTTGGGTCTGCCACCTTCTAGCTGTGCAGCTTCAGTCCAGGTCCTTAACCTCTCAGTGCCTCAGATTTGTTGGGTGAAAATGAGGATAGTAATAAAACTACCACATAGGGCTGTTTCAGAAATAGAATCTATAATATGTGCACAGAAATTATATTAGAATGAGATTGTCTATGTAGAAGAGTGTTTATTGCTGGTACACAGTAAGTTTTCAAAAATGGTGATTGGACCATTATGAGCATTCCCAAATAGGATATAATTTTCTTGAGAACAAGACTAACCTTCTTCTTTAGAGCTTTGAGCTAAGGGCTCCATAAATGAAAGGTGATTCATAAATTCTTCTTGATTTCATAGGACCTGGCACTCCTTTTTCGACCCTAAGCTCAGCAATGAGAGATCATCATCAGCTATGAGCAATGGACTTCCATGGATCCTTCCCATCTTGCTGCCCAGTCCTACAAGACTTTCATCAGAATAGCACTAACACGGATAAACACACCAGGGATGAATGTGGGAGGGAATCAGTCTGTGAGAAATTCTTCATTAACTCTCCCCATGCTCTCGCTCTTACATCCTGATACTTGAGTTATGTGTGTTCCCAAACCTGTTTATACCAGTTGTGCTTTTATACTGGTAGGATGTGATTTGGGGAACTATCAGTTAAACCAATGAGCTACGAGAAATGAACCTAGTAAAACTAAGTTGAATGCTTTAGAGAGACTTGATTAAGGTGAGTTTTTACCCTTCCCAACTCAAAATGCCGCTGAATGAGAAGTGAACAAGACAACTGTAAATGATTTGGGAGGCTGAGGTGAGAGGATTGCTTGAGCCCAAGAGTTTGAGACCAGTCTGGGCAACATGATGAAACCCCATCTCTATAGAAAAAATACAAAAATTAGTGGGCGTGGTGGCCTGTAGTCCCAGCCACCTGGGAGGCTGCGGTGGGGGCAGGGGCGGCGTGGGGGAAGTCGGGGGAGTGGTGGAGGCTGCAGTGAACCAAGATCTAGCCGCTGCACACCAGCCTGGGTGACAGAGTGAAACTCTGTCTCAAAAAAGAAAGAAAGAGGGAGGGAGGGAGGGAGGGAGGGAGAGGGAAGGTGGGTGTGGAGAGGGAGAGAGACAGAGAAAGGAACAACTGAAGCTTTTTGGTTGGTTTATGTAAGGAAAATGAAGGTGAACACCGATACAGGTTTCTCTCTAAGGTAGAGCCTTAGCCCAGGGTCATTGTCGAATGTGTTTTACGTTGGCATACAACATTTAAGGGATGGATGCCATTTTTATTATTTCTCCTTTCAATGAACTTTTCCAATTGTCTAGCCAGATGTGGATTACAGTGGTTTCATATAAGAGGATTTCTAAATCAGGATTACAGAGCAAAACCCTCCAGGGGTGCGTGATAGGTTGGGAGCTGTGGTGGTCCAGGCAGAAATGGCTTCCCTGGGAAGGTGTTGCGGAAGAGGCGTCTCTGCAGACGCGCTTCGTGAGGAGAAGCTGAAGTGTTGCAAACAACACTGGCTGGGGTGGGTGAAACCTGGGAAGAGGGGGTGAAACCTGGGAAGAAATGGGGTGTGGCACTAGGGTTCATAAATAGTAGCTGTGGTTAGTTTTTTGTTTTTTTGTTTTTTGAGACGGAGTCATTGCCCAGGCTGGAGTGCAATGGCGCGATATCGGCTCACTGCAACATCCGCCTCCCAGATTCAAGCAGTTCTCCTGTTTCAGCCTCCTGAGTAGCTGGGATTACAGGTGCCCGCCACCATGCCCAGCTAATTTTTGTATTTTTAGGAGAAACGGGGTTTCACCATATTGATCAGGCTGGTGTCGAACTTCTGACCTCAGGTGATCCGCCCGCCTCAGCCTCCCAAAGTGCTGGGATTACAGGCATGAGCCATGGCACCCAGCCTGTGGTTAGTTTTTATTACTATATGTTACAAATAATTTTTAAATTCTTGCCGGAAACCATGTGGCAGGCCACTGGAGGTCTCAATCCCTTCTTAAGAAACTGGTCCTTTATTCCAGAAGGTTCATTAGCTGCTGCGGCAGTTAGATGCAGTGGTCCAGGAAAGTGAGTGGGGATGTGTGTGGACAAGAACACTCACTGGAGACCCTTTTTTCTTGCCCCAGCAGTTGTTTCCTGTCAGTTATGGAGTGATGAGGTCATGCACTTCATTCTGGCCAGTCATTGATATGATTTGGCATTCTCTGCATGCCAGGCAAGAGTGACTGCTCTTCAGGCCAGATCTTCCTTCGAGATGGGTGTTATCTCCTTTTTAGGAAGGAGGAAACAGAGAGACCTCGTAACTTGGCGTGGCCACACAGTGAGTCACGCAGTTAGTAAAGATGGAATTCATACCCAGGTCTGCCTGACTCTGGGATTATGAAGAATTACATGGTTCCACCTCAGTCCCAAGGTCATCTTTGCTGTGCCAAAAGGGAAAACTGGAAATAGGGGTGGTCAGAGCAGGAGGTGCTTTTTTTGGTTTTGTGTTTCCTTTAAAACAACCTGCAGAGAAAATCTAAATTAAACATTCGCAGGGATAGCGTTCTTACAATTTTTTAAATCTTCAAAATGTAATTTTAATTACACAAATAACACAGGCTCATAAGCCCACTGGAGGAAAATCATCAAATACTAAAAAAAGTAAAAGGGGAAAAACGAAAGTCACCCATAATCCCACTAATCAGAGATGATCATTTAATGATAACATTTTAGTGATGCCTTTTGATAAGGAAAATTAGATCATACTGTTCATATTATTGTATAGCTTAGCCCTCACTTAACAGACATCTTCCTAGATTAATAAATACGGATCGCATTATTATCTTTATGGGCTGCAAGATAAATAATAACCATATTGAGCATCTAATGGTAGATTATGTCCATCCTTTGTTCCCATCTCACTCAGAGCCTCAGTTTTCTCACCTGTAAAAGGGACAATTCATACTGTTATTTAACAGACTGAAATGAGGTAATGCTTGTAAACCTGTTAGCACAATGCCTGACAGTAAATGCTCAGCCCATTAAGAAGAGCCATTATTATTCATCTAATAAATAAATAAATTCTAACATTTATTGAGTTCTTCCTCCGTACCAGGTATGGTGCTAAGGATTCATTTAATCCTGACACCAGGCCAGGTGTGGTGGCTCACATCTGTAATCCCAGCACTTTGGGAGGCTGAGGCAGGTGGATTGCTTGAGGTCAGGAGTTCAAGACCAGCCTAACCAACATGGTGAAACCCTGTCTCTACTAAAAATACAAAAATTAGCCAGGCGTGGTGGCATACACCTGTAGTCCCAGCTACTCAGGAGGCTGAGGCAGGAGAATCACTTGAACCCGGGAGGTGGAGGTTGCAGTGAGCCGAAATTGCGCCACTGCACTCCAGCGTGGGCGACAGAGCGAGACTCTATCTCGAAAAAAAAAAAAAAAATCCTGACACCAAACCAATGAGGTAAGTACTATCATTATTCCCATTTTTCAGATGGGAATAAAGTGAGTGACCAAGAGGCTGAATATCTTCTCCAAAGCCAAAGAACCAGGAAGTGTCAGAGATCCAAACCCAGGCGATTTGGGTGCCAGGGCTCAAGCACTTCCCCATGCAGCCACTGCCTCAAGAAATAAAAAGACTCACCAGACACTTCCTCTGTGCTAGGTGCTTGAGTTCCTGCGCATGTTTCCAGGGTTGGGCATGAGACAAGACAGCCAGTCCCACTACATTGTTAGAATGACAGCCTCCAGCTCTTGTCATCCAGGATATCATTGTGCCTGTTTTAATTTTACTGAACCACACAGCATGTTAAAAACAAAACAAAACAAAACAAAACAAAAAGCCTTCCCTGCTCTGCTTGATCATGGATACTCCTTGATGATCTTGGGTTCGCAAGATCTGTCTTTATATGGCTGTCCTTCACCAGTGAGGCTCTGAACTTCCTGGGAGCACTCCTCCCCAGATCTCTTTAATCAAGACCTGTACCTGGCTCCATGTAGGTACCAAATAAATTGATGAGCAAATGAATGAATGTATGAGTAAATAAGTAGGTGAATGACAATAAATGGATATGTGATAGAGAAGTGAGTGAATAAACAGAACCAGTGAGTGAGTGAATGAATTTTGACTAACACCTAAGGACTGTTCTGAGAAGAACCTCTGACCTTTTCTGTGTGTGAACCGTTATGCCAGCGTCTGCTCCTGGCAGATGGGTAATGACTTCCTTTCTTAGGACTGCCTCCCAACCTCCTTATTCTTGGAGCCTGGGCACACGCACAGCTGGGTGGCCCTTCAGCTGATACTGCCTTAACTGCTTTAACTCCGCTTGCTGTGCTGTCCAGGCTTCTGCAAATAGCCCAGGTCTGGCCATCCTCCAGAGGCCTCCAACATTAACTGTGAAGGGCCCGGAATAAAACCTAGTATTAGTAGGCCAGGCATAGTGGCTCACGCCTGTAATCCCAGTACTTTGGGAGGCCGAGGTGGGAGAATCACCTGAGGTTGGGAGTTCGAGACCAGCCTGACCAACATGGAGAAACCCCATCTCTACTAAAAATACAAAATTAGCCGGGCGTGGTGGCGCATACCTGTAATCCCAGATACTGGGGAGGCTGAGGCAGGAGAATCGCTTGAACCCGGGAGGCGGAGGTTGTGGTGAGCCGAGATGGTGCCACTGCACTCCAGCCCAGGGAACAAGAGCGAAACTCTTATCTCAAAAAAAAAAAAAAAAAATCTAGTATTAGTAAACGCAGGTGTTTAACAATGTCACCACTACATGTCAGGGAACACTGATAAACTAAGAGAGAGCACGGGACCTGCCTGGGTGTGGCTGCTGTACTTGCAAGACATCTTCGTCTCTGAGTTTCAGCATCCCGGCGTTTGGCACTAAGTTGGCGTTCAACATATATGGAATGAATGAACGAAAGGGAAAGCTGGAGTTAATAATACCTTGCACAGAATAAACCCCGTCGGTTCTTAACCTGAAGAGAGTGAAGACCCAGAGCCCTTTCCCTCCCCGCCGCCACGGTGCCCACGGAGAGGGCGTGGTTGATCTCCCTCACAGCTCAGTCGGGACCAGAGACCCGGGGACATTTTACACCCAGGGTCCGCGCAGAGTGTCGGCCTAGCCAGTGGTTGGGTGGCGCCCGGGCCTCCAGGCAGTCTTCCAGGGGTCGGCGGACGAAACGCGGAGCTCGGGAGCGACCCGGCGGGGCAAGGCGCGGGCAGAAGGGCCACGAGGGCCACAGGTGGGCGCGGAGCGGCCGGAGTGGGCGGGACCTGGATGAGAGGGGTGGGGTCTAGGGGAGAGGGGCGGGGCGGCGGCCACAAACCCACAGGCACTCCGCGGCCGTTTAGTCCCAGAGATAGAAAAAAGCAGAGGTAGGAGGGCGCGGCAGCTCATGCCTGTAATCCCAACACTTTGGGAGGCCGAGGCCGGAGGATCTCTTGAGGTCAGGAGTAAGTAGATGAAGAGCCAAGCACAGTAGTGCGCGCCTGTAGTCCCAGTACCCAGGAAGCTAAGGAGGGAGGATCGCTTGAGCTCAGGAGTTCGAGGCTGCAGTGAGCTATGACTGCACCACTGCACTTCAGCCTGGGCAACACAGTGAGACCCTGACTATTTTAAAAAAAAAAAAAAGTAGGGCCTGGCACGGTGGCTCACGCCTGTAATCCCAGCACTTTGGGAGGCCGAGGCGGGCGGAGCACGAGGCCAGGAGATCGAGACAATCCCGGCCAACTTGTGAAACCCCGTCTCTACCAAAAATGCAAAAATTAGCCAGGCATGGTGGCGTGCACCTGTAGTCCCAGCTACTTGGGAGGCTGAGGCAGGAGAATTGCTTCAACCCGGGAGGCAGAGGTTGCAGTGAGCAGAGATCACACCACTGCACACCAGCCTGGGCGACAGAGCGAGACTCCATCTAAAAAAAAAAAAGATAAGGCCGGGCGCGGTGGCTCACACCTGTAATCCCAGCACTTTGGGAGGCCGAGGTGGGTGGATCACGAGGGCAGGAGATCGAAACCATCCTGGCTAACAGGGTGAAACCCCGTCTCTACTAAAACTACAAAAAATTAGCCAGGCGTGGTGGCGGGCGCCTGTAGTCCCAGCTATTCCGGAGGCTGAGGCAGGAGAATGGCGTGAACCCGGGAGGCGGAGCTTGCAGTGAGCCAAGATCGCGTCACTGCACTCCAGCCTGGGCGACAGAGCAAGACTTTGTCTCAGAAAAAAAAAAGATAAAGGTAGCACACCCGGAGCCCCAGCTACTTTGGTGCAATGCACGCAGAAAGCTTACAGTGTTCATCATCAAGAAGTGATGATAAAAGTCTGAATGTGAGGACTCTGGTAAATGTGAGGTCCAGCCTTAGGTCTGTCCTGGAGCAAGCCCCACACATAGGTCTCTCCTTTCATCAGAAATAGCACTGGCGAGGCGCTGTGGCTCATGCCTGTAATCCCAACAATTTGGGAGGCCAAGGCACGCGATGGCTTGAGCTCAGGAGTTCGAGACCAGCCTGGGCAACAAAGTGAGACTCCTGTCTCTACCAAAAATACAAAAATTAGCCGGGCGTGGTGGTGCCTGCCTGTGGTCCCAGCTACTTGGAAGCCTAAGGTGGGAGGATGGCTTGAGCCTGGGAGGCAGAGGTTTCAGTGAGAGATCGCAGCACTGCACTCTAGCCTGAGAGACAGAGCCAGACCCTGTCTCAAAAAGAAAAGAAAAGAGAAAAAAGAAAGAAAGAAGAAAAGAGGCCGGGCGCGGTGGCTCACGCCTGTAATCCCAGCACTTTGGGAGGCCGAGGCAGGTGGATCACAAGGTCAGGAGATCGAGACCGTCCTAGCTAACAAGGTGAAACCCCGTCTCTACTGAAAATACAAAAAAATTAGCCGGGCATGGTGGTGGGCGCCTGTAGTCCCAGCTACTCAGGAGGCTGAGGCAGGAGAATGGCGTGAACCCGGGAGGCGGAGCTTGCAGTGAGCTGAGATCGCGCCACTGCACTCCAGCCTGGGCGACAGAGCGAGACTCCGTCTCAAAAAAAAAAAAGAACACCAGTAAGCCTCTACCGCAGGCCCTACACAAGTAGGCCCTTGTACTCACTGGCATCGCCCTCCCGGGGCCCCTAGGAATGAGGCACTGAGATCCCACCCCAAGCCGCTGGGGGCGCCATTCTACTTCGCTCCTACGGAAATGGGGCTTCGCTGTCTTTCTGCGCTTGCGCGGCACGGAAACTCACTTCCGGCCCTGCGCACTCAGGGTCTGAAGCCGGTGGTAGCTGGGTGAGTGGAGGTTGGAGTTTTCTCGGGCTCTGAAACCTACCGCCCCGTGAGACCCTGCCCTATGTGTCGCGGGAACACGTCACCCCACAGTTCTCTTTGAGTGACCTCCCGACCACTCATTCCTGCCTAACCCTAGCATTCCTTCCTCAGCCTCAAGGTCCCAGTGCCACCCTCTCCCCCACGACCCCTTTAGACAGGCATGCGACCTCCACGTCTCACTTTATGTGATAGTCAGACCAGTCGCATCTCTCTCTCCTCCCTCAGTTGCCTTTTTAGAGGCTACCTCCCCTGTAGAGCCTTTGTTGGGGGATGAGGAGGAGTGTCTTGCGTCGAGAACAGGCACCTGTAACCCACTGAGCACCCCTTCATTCCGTCTCTCTCCGCCCTTTGTAGAGGGTCACCATGAAGTTCAATCCCTTCGTTACTTCGGACCGCAGTAAAAACCGCAAACGGCACTTCAATGCCCCCTCACACGTGCGCAGGAAGATCATGTCATCCCCGCTCTCCAAGGAGCTGCGGCAGAAGTACAATGTCCGCTCCATGCCCATCCGCAAGGACGACGAGGTCCAGGTACGTCTCCCTCCGGCGCTAGTGGCGCTTGGACACCTTTGCCTAAGAACGTCATGCGTGGAGCAGTCACAGACTCACATGCCTCAGGACTCTGGCAAGTAGTGTGACCCTTCAGATGTGTTAGGCCAGAGATAGGGTTCAGAGCCACCAGCGAGTGCCTGCGTCGCTTTAGAGCATTTAATTATTTAATAGTAATAGTAAAATTTAATAAAACAGTATGTCAGCCAAGCAAAAACCTGCTTTTTTGTTTGTTTTGTAGAGATAGGGTCTTGCTATGTTGCCTAGGCTGGTCTCGGAACTCCTGGCCTCAAGTGATCCTCCCACCTCAGCCTCCCAAAGCACTGGGATTACAGGTGTGAGCCACCGTGCCCCACCAAAAATACTTTTGATTTAACCTTCTGGCTGCTAGTTTGCCAAGTGTTGTTGCCCAAGGTGGCTTGTTGAACCAGACTGTAGGGGAAAGTGCTGCAGTGAGAGTAGTGTTTTAGTATATTTGGGTGTAGTGGGATTGATGGACAGAGATTTGTGGGAGCTGGCCATGTGATAGCATTGGATTTCGTAGGAGAAATGGTAAAGATGCAGCGAGTCACTCTTTCATAATTTCTAAAAGACTGGCCCATGTGAGAACGTACAAGCCCTCTGTTCTCTGTGATTGGAGCTTAGAATGCGTGAGAGGAGGGAAGGGAGTTGGATATGAGTGAAATAAGCAGGGGCTAGATTCATTCCTCAAAGGAATATTTATGGAGCGCTTACCAGAGATTGTTCTAGGACAAGATTGACAAGGCCCTTGTTCTCATGGAGATCACGTTTTAGAGCAGGGTTTCCTAGCCTCAGCTCTATTGAGATCTTGGACTGGATAACTGTTGGGGGTGGGGGGTGGGGGCTGTCCTGTGCATTGTAGAATGTTCAGCAGCGTCCCTGGCCTCTCCCCACTAGATGCCAGTGGCACTCCCTCCCTTCACAGTTGTGACAAAAGCAAAAATATTTCCAGATATTGCCAAATGCTCCCTGGGGGGCAAACTCAACTCTTCCCTCACTCAGTTAAGAGCTATTGTCTTAGAGAATGAAATGACGTAAGGTGGTGAGGCTTGGTATATCATCTGAGACACTGGGACTCTTTGAAGGTTTGGGGATATGTTAAGGAGGAAAAAATGTGGAGTTAAGCCGGGAGTGTGACAAGAAGAGTGGAAAGAGTAGTTCAGAGGTATGATCAGCAGTTTCAACCCCCTCTCTCCTGGATCCTTCCCATTAGACATGTTCTAGAATGGGGGAATTGCAAACACTTAGAGGGGATAGGTAGGGATGGAAAATGGCAAACTGGAAAGCTCAAGCCTCACATATAAGATATAATCATCTACCTTTAGCCCATTGATGCCTGGGGGAAATGCAGGCCCATTGTTAGATTCTTGGATTTTCAAAGAGAGCTGGAAAATTTGGATTCACTTCCCTAGCCCACATTTCCTTCCAGCTACTACACTTCGTTCTCTCTTCATAACCAACCTCCTCAAGAGAGCTGTCTACACTTCCTCATCTCCCATTCACTCTTGGATACTCTTCAGTCTATTCCCTGTCTCCACTACATTGTAGAAACTACTTTGGCGTAGATCACTAATAACCCCTTCATGACTGAATCCAGTGGACACATCTAGCATCTCTTTCTGCTCTGTGTTCTCGACGTAGGTAAAGAATAGGTAATAATCCATTCTTAGAGCTTTAAATGTCTGCTGTGTGCTAACAACTCCCTCTTTTATATCCCAGTCCAGACCACTTTAGACAACCTGTATATCTGACTACCTATAACACAGACCTATAGATCTGACTACCTATAACACAGACCTATAGATCTGACTACCTACTGAACATCTCTATTTAGGCAGCCCATTGACATTTCAAGCTTCTTATCTAAGAGTACTCTTGATCCTAACACTCTCACTGCCTCCAGAATCCAACTCTCCTCCCATCTTCCACATCTCCAGTAAGTGCCATTTATATCTCCCCAGTTGCATATGCCCCTAAACCTTTGTTATCTTTAACAATGCTCCTTAACCCCCTCTTGTAATCTACCATCAAGGCTTGTTGATTCTACCTCCAAAGTAAGTCTTGAACCTATTTCCAGTCCAGTTCAAGGCAGCATTGCAGCTCTCTCTCTTACCTTTGTCCATTTTCCACAGAGTGGTATTATTTGCAAATCAGGTCCTATTTAAAACCTTTGGCAGGCTGAGCATGATGGCCCACGCCTGTAATCCTAGCAGCTTGGGAGGCCGAGGCAGGTGGATCCCCTGAGCTCAGGAGTTTGAGACCAGCCTGGGAAACATGGTGAAACTCCATCTCTACTAAAATTACAAAAAATTAGCCAGGCATGGTGGTACACACCTGTAATCCCAGCTACTCGGGAGGCTGAAGCATGACAATCGCTTGAACCTGGGAGGCAGAGGTTGCAGTGAACCAAGATTGTGCCATTGCACTCCAGCCTGGGTGACAGAGTGAGACTCTGTCTCAAAAACAACAACAACAACAACAAAAAAAAACGGCCAGGCACAGTGGCTCACACCTGTAAGCCCAGCACTTTGGGAGGCTGTGGCAGGCAGATCATGAGGTCAGGAGATTGAGACCATCCTGGCTAACACGGTGAAACCTGTCTCTACTAAAAATATAAAAAATTAGCTGAGCGTGGTGGTGGGTGCCTGTAGTCCCAACTACCTGGGAGGCTGAGGCAGGAGAATGGCGTGAACCCGGGAGGCGGAGCTTCCAATGAGCCAAGATCGCGCCACTGCAGTCCAGCCTGGGTGACAGAGTAAGACTTTGTCTCAAAAAAGAAAAAACAAAAATCCTTTGGCAGTTTTATATCTGCCAAACTGACCTGTGCATTTTACTGTATGTAAATGATGCCTCAGTTAAAAATAAAATGATTTCAAATTGTGTTCATTGCTATGAAGAAAATATAAAGGATGCTATGATATTGATTAAAGGACCTGGGAAGGCTTCTCTGAGGAACTAATAAATTTAAGAGAAGGCCTGAAAAATGAGGAGTTAGCCAGGTGCTTACCAATGGTGCCTGATATGCTTATAAAATCTAAAATCATGGCCAGGCACGGTGGCTCATGCCTGTAATCCCAACACTTTGGGAGGCTGAGGTGGGTGGATCACCTGAGGTCAGGAGTTCGAGACCAGCCTGGCCAACATGGTGAAACCCCGTCTCTACTAGAAATACAAAAATTAGCCAGGTGTGGTGGTACACACCTGTAATCCCAACTACTTGGGAGGCTGAGGCAGGGGAATCGCTTTAACCTAGGAAGTAGAGGTTGCAGTGAGCCAAGATTGTGCCACTGCACTCCAGCCTGGGCAACAGAGTGAAACTCGGTCTCAAAAAAAAAAAAAAAATCTAAAATCATGGACTTAAGACCCTGTATGGGCCAATCCTGGTCTACTTCTCCAACCTCATCTCCTCCTAACCCCCATATACTCTACACTTTAAGCACACTGGGCTTCTGGGGTCTTTAAATACACCTTGATCTTTTCTCCCGCTGGAATGTTCCCTCTGCCTGGAGTGCTCTTCCTTCTCTCCTTTACCTAGCTAACTCCTAATTTTTCAGGTCTTACCTTAAATGTCCATTCCTCAGAGAAGCCTTCCCAGATCCTTTAACCAATATTATAGCATAGCATTCTTTATTTTTTCTTCGTAGCAGTAAGCACAATTTGAAATCATTTTATTTTTAATGGAGGCATAATTTACACACAGTAAAATGCACAGGTCAGTTTTGGCAGATGTAAAACCAAATAGCCATTACCCTAATTATGATTAGACCATTAAAAAGACCATTTTTAATCATCCCAGTAAGTTCCTATGTGACTTATTCCAGTTAGTGGTCATGTATTTGTATATGTACTCATTAACTGCTTACTGGCCATCAGGCTAAGCTCCATGAAACCAGAGAGTTCATCTTGTTTGTTGTCTGACCTCAGTGCAGAGCCTGACACTTGGAGAGGAGAAGGGTCAATATTTGTTGAATGAATGAAAAAAATTTTTTGACTAGATAAGATGGATGGATCGCTCGAGGCCAGGAGTTCGAGACCAGCCTGGCCAACATGGCGAAATTCCATCTCTACTAAAAATGCAAAGATTAGCTGGGCGTGATGGCACATGCCTGTAATCCCAGCTACAAGGGAGGCTGAGGCAATGAGATATCACTTGAACCCAGAAGGCGGAGGTTGCGGTGAGCCAAGATCACGCCACTGCACTCCAGCATGGGTAACACAGCAAGTCTCTGTCTCAAAAAAAAAGAAATATCCCTATTTCTGCCTAAGCCTAATCCATCTGCCGCTGGGTGCTGCTCCATTCTTCTCTTGGAGCTTTTTTGGTCCCTTATCTTCTTTCTCTGTAGTTTCTTTTACCCTTTTCCTCCATACTTGTTCCTTCCCATCAGCATTTAAACACAATCATGTTTTCCCTTCTTTAAAAATAAAAAAAAAAAGTTCCCTTAGCTTTCTATCCCCCTCAAACATCTATCCCCTTCTCATCTTCAGAGCCAAGCTCCTTTGGACTGTCTTTTCTCACCTTCACCTTCTCACCTGGTACATTCATCACTTTACTGTAAATGGCTTCCATCCCACCACTCACCGAAGGCATTCCAGCCACAGCCACTGGTGATGACCTTGTTGTCAGATCTGTTAAATACCTTATCCTCTGTGTACTTGATAGTCCCACAGAACTTGACATTCTTCTTTTGGCTGCTGTAACACCACACTTGCATGATTTCCCATTCTCTCTGGCCACATTAATCTCTCACAAGCTCTTTCAAAATGCTGGCTTTTCTCACATGTGTATGTTCTGCCCTTTTCTCATACCATCAGCTCCTTGAGCAAAATGAAGCTTCTGATTGCATCTCTGGATGACTCCCACGTCTCTATTGCTGGCCCAGTTGGCATTCCAGCTGTGTCTGAATTCTCTATTAGAATGTCCCCAGATGCTTCAAATTTAGCATGTTCCAAACTAAACTATTTCCTCCTAAAATACGAGGCTTCCCCTATGTTCTCTGCATCTGGCAATGGCATTTCCATCCACCTGGTTGCCCAAGCCAGACTCTGAGTATCATCCTTCCCTCTTCATCCTCACCTCTCTAGTCTAGTTGACCAGTCGATTTAGTCTTATCCTGTCTCCTATCTTCCTCTTCAATCCAGAGGTTGTCCATTTCTCTTTTTAAAAACTTTTTAAATTAATTTTTAATTTTATTTTATTTTGAGACAGGGTCTCACTCTGTCGCCCAGGCTGGAGTACAGTGATGCAAAAACAGGTTGCTGCAGCCTCAACCTCCTGGGTTCAAGTGATCCTCCCACCTCAGCCTCCCGAGTAGCTGGGACCATAGGTGCATGCCACCGTGTCTGGCTAACTTTTTTTTTTTTTTTTTCTGTAGAGACAGGGTCTTGCTATGTTGCCTCGGCTGGTCTCCAACTCCCGGGCTCAAGCCGTCCACCTGCCTCAGCTTCCTAAAGTGCCAGGATTACAGGTGTGAACCACCATGCCCAGCCTAAGATCTTTCTTCAGTCTTGGCCAGGTGCAGTGGCTCACACATGTAATCCCAGCACTTTGGAAGGCCAAGGTGGGTGGATCTCTTGAGCTCAGGTGTTTGAGACCAGCCTGGGCAGCATGGTGAAACCTCATCTCTTAAAAAAATTGTATATGTGTGTATCTTTCTTCAGTCTTGATGGTAGTTTACAAGACTTCTTCCAGGTGTGTCCGGAGAGTCTCTGGTCATGTAGTCTGTGGTAGATTTTTCATTGAGATATGATTGTCCTCTTCAACCTAAAAATTGCCTTGGAAAGTAAGCTGAACAAGCTATACGTAGACATTTTAGGAGTATTGGGGTTCTCTAGTTCTTTATATATGGTATTTCCTCTATGCTTATTAATCAGAGTCGCATCGTACCTGGTGTTTTTTTTTTTTTTTTGAGACGGAGTCTCACTCTGTCGCCAGGCTGGAGTGCAGTGGCACCATCTCGGCTCACTGCAACCTCCGCCTTCCAGGTTCAAGTGATTTTCCTGCCTCAGCCCCCCGAGTAGCTGGGACTACAGGTGCCCACCACCATGCCCAGCTAATTTTTGTATTTTTAGTAGAGATAGGGTTTCACCATGTTGCCCTGGATGTTCTCGATCTCTTGACCTCATGATCCACCCGCTTTGGCCTCCCAAAGTGCTGGGATTACAGGTGTGAGCCACTGTGCTCGGCCCCCATGCATGGTGTTAAATAAGCTCTTGCAGCTGGGCATGGTGGCTCACACCTGTAATCCCAGCACTTTGGGAGGCCGAGGCAGGCAGATCACTTGAGGTCAGGAGTTCGAGACCAGCCTGGCCAATATAGCAAAACACGGTCTCTACTAAAAATACAAAAATTAGCCAGGCCTGCTGGCGCACGCCTATAATCCCAGCTACTTGGGAGGCTGAGGCAGGAGAATCACTTGAACCTGGGAGGTGGAGGTTGAGCCAAGATCATGCCACTGCACTCCAGCCTGGGGGAACAGAGTGAGACTCCGTGTCAAAAATAAATAAATAAATAAATAAACTCTTGCTTTCAAGGAAACCCTAATCTAGTTGGTTTTTGAATAGAGTAGATTTTTAGTACAGTAAAACAGTCTGTGAGATTTTAACTTTTTTTTCTGACTTTAAAATATTTGTATTAAATTTAGAAATGTTGAAATTTAGAAGAATATAAATCTGAAAAACAGTCATCTGTAATCCTACTTCCTGCCTAATGGCAGCTGTTACCAATATTTATATATATATTTTATCCCACTGTGTCATGCTATATATATGAAATGTGTGTGTTTATGTATACATATATAAGTACATATATGTATATGTATACATATATTTATATATGTATATGTATACATATATTTATATATGTATATGTATACATATATTTATATATGTATATGTATACATATATTTATATATGTATATGTATACATATATTTATATATGTATATGTATACATATATTTATATATGTATATGTATACATATATTTATATATGTATATGTATACATATATTTATATATAAATATATGTATGTATATGATACATATATGTATATATTACATATAAATACATATACATATATATGCACATATGTAATATATATTATATATATACATACACACATATAGTTTGAGTATCTCAAATTCAGAATGCTCCAAAATCTGAAACTTTGTCAACGTGATGGTCAAACGAAGTGCTCTTTGGAGCTTTTGGGATTTCAGATTTTCAGATTTGGGGTGCTTAGCTAGTAATGCAGATATTCCAAAATCCCAAAAACCCTAAATCCAAAACACTTGTGGTCTCAAGCATTTCGAATAAGGGATACTTGACATCAGAATATACTACTGAATCAATCAAGTCCACCTGGCCTGCCTCAGCCAACTGTGCAGGGAGTACCAAAACACCAATAACTTTTAACAGTATTGACACACTCCATGGCTGCTATTGCCACTCAGTCCTTGACCATACCTTCAGAGTATATTCTATATGTAGTTTTGTATTCTCCTTTTTTCTCTAAAGCTCATATTGCACATTTCTGTGGGATCCAGGTAAAAAATCTCCACCCAACCATAACACAGCACAGATTTACATCAGAAAAGTAGCTAATTTTTGACTGCCAGGATTAAGCTGCTTTTGACAGAGTTATATGTTTAGCCCATGTGTTCCTGATGGTTAGCTTCTTCATTATGATCATGCACTACAAATGGAGGGGGATTCTCTTTTGTATTTTCTCTTAGGTAGTTCGAGGACACTACAAAGGTCAGCAAATTGGCAAAGTAGTCCAGGTGTACAGAAAGAAATATGTCATCTACATCGAGCGGGTGCAGCGTGAGAAGGCCAACGGCACAACCGTCCACGTGGGCATTCACCCAAGCAAGGTATGGTCAAGGACTGAGTGGCAATAGCAGCCATGGAGTGTGTCAATACTGTTAAAAGTTATTGGTGTTCTGGTACTCCCTGCACAGTTGGCTGAGGCAGGCCAGGTGGACTTGAGTGATTCAGTAGCTTTGTGATATCATCAAGGATCCAGATTTTTCTTCTCTTTTCTGTTTTGCCTTTCTTGGTGATGGCTGTGTCTTTTTTTTTTTTTTTTTTTTTTTGAGACAGACACTTGCTCTGTCACCAGGCTGGAATGCAGTGGCGCGATCTCGGCTCACTGCAAGCTCCACCTCCTGGGTTCAAGTGATTCTCCTGCCTCAGCCTCCCAAGTAGCTGGGACTACAGGCACACACCACCACGCCCAGCTAATTTTTATTTTTTAGTAGAGATGGAGTTTCACCATGTTGGCCAGGATGGTCTCGATCTCCTGACCTCATGATCCTCCCGCCTCAGCCTCCCAAAGTGCTGAGATTACAGGTGTTAGCCACCGCACCCGGCCGATGGCTATGTCTTTAAGCTGGTTGCAAGAGGCTTCCAAGTGTTCCAGACATCACTTCCCCTACCACATAATATTCAGAGGAATAAGAGAGAATATATCTTCCTGTAGCCCTCATGCCTACCTAGTGGAACATGCTATTTCTCCTTTGTGTTCCTATTTTGTATTGTGTTATAGGGTCTGTTTTCCTTCCAGAGTTTCAGTTCCTTAAAAGCTGAATGGCTGAGGTCTTACTTAACTTATGATGTCTGTATTGCTCAATAGCTGGTGAGGATGCGGAAATAAAGATCTGTTTTCTCACTCCCGACAGGTGGTTATCACCAGGCTAAAACTAGACAAGGATCGGAAAAAAATTCTTGAACGCAAAGCCAAGTCTCGACAAGTTGGAAAAGAGAAAGGCAAATATAAAGAAGAACTTATTGAGAAAATGCAGGAATAAATAGAACCTGTTGTGCAATCACAGTTTAACCGGAGATTTTTGAGGCTAGTGTGTATTTCTTTTGAACTTTTTGGAATGTCTCTGAAACATTTCATTTCCTGTTTTGTTACCTGTGGCTCTGTAAATCTACTTTTGCAATTTTAATTAATAATTTTATGAATAAAAATGGGAAATGCTTCCTAATTCCAAATAGTATTTGCATTGTTTTATAAATAAATTCCACTTACTATCAATTCCCCTTGCCAGTCTTTTCCTATGTAATGTGTGGAACAGCAAAATCGCAGGGGTAGGGTTAAATGGCCCTCCTCTTGCCTGGACTCTTGTGCTGATGAAGTAGAAAGGGCAGGGCTCTAGTCCTATATAGACAGGCCTCTTCATCTTGCCCAGGCTGGTCCTGAACTCCTAGGCTCAAATGATCCTCCTGCCTTGGCCTCTCAAAGTGTTGGGATTACAGGCATGAGCCACCATGCTCTGGTCCTTGACGCAGGGATTTGCCCCACTCAGTAGCAGTTGTAATGTGCACTGTCACATCTCAGGCCTGACAGATTGCTCTCTGGCCTCCTGACTTGTGTTTCCCCAGCTTTCTCTCCAAGTGCCAACCAAACCAAATCAAGTGCAGCTCCCGAACAGGCTTATCTTCCCAAAGTTTTGACTTTGCAATTGCCATTTTCATGTGACTAAAAAGCCCCTTTTCCTCTGGAACTAACTTGAGAAACTGGCAGCCTACAGCAAAGATTTAACTGAGATACTGTTTTTCACTATATTTTATAATTTTAAAAAATTTCCAACATTTAAAATGTGGGAGACTCCACAGAGAATCACCTGCTTCACCTGGCTCCACGGGGCTCTCCCTGTTTTACAGTGTGAAGTGCAGCCAAGGGCTTGGTGGTTCCCTATCCCACCTGCTCTGCTCCCATACGCTTCTTGCCTGGCCTCCATTGGCCTCCGCATTAGACTCCTGGTCTAACTTTCAAATCTTGAAGATTTAGTTCCTTTGGCCAGGCACAGTGACTCATGCCTGTAATCTCAGAACTTTGGGACACTCGTGGGAGGATGGCTTGAGCCCAGGAGTGTAAGACCAGCCTGGTTAACTACTGAGACTCCACCACTACAAAAACAAAAAAATTAATTTTTTTAATTAGAAAAAAAGATTTAGTTTCTTTGAGAGGTATGTAGTGAATAAAATTTTTTAGAAAATGTTATTTCCAGGGCCACATCCAAAATCCTCTGTCCCTGTGGGAAAAAAAAATACTTTTTTTTTGAGACGGAGTCTCCGTCTTGCTTAGGCTGGAGTGCGGTGGCGCTATCTCAGCTCACTGCAACCTCCACCTCCCGGGTTCAAGTGAACCTCCTGCCTCAGCCTCTCAAGTAGCTGGGATTACAGGCCTGCGCCACCACGGGGTTTCCCCATGTTGGCCAGGTTGGTATCGAACTCCTGACCTCAAATGATCCGCCCACCTCAGCCTCTCAAAGTGCTGCAATTAACAGGCATGAGCCACTGCACCTGTACTAAAAAAAACACAAAAAAATTTTTTTTAAAGAGAGGGTCTTGTTCTGTCACCCAGGTTGGAGTGCAGTGGTGTGATCTCAGCTCACTGCAGCCTTGACAGCCCAGGCTCAAGTGATCCTCCCACCTCAGCCTCCCAAGTAGCTGGGACTACAGGCATGTGCCACCACACCCAGCTAATATTTAAATTTTTTTGTAGAGATGGGAGTCTCAGTATGTTACCCAGGCTGGTCTCAAATTCCTGGCCTCAAGTGATTCTCCTGCCTTGGCCTCCCAAAGTGCTGGAATTAGACATGAGCCACCATGACTAGCCTAAAAAATAATAATGTATTGATTAAAATATATCAAACAGCCTTTTATGACTTTCTAGTAATGGCTTATCTGACACACTGGAGTTTCTTAATAAATGTTAATTGAATCAGTGTTGTTTCCCATTTTGACTGATGAAGAAAACAAACTTAGGTTAACTGTCCAAATCACAGCATAAGAAATGAAGCCAAGATTTGAACCTGAGCCTGACTGCATCAAAAGGCCATTCACTTCCCACATTAGCCACTTATCTTTAGTCTTCCTTCCTTCACTCTTGTCAGCCTTTCACTGGAGTCTGATAAGAGACTGGACATTTATGTGAAACAGACAAGAACCTATGTGTTTGCAGCCAGTAGTGCTACTTAGAAAAGCATTATCACCAACTGTCCATGTCTAATCCAACTCTGCCACTGGGCAGTTAGCCTTTGAGCAAGTTACTCATCTCTGGACTTCTAAACAGATGATAATACCTGCTCTGCCTTCCTATCTCATCGAAAATGCAAAGATAAGATGGCAAGATCAGATGGGCCATTTCTGAGTACTCTTTGAAAGCTATGAGTATACAAATGTTAATTTCACTATCATTGTTCAGTTTACTGATATGTCCAATTCTGACATTCACTCTGCACTCAAAGAGGCAATTATTTTTCAGAAAAGAAATCAGTGAGTGTGGCAGGGCGCAGTGGCTCACACCTGTAACCCCAGCACTTTGGGAGGCCAAGGTGGGCGGATCACTTGAGGTCAGTAGTTCGAGACCAGCCTGGCCAACATAGTGAAACCCTGTCTCTACTAAAAATACAAAAATTAGCTGGGTGTGGTGGCACGCGCCTGAATCCCAGCTACTTAGGAGGCTGAGGCACGAGAATCGCTTGAACCCGGGAGGCGGAGGTTGCAGTGAGCCAAGATTGCACAACTGCACTCTAGCCTGGGAGACAGAGCGAGACTCCATCTCAAAAAAAAAAAAATCGTGCGTTCAAAAACCACAAAACTCAAGATGAGCTCTCTGACTTGGCATTGATACACTGAACTCACTGATACAAGGTAGACAGATACTGTCCTGTCCCTGGAGTCAGACAGATTTGGGTTCAAATCCTGCTCTTGTCCTTGGGAGGTCATTTTTCTGATTCTCTGTTTTTCTATCTGTGTAAAAAGCTGCCAGGCACAGTGGCTCACGCTTGTAATCCCAGCACTTTGGAAGCCCGAGGTGGAAAGATTGCTGGAGCCCAGGAGTTTCAGATCAGCCCGCGTAACATAGCGAGACCCCATATCGACAAAATAATTTAAAAACTAGCCAGGTGTGGTGGCCCATGCCTGTAGTCCCAGCTACCCAGGAAGCTGAGGTGGGGAGGATTGTTTGAACTCAGAAGGTCAAGACTGCAGTGAGCCATGATGACACTGCACTCCAGCCCGGGCAACAGAGCGGAACCCTGCCTCAAAAATAAAATAACAAATAAATAAAACAGAGTAGGTGCCCACCATACAGCAGCTGTGTAATCATTAACATGCTGAGCTATGTATCTAATGAGTATAATGAGTAGGTTAACTAGTAAATTCTGAAATTTATATTTTCTAATTTGATTATTGTCTTCGTTCTCAACCAATACGTATTTTAGGACTCTAAGAGTTGCATGAAAGTCAGATTTCATACTAAACTCACAGCTCCTTACTCTATAGTCTGATACCTGGTCTGAGCTCCAGGCTCCAGCCATTACTTTCATTAGTCAATTTAAGTTATGATATCATCTAGGAATCAGACTTGGCTTGTTTTCAGCAACTTATTCCAAGAAAAATGACCAATAAAAGCTTTGAGAGCTGCAATCCCCCTGTAGGTATCCAAATCATACCACACTGCTTATACTGAGCCAGGCTGATAATAATAATGCACAATCAAGAGCAGGAACTAGGCCTCAAGTTGAGTTCTAATCTTAGCTCTGTCATTTCCTAGCTGTGTGACCTTGGGCAAACTGCTTAACCTCTCTGGGCCTCAGGTTTGTCATTTATAAAATGGAGATAAAATTAGTACTTACTTCATAGAGTTGTCAGACTTATTACTTGAGATACTGTGTGTAAAGCACAGAGTGCTCAGGAAGTTTTAGCTATTGTCTTAAAGGGGATTGGCAATGGAGTTTGTTCACAGAAACATAGAGAAAAGTTTTTCTCCAGGGAGTTGAGACAAATACTGATTCTTGAAAAAAAGGGAAGGTTTAAGGGCAACAGTGATGTGTTTGGGCTGCTGCAGGAAATGAGGATTGGAGAATGACAGATGGGTGGGCCTGCCTATCAAAGTTCAGGCCATGGGGTATTAGCTTGTTTTCTGGAATGAATGAATTATACAGTTTTCTACTGACCTTTTCATCACATTTGCAGATGTCCATTCCCTTGAGTGGTTCCCTTCTGCTATTCTCGGAAGATGCTAAACTTTTAAACTTCAGATAACTGCTTTTGAATGTCTGCTTTCACATTGCATAGGCATGAGAGATGTTCAGCCACATAATTTTTTTTTTTCAGACAAGGTTTTGCTGTGTCGCCTAGGCTGGAGAGCAGTGGCATGGTTTCAGGTCACTGCAATCTCTGCCTCCCAGGCTCAAGCCATCCTCCCACCTCAGCCTCCCAAGTAACTGGGACTATACAGGCACATGCTACCACTCCCAGCTAGTTTTTGTGGTTTTTGTAAAGACGAGTTTTCGCCACGTTACCTAGGATGGTCTTCAACTCCTGGGCTCAAGCAATTCACTTGCCTCGGCCTCCCAAAGTGCTGGGATTACAGGCATGAACCACCACACCCAGAAGCCACAGAACTTTTGACGTGAGTTGGATGAGCAAGTAATTGAACCTTCCAGGAACCAGACAGAACCCTACTAACCAAGAGTCCACTATTCTCTGCTGATGCTGCAGACTTTGAGCAGTTCCTATCTGATAGTTTACCAGAGTCTTGTTCATTGTCCTTTTAAACTGGTATTTTTTTAATTAGATAAGTAGTGCTTATATATGGTACAAAATTAAAAGGTAAAACAAAAAAGTAGATGGTGAAAAGTATGTTTCTTTGTCACCTTGAGTCTCAGTCACTCAGTTCTCTCCAGAGGTACTGTTTCCAGTTTCTTTTGTATCCTTCCAAAAACAGTATTTATTATATTCATATACAATTGAATGTTTATTGAAAGTTTGATCCATGAGAAAGTCCTCATGAGAAAAGCAGGCCATCCAAATTTAAACAGCTATATAAGGTAGATTTATTATCTGAACACCATAATTACAAAAACATGCACAGATATGAAAATGTTCTTTGCCCATCAGAAATAACTAAATTGGCCGGGCGCGGCAGCTCACACCTGTAATCCCAGCACTTTGGGAGACCGAGGCGGGAGGATCATGAGGTCAGGAGATCAAGACCATCCTGGCTAACACAGCGAAACCCCATCTCCACTAACAAAAAAAAAAATACAACAATTAGTCAGGCGTGGTGGCGAGTGCCTGTAGTCCCAGCTATTCAGGAGGCTGAGGCAGGAGAATGGCATGAATCCAGGAGGTGGAGCTTGCAGTGAGCCAAGATCACACCACTACACTCCAGCCTGGGTGACAGAGCGAGACTCTGTCTCAAAAAAAAAAAAAAAAAAGAGGCCGCGTGCGTTGGCTCACGCCTGTAATCCCAGCACTTTGGAAGGCCGAGGCGGGCGGATCACGAGGTCAGGAGATCAAGACCATCCTGGCTAACACGGTGAAACCCCGTCTCTACTAAAAATACAAAAAAAATTAGCTGGGGGTGGTGGCGGGCGCCTGTAGTCCTAGCTACTCGGAAGGCTGAGGCAGGAGAATGGCATGAACCTAGGAGGCGGAGCTTGCAGTGAGCTGAGATTGCACCACTGCACTCCAGCCTGGGTGACAGAGCGAGACTGTCTCAAAAAAAAAAAAACGGAAAAACACTAAATCAACCACTTTCCAATTTATTCTTAGCAAGAGGGTGGCTAGTTCTAGAATAGGCTTTTAAAGGTCTCATCTTATGCAGCAGATGATGTCTGAATCTTGTGAAGTTGTGTGTAATTTAGGATTCTTTGTATGCTGACTTATTTCTTGAAATAGGAGAGGCTGTCAGTCGGCGCCACGTGTGGGCTGGTGGCTCTGTGGTAGTGGTGGCAGCTGGACTCCAGCACCATGAGCGACTTCGGCACCAAGGAGCACGCTGCACCCTTCTCCCTGGAGTACCGAGTCTTCCTCAAAAATGAGAAAGGACAATATATCTCTCCACTGAATATATTTCATGATATTCCAATTTATGCAGATAAGGATGTGTTCCACATGGTAGTTGAAGTACCACGGTGGTCTAATGCAAAAATGGAGATTGCTACAAAGGACCCTTTAAACCCCATTAAACAAGACGTGAAAAAAAGAAAACTTCGCTATGTTGCGAATTTGTTCCTGTATAAAGGATATATCTGGAACTATGGTGCCATCCCTCAGACTTGGGAAGACCCAGGGCACAATGATAAACATACTGGCTGTTGTGATTACAATGACCCAATTGATGTGTGTGAAATTGGAAGCAAGGTATGTGCAAGAGGTGAAATAATTGGTGTGAAAGTTCTGGGCATATTGGCTATGATTGACGAAGGGGAAACCGACTGGAAAGTCATTGCCATTAATGTGGATGATCCCGATGCGGCCAATTATAATGATATCAATGATGTCAAACGGCTGAAACCCGGCTACTTAGAGGCTGCTGTGGACTGGTTTAGAAGGAATAAGGTTCCTGATGGAAAACCAGAAAATGAGTTTGCTTTTAATGCAGAATTTAAAGACAAGGACTTTGCAATTGATATTATTAAAAGCACTCATGACCATTGGAAAGCATTAGGGACTAAGAAAACGAATGGAAAAGGAATCAGTTGCATGAACACAATTGTGTCTGAGAGCCCGTTCAAGTGTGATCCCGATGCTGCCAGAGCCATTGTGGATGCTTTGCCACCACCCTGTGAATCTGCCTGCACAGTACCAACAGACGTGGACAAGTGGTTCCATCACCAGAAAAACTAATGACATTTCTCTGGAATACAAGCTGATGTTGCTGCATCGTGTTCATCTGGGTGTATTAGATGTAAAAGTAGTAGCTTTTCAAAGCTTTAAATTTGTAGAACTCATCTAAGTAAATTCCGCTGTGACCAATCCAATGTACTCAGAATGTTATCCATCCAAAGCATTTTTCATATCTCAACTAAGAGAACTTTTTAGCACATGCTTAAATATCAAGGCAGTTGTCATTTGGAAGTCACTTGTGAATAGATGTGCAAGGGGAGCATATATTGGATGTATATGTTACCATATGTTAGGAAATAAAATTATTTTGCTGAAAAAAAAAAGAAATAGGAGAGGCAACATGGCTCAGTGGAAAGAACAGGAGCTGTGAAGAGCTGTGTTCAGATCCAGGCTCTGTCACTGAAAACAGCTATGCTTTGGACAAGTTACAAATTACAAGTTACAAGCCTTTTAGGACTGGGTGCAGTGGCTCACACCTGTAATCCTAGCACTTTGGGAGGCCGAGGCAGGTGAATCACCTGATGTCAGGAGTTCGACACCAGCCTGGCCAACATGGTGAAACCTTGTCTCTACTAAAAATACAAAATTAGCCAGTTGTGGTGGCGGGCACCTGTAGTCCCAGTTACTCAGGAGGCTGAGACAGGAGAATCGCTTGAACCCAGGAGGTGGAGGCTGCAGTGAGCCAAGATCGCGCCACTGCACTCCAGCCTGGGTGAGACAGAGCAAGACTCTGTCTCAAAAATAAATAAATAAATAAACCAAATCTAAGCCTTTTAAAATTATGTACAATAGATTTAAAAATACCTATATTCAGTGTCGTGAGCATTAAATGAGACAGATAATTCAAAGCACCTAGTCCAATGTCTGGCAGGTGGCAATCACTCCAGCAATGGTGGCAGCAGTAGTACTGGTGGCCATACACAGTGCACGTTCCATATACATTACTGGGCTAAGGAGTAATAAATCCTGCTAGGATTTTCAGCTGCCCCAGTAACTTCCAAGTTTCCAGAGTAGCTTGGAAAGGGGCTTTATGACACCATATCTTCGTGAGTCTGCATGCCCGTTTTTACCTACAGGACTGAGTTTAGGAAAGAAGGGCTCCTCAGCTCGTTGCACAATAGTGTTTCAGTCAACTCTTGTTTCCTTGATGCTGCTGGGGGGCCTCTGAGGTTTTTCCTCCGGTGGTGCTTCTCAAACTTTTTGGTCTCAAGACCTGTTTACATATTCAAAAACTATGGAGGACCCAAGGGACTTACATTTATATAGGTTATAGCTATTGATATTTGCCATGTTAGAAATTAAAACTTCAAATTTTAACATATTAATTTTATTATATTATTATTATTATTTGAGACAAGATCTCACTCTTCACCCAGGCTGTAGTGCAATGGTGCAATTATAGTTCACTGTAACCTTGAACTTGTGGGTTCAAGCAATCCTCCCTCCTCAGCCTCCTAAGTAGCTAGGACTACAGGAGATAACACCACATCAAAATTGTTTTTTGTAGAGATGGGGGTCTCATTATGTTGCCCAGGCTACTCTGGAACTCCTGGCCTCAAGTGATCCTCCTGCTTTAGCCTCCCAAAGCACTGGGATTATAGGTGTGAGTCACTGCATCTGGCCAACATATTTATTTTAAATTCACATAAAAAGAGCAACAAGAAACCCATAACATGTTAACATAACATTTATATGAGAAATAGCTGTTTTTTCCAAAACTAACAAAAAATGTAGTTGGAAGAGTAACATTGTGTTACATTTGGGGAGAATTCCTTGACCTCTGGTTTAATAGAAGACAAATGCATTCTCATAATACTACTGCATTCAATCTGATGTGACATGTTGTTTTAGATGAACTATAGGAAGAAAATTCAGCCTTACAGAGATTCACAGTTAGAAAAGACCTGGTGGGGTGGCCGGGCGTGGTGGCTCATGCCTGTAATCCCAGCACTTTGGGAGGCCAAGGTGGGTGGATCACAAGGTTAGGAGTTTGAGACCAGCCTGGCCAAGACGGTAAAACACCGTCTCCACTACAAATACAAAAATTAGCTGTGCGCAGTGGCAGGTGCCTGTAATCCCAGCTACGCGGGAGGCTGAGGCAGGAGAATTGCTTGAACCCGGGAGATGGAGGTTGCAGTGAGCCAAGATCACGCCACTGCACTCTAGCCTGGGTGACAGAGTAAGACTCCATCTCAAAAAAAGAAAGAAAGACCTGCTGGGGGAGTCTCGGGGACTCCCCAGGGGTCCTTCGACCACACTGCCCAGACTCTGATTTGTTTCCTGAAGACTTTAGCGCCGTGAGGGCAGAGAGTATTTCTTCATTTGATGGGTCACTGAATGGGGACAGTTTTCATTTGGTGTGTGATAAAATGCTTTTGACAGATTGGCTGATAGAGGGAGCTATAGGCTAATACTAGCCCACATATATAATACTGAGATACTAACTTTTCTCCTTTCACAGATGAAACCAACAGATTTAGACAGAATTGGTGTCTAAAGAGTTACATCCGGCCGGGTGTGGTGGCTCACGCCTGTAATCCCAGCACTTTGGGAGGCCGAGGTGGGCAGATCACAAGGTCAGGAAATCGAGACCATCCTGGCTAACACGGTGAAACCCCATCTCTACTAAAAATACAAAAAATTAGCTGGGCATGGTGGTGGGCACCTGTAGTCCCAGCTATTCGGGAGGCTGAGGCAGGAGAATGGCGTGAACCCGGGAGGCAGAGGTTGCAGTGAGCCGAGATCACGCCACTGCACTCCAGCCTGGGAGACAGAGCGAGACTCCATCTCAAAACAACAACAACAACAACAACAACAACAACAGAGTTACATCCCTGGCCGGGTGCGGTGGCTCACGCCTGTAATCCCAGCACTTTGGGAAGCTGAGGCAGGTGGATCACCTGAGGTCAGGAGTTCGAGACCAGCCTGACCAGTATGGCAAAACCCCATCTCTACTAAAAATAAAATAAAAATAAAAATAAAAATTAGCTGGGCATGTAGCACGTGCCTGTAATCCCAGCTACTCAGAAGGCTGAGGCAGAAGAATCGCTTGAACTCGGGAGGCGGAGGCTGCAGTGAGCTGGGATCGTGCCATTGCACTCCAGCCTGGGCAACAAGAACGAAACTCTGTCTCAAAAAAAAAAAAAAAAAAAAGAGTTACATCCTTGCACTTCCAGACATTGCTTCTCAAAGAGGCTGCCTAGAAGATAAAGCAAAGGTCAGACACAAAAAGGGATCAATTTAAGACAAAAATTTCCACTTGTTTAAGAAATGGGAAAGAATTCACAATAGCCAAAAAGCGTAAGCAACCCAAATGTCCATCGATGGATGAATGGATAAACAAAACGTGCTGTATACACACATGGAATATTATTCAGCCTTAAAAAGGAAGGGGACATTCTGACACTTGCACAACATGGATGAGTCTTGAGGATATTAAGTGAATAAGCCAGCCACAAAAGGACAAATGCCGTATGATTCCTCTTGAAGGAACCTAGAGTAGTCAAACTCATAGAGACAGAAAGTAGAATGGTGTTTGCCACGGGCTGGGGGAGGGAATATGGGAGGTGGTTGTTTTTTTGTTTGTTTTTTGAGACAGAGTCTTGCTTTGTCATTAGGCTGGAGTGCAGTGGCGTGATCACAGCTTACTGCAGCCTTTACCTCCTGGGCTCAAGCAATCCTCCCACCTCATCCTCCACAGTAGCTGGGACTACAGGCATGCACCGTCATGCCCAGCTAATTTTTTGTTTAAATTTTTTTGTAGAGATTGGGGTCTCACTACTGCACCTGGCCAGAGGTGGTTGTTTAAGGGATATGAAAAAGTTCTGGGCTGGGCGCAGCGGCTCACGCCTGTAATCCCAGCACTTTGGGAGGCCAAGGCGGGCAAATCTCCTGAGGTCAGGAGTTTGAGACCAGCCTGGGCAACATGGCAAAACCCTGTCTCCAACTAAAAATACAAAAATTAGCTGGGTGTGGTGGTGCATGCCTGTAGTCCCAGCTAGTTGGGAGGCTGAGGCAGGAGAATCGTTTGAACCCGGGAGGCGAAGGTTGCAGTGAGCCAAGACCACATCACTGCACTCTAACCTGGATGACAGCGAGACCCTGTCTCTAAATAAATAAATAAATAAATAAATAAAAATTAAAAGGTTAAGAAAGTAACTTTTATGTTACCTGTATTTTACCATTATTAAAAGGAAAGGGCCTGACTGCGGCAGCTCATACCTGTAATCCTAGCATTTTGGGAGGCCAAGGCAGGAGGATTCCTTGAGGCAGGAGTTCAAGACCAGCCTGGGCAACATGGTGAAACCCCATCTCTACACACACACACACACAAACACACACACATACACAAGCGCGCACACACACACACAATTAGGCCAGCATAGTGGCATGCGCCTGTAGTCCTAGCTACTCTGGAGGCCGAGGTGGGAAGATCCCTTGAGCCCGGGAGTTCAAGGCTGTAGTAAGCTATGATTGTACCACCATACTCCAGCCTGGGTGACAGAGCATGACTCTACCTCAAAAAAAAGAAAGAAAGAAAGGGGCTGGGCGTGGTAGCTCACTCCTTTTATCCCAGCACTTTGGGAGGCCAAGGCGGGCAGATCACTTGAGGTCAGGAGTTTGAGACCAGCCTGGCCAACATGGTGAAACCCCATCTCTACTAAAAATTAAAAAAAAAAAAAATAGCCTGGTGTGGTGGAGGGCGCTGGTAAATCCCAGCTACTCAGGAGGCTGCGGCAGGAGAATCGCTTGAACCAGGGAGGTGGAGGTTGCAGTAAGCCAGTGTTGTGCTACTGCACTCCAGCCTGGGCAACACAGTGAGATTCCATCAAAAAAAGAAAAAAGAAAGAAAGAGAGAGAGAGAGCAGGGAAGGAAGGAAGGAAGGAAGGAAGGAAGGAAGGAAGGAAGGAGAAAGTAGAAATGAACTTCTTTCTCTAATTTTGTTCTGACTGATTTCATCCCTTCTTAGCTACTCAATTCAGTTGCACAATTATTTATTGAGCACATTCTATGTATAAAGTCCTCCCAGAAACAAAGATCAGTGAAACAGTGCCTATTCTCAAGGAGTTGGCCCTCTAGTAGAGGGTTGGTCAGGATACGTATACAACAAGGCCAAAGAGATGCGCTAACAGGATGAAATGGGTCTTGGAGAAGGCAGTGTTTGGACTAGAACTTAAGGACCATAATAGGATTTCTTCTGGGGCTAAGTTTTGGGGAAGCATTATGAGCACAAAGGAGACAAACTAGTTTCCTACATTGCTGATCAGGTTAGAGGCTTAGAATCATGTCTGAAAAGTTGGTACAGATGTTGAAGATTATTGGTCCAGTTTCCCATTTAATACAGGAATCCATTCTACTTGATGAAAGAAATCAGGAGGTAATGCAATGTGGCTACTGCAAGGAAACCATGGTCCCTGGTAAAGCACATTGCATTTAAAGACCTGCTTTCTACCTTGCTTTCACCTGTAAGCTTTATCATCAAGCTCCTCAACCTCTCTGAGAACTGGCTTCCTTGTCTATTCCAAGCTTGGCGCATACTATAACTAACATATGTGAAAATTCTCAGCAAGCGTTATAAGCCCTGTTTATCAGCTCAGCACAGTGGCTTATGCCAGTAATCCCGGCACTTTGGGAGGCTGAGGTGGAGGATCCCTTCAGGCCAGGAGTTTAAGACCTGCCGGGGCAACATAGCGAGGCTCTGTCTCTACAAAACATTTTAAAAATTAGCCGGGTGTGGTGGTGCACACCTGTAGTCCCAGCTCCTCAGGAGGCTGAGGCAGAAGGATGGCTTGAGCCCAGGCGTTCCAGACAGCAGTGAGCTATGGAGCACCACTGCACTCCAGCCTGGGTGACAGAGCAGGGCCCTGTCTCAAAAAACAAACAAACAAACAAAACTGTTTTACCTTTTTTTTTTTCTATTTCTTTTTCTTTTTCTTTTTCTTTTTTGAGGCAGAGTCTCACTCTGTCGCCAAGGCTGGAGTGCAGCGGTGCGATCTCAGCTCACTATAACCTCTGTCTCCCAGGGGTTCAAGCGATTCTTGTTTCTCAGCCTCCTGAGTGGCTGGGACTACAGGTGCATACCTGGCCAATTTTTGTATTTTTAGTAGAGATGGGATTTCACCATGTTGCCCAGGCTAGTCTTGAACTACTGACCTCAGGTGATCTGCCCACCTTGGCCTCCCAAAGTGCTGGGATTACAGGTGTGAGCCACCATGCCTGGCCTGTTTTTCTTCTTACTATTCTGGCTAATTTCTACTTGTCTTTCAAGGCTCAGCGAGGACTAGTTGGGTAGAAAGCCTTGCAGGGTCGTCCGCTTACTTTCACACTGCAATGAGTCACCTGTTTGCAAGGTCATCTGCTCCCCAGAATGTGAACTCCCTCAGGGGTGCCTGATTGACTTCTGTAACTCCAGAGCCTGGCACAGCACACAAGATAAATAGTGGTGCACCAGTTAAGAGCTCTGGCCTTGAAAATCATAATCAGGGGTTGAATCCTGGCCCTGCCACTTACTATGTGACTTTGGGCAAGATCCTTAGCCTCTTCCCTGGGCCTCAGTTTCTTCAACTGCAAAGTGGGGATAATAATTACAATTACCTCATAGGCTGAAGTGAGGAGTTCAACACGGGCTCATGCACTTTTTTTTTTCTGTTGAGACAGAGTCTTGCTCTGTCGCCCAGGTTGGAGTGCAGTGGCGTGATCTCGGCTCACTGCAACCTCCACCTCCGAGTTCAAGCGATTCTCCTGCCTCAGCCTACTGAGTAGCTGGGACCACAGGCACGCGCCACCACACCCGGCTAATTTTTGTATTTTTAGTAGAGACAGGGTTACACCATGTTGGCCAGGCTGGTCTCGAACTCCTGACCTCAAGTGATCCTCCTGCCTCAGCCTCCCAAAGTGTTGGGATTACAGGCGTGAGCCACTGCATCCGGCCTGGGGCTCATGAACTTAAAGATCATGGCCCAGTGCCAGGTACACGGGAATTCAGAATAGTAATAGACAACTATTGTTAAGTTCTCTATGTCTGTTGCATAAGTAGATGAGGCTGTAGGTAACTACACTCTTTGTCTAAAAGGGCCAAGTTCTCATCAGAACACTTTGCTGAGCCCCTGGTGACCGAATCCCTAGCTCTGGGGTGAGCGACATGCCTCCGAGGAGCTGCAGCCAGGAGACAGCCAGGCGAAGGCGGGGCTCTGCCTCTGGGCTCCCCGAGGGGCGGAGGCCGGCGCGCGGGTCACGTGAGGGCGCGGGAGGCGGGGCTTGCATACGCTGGTCACGCGGTCAGCTATTGACACTTCCTGGTGGGATCCGAGTGAGGCGACGGGGTAGGGGCTGGCGCTCAGGCGGCGACCATGGCGTATCACGGCCTCACTGTGCCTCTCATTGTGATGAGCGTGTTCTGGGGCTTCGTGGGCTTCTTGGTGCCTTGGTTCATCCCTAAGGGTCCTAACCGGGGGTAAGTGCGCGAGGCCCGCCTTGGGAGGAACGGGCGGTGAGGAGCCAGCAGGCCGGGGCGGGGAAAGGCACGACCCCAACACGGGTCAGAGAACGTTGCATGGGCGCCGCCCGCGCTGCAGAGTCAGGCCCCCGACCCGGCGGAACTCCTTGTGTTCCTTTTCACAGCAGCTTCAGTGTCCTCTGGCCTGAGCGAGTGGAGGGTAACCTTTGGTGGACCCCCCCTTGGAAACGAGTTTCAGGGGAATTTTTTTCTCATCATAGTCCTGTGTGGGGAGGTGCAGTCGGAAATGAGCAGGCCGAATCTGGGAGAAACTGGGGTTTGTCCCTAGTCGACGGTCCCCCTTTAGTCCTGCCTTCCACCCACATGAGGCCTCGTTTGCCTGAACTTAAGGATCAAATAAATAAAACAAATTGGTTTCTCTGCCTCCCATGCTGTCGCGGTTGCGTACAGAACAAGCTCGTTCGACAACATTGAGCCCAGGCCTTGCATCTAGTGGGCGCCAGGAGGCGGTTGGGGCCTGATCTAAAGCGAGATTAATTGCCAAAGAGCAGGAGGTATTGTTGAGAAACCCCTGCGTCATGCCTTTTGGAGGGCGCTCCGGCTCTTGTATGTGAGTGTAAGAAGTGCTTAGAATGATTGGCTAAGAAAGAATTTTTTTTTCCAGACTTCTTTGTTGGATAGAGCTTTGTCTATTTTGGAATTAAACTTTTTAACTGTAGTATAAAATAGAGGCTTAATCTTCAAAGGAGCCTTGGAACACCCTCTTCCTGGTTCCTCTTTTGCTTTTCAGTCATTTTTTTCTCAGTTCAAGATGATGAGAGGTGAAACTTCGACTGAAGTCAGTTTGTCAGAAACAACCATCTCTTGCTTTATTCCTTGAACCTAATTGGTGGCTTCATAGTCCCTGGTTTTCATAGTACTTTGTATGCACAGGAGGCACCCAATAAATACCTGTTGGGTGGATAGTTCTATTGTCTCTATTAAAAGAAAAAGATTTTTGGCCGGGTGCAGTGGCTCACGCCTGTAATCCCAGCACTTTGGGAGGCCGAGGCAGGCGGATCACGAGGTTAGGAGATCGAGACCATCCTGGCTAACACGGTGAAACCCCGTCTCTACTAAAAATACAAAAAATTAGCCGGGCGTGGTGGCGGACGCCTGTAATCCCAGCTACTCGGGAGGCTGAGGCAGGAGAATAGCGTGAACCCGGGAGGCGGAGCTTGCAGTGAGCAGAGATTGCACCACTGCACTCCGGCCTGGGCGACAGAGTGAGACTCCGTCTCAGAAAAGAAAAAGAAAGAAAAAGATTTTTATTACTTCCCTAATATTTTGTGACGTGAACCCCTTTTGCTCCCTGGAATACATTTGCTTTATTAGTCTAAAAAAATTTTTTTTTTAAAGATACATGGTAGATGAATTTTTATCATTTTTAAGTATCAAGTTCCTCCTCCCTGGTAACACCAGTTATATGGGGTCATCTCTCCTACCTATAGAGGTTGATGGACAGAGTCAGAATTCTGGCATTATTAAAGCAATTGTATTAACCAAAGTTAATTAGACTTGTTTTTCCTACTGGAGTTAGAGAACAGCAAAGTGCTGCTTTGTTGTGTTTATATCTTCAACTGTTTCATTACCCTACTGTCTGCCTTTATGGCCTTCGTGCTCAGAAAAGCATTTATTAATGTACTAATAGCACTGACAATTCCTTTCTTAAAGACCATTCTCTCCCCTTCCTTGGGATGTCATTGCCATTATCCAGGGTAATGAAACCCATCCTGTTTCCACTTAGCCCTAGTGAGTGTCATGATTCAGGTATTTGACCAGCTAGTGATATATAGACATGTGTCACTTAACAAAAGGGATACGTTTGAGAAATGTGTTAGTAGGGCTTTTGTGTGAACATCAAAGAGTTTACTTAAACAGATGGTACAGCCTACTACGCACCTAGGCTATATGGTAGAACCTGTTGCCTCTGGGTAGGCTACACACCTGTACAGCATGTTACTGTCCTTAAATACTGTATAGACAAATGTAACACAATGGTATTTGTGTATCTAAACATAGAAAAGGTACAGTAAGAATACATATCAAAGATTTAAAATGGTCCACCTGTATAGGGCGCTTACCATGAATGGAGCTTGCAGGACTGGAAATTGCTGTGAGTGAGTCAGTGACTGGTGAGTGAATGTGAAGAACCAAGACACTGCTGTATACTATGGTAGACTTTAGAAACACTGTATACTTAGGCTACGTGAAATTTCTGAAAAAATATTCTTCTTTCTTCAAAAATAACCTTAGCTTCCTGTAACTTTTTTACTTAGACTTTTGAATTCTCTTTAACTTTTTGACTCTTTTGTACTAACACTTGGCTTAAAACACAGGCAAGGCTGGGCACGATGGCTCACACCCATAATATGCAGCACTTTGGGAAGCCGGACAAGAGGATTGCTTGAGACCAGACTGGGCAACATAGTGAGACCTTATCTCTGAAAAAAATTTGTTTTAATTAGTTGAGTATGGTGGTGCACACCTGTGGTCCTAGCTACTGGGGAGGCTGAGTGAGGGGGAGTGTTTGAGACCAGGAGTTCCAGGGTGCAGTAAGCTGTGATCACACCACCGTAGTCCAGCCTGGGCAACAGTGAGACCCCGTCTCTTCAAAAATGAAACAAGTCCAGTGGCAGAGTCTGGGGAAGAGGCTGCAGGCACCATGTCCATTTTCATAGATGGCAGGAAGAAGCCCCTGAAACAGCCCAAGAAGCAGGCCAAGGAGATGGATGAGGAAGATAAGGTTGGTTTTTTTTTTTTTTTAAGACAGAGTCTCACTCTGTCGCCAGGCTGGAGTGCAGTGGCGTGATACTGGCTCGCTGCAACCTCCACCTCTTGGGTTCAAGCAATTCTCCTGCCTCAGCCTCCCGAGTAGCTGGGGTTACAGGCGCGCACCACCATGCCCAGCTAATTTTTGTATTTTTAGTAGAGACGGGGTTTCACCATGTTGGCCAGGATGGTCTCGATCTCTGGACCTCATGATCCCCCCATCTCGGCCTCCCAAAGTGCTAGAATTGCAGGCGTGAGCCACCACGCCCAGCTGGAAGGTACATCTTTTAAACAAAAAGAGGAGCGGAAGAAACTGGAGGAGCCGAAAGTGAAGGCCATGGGGAAGGGGCCCCTGGTCATAGGTGGAATTAAGAAATCCGGCAAAAAATAAGCTGTTCCATGTGCCTGAGGTGATCGATGGTGACCCTTGATTCCATTTGTATTTAAATATCTGGATTCCTTGCTATAACATCTTTTTTTTTTTTTTTTTTTTTTTTTTGAGATGGACTCTCACTCTTGTCCAGGCTGGAGTGCAGTGGTGCCATCTTGGCTCACTGCAACCTCCACCTGCTGGATTCAAGCAATTCTCCTGCCTCAGCCTCCTGAGTAGCTGGGATTACAGGTGCCCACCACCATGCCTGGCTAATTTTTGTATTTTTAGTAGAGAAGGGGTTTTACCATGTTGGACAGGCTGGTCTTGAACTCCTGACCTCAGGTGATCGTCCGCCTCTGCCTCCCAAAGTGCTGAGATTACATGTGTGAGCTGCCACACCTGGCCCCCTGCTATAACATCTTTTGCCACCTATACTTAGAATGAAGTGTTGTCTTGGAGCCTATTGTACATTGTACATGTAAGAGTAAACTTTTGAAAACAAATCAAAACACACACAGACACATTGTACAGCTGTATAATTTTTTTTTTTAAGAGTCAGAGAGTCTCACTTTGTCACCCAGGCTGGAGTGCAGTGGCTCCATCATAGCTCACTGCAGCCTTGAACTCCAAGGCTCAAGGGATCCGTCCACCTCAACCTCCCCACTAGCTAGGACTATAGGCGTGCACCACTACACCCAGCTAATTTGTTGTTGTTGTTGTTGTTGTTGTTGTTTTGAGACAGGGTCTCTCTGTTGCCAAGGCTGGTCTCCAACTCTTGACCTCAAGCAGTCCTCCCACCTTGGCCTCCCAAAGTGCTAGGATTACAGGCATAAGCCACCTCGGACCTAATCTATTTTCTTTCTTTATATCCTATCTTATAAGTTTTTTTCCATTTAAATTTTTTTTTAACTTTTTAAACTTTTTTTTTTGTTAAAAACTAAAACACAAACATATTATTTTAGGCCTACACAGGTTCAGGATCATCAAGATGTCATTAGGTGATAGGAATGTTTCAGCACCATTATAATCTTAGGGGACCACCTGTCGTTTATGCATTCATTGACTGAAAGGTCATTATGTGGCAATTGTCAAGTGCCTGTATTATCTGGGTCCAGTTCACAGCCTCTGCTGCAGTCCTTGCTTTTCCTGCTCTTGGCTGGATTGAGCAGGTCTTGAAACAGTGTCTCTCCTAGGAAGAGTTGCTATAATACATTTTGAGAAACACTGCACCTAAGCAGACGATCCCTGTGACCTTGACGATTTAGTTAACTTTTCCATGTTCCCATTTCCTCATTTTAAAATGGAAACATGCTTTTCTGTAGGGATTTTTTAAAAAAGGAAATACTAGTGCACAATTTAATTAACTTTTCCATGTTCCCATTTCCTCTTTTTAAAATGGAAATAGGCTTTTCTGTGGGGATTTTTAAAAAAGGGAGTATTAAAGCCGAGTTAGTACTAGTTCCCCTTTACCTCTTGAAAATACTGTAAATCAAATTTTTCAGGATACATGAAGGAGCTGAAGTGCTTCACACTAAGGTGAATTGGGGTTTTTTTTTTTGAGACAGAGTCTTCCTCTGTTGCCCAGTCTGGAGTGTGGTGGCGCAGTCTCGGCTCACTGAAACCTCCACCTCCCAGGTTCAAGCGCTTCTCGTACCTCAACCTCCCGAGTAGCTGGGAGTACAGGCGCACGTCACCATGCTTGACTAATTTTTGTATTTTTAGTAGAGGCAGGGTTTCACCATGTTGGCCAGGCTGTTCCCGGACTTTTGGCCTCAAGCGATCCTCTCATCTCGGCCTCCCAACATGTTGGGATAACAGGCTCGAGCAGTGCCCCTAGCTTGTGGTGAATTTTTAATACAGGGGAGCATTTCTGATTTAAATGATCAAAAATATCTTAAAAAAAAATAGAAATGGGCCTGACATGGTGGCTCACACCGGCACTTTGGGAGGCTGAGGTGGGAGGATCACTTGAAGCCAGGAAATAGAGACCAAGCCTGGGCAATAAAGCGAGACCTGGTCTCTACAAAAACAATTTTTAAAAAATTATCTAGGCATGGTGATGTAGACCTGTGGTCCCAGCTTCTCAGGAGGTCAGGTGGGTGGATTGTTTGAGCCCAGGATGTTGAGGCTGCAGTGAGCTATGATCATGCCAGTGCATTCTAGCCTAGGCAACAGAGTGAGACCCCATCCCTTAAAAAAAAAAATTCTCTTGTGCCCTTTCTTTTCCCTGCCTCATCAGGTCCTATAACCTCCTAATTACCCAACTTTCAGCATTCTGGTGTGCAGGGGTCTCTTGGGGAAGATAAATTAACATCGAATACATCTCTGTTTCTCTCCCTTCTTTCCTCCTCACAGGGTTCCTTTATTTATCTCCTTACTGAAGATTTTTTTTTTTTTTTTTTTTTTTTTTGAGACCTAGTCTTGCTCTGTCACCCAGGCTGGAGTGCAATGGCATGATCTTGGCTCACTACAGCCTCTGCCTCCCGGGTTCAAGCAATTCTCCTGCCTCAGCCTTCCGAGTAGCTGGGATTACAGCCATGCGCCACCAGGCCCAGCTCATTTTTGTATTTTTTAGTAGAGATGGGGTTTTGCCATGTTGGCCAGGCTAGTCTGAAACTCCTGACCTCAGGCGATCCACCCACCTTGGCCTCCCAAAGTGCTGAGATGACAGGAGTTGGGCACCATGCCCAGTTGAAGATTTTTTTAAATTTATTTTTTAAAACAGGGTCTTACTCTGTTGCCCAGGCTGGAGTGCAGTGGCACGGTCAGTCATAGCCCGCTGCAGCCTCAACCTGGGCTCACACAATCCTTCTGCCTCAGCCTCCAGCATAGCTGGGACAACAGGCATGCACCACCATGCCCAACCAATTAAAAAAAATGTTGTAGATACTGGGTCTCATTTTATTGCCTAGGCTGGTCTTGAACTTCGGACTTCAAGCAGTCCTCCCACCTCAGCCAACCAAAGTGCTAGGATTACAGATGTGAGCACTGTGCTCAGCCAGGAAAAACTTATGAATCTTTTCTTTTATTAAAAAAAAAAATAGCCTACGATCACTTGGAAAAAACTCTTCAGAATTTATGAATGACCTAAATAAAGCCCCTGGCTCTTTATTTTTGCAACTGAAAAGGGCCAGCTAAAATCAGGTCTGTGCCCGGAATCAGCTTTCCTGATTCCTGACCATTCTAGTTTCTCATGATTTCCCTCTTTACTCTAAAGGAATCCATAGATTCTCTAAAGCTTCCATTTTCTCACAGTGGCTTCCTAACCTGTAGATGTGGGGGAGGAGAAAAGGAAAGAGCGCAGAGATGAGTTTGCTAGTTCAGTCAGCTCCACTTTTCTTTTTTTGTGGTTTGTTTTAATTTTATTTTTATTTTTTGATTATTTTATTTATAAATAATAGAGATGGGCTAGCCGGGCGTGGTGGCTCATGCCTGTAATCCCAGCACTTTGGAAGGCTGAGGTGTATGGATCACTTGGTCAGGAGTTCAAGACCAGCCTGGCCAACATGGTGAAACCTCGTCTCTACTAAAAATACAAAAATTAGCCAGGTGTGGTGGTGTGCGCCTGTAATCCCAGCTACTCTGGAGGCTGAGGCAGGAGAATTGCTTGAGCCCAGGAGGCGGAGGTTGCAGTGAGTTGAGATTGCGCCACTGCACTCCAGCCTGGGCCACAGCGAGACTCTGTCTCAAAAATTAAAAAAAAAAAAAAGTTAAAAAAATACAGATAGGATCTCGCTCTGTTGGCCAGGTTGGTCTTAAATACCTGGCCTCAGCCTCCCAAAGTGCTAAGATTACAGGCTTGAGCCACCATGCCTGTTTTTTTGTTTTGTTTTGTTTTAAAGAGTCTCCCTGTGTTGCCAAGGCCTCGAGGGCAGTAGCGTGCTCATATCTCACTGCAGCCTTGATATCCTGGTCTCTAGTGATCCTCCTGCCTCAGCCTCCTGAGTAGCTGGGACTATAGGCATGCCACTGCGTCCAGCTAACTCCCCTTTTTTCATGAGCAATTTCAAACATGTAGAAAAGTAGGAAGAGTAGTACAATAAGTGCCATATATTACCTCCAAGACTCAGTCATTTTTTAACGTATTCATATTTGCTTTGTCTATGAGTGTGTGTATATATAATTTTGCTGGACCATTTGAAAGTAAATTGCAGTTATTGTGGCATTTCACCACTCAGCATGCAGCTCGTAAGACCAAGCACATTAGGAGCTGATACGTTAATGAGGGAGCTTTTATATGAAACTATTAATACTAAGCAGGTAATACAAAGGAGCCTCAGCTCTTTCAGTTCTATGAGATGGTCTTTTGGAGAAGAGAGAAGACAGGGAAGAGATTCCACAGTGGAGCACGGACTGGGGGAAGATGAGTAAAGGCTTGGAACTGAGAATCCTAGATATAATGTGTTTTGGGGGACAGTGAAGGCACCTGCCTTCAGGAATGAAGGACTGATGTTTGCATGTAGGGGGAGGTGAGAAGGATGGGTGGAGGGAGTCAGTTACAAATGAAGCAGGGGACTTGATTCTGTAGGTCTTCAAACATTTTTATTGTGCAACTGTCAAAATTTCTTTAGCACAATCCCCCATACATATTTATTTATATTTTATAAGTGTAATGTATAAATTATGTGTTTCAAGGAACTGACCAACTCTTACTACCTGCACTGCTGCCAGCCTGATCCACTTGGATTATATAATTCCTCTCAACTGCTTTCTCTGCTTTCTTTTTGCCCTGCTTCCCCCAGTCTCTTTCATCCCAGCAGAGATCCCTTAGAATTGGAATCAGATTTTGTCAGTCCTCTCCTCAAATCCCTCCAAATAACTGCCCTTTTCTTTCTTTCTTTCTCTCCCTCTCTCTCTCTTTTCTTTCTTTCTTTTTTATTTTTTTTGAGACAGAGTCTCGCTCTGTCGCCCAGGCTGGAGTGCAGTGGCGGGATCTCTGCTCACTGCAAGCTCCGCCTCCAGGGTTCACGCCATTCTCCTGCCTCAGCCTCCCGAGTAGCTGGGACTACAGGCACCCGCCACCACGCCCGGCTAATTTTTTTGTATTTTTGGTAGAGATAGGGTTTCACCGTGTCAGCCAGGATGGTCTCGATCTCCTGACCTCGTGATCCGCCCGCCTCAGCCTCCCAAAGTACTGGGATTGCAGGTGTGAGCCACTGCACCCGGCCATAACTTCCCTTTTCACTCGGAGTCAAAGCCTTTTAAGAGTGAAAGTCCTTTCAGAGGCCACATGGCACCTCTTTGACCTCACCTTTCCCCAGGCTCCTTGCTCTGCTTCAGCCACACAGACCCCTTCCTCTTTGAACTCCAGGTACCCTCTCACCCCCTGCCTTTGACATTACTTCTGCCTGGAATGCTCCGTCACCTTGTTCAGGTCTGCACTGAGACGCCACCTCCTCAGCAGCGCTTTTCCTGACCATCCTCTAAAATTGCAACCACAATCTCCAACCCCTGGTAGACCCCGTCTCCCTTTCCTAGCTTATTTTCCTTCATCAGTACTTACTGACCATCTGGCATATGTAGGTAGATAACTGTTGTTTGTTGTGTGTTCATCTTGTTTGTTGTCTATCTATGTCAGTAGCACATAAGCTTCATGAGGCAGTGGTTTTTTTTGTTTTTTTTTTTTTGAGATGGAGTCTCGCTCTGTCGCCCATGCTGGAGTGCAATGGCGCAATCTCGGCTCACTGCAACGTCCGCCTCCCGAGTTCAAGTGATTTCTCCTGCCTCAGCCTCCTGAGCAGCTGGGATTACAGGCGAGCACCACCATGCCCAGCTAATTTTTTTGTATTTTTAGTAGAGATGGGGTTTCATCATATTGGTCAGGCTGGTCTCGAACTCCTGACCTCTTGATCCGCCTGCCTCGGCCTCCCAAAGTGCTGGGATCACAGGCGTGAGCCACCGCGCCCGGCCACAAGGCAGTGGTTTTTATCTGTTTTGTTTCCTGTTCTCTCCTCAGAGCCTAATACATATACTGGACATTCAGTGAGTGAAAATCTGTTGAATGAGTAAATGAATGTGCCAATATATTAACCAAAGAAAATACACACACAGTGGCTCATGCCTGTAATCCCAGCACTTTGGGAAGCATAGGTAGGTGGATTACTTGAGGCCAGGAGTTTGAGAACAGCCTGGACAACATGGCAAAACCCCATCTCTACTAAAAATACAAAAATTAGCTGGGCATGGTGGTGCATGCCCGTAATCTCAGCTACTTGGGCTGAGGCAGGAGAATCACTTGAACCTGAGAGACGGAGTTTGCAATGAGCCAAGATTGTGCCACTGCACTCCAGCCTGGATGACAGAGTGAGACTCTGTCTCAAAAAAAAAAAAAAAAGACACACAGAACTTCTAAAGGATGAGTTAAAAATAAAGAAAAATAAGAGTTCTGGGCCAGGTGTGGTGGCTCACACCAGTAATCCCAACACTTTGGGAGGCTGAGGCAGGAGGATCACTTGAGGCCAGGAGTTCAAGTACAACCTGGTCAACATATTGAGACCCCCCCGACCCCATCTCTCCAAAAAAAATTAAAAATATTAGCCAGGCCTGGTTGTGTACACCAGTAGTCCTAGCTACTCAGGAAGCTGAGGCGGAAGGATCAGTTGAGCCCAGGAGTTGGAGGTTACAGGGAGCTATGATCATGCCACTGCACTCTAGCCTGGGCGACAGAGACCCTGTCTCTTAAAAAAACAGGAGTTATAATATTTGGTTCCCAAGTGCTAGGAAATGGTCTTGCTCTTCTTAGGGCGTGGACATGCCTCTTGGAAACCAAATGATGGATGATGGAGGGGGGACATCAAAAGGTCCTAAGTAGAGAATCCTGGTGATTCTTTATAGAATGAAGGAGGAGGAGGAAAGTTTGAATCTGCCAGCAATTAAGCCAGGAGAACCGGGTGAATTTTGTTGCTGACAGTGGGAATGGGAAGGAGGAAATACACATGGGGAGAGATGCTTTAAAGTATAAATCCACAGTATTTGGTGACTGTGGAGGTGCAGAGGAGGCATGAGCAAAAGATGATGGATTTGAGGGTGGGTCGAATGGGTGAAAATGGCAGAGCTTCTCCTGAGGAGTAGGAGATTCAGAAGGGGAGCTTTTAGAAAAGAGATGGGAAGAGAATAGCATGAACTGAGGTTTAGAAATGTTGAAATTCTGCTGACGAGAGATCAAAGTGTAACTTTTTCAGATGTGAATGGAGATGGGGAGAGCTCATCGCTGGAGAGTCATATTTTTAGAAGTACAGTGTTAATTTCATTACCGAGAATACTACCAGATAGGGTAATTACTTAGGTGTCAAAACTAATTGTCACTGCGGCCTTTCCTGTTCAGTTTCAGATAAATTTGGATTGGACAGCTACACTGTGGCATCAGCACATATCTCTTTAAATACAAATGTTTAATTACATAAACTTTTCCCAGGTGCACCCTGGGCACACTGCAGTTTGCTGGATATTTGAGCAAATACAGATCCAATTTCTTGGTGTGCAATCCATGCCAGTTTGATAATCTGGACAGGGGACTTAAACCATTCTGTGATGTTTGCATAGTTTGCTAGTTATTTAATGACATTTGCATTTTTTTTTTTTTTTTAGAGTTATCATTACCATGTTGGTGACCTGTTCAGTTTGCTGCTATCTCTTGTAAGTAATTTTTTCTTAAGTAATTATTCTTGGTATTTGTAATGTGTGCGATTTACACATTTGTTTTATTGGAGCTCATCCCTCATGTAATATCTAGAAATAGTGTCCTAAAATTGAAAATATCACACTTTTCATATGCTCAGTATATTTATGTAGAGTTGTACAGATACTCTATTCTTCTGGGAATACAACTGCAGTTTAATTGGCACAAATGTTAAAGCTTATAAGTAGCTGGAAATTATGATTATACTACTTTATATTTTACTATGGTGAAGTATTTACTTGTTTATTTATCTTTGAGACAAGGTCCCACTCTGTCGCCCAGGCTGCAGTGCAGTGGCGTGATCTCAGCTCACTGTAACCTCGGCCTCCTGGGTTCAAGCGAGTCTCATGCCTCAGCTACCTAAATGGCTGGGGTTACAGGCACACGCTGCTATGCATGGCTAATTTTTGTATTTTTAGTGGAGACAGGGTTTTGCCATGTTGGCCAGGCTGGTCTCAAACTCCTGACTTCAAGTGATCCGCCTGCCTTAGCCTCCCAAAGTGCTGGGATTACAGGCGTGAGCCACTGTGCCCGGTATACTATTGCGAAGTATTTAGATCTACTTATTTCACTGAAATATCTCACTAATGGAGCTAATAAAGCCATTCTTTACTGTGACTTTTGTTTATCTGATGGACAGAAATTGAGCTAGAATTATAACCAAGTAGACTAAGGATAATTTTTTAACAATTCATTGTAAGCTGTATCAAAATATATGTATTGATCACATACCATAAAAATAATCCTAAGGATTTCTTTCAATTTAGGTTTTTGAGACAAGGTCTTGCTCTGTCACCCAGGCTGGAATGGCTCAATCATAGCTCACTGCAGCCTCAAACTCTTAGGCTCAAGCGATCCTCCTGCCTCTGTCTCCCAAGTAGTTGGGACTATAGTCATGCACCACCATGCTCAGCCAGCTTTTTTATTTTTGTAGAGATGGAGTCTTACTGTGTTACCCAGGCTGGTCTTGAACTCCTGGCCTCAGTGATCCTTCCATCTTAGCCTTCCAAAGTGCTAGGATTACAGGCATGAGTCACTACACCCAGCCAGGATTTCTTTCTAAAGTTTAGAACCAGTGATTCTCTTTTTTTGAAGAGAGCTTTCTAGCTTCCTGAGACTTCAGAGACATGGAAAGTGTTGGTGTTCACAGAAGTGTTGTTTAGTGCCCATGTGAGGTAGGAAGCAACAGTTCTGACCCATCCTATAGATGAAAGACCATGACTGTTTTTTCCAGAAACATTTTAATAAAAATTGGCCATTTCCAAGAAACACCCACGGCGTGCCCATTAATAAAAGAGGACCATAACAAAATAGAAAATTTACCATATAGCTGTGATTTAAAATAGCTGTGATTTAAAGAGAAAATGTGGACACAAGCACATCAGTAAAGTCCAGTATTAAAGTCACATTCCGGCCAGGATCAGTGGCTCACGCCTGTAATCCCAGCACTTTGGGAGGCCAAAGTGGGCAGATCACCAGGTCAGGATATTGAGACCAGCCTGGCCAACATGGTGAAACCCATTCTCTATTAAAAATACAAAAAAAAATTAGCTGGGCGTGGTGGCACACACCTGTAGTCCCAGCTGCTTGGGAGGCTGAGGCAGGAGAATCACTTGAACCCTGGAGGCAGAGGTTGCAGTGAGCCGAGATTGCGCCACTGCACTCCAGCCTGGGCGACAGAGCGAGACTCCGCCTCAAAAAAAAAAAAAAACATACATACATGAATAAAGTCACATTCCTTCTTATGGGCTATGATTAGGAATCTGATTAGATATCAGAGTAAAAATACAAATGCTGAACTGTTTAGGTCAAAGAACCTTTATAGAAGCATCTGTCTTCAAAGGCATTCCAATTTGAGACTCAATTTTAGAATAAGGCATAACACATATGTTAACAGAAGACATACAAGGTGATGAAAGAGGGATTCTACAATTCCCCACGTACTCTGAACCTAATAAAACAAATCCAGATTTTTTAAAAATTACTTTTCTTTAAACAATTGCCAAGACTAAAATCAAAGAGAAATAGAAGGCACAACAGTTTTGCTCTGGTTATCTGGGTTTGGGGGAATTTTTTCTTTTTTTTTTTTTTTTTTTTTCCAAATACAAATTAAACATGAAAAAACTCTATTTCAAATAAACTAACAGTTCAAGAAAAGCCTATCAGTTGCATTCTGGACATTTAAAACCTATATCGCAATTTAAATTTCAGTGGTAAAAACAGTAGGTTTTAGAATTGTTTTGTGATCCTATATCAAAAGAAAAATTCTATTCGTTTAATTCAGTTTTTAAACATACCAGTGAGAATCAAAATTGTCAAATTTTCCAATGACAAATTCTCCACACCAGAAGGTAGTCATGACTCTCAAAGAAGAAACAATTTGGGTTTTTCCTGCCTTCAAAATGTTATCAAGTCCTGTATTTCCCACAGGTTTTTGAAACACGTAGAAAATAAGAACTATTCCAATGAATGAAATATACCAAATGTCAGTAATATGCAAGACACATTCCTTTGGGGAAATGGCTGTTTAAAAAAAAAATCCAGTCTGTATATGCAAAGTAAGCAAGGAAATTCAGTCTTTTTTTTTTCTTCTTCTTCTTTAAAAATCTGTTACTCCTAAAATATCATTCCACAAAATTGGAAGTGAAAGACTAAAGGTCAGGGGCAAGGTGCGGTGGCTCATGCCTGTAATCCCAGCACTTTGGGAGGCCAAGGCAGGCAGATCACCTGAGGTCAGGAGTTCGAGACCAGCCTGGCCAACATGGTGAAACCCAGTCTCTACTAAAAATAGAAAAAATTAGCCAGGCGTGGTGGCAGGCACCTATATTCCCAGCTACTTGGGAGGCTGAGGCAGCAGAATCGCTTGAACCCTGGAGGTGGAGGTTGCAGTGAGCCGAGATCACGCCATTGCCCTCCAGCCTGGGGGACAAGAAGGAGACGGTGGCTCACGTCTGTAATCCCAGCACTTTGGGAGGCCGAGGTGGGCGGATCATGAGGTCAGAAGATGGAGACCATCCTGGCTAACACAGTGAAACCCCGTCTCTACTAAAAATACAAAAAAAAATTTAGCCGAGCGTGGTGGTGGGCGCCTGTAGTCCCAGCTACTTGGGAGGTTGAGGCAGGAGAGTGGCGTGAACCCGGGAGGCAGAGCTTGCAGTGAGCCAAGATTGCGCCACTGCACTCCAGCCTGGGCGACAGAGCGAGACTCCGTCTCAAAAAAAAAAAAAGTTCTAGGCCGGGCATGGTGGCTCACGCCTGTAATCCCACCACTTTGGGAAGCTGAGGCGGGCAGATCACTTGAGCCTGGGAGTTCAAGACCAGCCTGAGCAACATGTTGAAACCCTTTTTCTACAAAAAATTATCCGAGTGTGGTGGCACATGCCTGTAGTCCCAGCTACTGGGAAGGTGGAGGTGGGAGGATCACCTGAGCCCGGGGAAGTCCAGGCTACAGTGAGCTGTCATTGCACCAGTGCATTCCAGCCTGGCGGGCAGAGTGAGACCCTGTCTCAAAAAAAAAAAAAAGTTGTGATAAATGATGTTGTTTGACTGTTTAAACTCTAAGGCCCAGCTGATGAAACTTTAAAATTTAGTCTTTTTTTTTTTTTTTTTTTTGTTAGAGTGTTAAAAGAAGCTTGTTCAGGTGATAACTTAGCCTCCAGAGTGGAACACAGGTTGCATGTGGAGGGATTTCTTATCACTGTGTTTGGCTGTAAAGAATATATAAAGCCTTGGTGTGGTGGCTCACGCCTGTAATCCCAGCACTCTGGGAGGCCAAGGCGGGAAGATCACCTGAGGTTAGGAGTTCAAGGCCAACCTAGCCAACATGGTGAAACCCCATTAATGCTAAAAAAAAAAAATTTTTTTTAATTAACTGTGCATGGTGGTGCGCGCCTGTAGTCCCAGCTACTTGGGAGGCTGAGGCAGGAGAGTTGCTTGAACCCGGGAGGTGGATGTTGCAGTGAGCGAAGATCGCTCCACTGCATCCAGCCTAGACATCAGAGTGAGACTCCATCTAAAAAAAAAAAAAGAGTAAATGAGGGCAAATACATGTATCATCAAGAACTTACTTATTTTAGTACAATGATTGACCATCAGCCTATCCTACTGAATCGCCTATGGAAATCAATAAGGGAGCTCCGTATCAATCCAGGTGTCAAGGATTGGTCTGTCATTGAAAAGGCCTTTGTTTTTATTGCTTTGAAGATCTCTGCAATGTGAGCAGTAAGGTCAGTGGTGGTACCTTATAAAAGGGAAAATGGGGGCCGGGCGTGATGGCTTACGCCTGTATTCCCAGCACTTTGAGAGGCCGAGGCAGGCGGATCACAAGGTCAGGAGTTTGAAACTCCTGGCCAACACGGTGAAACCCCATCTATACTAATAATACAAAATTAGCCCCATGTGGTGGTGGGCACCTGTAATCCCAGCTACTCAGGAGGCTGAGGCAGGAGAATCACTTGAACCTGGGAGGCAGAGGTTGCAGTGAGCCGAGATTGTGCCATTGCACCCCAGCCTGGACAGCAACTCTCCATCTCGGTAGGGAAAAAAAAAGGGGGTCGGGGGATTGAGTGCACAGAGGAATGACTTGAGATTTAAACCAAAAAAGGACCAAAATATTTTGTGACTTCCTGGTTCTCCATAGTCTTTGAAATGTGGTTAATTTTCATGATATTCTCTTTAAAACAAAACAAAACAAAAACGTTTCCAGTCTCATGTCTTGTATTTCCACTTTTTTTTTTCTTTCTGGACAGAGTCTTGCTCTGTCACCCAGGCTGGAGTGCAGTGGCGCTACCATAGTTCACTGCAGCCTCAAACTCCTGGGCTGAAGCAGTCTTCCTGCCTCTGCCTCTTGAGTAGCTGGGACTACAGGCATACACCACCACACCTGGCTAATTTTTTAAATTTTTAGTAGACGAGGTCCTGCTATGTTGCCCAGGCTAGTCTTGAACTCCTGAGCTCAAGCAGTCCTCTCATCTCAGCCATCCAAAGTGCTAGGATTACAGGCGTGAGCCACCACGCCCAGTCATATTTCCACTTTCAAGTATAAAATGAATAATTGGATTTGAGCCCTTGCCTCTTGCTGTCTAGACATTAGTCCATTTTTTCCTTTGTTCCCGAGTTCTGGTGACTTCTCTACTGACAGTGGATCAGCACTGTTAGTGGTGTATTAATAAAGGTGGTACACAGTGTTCCAACATTAAATGCTTCTGGAGGCCATTTTATGGGGAAATCAGCTGGATAGTATTGACTTTATGAAATCATTTTTCTTTTGTTTCTTTGAAATCTGATCATACATCCTATTTAGCATGATATCTGAGTGAAAAATGTGGACGGAATTCAAACCCCAAATATTTTACATACCTTATTCCACAAAGGAGTGAGATTCTATTAAAAAACAAAATTGAAATTCAAAGGAAATTTCACTGTTTGGCACTGGTACATTTTCTTGAAAATGCCCCTTTTCAAGTAAGGCACACCCAAAGAGACTTTGGCTTTCAAAGTCATGTTTTGAAATGCATTCATGGACTTTTAAATTGCCTTCTGTTTGTTGCAGTTTTTTCTGTTGCCAGTTTGTTCTAGTTTAAAGTTTGATTCCGTGAGGCTCAACTTGTTTGAGCTCTGTATAAATTAGGTTCTCTGCCAGTAGAATCCAGTTTCTGTTAATAGTTCAGCAGAGGAAAATCTGAATGTTATATCTAGTTCCCTCTTTAAGGCACAAGATCACTTTTGTCTCTTAAACATACAATCTTGTTAAGTTACTATACTATATTTCTGGTCTTAGGTTAATTTTTAATGTTGAATTATGTTGTTTACTCAGTCACCAAGCTCACATGAAATTAGAAATGTAATGTTGTATTGTGAAGACACAGTTGTTTCTTGGAAAACATGCTGTGTCTTAGCACTTGACTAACTGTAAATCTTACTGGCATCATGATACAGGAAAATAAATACTATCTAAGAATCAGGAGACCTAGGTTCTTTTAGGCAAAAGGATACTTGGCACGATTATGTTGTAGGGTGGTTTTGTGAGTTTTAAGTAAGATGCTGTGTGTGAAAATTTACAGTAAAGCACAATAAAAATCAAAGTAATATTATCAGTGATTTTTTTTTCTTTTTTTTTTTTTTTTTGAGATAGAGTCTCACTCTGTCGACCAGGCTGGAGTGCAGTGGTGAGATCTCAGCTCACTGCAACCTCCACCTCCCAGGTTCAAGTGATTCTCCTACCTCAGCCTCCTGAGTAAGTGGGACTACAGGTGTGCGCCACCGTGCCTGGCTATTTTTTGTATTGTTAGTAAAGACAGGGTTTCACTGTTGGCCAGGCTGGTCTCAAACTTCTGACCTCAAGTGATCCACCCACCTTGGCCTCCCAAAGTGCTGGGATTACAGGTGTGAGCCACTGCCCCCAGCCAATCACTGATCTTCAAAATAAGTTATTTTAATTCAAAGGACTGTGTTATTTGTAAGCACAGTTTCCTTATAGGGCTGGTGTAGAGAATATTTTACTTAGCCTTATTAGAATTCATTCATTCAACGTATATTTATTTAGCATTAGTAGGCACTGGATCTGGACACTACTAAAAATACAAAATTAGCTGGGCATGGTGGCACAGTGTAGCAGTGAATAAACAAAGTAGACAACCTCCCTGTCCTCTTTAATGAGGAGAAGCAGATAAAACAAATCAAGAGCCAGAGAGGCCCAATAACTCCCCTCATTGCCCTTCATTCACTTCCCAAACAGATTCCCCCATCCACTCATTTCCACAAATACCTACTCAGTTATGACCTCAGAAGATTCCCCTTTACTCATTCTTTAGTCCCCCATTGCTGTCCATCACACAGGGACCTGCACAGCCCACAGAAACTCCACCTCATATGTCTAGGAATTTGCAAATCCAGAGCTGAGCCTCACCTCCCTCACTGGCCTTTCTGGGTCCTGGCTCTAGAGCTAGTTTGAGCACAGGACATAATCACTTCCCAGGGGCCTGGGTGCACCGCTTTGGTTTCCAACCAAGTAGCCACACATGGTGGTTCACGCCTGTAATCACAGCACTTTGGCTGATTGGTTTCAGGGCTGCTATTTACTTTAACATGTATTTCCTTTTTAAACTTTCTGGTTTTGAGTTTTGTTTTGTTTTTTTTCCCCGAGACGGAGTTTCACTCTTGTTGTCCAGGCTAGAGTACAGTGGCTCGATCTCAGCTCACTGCAACCTCTGCCTCCCAGTTGCAAGTGATTCTCTTGCCTCAGCCTCCCGAGTAACTGGGATTACAGGCATGTGCCACCACGCCTGGCTTATTTTGTAGTTTTAGTAGAGACGAGGTTTCTCCATGATGGTCAGGCTAGTCTCGAGCTCCTGACCTCAGGTGATCCACCTGCCTCGGCCTCCCAAAGGTTTTGAGCTTTTTAAACATACTATTTTCTCTCTATAAAAGTAGAAAGGTTAGGATAATGAACCTTCATTTGCTTACCACCCACCTTCAAAAATGATCAACTCATGGCCAATCTTGTTTATCCCCACACTTTTCCTCTCCACCCCAGATTATTCTGAAACAAATCCCAGACGTATCAGTTCATCTGTAAACATTTCAGTATGTGTCTCTAAATTTTAAAAGTACAACCACAATACCATTATGGACAAAAAACTTAATTCCTTTATATCATCAAATATCCTATCATATTTAAATTTCCGTAATTGTCTCATTATTTTACAGCTTGCTGGAATCAAGGTCCACATAAAGACCACACATAGCAGTTGGTGGATGTCTCTCAAATTTCTCTGTATAGGCTTCTTCTCCGTATCTTTCTCTCTTTTCTTGGAAATTTTAATAGAAAAACTGGGTTGTTTGCCCTTTAATGTTGCAGTCTGGTCTTTGTTAATTGCACACTTATGGTGGTAACACATTCTTCTGTATTTTCTATGAATTGGTAGCCATATCTAGAGGCTGATCAGATTTAGCTTCAATTTTTTGACCAGTCTCCTTCATAAGTGGTGTTGAGTACTTCCAAAAGGGGTACATAATGTCTGATTTTTCTTTGTATTATTGACCATCATTTATGATATTCTGTTTCTGTAATTTCTTATTCATTAATTAGCTAGACTATATCCAAAATAGAAGCCAAGTCTGGTGGCTCATGCCTGTAATCTCAGCACTTTGGGAAGCTGAGGCAGGAGAATTGCTTGAGGCCAGGAGTATGAGACCAGCCTGGGCAACATGGTGAAACCCTGTGTCTGAGGAGGAATCAGCCATAGGGGAATTGGAGGGAAGGCTTTCTGCAAATGTAAAGGCACTGAGGGGTAAAGAGCTTGGGATAGCCGGGGACAGGGGTATCGCACCTGTAGTCCCAGCTACTTGGGAGGCTAAAGCAGAAGGATTGCTTGGGCTCAGGAGTTTTGAGACCAGCCTGGGCAACATAGCAAGGCCCTGTCCCTTTTTTCTTTCTTTTTTTAAGTAGCTTGGAATGTTCTAGCAGGGTAATGTTGGGCTTAATAGTGAGATGGGGATTGGTAGGTTCAGAGTTTATGTAAGTCCCAGGCCAGGTGGGATTTTATGCTGTGCAGGTCCTTGTGTGATTGACAGCAGTAGGGGGCTGAAGGATGAGTGAGGGGGAATCTTCCGAGGTCATAACTGAATAAGTATTATTTGTGGGAACAAGTGGATGGGGGAAACTGGGAAGTGAATGAAGGGGCTGTGAGGGGAGTGATTGGGCCTCTCTGGCTCTTGATTTGTTTACTATCTGCTTCTCCTCATTAAAGAGGACATGGAGGTTGTCTGATTTGTTAATTCATTGCTACACATCTAGTGCCCAGATCCAGTGTCTGCTGACGCTAAATAAGGAGTTTGGGTTTCATGTTAAGTGAATAGGAGATGCTTTAAGATTTTTAATGAAGGAGTGGTGTAAATGGGATGGTCACTCTGGCTGCTCTGTGGAGAACAGACTGTTTGGCAGGGAGAATGGAAGCAGGAACACCTGTCAGGAAGTGACTGCATGCATGCCAGTGAGAGATCACCGTGGTTTGGTCTGAGGTGAAGAGAGGTACACAGATTTGAGAGCAAATTTGGCAGGTCGAATTTATTGGTTGTACTGATGGATTAGATGTAGGAAGAATCAGAGATGGCTCCCAGTTCTAGGTTGGGCCATTTACTAAGATGATCCTGACTTGGGACAGGATGAATTTGAAGAGAGATTCAACTGGTACATACTAATTAGGACTGAGATGGCCATAAGATGCCCAAGAGTTGTCAAACAGGAACTTAGCTAAAGCAGAGAGATTTGAGGCCATGAGAACACATAAAATTACCTAAGGCAGTGGTTCTTTGCTGCGGTTGCTGCTGGCATCCAGGGATAGAGGACACGGATGCTGCTGAACATCCTGTGCTGCACAGGACAGCCTCACTTTCCCCTAGTGAAGAATTATGCAGCCCAACATTTCAATAGTGCTGAGGTTGAGAAACCCAGCACTAAGGGAAGGGGTAGGAGAGAAAACTAAAGAAAAGATCCGACCAAACCTGAGGAATGCCAACATTTTGATGTTGTGTAGATGAGGAAGAGTCAGAAAAGGGCAACCTTGAGCCTCCTTTGGTGAATAAGGGTGGTGCCTGGGAAAGCATGGAGGGATCAGGCTGGTGATCAGCAAGCTTGCACTTCATTTGCCTAAGGACATGCAGTTGCACTTCTTTAGAGTCAGCTTTTCACAAGGTTGGGTGAAAATTGTTAGGAGGCAGCACAAGGGGAGCAAAGATGTTACTAACCCCAGTCGCCAAAGCCTGAGGTATCTGGCCTGTAAAAATAAGCAGTCTTCTCTGCTTCAGAGAGCCTGGTGAGAAGGGATGGGAAGCTGGGTTTCAGTTAAGCTAAAGGGAAAGTGCTGGAAGAGGAGGTACATGAACAAGTAGCAGATCATTGAGCAAGAGTTACAGAGAACACAGTGAAAGGATTTGGAAGAAAGGGGAAGATTTGGAAGAAAAGGAAGGGATGCACCATTGTTGCATCAAATGGTGAGATGAGCGCGGAGCAGTCTGGGGATGGGGTCATAATAGATGGTCCTGGGAGGTTTCAAATGCTGGTAAAAATTGAGGTAAGGAAACATATGAGACCTGTTGAACTTAGTTTTTATATTCCATTATTAGGTGAGAACTGGGACCTGAACGCTTTCCACAATAGCTTGGCAGGGGAGAGGGTTTTGGCAGTTAGGCATGACTAACAGCTTCTGAAGGCTGTGGGCACTAAAATGGTACAGGTCATGCCTTGTTTTTGTTTTTCTGTTTTGTTTTGCTTTGTTTTCCCAATATAGACATCCAGTTGTTGCTGCATCAACTTTTGAAAATCCTTTCTCTGTGAAATTGCTTTGGCATTTTCATCTAAAATTAGTGACTATATCTTATGAGTCTGGCTCTGGATTGCCTCTTCTGTTCATTGATCTCTTTGTCTGGCCTTATGATAATATACTGTCTTGAGTATTGCAGATTTATGTTAAAATCAGAAAGTGTGAGTCCTCCATCTTTGTGCTTCAAGATTGTTTTGGTTATTCTAAAATAGCCGCATATATTTTAAAATCAACTAGTCAGTTTCTACGAAAAAAAAAAAACTTGTTGGGATTTTAATTGGGATTGTGTTGAATATATCAATTTGAAGAGAACTGACATCTTAATGATGTTGAGTTTTCTAATCTTACTGGTATCTCCATGTCCAGCCTCATAGGATCTCTTCATTTATTTAGGTTTTCTTTTGTTTCTTTCACAAATGTTTTGTAATTTTTGGTGCAGAGATCTCACATGTCTCTTGGATTTTGGGGGGTTTCGTTTTTTAATAGAGATGGCATTTTGCCATGTTGCCCAGGGTGGTCTCGATCTCCTGGGCTCAAACGATCTGCCTGCCTTGGCCTCCCAAAGTGCTAGGGTTACAGGCATGAGCCACTGCACCTAGTATGTCTCTTGTTATTTTAATGTATCAAGTATTTTAATGTAATTTTTGATGCTCTTTTAATGAAGCAGTTAGGAATTTATCAATTTTATTAATCTTTTCAAATAATCAAAATTTTATCTTGGTTACTTTTCTGTATCTTTTTGTCCTTCTATTTCATTGACATCTGCATGTTATTATTTCCTTCCTTCTTACTTTGGATTTAATTTCGTCTTTTCTAGTGTAAGCATTTAATACAATAAAATTCCCCCTAAGCACTGCTTCAGTGATATCCCACAAATTTTGATAAGGTGTATTTTTATTTTACTCTATTTGAAATATTTTCTAATTTCTTTTGTAATTTCTTAGACCAATTGGTTATTCAGAATTGTGGTGTTTAATTTCTAAATATCTGGTGCTGTTCCAGATGTCTTCTTACTGTTAATTGATTTCTCATTTAATTCCATGTGGTCAGAAGATATACTCTCTAAGATTTCAGTCTTTTGAGATTGGGACTTATTTTATGCGTATGGACTATCTTGACAACCATTTGTGTGCAGTTGAAAAGAATCTATATTCTGAAGTTGTTGGTTGTAGTATTCTATATCAGATCAAGATGGTTCAAATTTTCTATGTCCTTATTGTGTTTTTTTTGTTTTTTTTTTAATCTACTACTTTTAATTATGAAAAGAGGGATGCTAAAAATCACCAGCTATGATTGTGGATTTTCCTGTTTCTCCCTTTCTTTCCTCTTGAATTCTGATTGATTTATCCTTAATTCAAGATATAACCCTTTAGGATCCTAGTTTTTGGAGGGGGTGAAGATTTTATTAAACTCTACTCTGGGCCGGGCACGATGGCTCACGCCTGTAATCCCAGCACTTTGGGAGGCCGAGGCGGGCGGATCACGAGGTCAGGAGATCGAGACCATCCTGGCTAACACGGTGAAACTCCGTCTCTACTAAAAATACAAAAAATTAGCCGGGCGTGGTGGTGGGCGCCTGTAGTCCCAGCTACTCGGGAGGCTGAGGCAGGAGAATGGCGTGAACCTGGGAGGCGGAGGTCGCAGTGAGCCGAGATCGCGACACTGCACTCCAGCCTGGGCGACAGAGCGAGACTCCATCTCAAACAAACAAACAAACACTCTACTCTGGATGGGCCCTGGGCCTTGTCTACTGTTTCCTGTGCCCTGTGAGATCTGTAAACAGAAGCTCAGGTCCATCTTGTTTGTTACATACACTTAAGCTGTAGAAAGCAACCTGTAGTCACCTTCCTCTCTGAGTAACTGCCTTCAGTTGGGTTTTGGGGGTTTTTTTTGGCCTGAGAATTGCTTGAATTTCATATGGATACATTTGAGATGTTTGTTTGTAGGGGAAGGGAAGGGAAATCTAGGCACCTGGCCCAGCATATTACTTGCTATATGGAAAAGTTTATTTTTCTTAGTCTGACTTTATAATTTTTTCCTTTATAATTTGGCAGATAAGAGGAATTTTAGACTTTGAACTGGAAGGTCTGGTGTAGAAAATAAGTATGGAGAGAAAAAAGGAAAGGTATTTCAAGTTTGGAATTGGCAAAAATAGGGTATATTCCTTTGGTAGTGAAATAGCCATAGGTTGGCATTAGGTTAATGGAAAACATGTTTATGACTTTTTTTATTTTTATTGAGATGAGGTCTCGCCATGTTGCCCAGGCTGGTCTTGAACTCCTGAGCTCAAGCATACCGCCCATCTCGGCCTCCCAAAGTGCTGGGATTACAGGCATGAGCCACCGCAGCCGGTCATGTTTATGACTTCTAATCAGAAGCTTGGTCTCCTCTTCCAAGCTCTCATGGCTGTCAGAATTCGGTTCTATGTGCTTATAGAACTGAGATAGCAGTTTCCTTGCTGGCTGTTAGTTGGGACCACTGTCAGCTCCTAGAGGCCACCTTCATTCCTGGCCATATGGCCCCTCCATTTTCACAGCCAGGAAAAGAGAATCTCCTTTGTGTCAAATCATCTCATCCTATAGCAGTCTGGAGTCCAATAAGGAGATAGAAAGCACATAGTTGGTTAAGCAGGGGAAGATAAATATAAAGAATTATTTTTTTCTTTTGTGGATTAGGTAGCCACGTACACCAAAATAGGCTGAGAGAGATTTCAGAATTATTATTATGGCGAAAGAGTTACTAAAAGATATAAAGAAACTATATTTGGTTCCCTAGGACTGAGGGAGAGTAACCAAAGAACAGGCTTGGAAGGGATTCAGACCTCACTAGAGAAAGTATGGTTGAGCCCACCAGATAGCAAAGGAGTTTGTTGGTTTGGCCAGACCAGGGTTTGCCTGGAGTTTCTGGGCAAGCAGTTGGCCTCTTCTGGAGTACAGGCAGGGGGCGAGGTCATCGGGAGCATGGATGTAGTGGGAGTCCCTGTCCCTGTACGAGCAGGAGGCCTTCAAGGCATGTATGCCGGGCAGGGGCTTTGCTTAACATGTGGAGAGGGTTCTGAAGTTATTGCCAGGCCAAGGCTAGAAGATCAAAGAGGTACCATGTTCTGGCCTCGAGCCATAGTAGGCTTCACCAGATGTTCTCACACCCACTCCTCGACCTCCAGCCTAAGCCTGAAATGTCCCTCCAGCTTCCTCTACTGAGAAAGCTTAACAGCATGCTCACTTTACACGAGAAATAAAGTAATTCACTTGTTTATCACAGAGCACACGTTGAATTGCACTTCATTTGCCTAATGTTCAGAGCTGAGAGGCAATAAATTCGTGACTGAAACACACACTCCAAATGTCTTTGTCAGGGAGAGTCCTGTTCCTTTTTTTTTCCTCTTTTATCTTTTTCTTTTTTTTTTTTTTTTTTTTTTTTTTTTTGAGACAGAGTCTTGCTCTGTCGCCCAGGCTGGAGTGCAGTGGCACAATCTCAGCTCACTGCAACCTCTGCCTCCCGGGTTCACGCCATTATCCTGCCTCAGCCTCCCAAGTAGCTGGGACTACAGGCCGCTGCCACCACGCCTGGCTAATTTTTTTGTATTTTTAGTAGAGATGGGGTTTCACTGTGTTAGCCAGGATGGTCTCGATCTCCTGACCTCGTGATCCGCCCGCCTTGGCCTCCCAAAGTGCTGGAATTACAGGCGTGAGCCACCACACCTGGCCTTTTTTTTTTTTTTTTTTTTTTTTTGAGAGAGTCTTGCTCTGTCACCCAGGCTGGAGTGCAGTGGTGCAATCTGGGCTCACTGCAACCTCCGCCTCCCAGGTTCAAGCGATTCTCCTGCCTCAGCCTCTTGAGTAGCTGGGATTACAGGCACGTGCCACCATGCCTGGCCAATTTTTGTATTTTTAGTAGAGACGGGGTTTCACCATGTTGGTCAGGCTGTTCTCAAACTCCTGACCTCGTGATCTGCCTGCCTCGGCCTCCCAAAGTGCTGGAATTACAGGCGTGAGCCACCGTGCCCATCCTGGATAGCCACTTTGTTAAAGCCAGCTGTATCAGATAACATAATCTAACCATGGAGTGACTATTCTGTCAGATTCACTGAGTTTTATACAGGGTATGTATACTGAGTGGTGGGAACCTCGAGAGACTTGGAATCTGCCTGCCACAGAGTGGGTGGGTGGTCGCGGGAGAGGAAGTGGAGATGAGAATGACTCAGTGCTACATGAGAAACTCCTTTGTAAAGTAAATAGGTTGTAGTTCATTCTGTGGCTTGAATACATTTTTAGCTGTCTTACAAAGAAAGAGAAGAAATAACCAGTGTTTATTGAACATCTATTTGTCAGCCACTGCATAGAGCACTTTACTTATATTATCTCTTTAAATTGTAATTCCTTAAGGCAAGGATTATTATCACCATTTTACAACAGGAGACACTGGGCTTGGGGTTGTAAGGACATTTGCCTGGATTCAGTTCACCGATATTTAGTGTTGCTGGAATTAAAATCCGACTCTGTCTAATACCGAATCCCTTGTTTTCTAGGAGCATCTAATAATGTTGCTCCTCTTGAAAGTATTTTTATCATTCAGTTGAGATGAGAGGTCGTTTTAGTGGCGCTAGTGCAAATCACTTTCCTGCATTTCTGCTGTCTCTTAAGGAGCTCACCGACAGAGGTCACTGCTGTCATGGCCCTGGCTGGAGGGACAGTGGATCAGAAGAGAGGTCCTGGCCAGACTTCCCCATTCCAGCAGGGAAGCTGAGACTGCTCAATCTGTGTGTCACCGGGAAGTAACCTGTGCCTTTGTTCCCTGTTCTTATATCTGAATGTGGAACAGAAGAACAAAGCAGGGCTTGAGAGAGCTGAGTATAGTGGCGAGGGCATAGTTTATGCTGGGAGAGTTCTGGTAACCAAGAGCTGAGCTCCTAAGAAGTGGCCAGGGAGCGTTTATAGTATGAAGGCACCCACGCATATCTCTACAAAAACATACTGTACTACTCTCCTTGGTTTATTTCTCACAGCTCATGAGTCCCTTTGGGTTGGCCCCTCAGCTAGCTCCTTTTCACATCCTCAGAGGTTGACATGGAACATGGCGCTGCTAAATGATTGTGGAATAAATGAAGAATCCCTAGGCTGCCTGATTTATCTTTTTTTTTTTGAGACAGGGTCTTGCTCTGTTGCCCAGGCTAGAGTGCAGTGGCGTGATCATAGCTCACGGCAGCTTTGACCTCCAGGGCTCGAGTGATTCCCACCTCAGCTTCCTGAGTAGCTGGGACTACAGGCATGTGCCATCAAGCCTGGCTAATTGAAAAAAAAAAAATTTTTTTTATACAGACGGGGTCTCACCATGTTGCTCAGGCTGGTCTTAAACTCATAGGCTCAAGCAATCCACCTGCCTCAGCCTCCCAAAGTGTTGGAATTACAGACATGAGCCACCGCACCTGGCCTGTTTCATCTTTAATAGCCTATAGAAACAGCCTGGTATAATGGGACTCAGGAGTCCTGGATTCCCCGCTTCCAGCTTCCAGCTTCTCTCTTCACTAATTTGCTGTGGGGTATTAGTAAGTTCACTAGGACTTAATTTACTCATCTTTAAAATGCAGAACTTAGACTTGATCTCAGATCCATTCCAGCTCTGCAGTTCTCTGAAGACATTATTGCACCATAGCTGCCTTAATTGTTTGAATAATCTCAGATTGGTTATTAAGGCTGGCCCTCAGGTTATGAAGACATGCGGTACAGTTTGGGCAAACATGAAAGGTACATTTAGTTCCTTTTCTTGTACACATGAAGTAATAGATTCATTGGAATATGATCTCTTCCTCCATCCACTTCCATCAATTCAGAGTGGATTTTTTTTTCCCTTCCAGTTCTCTGCGTGTTTATCAGCTTTAAAGGGAAATTTTAAGTCAGGAGGTAGTCAGAGGGGCAGGCACAAAGCTCAGCGGGTTACGGGGGTAAATTCCTCTGTGAAATTTCAAATGAACCAGACTAGACTGTTTCCCAGGTAATTTTTTTTTTTTTTTTTTTTTTTTTTTTTTGAGTCTTGCTGTGTCACCCAAGCTGGAGTGCAGTGGCCCGATCTCGGCTCACTGCAACCTCTGCCTCCCAGGTTCAAGTGATTCTCCTGCCTCAGCCTCCTGAGTAGCCGGGACTACATCCATGTGCTACCGTGCCTGGCTAATTTTTATATTTTTAGTAGAGATGGTGTTTCCCCATATTGGCCAGGCTGGTCTTGGACTCCTGACCTCAGGTGATCTGCCCGCCTTGGCCTCTGGAGTTTTCTTGAACTGTGATTTCTTGTTTTTTTTCTTAAGTGGCGTGTGTGTGTGTGTGTGTGTGTGTGTGTGTGTGTGTGTGTGTACACGCATATGTATGCATGTGTACTTTGATAACCATATATGGAAGAGTGAAATTGGACCCTTTCTGTCACCATATACAAAAGTCAACTCAGGATAGATTAAAGATTTAAACAAGGCCGGGCACGGTGGCTCACGCCTTTAATCCCAGCACTTTGGGAGGCCGAGGCGGGCGGATCACCTGAGGTTGGGAGTTTGAGACCAGCCTGACCAGTACGGAGAAACCCCGTCTCTACTAAAAATACAAAAAATTAGCTGGGCATGGTGGCACATGCCTGTAATCCCGGCTACTCAAGAGACTGAGGCAGGAGAATTGCTTGAACCTGGGAGATGAAGGTTGCAGTGAGCTGAGATTGCACGCCATTCCACTCCAGGCTGGGCAACAAGAGTGAAACTCCATCTCAAAAACAAAAAAAAAAAAAAGAAAAGATTTAAACATAAGACCTGAAATTATAAAACAACTAGAAGCAAACATAGGGACAACTCTTCAGAGCATTGGTCTAGGCAAAAGTTTTATGACTAAGACCTCAAAAGCACAGGCAACAGGCTGGGTGCAGTGGCTCACACCTGTAATCCCAGCACTTTGGAAGGTTGAGGTGGGAGGATCAGTTGAGCCCAGGAATTGGAGACCAGCTTAGGCAGCATAATGAGACCCTGTCTCTACAAAAAATTTTAAAAATTAGCCAAGCCTGGTGGCACGTGCATGTGGTCCAAGCTACTCAGGCGGCTGAGGTAGGAGGATCGCTTAAGTCCAGGAGCCTGGGAGATCAAGGCTGCAATGAGCTGTGATTGCGCCACTCCAGTCCAGCCTGGGCAACAGAGCAAGACACTTGTCTTAAAAAAAAAAAAAAAAAAGGCACAGGCAACAAAAACTAAAATAGACAAATGGGACTATATTAAACTAAAAAGCTCTGCACAGCAAAAGAAACAATCAATAGAATAAAAAGACAACTTATTGAATGGGAGAAAATATTTGCAAACTACCCATCTGACAGGGTACTAAGATCCAGAATATATAAGGACCTCAAACAACTTAACAGTTAAAAAAAAACAAATAATCCCATTGAGAAATGGACAAAGGACATGACTAGATATTTCTCAAAAGAAGACATTACAAATGGCCAGCAGTGCTCAATATTATTAATCACCAGGGAAATGCAAATCAAAACTACAATGAGATATCATCTCACTCCAGTTAGAATGGCTATTACTAAAAAGCCAAAATATGGCCGTGCATGGTGGCCCATGCCTATAATCCCAGCACTTTGGGAAGCCAAGGGAGGTGGATCATCTGAGATTAGGAGTTTGAGACCAGCCTGGCCAACCATGGTCAACATGGTGGAACCCCATCTCCACTAAGAATTAAAAAATTAGCTGTGTGTGGTGGTAGGTGTCTGTAATCCCAACTACTCCTGAGGTTGAGGCAGGAGAATCACTTGAACCCAGGAGGTGGAAGTTGCAGTGAGCCAAGATCATGCCACTGCACTCCAGCCTGGGCCGTAAAGGGAGACTCCATCTTAAAAAAAAAAAAAAAAAAAAAAGCCAAAAAATAACAGATGCCAGCAAGGATGCAGAGAAAAGGGAACTTTTATACAGTGTTAGTGGGAATGTAAATTAGTACAGCCAGTATAGAAAATGGTATGGAGATTTTTCAAAAAACTAAAAATAGAACTACCATGTGATCCAGCATTGCCGCTACTGGGTATTTATCCAGTGGTAGAGAAATCAGTATATATCAAAGGTATACCTGCATTCTCACATGCTGATCGCAGTGCTATTCACAGTAGCAGAGACAGAGAATCAATCTAAGTGTCCATCAACAGATAAATGCATGCAGAAAATGTGTTATATGTACACTATGGAATAGTATTCAGCCATAAAAAAAGAATGAAATCATGTCATTTGCAGCATCATGGGAGGAACTAGAGGCCATTATCTTAAGTGAAATAAGCCAAGTGCGGAAAGACAAATATCGCATGTTCTCACTTATATGTGGGAGCTAAAAAATTTGATGTCAAAGACATGGAGAATAGAATGATAGATATGAGAGACTGGGAAGGAAGGAAAGTTGTGGGAATAAAGAGTAGCACAATGGGTACAAACATGTTGGGTACCCATACAATGGGCACAAACATTAAACAGAGGAAATAAGTTCCTTCTATGTTTCATTGCAAAACAGGGTGACTATACTCAGCAACAGTACTTTGTGTATTTCATACTAACTGGAAGAGAGGACTTGAAATGATACCAACACAGAGAAATGGTAAATAAGAAGAAAAAAAAGTTTCTAAATACCGACCTGACCAAGAAAGGGGTCTTCATTCTTTCTTCTCAATATTCTTTAGCAAAGGCACCAAAGGCTTGTGTTGAACTTAATCAGTGCTCAGTGGATGGATTCTCATTATCTGAATTCTCCATTTAGATTTAGCTAAATTAATGCCTTCTGAAATGTTCTCAGTTAAAATATTCCAGAAGGTCACTTTTTGAAGTGGGAACAGTAATCTGATCTGATTCCTGGTCTGGGATCTACTGCTACCTAATTAGCATTGTGACCATAGGCCAATCACTTAGACTCTCTCTGCCTGTTTCCTAGTACAAGAATTAAATGAAAGGTTATATGTGAAATTGTGATATTGTGAAATATAAATTTAGTCTTTGCCCCCGTTTCCTGGTATACAACTCCTAAAATCCTTAGAATCTCCAAAGTGACATGTGTCTTTGTATGCTAGTGATTGACTGATGATTGGCAGCCCCTTAGTAGCTCCAGGATGGGGTCTAATCACGAACCAAGGAAGGATTAGAGGGTTGGGACTTTCAGCCCCACAGCCCAACCATAGGGGAAGGGGGGGGGCTGAACCTTAAACTGATCACCAATCGCCAGTGATGTAATCAATCATGCCTACACAATGAAGCTTCCATAAAAACCCAAAAGGATAGGGTTCTGAGAGGTTCGGGAAAGCTGGAAGCTATTCCTGGAGGCTGGTGTTGAGCATAGGAACTTTGTGCCCCTTTCCATAGCTCACCCTGTCCATCCCTTCAGCAGTATCTTGTGTAGTATCTTTTGTTAGTTTGTTTGAGACCGTCTCACTCTGTCATCCAGGCTAAAGTGCAGTGGTGCGACCTTGGCTCACTGCAACCTCTGCCTCGCAGGTTCAAGTGATTCTTCTGCTTCACCCTCCCAAGTAGCTGGGACTACAGATGTGTGCCACCATGCCCAGCTGATTTTTGTATTTTTAGTAGAGACGGGTTTCACCATGTTGGCCAGGCTGATCTCGAACTCCTGGGCTCAAGTGATCCACCCGCCTTGGCCTCCCAGTGTCGAGATTACAGGCGTGAGCCACCATGCCCAGACTGTAGTATCTTTTATAGTAAACCAGAAAACGTGTTTCCCTGAGCTCCGCGAGCTGCTCTAGTAGATTAATTGAAACTAAGAAAGGTTAGAGCCTCCCCGATTTATAGCCAGTTGGTCAGAAGCACAGGTAGAACAACATGGGGCTTGCGATTGGCATCAGAAGTGAGGGGCAGTCTTGTGGAACCAAGCCCTCACCCTGTGAGATCTGATGCTACCTCCAGGCAGATAGTGTCAGGATTGAGTTGGAGGACACCCAGCTGGAGTCCGCTGCAGAATTGATTGTGTGCTTATTGGTGGGGAGAAATCCCCACACATTTGGCTGTAGCAGTCTCTTCTGTGTTGATTATTGTGGTGTGAAAGCAGAGGAAGAGAAGTCAATGTTTTTTCCACTCTCAGAAATAGCATCAGTATATTTTAAAAGTTCCCTGAGTGATTATAATTTGCAGCTGGAGAGGAGAACCACTCCGCTACAACATCCTACAAAGTGCTGGGAAGTGGTGTTTTCGTTCTGTGCTATATTCTTGGTAACAAAAGGAGATAGGGGCTAGTTTAAATTCTAATGGATTTTTTTAGTATTTCTAGGCATTGGCCAGTTGTCTCAGTCTCTTACGAAAGTGTTTTTTCAGGCAGCTTGTATTGCCTGCCGGGATTGGGGAAGTCCTCGGTTAGTTTGGAATTTTCCATGACTCTTAGCTCTGCACCATTAGCGTCAACTGCAGTCACAGAGCTTTTCAGTGTGTCTGCCTGTGCTGTTCTCCTTTTTTTATAATGTCAGTTGGATGATATTGAACCTCAACTACAAGTCTTAGTGTTGTGTTTGTGTTTAATACCCTAGTTCTAAGGATGGATCAGAAAATCTCATCTGAATGAACTTTTTGTTTATTAAGTGAGTCAGCTTGAACTATCTGTTTTGGCCTGCTTTCCTCAGGTGTCATGTTTCCTGTCACAAAATCACCTTTTGTTTCTGTGGGCACAAGCTTCTAATGTGGTGCTGGCTAATTCTCCAGCAATCTCTCCATTGGTGATCAGAATCAGCCTTTTGATCCTCTGATTGGAAAAGCTCTAAAAATGACAGTAAATGAAAGAAAAAAGATCCACCCAGATAATGGCCTAGTTGGGGCTTGGCTAGTTCCCCGCTTATAGGGAAATTTAAAGTCTTGAAAGTGTAAAAGGAGACTGCTGTAGTGATATATCCACTTACCCTTAGAAAGTGATTCCCTGCCAGGTGCGGTGGCTCACGCCTGTACTCCCAGCACTTTGGGAGGCCGAGATGGGCGGATCACCTGAGATCAGGAGTGTGAGACCAGCCTGGCCAACATGGTGAAACCCCATCTCTACTAAAAATACAAAAATTAGCCGAGTGTGGTGGCAGGCGCCTGTAATCCCAACTACTCGGGAGGCTGAGGCAGGAGAATCACTTGAACCTGGGAGGCAGAGATTGCAGTGAGCCGAGATCGTGCCATCGCACTCCAGCCTGGGTGATGAGAGCGAGACTTTGTCTAAAAAAAAAAAAAAAAAAAGCGATTCCTGGCCGGGTGCAGTGGCTCATGCCTGTAATCCCAGCACTTTGGGAGGCCAAGGTGGGCGGATCACAAGGTCAGGAGTTCGACACCAGCCCGGCCAACATAGTGAAACCTCGTCTCTACTAAAAATACAAAAATTAGCTGGGGATGGTGGCGCGTGCCTGTAATCCCAGCTACTCGGGAGGCTGAAGCAGGAGAATTGCTTGAACCCAGGAAGCGGAGGTTGTGGTGAGCTGAGATCGTGCCACTGCACTCCAGCCTGGACAACAGAACAAGACTCCTTCTCAAAAAAAAAAAAAAGAAAAGAAAAGAAAGTGATTCCCTAGATCCCAATGCACCCATGCAGAAAGGATAGCAGTATGTTACCAAATTTCACTCTCCCGGATTGGTAGTTGGAGGTTGGTTGGGCTTGTTTACCTTAACCCTGCCCTCCTGCCCACACCACAGCCCACCAGTGAAAGAAGTTCAAATTTATACACAGTTGACCTTTGAATAACGTGGAAGTTAGAGGTTCCGATCCCCTGCACAGTTGAAAATCCATTTATAACTTTCGAATTCCCCCAAGTTTAACTACTAATAGCCTACTGTTGATCAGGAGCTTTACCAATAACATAAACAGTCAATTAACACATAATTTGTATACGTATTATATCCTGTGTTCCTATAATAAAGGAAGGTAGAGAAAAGAAAATGTTAAGAAAATCATAAGGAAGAGAAAATATGTTTACTATTTTATTAAGTGGAAGTGGATGAGCATAAAGGTCTTCATCCTTGTTTTCTTCACACTGAGTAGGCTGAGGAGGAGGAAGAAGAGGGGTTGGTCCTGCTGTCTCAGGTGTGGTAGAGGCAGAAGAGGTGGAGGAGGTGGAAAGGGAGGTGGAGGCAGGACAGGCAGGCATATGAGCAGACCCAGGCATCCAAGTCGACCTGCATGGTTCAAACCCATGTTCAATGGTCAACTGGATTTTGAGTAGGAACTAAAGGCAGTGTGTATTCTGCTTCATTCCCCTGTCTGTCTTCCTCCTTTCCTGACAACCCTGTCGAAATAATGCCCCCCACAAGCCATTCTCTATTCCTTCTCCCTGCTTGATTTCCTTCATAACAGTTATCACCTGACATTCTGTTATGTAAGCTCTGTGAGGATAGTGACATTTCATTTTTCGCCATTGTATTTCTGAGGCCTAGAACCTAGTAGGTGCTCATTAAATATTTCTTTAGTAAGTGAAGAATGGTTTGAATACTCAGACATTTGCATTTTTTTTGTTCTTTGCTTTTGTCTGAGCTAAGTGATTCTCAAACTTTATTTGGCATATGAATTACCGTATCATATATAAGACCCTTTATACAGAACTTTGTGAGCAATATAAGAAAATTTTAAAGGTAAATCTATGCTATTTTTCTTTTCTTTTTTTAGAGACAGGGTCTCGCTCTGTTGCCCAGGCTGGAGTGCAGTGATGTAACTATAGCACTGCAGCCTTGAACTCCCAGGCTCAAGGGGTCCTCCCACCTCAGCCTCCTGGGTAGCTGTGACTACAAATGCAAGTCAGCAAACACAGTGAATTTTTAAAATTTTTTTATAAAGACAGGTTCCCACTGTGTTGCCCAGACTGGTCGTCAACTCCTGGCTTCGAGTGATCCTTATCCTCCCAAAGTGCGAGGATTTTAAGCATGAGCCACCACACCCAACCTATTTTTCACTTTTAACCCTGAAGTAGGCCGGGCGCGGTGGCTCACGTCTGTAATCCCAGCACTTTGGGAGGCCGAGGCGGGCGGATCACGAGGTCAGGAGATCGAGACCATCCTGGCTAACATGGTGAAACCCCATCTCTACTAAAAATACAAAAAATGAGCTGGGCACGGTGGCGGGCGCCTATAGTCCCAGCTACTCGGGAGGCTTGAGGCAGGAGAATGGGTGAACCCGGGAGGCGGAGCTTGCAGCGAGCCAAGATTGCGCCACTGCAGTCTGGCCTGGGCCATAGAGCGAGACTCCATCTCAAAAAAAAAAAAAACAAAAAAAAAACAACAACCCTGAAGTAAGATGTGACACCATTGTACTTCCTTTATAGTTAGTCTGTAATACAGAGGAATACCTCGTTATTTAGATTCTGAAGTAAACTGGGGAGAAGGTAAATGCCCACTCTGTTAAGTTCCACAGTAGGATGTGTTACATATTTTGGTGGTGATGGGGATTAGAAAAGGGGACCTTACATATTATACTCTAATTGGAAGATGATAAGCTGCAATCAAACCTTGCCTGTACCAGTAAAAATGGGTGTGTCATATAGGTTGTGGGTCTTAACATTTGGAGAATGGATAAAATAAGACAGATTTTCCCTGAGGTTGGAAGTTGTGATGATGATAAATTAAGATTAAGTGAAAACCCTTTGAAGCGAAGATATCATGAATTTAGGAAATCTTGGATACTTGGAAAGATAATCAGGTAATGAGAGAAAAGTTAGAGACTTACTGTGACAAGCCTCACTGCTTTGTGATAGGTCTCAAGATGAAGGCAGGCTACGTCCTGGGAAACATTTTGTTATCAGACATGCTGCTGTTAGCACAATGTATGTGGAAGGTTTGGTGTGAATGCAGTAGATTTAAGTTTTGCTAGTGTACTTTTTCCATGCTAATTGAAAATGGTCATGCTCCAACACGATTTCACCACTTTTTTGTTGTTGTTTCTCTCCCATCCTTCTTTTAGTTGGCTGATTGCAATTCTGGCCCAACTCAACCCTCTCTTTGGACCACAATTGAAAAATGAAACCATCTGGTATCTGAAGTATCATTGGCCTTGAGGAAGAAGGCATGCTCTACAGTGCTCAGTCTTTGAGGTGACTATGCTCGTGACCTTTCTTATCGGTATGGTCAGGCAGTCAGGGTTTGCCTTGACTTTTTCTCACATTTTATGGCCATTTTAACAATGACAAGGGCAAGCTGCTGAATGCAAACACGATCTGAAGAGCAGGAATAAAATTGGAACTTAAGCCTTACCTTACCTAAGTCTCAATAAGATTCTTTTTAGATTCTGCTATCACCCTGCTTTTTAAAGTAAATACGGTTTAATTTACAAAATTAAGCTTGCATGCACTCTTCCAGACGCAGATCAAAAAAGTAACTGTTTATACTTGGCATTGTGAGATCCAGCAACTTTAAAAAGTGGCTGGCAGATTTAAAATTGAGCAGGTTTCTTTCCAGCAGTAGTCAGCCATCCGGACAGAACCGTTCCTGTGATGGTGTTACACTGCTGGGAGAGGAATGTCTTGTCTTCATCCGGTTGCCTGTGCCACTGTTCTGGTGGCGTCTGGCACTGGTGCAAGACAGAGCTGTGCTTCCCCGAGAGTGTGCTAAGCATTCACTTTGGCTGCTTAGTTCTAGTCTGGGAGCAGACAGAGAAAACAAAATTAAGGTTTTTGAATGCTTTGGATGGAGAAAGGTGCCTGCGTTCGTTTGTTTTGTGTTGCTATAAAGGAATACATGAGACTGGGTAATTTATATTTGGCTCACAGTTCTGCAGGCTGTATAAACATGACACCCGCATCTGTTTGGCTTCTGGTGAGGCCTCAGGAGGTTTTTACTCATGGCAGAAAGCAAAAGGGGAGCAGCCATGTCATATGGCCAGAGAGGGAGCAAGAGAGAGAGAAGGAGGTGCCAGGCTCATTTAAACAAGCAGCTCTTGTGTGCACTAACAACTACTTCACGCTAGTCCATTTTCACGCTGCTGATAAAGACATACCCAAGACTGGGTAATTTATAAAGAAAGAGAGGTTTAATGGACTCACAGTTCCTCGTGGCTGGGGAGGCCTCACAATAATGGCGGAGGTTGAAAGGCAATTCTTACATGGTAGCAACAAGAGAGAATCAGAACCAAGCAAAAGGGGTCTCCCCTTATAAAACCATCAGATCTCGTGAGACTTATTCACTACCATGAGAACAGTATGGGGGAACCACCCCCATGATTCAGTTATCTCCCACCAGGTCCCTTCCACAACACGTGGGAATTATGGAAGCTACAATTCAAGATGAGATTTGGGTGGGGACACAGCCAAACCATATCAGGAGGGTACCAAGCCATTCATGAGGAATCCACCCCCATTATCCAAACACCTCCCACCAGGCCCCACCTCCATCATTGGGGATCACATTTCAACATGAGATTTGGAGGGGACATATAATCCAAATCATATCAGTGCCTTTTGAAAATCAGTCTTTGGTTGGGCGCAGTGCTCACGCCTGTAATCCCAGCACTTTGGGAGGCTGAGGCGGGTGGATCACAAGGTCACGAGATCAAGACCACAGTGAATCCCGTCTCTACTAAAAATACAAAAAATTAGCTGGGCACAGTGGCGGGCGCCTGTAGTCCCAGCTACTCGGGAGGCTGAGGCAGTAGAGTGGCGTGAACCCAGGAGGCGGAGCTTGCAGTGAGCTGAGATCACGCCACTGCACTCCAGCCTGGCCGACAGAGCAAGAGTCTGTCTCAAAAAAAGGAAAATCAGTCTTAAGGCTGCAGTTTCTATTTGTCCTGAGGGTCAGAGAGGTTAGTAGTGGTATAGTGGAAAGATTTATTCACTGGCCGAGAGTCAGGAAACCTCTTATTTAATCTTCGTTGTTTTCATTATTTTGTTAAATGGAAGTTAGCTTTAAATGCCTTGACTAGATTTAGGTTCAACTTTTTTGGCTCTTTAGGTGTTACTGTAAACTGTGTATTGCCTCCCATCTGGAGAAACAGGATGTCTGGCTCTCCTATTTTTAGTAAGGCTGATGTGATCACTGGGTTCAGGTAATGACAGCCTGGTTCCTTCATTTGTAAAGTTCTTTTTATCAAGTGATTTTATCCATTGATGATCATAGCCTGAATTAATCATTTTAGTTGAAATGGCAAATGGTGATTTGCTGCTGCTGCTGTTTTTTTTTTTTTTTTAATTGAGACAGAATCTCACTCTTGTCACCTAGGCTGGAGTACAGTTGCACAATCACGGCTAACTGCAGCCTTGACCTCCCGGGATTAAGCGATCCTCCTGCCCCAGCCCCCCTAGTAGCTGGAATTACAGTCATGAGCCACCATACCCTAACTTTTTTGTTTTTGAAACAGAGTCTCTGTCTCCCAGCTGGAGTGCAGTGGCACCATCATGGCTCTCTGCAGCCTCACACTCCTGGCTCAAGTGATCCTCCTGCCTCAGCCTCCTGAGTAGCTGGGACTACAGGCACACACCACCATGCCTGGCTAATTTTTTAATATTTGATAGAGACAAGGTCTCACTATGTGATCCATGTTTTAGCTAATTTTTAAAATTTTATTTATTTTTTATAGAGAGAGAGGGTCTCTTTCTATGGCCCAGGCTGGAGTGCAGTGGTGTGATCATAGCTCACTGCTGCCTTGAATTCCTGGGCTCCAGAGATCGACCTGCCTCAGCCTCCCTAACAGCTGCAGGCACGCAGCACCACATGTGACTTTTTTTTTTTTTTTTTTTTTTTTGGTAGAAACATCTCACCATCTTGCCTAAGTTGGTCTCAAACTCCTGGGCTCAAGTGATCCTCCCACTTTGGCCTTCCAGAGTGTTGGGATTATGGCCATCAGCCACCATGCCCGGCCGCAAATGATGATTTTTCCAGTTCTATTTTTTTTTATTTATTTATTTTGAGACAGAGTCTTGCTCTATCACCCAGTCTAGAGTGCAGTGGCACTATCTCAACTCACTGCAACCTCTGCCTCCTCAATTCAAGTGATTCTCCCGCCTCAGCCTCCCAAGTAGCTGGGACTACAGGTATGTGCTACCATACCCGGCTAATTTTTGGTTACTTTTAGTAGAGATGGGTTTTCACCATGTTGGCCAGGCTGGTCTCAAACTCCTGACCTCAGGTGATCCACCCACCTAGGCCTCCCAAAATGCTGGGATTACAGGCGTGAGCCACCATGCCTGTCCGATTTTTCAATTGTATTATTACCTCTGCATTTGATGAGCTGAAATGCTTCTATAAAGATAACTTTCCTGCCAGGCACAGTGGCTCATGCTTTGGGATGCTGAGGCAGGCAGATCACTTGAGCCCAGGAGTTCGAGACCAGCTTGGGCAATATTGTGAAACCTTGTCTCTACAAAAAATACAAAAATTAGCCAGGCAAGGTGGTGCACACTTGTAGTTCCAGCTATTCAGGAGGTTGAGGTGGGAGGAGCACTTGAGCCTGGGAGATGGAGGTTGTAGTGAGCCAAGATCGCACCACTGCACTCCAGCCTGGGTGACAAAGCAAGACTCTGTCTCAAAAAACAAACCAAAAAAAACTTTTCCTCATCAACAGGATGATCTAATAGACTTGAAATACAGATCATAGGGCCAAGCACGGTGGCTCACGCCTCTAATCCCAGCACTTTGGGAGGCCAAGGCGGGCGGGTCATGAGGTCAGGAGATCGAGACCATCATGGCTAACACGGTGAAACCCCTTCTCTGCTAACAATACAAAAAAAATTAGCCAGGCATGGTGGCGGGCGCCTGTAGTCCCAGCTACTCGGGAAGCTGAGGTAGGAGAATGGCATGAACCCAGGAGGTGGAGCTTGAAGTGAGCCGAGATCACGCCACTGCATTCCAGCCTGGGCGACAGAGCCAGACTCCGTCTCAAAAAAAAAAAAAAAAAAAAAGAAATACAGATCATACAAAAATATGGGAAAAGCAGAATACAGGTTTAATTCTTTTAATTTTCATAGTAAGATGTTGGTGGCCAAGTTCTAGGGTATTCAATGAGATTTTTTTTTTAATTTTAAATAATTACATTTTTTACCCTTTATATGGTTATGTTTTTTTGTTTTTGTGTTTTTGTTGTTGTTGTTGTTGTTGTCTAGGACTGCCTGTTTAGGATGGCTTCTATGTACTTTTGGTGTTAGTTTTTAGTAGTTTCCTTACTTTCTGGCAACATCAAGATGTCCAGGCCCCTCTTGTATATTTTCTGTCTGAGACTTAGATTTAGCTGTTCCTTGAATTGGTTTCTGAATTCCCCACTAAAAGGATGTCTGGTTTACTAATCAGTTCTCAGGCCTATTTGACCCTGGTTCTGTTCAGTGGAAATGGCATTTAAGAATCACGATCTGAGTGCTAGGTGCATTTGTTGCTGCCTGGGGTAATTAAGCATAATTGCTTCTAAGCCTTTTCAGTGGAAAGAACCAGGAAGTATGTATTTTTCAGAAGAAAAATAATCATAAGTTTACATTAGTATTTTCTCTTCAAATATAACATTACAGAGTTTTTATTTATTTGGTTTTTTTTGTGTGTGTGTGAGACGGAGTCTCGCTCTGACGCCAGGCTGGAGTGCAGTGGCGTGATCTCGGCTCACTGCAACCTCCGCCTCCTAGGTTCAAGCGATTCTCCTGCCTCAACCTCCCGAGTAGCTGGGATTACAGGTGTGTGCCACAACGCCTGGCTAATTTTTGTATTTTTAGTAGAGACAGGGTTTCACCATGTTGGTCAGGCTGGTCTCGAACTCTTGACCTCGTGATCCACCCACCTCGGCCTCCCAAAGTGCTAGGATTACAGGTGTGAGCCACTGTGCCTGGCCTTCTTTCTTTCTTTCTTTTTTTTTTTTTTTTTTTTAAAGACAGAGTCCTTCTCTGTTGCCAAGGCTGGAGTGCAGGGGCAGTATCTTGGCTCACTGAAACCTCCACCTCCCGGGTTCAGGTAATTCTGCCTAAGCCTCCTGAGTAGCTGGGACTACAGGCACATGCCACCATGCCCAGCTAATTTTTGTGTTTTTAGTAGAGATAGGGTTTCGCCATGTTTGCCAGGCTGGTCTCGAACTCCTGACCTCAAGTGATCTGCCTGTCTCAGCCTACCAAAGTGCTCGGATTACAGGTATCAGCCACCATGCCTGGCCTGAAAATCCTTGTTCCTTAATAACAGTAACTTTTATTATTCTACAATGTGTATAAAATACTTTTTTTTTTGGAGACAGGGTCTCTGTCACCCAGGCTGGAGTGCATCACCACAACCTCTGCCTCCTGGGCTCAAGTGATCCTCCTACCTCAGCCTTCTGAGTATCTGGGACTGTAGACACGTGACACCACACCTGGCTAATTTTTTGTATTTTTGGTAGAGACAGGGTTTCACCGTGTTGCCCAGGCTGCTCTCAAACTCCTGAGCTCGAGTGATCCAACTGCCTTGGCCTCCCAAAGTGCTGGGATTACAGGTGTGGGCCTCCATGCCCGGCGAAATACTTTCAAGATAACACCAGTATAACTAATAGATATGAGTTCATCAAGTGCTGTTTTCTGAGGTCACTTAAAATAACAGCTAGTACAATGGTATGTGCCTGTAATCCCAGCTGCTTGGTGGGGTGAGGCAGAAGGGTCTCTAGAGCCCAGAGTTTGAGACATGCCTCGGCAATATATCAAGACCTCATCTCAAATAATAATAATTTTTTTTTTTTCGAGACAGGGTCTCACTGTTGGTCAGGCTAGAGTGCAGTGGTGTGATGTTAGCTCACTGCAACCTCCACCTCCTGGCTCAAGAAATCCTCCCATCTCAGCATCCTGAGTAGGTAGGACTGCAGGTGTGTGCCACCATGCCTTGCAAATTTTTAAATTTTGTATGGAGACAGTGTTTCGCTGTGTTGCCCAGGCTGGTCTCAAACTCCTGGGCTCAAGTGATCCACCCGCTTTGGCCTCCCGAAGTGATGGGATTACAGGTGTGAGCCACTATGTCCGGCCTGTAATTATTATTTCCCCTGGCAGTTTTGTCACCAGTTTGATATACAATTAGACTAAGTTGTTTGTGTTCAATTTATTGTATTTTTTTCTGTTTTATATGCTGCTGTTTTTTGAATATATAAAACATCTCCAAAGTCAAATTATGAACAAGATATATTCAGAGAAACCTATCCTTTCACTGTTTCATATTTTGCAAAGATTAAGCAAATACATACATTTATTCATATATATACACACATATACACTGCTGTTACAGAAAAGATATCAGCTACATATACTATTCTGTACCTTGTTTTATTCACTGAACAATATATACTAGAGATTGCTGCATACTGGTGTATAGAGATGTTTCTCATCTCTTTATAGCCATTGATAATCCTTTTGGGTTATTTCTAGTCTTTTGCCATTACTGATAAAGCCACAGTGCCATCCTATGCATATGCCATTTTCTGTTTTTGCTGATGATCTTTAATGTAGCCTCCTTGAAAATGCAATCTCTGGTTTAAAGATATATATGATTTTTCTAGATACTGTTGCATTGTCTTCCATAGAGATTATACTGTTTTGCATTCCCATCAACAGTATATGAGTGGCCGGGCGCGGTGGCTCATGCCTGTAATCCCAGCACTTTGGGAGGCTGAGGCGGGTGGATCACAAAGTCAGGAGATCGAGACCATTCTGGCTAACACGGTGAAACCCCATCTCTACTAAAAAAAATACAAAAAAATTAGCTGGGTGTGGTGGCAGACGCCTGCAGTCCCAGCTACTTGGGAGGCTGAGGCAGGAGAATGGCATGAACCTGGGAGGCGGAGCTTGCAGTGAGCCGAGATTGCGCCACTGCGCTCCAGCCTGGGTGACACAGCGAGACTCCGTCTCAAAAAAAAAAAAAAAAAAAAAAAAAAAATAGCTGGGCGCGGTGGTTCATGCTTGTAATTCCAGCACTCTGGGAGGCTGAGGCGGGCGGATCACGAGGTCATGAGATCAAGACCATCCTGGCTAACACAGTGAAACCCTGTCTCTACTAAAAAAAAAATACAAAAAATGAGCCTGGCATGGTGGTGGGTGCCTGTAGTTACTCCGGAGGCTGAGGCAGGAGAATGGCGTGAACTCAGGAGGCAGAGCTTGCAGTGAGCCGAGATCATCGCACCACTGCATTCAAGCCTGGGTGACAGAAAGAGACTCCGTCTCAAAAAAAAAAAAAAGTATATGAGTTTCTGTTTTGCCACAACCTGAATTTTGCCAATTTAATTTCCCCTTAAATATATATATATTTTATATATGTTTATACATCCATGTGGGATTTTTTTTTGTTTTTGTTTTTGTTTTAATAGACAGGGTCTCACTCTGTTCCCCAAGCTGGTCTCAAACTCCTGGCCTCAAGCGATCCTCCCACCTTGGCCTCCCAAAGTGCTGGGATTACAGGCATGAGCCACTGTGCCTGGCAATAATACCAATTTTTTTTAACCTGCCTTTTTCATCAAGTTCTGTTTTCTACTCTTTATTTCAACTGTAGTGAGTGTTAGGTAAGGCTGTTGATTGGGGTTTAAAGCTGAGAACTTCAGGCCTTAGTTGGATCTGTTTCCAGCATTGTTTTTCACTTAACTTCGCTGAGTTTCATTTCCTTCCATGATAATGAGAGAATTGGGCCCTTTGACACTAAATAACACTGGGTGGGTGGATCCGAGACATTTTATCTGCTTATTCTTTTCACTCTCATGTCTCTGTCAACCTGATTGACAGATTCCTCATGTTTTCACTCTGGTCCACAGCACACACTCGGGCTGCTTGAAACCCCTTATACTAAAGATGGTTCTTTTAAAAGCAAAATGCCAGGAAGTAGGAGGGCAAGCCAGTCGATCCCTAATTATGAACATCATGTCATGCCTATTCTGCATTTAACAGAATTACAGTGGTATCGCAATCTGAGACTTTGGAGTTAACACATCAAGAGATCTAATCTCTGCCTAGCATTAGAACAGACAGACTTAAGACAGGATGACTTCACTTTTTGGATGGTAAAGTCAAAGGATTGAGCTTTGTTTAACGTTTTGAATTTTGAACTTTTACCTAATGGTGAGATGATAAAGGAGTTTAGAAAGTAGATTTGAGTCTGACCTCACCTGATAAGGAAAAATGTTTGATTTAGTACATAATTTCTTTTAAGAGGCCAGATTTGGAAAGTAGGTGTAAGCCAGACATGGTATTCAACAGAGAAAAATGAGGACCAGTTATGAAAGCTTTAGAATAATTTTATATAGATGAAATGGAATCAATCCAAAGAACACACCGTTAAATACATAGCTGATCTTTTGCTGCTTTAATCAATGTAATTGTCATGATTTTCTTTCCTGAATTGAAGAACCGAACCACAGCCTGATGAGAGGCTGAGTTACAGCACGTTATGTTTATTGGCTGCAAATAAACGTGTCCAGTACTCCTAAGAGCAGTGCTCACTCCATCCCTGGCTTTGCCAGCCTTGTCTGCTTCCCTTAGATTCCTGAGTGTGACTTCCTAAGATGTATGTGGGATTCTAACGTCAAGGTTGCTGTTTCTGTTGATGTTCACTTTCCTACAGCCTTGTGGGGTGTGCTGCTACCATGGAATCTCTTTGGAGGAGTGGCTTCGGCTTCAGACCCAGTATCCTGGAAGTTACTTGGTTTAGCACAGCATTGTTACCTGGTAGATGATCTGATATGGCTGACCATATCAGATCTATGTCTGAAGGCATAGAAATGCTATCTGTTTTATTATAAAGTCCGGGCCAGGAAAGAAATAGAGGATATTGATGATTAGGCCTCTGCCCTGTGGGAGCTGTTTTTCTATGCATTCCAAAAATACTTGAGTGCTTGTGAGGTGTATAGTACTGAAGTAGGGGAAGACTGGGCTCCAAAGGGGTTTGTGATCTGTTGGGATGTTGAATTAAGCCATACTTGGGAGAAGTTCAATAGTGCAAGGTGTTGTGTGGTTAAAAAGTAAATCTTTTACTCTGAGTACTCTGGCTGGGTATTCTGCTCTCATTTCAGACTCAGCCATGTCTCCATTTCAGTTCCCAATATCATAGTCTTCCTTGTCAGGGTCAGAACCTGTCACGTCACTTTTTTCTCCTCTTCCTCAAATCCATTTGCTCTCATTATGTCTCTTGTGTCCGCCCTTCCTTTCCATTCCTCCTTCAGGCACCCTGATTTCTGTCCCAACTTACTACAGCTCTGAATTATGGCAGGTGCTCCTCATCTGGTCTCCCTGGCTGTACCGTCATCTCTCTACAGAACACCACCCTGTTTATCTTCCTGGTGTAGCACTTCCTGAAATAGATCAGCTTGCCTCAGAAACTGTCAGTAGTTCTCTGGGGCCTGCAACAGGGTTTTTGGTTTTGTTTTGTTTTGCTTTTCTGTTTTGTTTTGTTTAACCTAAGGTCTCTGTAGAGAGTACATGCCCCTTGAAAAGCGATATAAAATGTTGTAAGCACACAACTTTTGCCAGGGTCACCAGCAGTCCCATGAGCCACAACAGATAAGAACGGCTAACCTGCAGGTCATGTCCAGCTCTGACTTGACTGTCAAGGCCTTCCCTCCCCAGTCTGCCTGCCTTCTCACTACTTTCCCCTCCAGGCCCTAGTGGTGTGGGCCCTTGTTCTTGGCCTCATTAGCTTTACTTGGTTTTTTCTGACTCTCACTACCCTACTACATTCATTAATTAGAAAACAACTTAGTAAATGCACTCTCCTGCGAAAATTCCTTCTGCTTTCTTGCCTCAGTTCACCCATTCTCTCTTAATTCTTTCTGATGCTTTCTCTTTCAGTGCCCAGCTGGCAAATCCTAGCACTTCCTTCCTTGGCTACTTTGTTTCAAAGTGATTTCTTTTCTTTCTAAACATATTTAGCTCTCCAGTTTTTGCCATTCATTTGGTACATTGCCTTGAATTGTTAAATACATGCTTAACTCCTTGTATTTAATCTCCTACAATATATAGCCTTACATATCATAGTAAAGAAGGAATTGTTTTGCAAATTTATCTAAAATTTTAAAAAAGATAAAAATTAAGCCTAATATATCATTTAAGAAGTATATTCACTTACTTTTCCCTGAACAGATTTCTTGGTTCTAGACTTAATATTTTTGTTATCTTCATTGTCAGTTTTTTGTGGGTTTTTTTTTGAGACAGAGTCTCACTCTGTTGCCCAGGCTGGAGTACAGTGGCATGATCTTGGCTTACTGCAAACTCTGTCTCCCAGGTTCAAGTGATTCTTGTGCCTCAGCCTCCCGAGTAGCTGGGATTACAGGAATGTGCCACCATACCCGGCTAATTTTTGTATTTTTAGTAGAGACGAGGTTTCACCATGTTTGCCAGGCTGGTCTTGAACTCCTGATCTCAGGTGATCCGCCCGCCTCCCAGAGTGCTGAGATTACAGGTGTGAGCCACTGCACCTGGCCCATTGGCAGGTTTTTGTTTGTTTGTTCGTTTGAGATGGAATCTCGCTCTGTCACCCAGGCTGGAGTGCAGTGGCGCAATCTTGGCTCATTGCAACATTGACCTCCCAGGTTCAAGTGATTCTCCTGCCTCAGCCTCCCGTATAGCTGGGACTACAGGCATGCACCACCACGCCTGGCTAATTTTTGTATTTATTTATTTATTTATTTGAGACGGAGTCTTGCTCTGTCGCCCAGACTGGAGTGCAGTGGTGCGATCTCCGCTCACTGTAATCTCTGCCTCCCGGGTTCACGCCATTCTCCTGCCTCAGGCTCCCAAGTAGCTGGGACTACAGGTGCCCGCCACCACGCCTGGCTAATTTTTTGTATTTTTAGTAGAGACGGAGTTTCACTGTGTTAGCCAGGATGGTCTGGATCTCCTGACCTCATGATCCACCCGCCTCGGCTTCCCAAAGTGCTGGGATTACAGGCGTGAGCCACCGTGCCCGGCCTAGTTTTTGTATTTTTTTTTTAGTAGAGATGGGGTACATCATGTTGGCCAGGCTGTTCTCGAACTCCTGACCTCAAGTGATCCACCCACCATGGCCTCCCAAAGTACTGAGATTACAGGCATGAGCCACCGCATCCAACCCTTTGTCAGTTTTATCTGATAGTAACCTTATGACTCTTTTTTTTTTTTTTGAGACAGAGTCACGGTCTGTCGCTCAGACTGGAGTGCAGTGGCGCAATCTCGGCTCACTGCAAGCTCCGCCTCCTGGGTTCACGCCATTCTCCTGCCTCAGCCTCCCAAGTAGCTGGGACTACAGGCGCCCGCCACCATGCCCGGCTAATTTTTTGTATTTTTAGTAGAGACGGGGTTTCACTGTGTTAGCCAGGATGGTCTCGATCTCCTGACTTTGTGATCCACCCACCTCTGCCTCCCAAAGTGCTGGGATTACAGGCGTGAGCCACCGCGCCTGGCCATGACTCCTTTATTTTGCAAAATGAGAACGTGGACCCTTTGATTAAGTTCTTAAGCCCCACCCCCAATCAGCTATTTCTTATCAAAGATGATAAGAATACAGGCTTCCTGGCCGGGCAAGGTGGCTCACGCCTGTAATCCCAGCACTTTGGGAAGCCAAGGCACGCGGATCACAAGGTCAGGAGGTTGAGACCACCCTGGCTAACACAATGAAACCCCGTCTCTACTAAAAAATACAAAAAATTAGCCAGACATAGTGGTGGGTGCCTGTAGTCCCAGCTACTCAGGAGGCTGAGGCAGGAGAATGACGTGAACCTGGGAGGCAGGGCTTGCAGTGAGGGGAGATCGCGCCACTGCACTCCATCCAGCCTGGGCAAGAGAGCGAGACTCTGCCTCAAAAAAAAAAAAAATGCTTCCTTAATTTACTCCAAAATCAGCCGGGCGCAGTGGCTCACACCTGTAATCCCAGCACTTGGGAGGCTGAGGTGGGCAGATTGCTCAAGCCCAGAATTTTGAGACCAGCCTGGGTAACATGGTGAAACCCCATCTCAACAACAACAACAAAAAATACAAAAATTAGCCAGGTGTGGTGGCACATGCCTGTAGTCCCAGCTACTTGGGAGGCTGAGATGGAAGGAACTTGAGCCCAGGAGGTGGTGGTTGCAGTGAGCCGTGATGGTGCCACTGCATTTACTCCAGCCTGGGTGGCAGAGCAAGACCCTGTCTCAAGAATAAATAAATAAATAAAAATAAAAATTTATTCCAAAATCAAACCACATGCCTTTGCCATGTAACATAATGCACATTTACTTTAATTTAATTTAATTTAATTAATTAATTTATTTATTTATTTATTTATTTTGAGACGGAGTCTTGCTCTGTCACTCAGGCTGGAGTGCAATGGTGTGATCTCAGCTCATTGCAACCTCCGCCTCCTGGGTTTCAAGCCATTCTCCTTGCCTTAGCCTCCCAGGTAGTTGGGACTACAGGCATGCACCACCACGCCTGGCTAATTTTTTTGTATTTTTAGTAGAGATGGGGTTTTACCATGCTGGCCAGGTTGATCTCGAACTCCTGACCTCAAGTGATCCGCCTGCCTCGGCCTCCCAAAGTGCTGGGATTACAGACGTGAGCCACTGTGCCCGGCCTACATTTATTTTAAACTGGTATCATTGATCTTGAGTGAAAACTATCCCCCATTTGTATATGGTTTTTCAAAAGTGAAGGCTTATTTTTCCCTTTTTTGATTGTTTCTTTGTCACAAAATGCCTGTACTATGAAGAAGTCTAATCAGTGTGCTCTTCATGGAAAATTAACAGACAAACCATATATATTCACTACTTCAGTATTCTCAGATAAAATTTATTTTATTGGCTGGGTGTGATGGCTCATGCCTGTAATCCCAGAACTTTGGGAAGCCAAGGCAAGAAGAAACCTGAGCCCAGGAGTTTGAGACCAGCCTGGGCAATATAGCAAGACCCCATTTCTATGAAAAATTTAAAAATTAGCCGGGCATGATGGCGTGGGCCTATAGTCCCAGCTACTTGGGAGGCTGAGGCAGGAAGATTGCTTGAGTCCAGAAGGTTGAGGCTGCGGTGAGCTGTGTTTGTGGCCATTACACTCCCGGGTGGGTGAGAGAGCGAGACTGTCTGAAAAAAATATTATTTATTGATTAGAGACAGGGTCAGGCTCTGTCACTTAGGCTGGGGTGCAGAATGGCATGATCATAGCTCACTGTAACCTCAAACTCCTGGGCTCTAGTGATGCTCCCGCCTCAGCCTCTGGAGTAGCTGGGACTACTGGTGTGTGTCATCATGCTGTAGAGAGTCTTCGCTATGTTGCCCAGGCTGGCCTCAGGCGATCTTCCCGCCTTGGCGTCCCAAAGTGCTTGGATTACAGGTGTGAGCCACCACGCCTGGCCTGAATTTTTAATCTGCCTGGTACTGATACTTGTACAAAGAGGCTGTTCTGCTGGCCTAAGGAAGAGAACAGAAAATTATTCCTAGATTAAGTGAAAGATATTATGAGGCTTTCACACTACTACAAGAAACAAGTAGCTCTGGTAATTACCACTCTGTGGCCTGATGTTGTTTTCCTGGTACATTGTAAATATAGTCTGTTTAGGGCATGATGGCTCATGCCTGTAATCCCAGCACTTTGGGAGGCGAGGGTGGGCAGAACGCTTGAGCCCAGGAGTTAGAGTCCAACATGGGCAGCATGATGAAACCCTGTCTCTGCAAAAAAATATAAAAATTAGCCAAATGTGTTGGCGTGCACCTGTAGTTCCAGCTACTTGGGAGGCTGAGATGGGAGGATCATTTGGGCTCCGGAGATTGAGGCTGCAGTGAGCCGAGATCACGCCACTGCACTCCAGCCTGGATGGCAGAGCAAGACCCTGTGTCCAAAAAAAAACAAAAACAAAACAAAACAAAAGATGGTGTTGAATTTAAGCTGCTAGAAAAAGAAAAGTGTCATTTGTCACCTACACTCGAGATAGCCAGAACGGGGAGCAAGCTAGAGGGCAGCCTCCAGTACAAGACCAATGCAAGGAGCCCGTTCCCCAGGAACCTGGCCCCAGAGCAGAGTTCGCCATGCCTGTGGAACCTCCCCTCCATGCTATAAGAGGGAAGGGAAAAATACAGACTCTTGAAACTGCGGTGAATTCATTAGATTCCAGCACCATCAATCTCAGTCAGCTTCATTCTTCCTGCTTTCTGTAACATAGAGTGTTACTTGTGCTCCTCATTTCAGCAGTGTCCTTGGTTACTGGATCTTTTGCCACAGCCCTGCAAAACCTGGCCAAACTTGCACCAAGCTGATTATCCTGTGTTTCATATTTTGTTGAGCATCTGTGCATTTTAAAGTGTTGGCTTGGTTAACTTTCTCGATGTTAACTTTTTGCCTTCCTGAGGAATGTATGAGGACTAGTTACCAGAATGGTTTTGTTTTGCAGGTGGCGAGAAGAGAATGCTTTCTAGATGCAAAATCACCTCGAAACCAGACCACTTTTCTTGACTTGCCTGTTTTGGCCATCAACTGCCTTAAACGTTAACAGCACATTTGAATGCCTTATTCTACAATGCAGCGTGTTTTCCTTTGCCTTTTTTGCACTTTGGTGAATTACGTGCCTACATAACCTGAACTGTGCCGACTCCACAAAACGATTATGTACTCTTCTGAAATAGAAGATGCTGTTCTTCTGAGAGATACGCTACTCTCTCCTTGGAATCTGTGGATTTGAAGATGGCTCCTGCCTTCTCATGTGGGAATCAGTGAAGTGTTTAGAAACTGCTGCAAGACAAACAAGACTCCAGTGGGGTGGTCAGTAGGAGAGCACGTTCAGAGGGAAGAGCCATCTCAACAGAATCGCACCAAACTGTACTTTCAGGATGAATTTCTTATTTCTGCCATCTTTTGGAATAAATATTTTTCTCCTTTCTATGGAAATCTGGGCTCGGTGTTTGTAAAGTTCATTTTTATAAGCTTTTCTATTGCTACATAATGCCTTTTTAAAAAATGATTTTTAGTCTAAACTTAGGTTGAGTATATAAACCCTGCCATGTAGCTTGAGATGCCTGAAAAGACTGGTAAGTGCTTTTCTTAATCATTCAGTAACCATTTGAGTGCCTACTGCAGCCAAGGCACTGGAGGGATCAAAGATGTGTAAATTGGAGTCCCTGCAAGTTCACAAGCTATTTGGAGAGATAAGGTTAGTATACATAGAACTGTAATATAAGGTTGTGTTGGAGCATTGTCCTTAAAGATGGTAACATGGTGAGCAGTTCAAGGATACCTGCCAGCCACAGAACAAGGCAGCAAATGCTCCTGAGATGGAACCATCACAGCCTCAGACATAGGACTAAAGAAGTCAAGAGTGATTAAAAAGCCAGGGGCAGGAGACAGTAATTTTGTGTTTCAGCAGCAGGCATCTCGATACAGTAATTTGAGAGCTTTACTACTTTTAAGAAATTAAAAATTAAAATGAACCTAAATTTTCACCAGCTCATGGCTTTTTGACAGCCAGCCAAGAATGGATTTCCTGTTTTGCAGTTTGTACTTTCTATTCCTCCCAAACTGTCTGAACTCATTACTTTGCTATTCTTATGACCAAAGTGAGTTTCAAGTTGAAGTGACTCTCCTGCTCTCATTTCTTTTCATTCTTTACTTTGGTTTTGCGCAGTCTGTTAGGCAACTCCATGCTTTACATTTCCAGCAGGAGGGCCACATTAGCTAATTTCATGGAATCCATGAAACATTGATGATTTGAAGTTGAAGGGGCCGTGGTGATATAGGCTAACCCCATCATTTTATGGATAAGGAAGCTGAGCCCAGACAGGGAGAATTTCTCGCCCAGCTTAATGCAGTTGGTCAGAGGCAGACAGGGGAGTAAGATCCATGTTTTCTTTCTTTCTTGAGACAGAGTCTCACTCTGTCGCCCAGGCTGGAGCGCAGTGGCGTGATCTCAGCTCACTGCAACCTCTGCCTCCCAGGTTCAAGCAATTCTCCTGCCTCAGCCTCCTGAGTAGCTGGGATTACAGGCACCTGCCACCACGCCCGACTAATTTTTGTATTTTTAGTAGAGACAGGGTTTCACCATGTTGGTCAGGCTGGTCTCCTGACCTCGTGATCCACCCACCTTGGTCTCCGAAAGTGCTGGGATTACAGGCGTGAGCCACCGCGCCCTGCCATCATACTATTGTTGAAATGAGGGAATGACGAAATCAGCTCAGGTTTTATGAGAGGAAACTCGGTAAATTCCCTTTGCTCAGGAAGTCACTTTACCCTTGAGCCCTAGTTGTTTCATTTATTAAATTCTTGAGAAGATTCAATGCCATTAATACCTAAACCCAGGCATATGTTCTTTCGTCACCTCACCCTTAATAACAGAACTGTTTTGTTAACATGATTAGGCGTCTGAGATGGATGTTGGTGAATCATATTTTCCTAACCGTTCCCGCACTCCATCCAGTGTTTGTCAGGGCCCAGACTGGAAGGACCTCCATTTAGCCTGTTCAGAGGATACGGAAAATGTTCCTGTGCTCCAGAGCCCTTCCAGGCGAACGTGATGTGGCCTCCTGGGACAATCACTAGAGTAGCAGAGGTCCTAGGTTTGCCTTCTTACTCCCATCACTCGCTAGCTGTGTAACGGGGCAAATCATTTAATTTCTGACTCTCTGTTTTCATCTGTAAAATAGGGATAATGCATACCTTTTCTACTATACGAGGTGTTACCAAATGAGATTTTGGCGGGGAAGATGATTTGTGAATTATAATAATACATCGAGTATTTTCCAAATGACCAAATCCCCAGGGTACACTGACAGTACTTTTCTATTAAGATAGGACCCAGAGGGACAGCCAAGTGATTTTTTTTTTCTACCTAGGGTTACACTTTGGGTTCTTTGTGTTTTGTTTTGTTTGAGACAGAGTTTTGCTCTTGTTGCCCAGGCTAGAGTGCAATGGCACGATCTCAGCTCACTGCAGCCTCCACCTCCCAGGTTCAAGCAGTTCTGCCTCAGCCTCCCAAGTAGCTGGGATTACAGTAGGCTGCCTCCATGCCTGGCTAATCTTTTGTATTTTTGGTAGAGACAGGGTTTCACCATGTTGGTCAGGGTGGTCTTGAACTCTTGACTTCAGGTGATCCGCCCACCCTCGACCTCCCAAAGTGCTGGGATTACAGGCGTGAGCCACTGTGCCTGGCCTATGGTTACACTTTTGATTAGTCATTTGTACTTGGAAGTAGAGGTTTACAGAAAAATAAAAGGCACCCTTATTAGGCCCCCAGGCCTGAGTTCAGAGCCAGAGCCTAAGTGGCTGGACCACACCCTTCCTGCCCTTCCAGGTTCTACCAACTCTTACACCAGGATGGAAGTATTTCTGGCATGATTTTGAAGATGAAGTGTGAGGATTGATTGGTTTCTTTTAGCACTGTTTTTGTTGTTTTCTTTAAACATATAATGATGTCTAGACGTGTGTCACTACCCCAACTTAATAATATTTTATCTTTTCTTTGATGTTGCTTCAAAAGTAGCACCTTTTTGTTTAGCCTTTTTTTTTTTTTTTTTTTTTTTTTTAGCAACGGTAGGTGTTTGGTCATGCTGAAGTAAATTTAGAATTTGAGAAATGGTTTAAAATTGTTGCCAAGAATCATGAAAAATTTGGCAAGAGTCAATTGCTCCCTTATTAACATAAATTATATTTAAAAATATATGTCTACACATTTTAGAACAGTTTCATATTCCATCCTCTATGCAAAAATTCTTTGTGGTTTGGGAGAACATATGTGTTTAAAATGGAGAGGGAGGCCAGGCGCGATGGCTCACACCTATAATCCCAGCACTTTGGGAGGCCAAGGCAGGCAGATCACCTGAGGTTGGGAGTTCAAGACCAGCCTGGCCAACACGGTGAAACTCCATCTCTACTAAAAATACAAAAATTGGCCGGGCACGGTGGCTCATGCCTGTAATCCCAGCACTTTGGGAGGCCAAGGTGGGCAGATCACCTGAGGTCAGGAGTTCGAGACCAGCCTGACCAACATGGAGAAACCCCGTCTCTACTAAAAATACAAAATTAGCCGGGCGTGGTGGCACGTGCCTGTAGACCCAGCTACTCAGGAGGCTGAGGCAGGAGAATTGCTTGAACCCAGGAGGCAGAGGTTGCAGTGAGCTGAAATGGTGCCATTGCACTCCAGCCTGAGCAACAGGAGTGAAACTCTGTCTCAAAAAATATATATATTAGCCCACTATGGTGGTGGGTGCCTGTAATCCCAGCTACTAGGGAGGCTGAGGCAGGAGAATCACTCAAACCTGGAAGGCGGAGGCTGCAGTGAGCCAAGATTGCACCGCTGCACTCCAGTCTGGGCAACATAGTGAGACTCCATCTCAAAAACAATAACAACAAAATGGAGATGGGAGACTAAAGCAAATGTTGTGTGTTACTTTTCCCCCGGCCCTTTTATTTCAACTTTCTCTCAAGAGTTGAGTGGATGAAATTAATTGCAGAAGATTCATAATTTTCAAAGGAAAGCACAACATAAAACATTGTAAATAATACTTATCACAGTACAGTTAACTAGAAATAACCTAATGCCGACGTAAGGAGCTGTTTAAATCATGTTGCTGCATCCAAATGAAGTAAAATCAATTTTGTTTTCAAAATATATGCCTAGAAAAGAGACAGAAAAGAACAAAATCACTAGCATTGCTTGCCTCTAGATGGTAATTACAAGTCATCTTATTTTTCTTTTTCCTTTTCAGCATTTTTTCCAATGAAAATGTAATAGTGTAGTAAAAAGAAACAATGGAAGTTAATTTAATAGCAGAAGATAATGGCCAGAATATTATGTTACAAGAAAAAAAAAAAAAAACAGGATTTGAAACAACTGTATATAGAAAAAAGCCTGGTAGGAAACAGACCAAGATGTTGAAAGTGATTATTTCTTTTACAATATTGTGTCTTCCAACTTTTCCATAAACAGCATGTATTACTTTTATAATCAGAAAAAAAAAAAGATATTTGAGGGCATCATTGTCAGAAGTGTTAGTACTTCCTTCAAATATAATTTAGTGCACACACACACACTTTTTTTAAGTTATTCAGGGTCAGGGGAAATGAAGTCAGCTAGATTTATTAAAACATTGAAGCTATTATGAATCAATGAAAATCAGTGAGTTGACACAGAAAGTTGTGATTGTTTTCATTGTGCAGGACAGAGCACTGATCATTCCGTGTATAAAACTCTAACCTCCTTTTGTATAGGTGCTCACAGTGACAGCATGGGGAAATGAAAAGGGAGCATTGATTTTGATTCTTCCCACATAGAAAAGTGGAAGCCTAGGGTATTAATGCTCTGGGGTCCCACACCGGTTAGAAAAAGCCCCACTGTTCTTCTATGCCCAGCTGCTCCAAGCAAAGCTTTCTTTCAGGCTGTCCCTGCTTCAGTTAGAATCCCATCTCAGTGAAATGTATTGGCCCTCTTTTCCCAACTCCCACTGCCCCCGAGCCAGCTCCAAAAGAAGGGGATATTCCAGTAGCTGAGGATGCTCAGCAGCTACTAATACTGCCACCCCCATGAATCCAGTCAAGATTCCATTTCAGTTTCTGTCAGGATGTTGACATGGTTTCCATGGTTTCTTTACACCGTCCACAGTGTGGTACTACTGTGGGTTGCCACTCCAAAACAGAACAAGCAGAGCAGATATTTTGTCAAAGTAAACCTGTATTTGAGGAAGGGTGAGTTAAGAAGCTAAGTGTGACTTTGTCCAAGCTGCAGACGCTTTTCAACAACAGGTTGAAAAAGTAGTTCAGCCAGATTCAACCAGATTGCACAGGCATTTTCAGCTCCTGTTTTTTGTCCTGATGTTAGCTGCTTGAGCAAAAAGACTCAGCAACCTAACCTTCCTGCAGGGAAGAGAATTAAACAGTAATAATGAATGATTATTTATGCTACACCAGTGCTTCTCAAATGGTATGTCCAGATTGCCTGGTGATTGTGTTTTAACAGATTCTGATTAAATCAAGATGGGAGCAATGATTCTGTATTTCCAACAAGCTCCCAGGTGCTGCTGGTGCTTCTGGTGGGTGGACCCCACGGGAGCAAGGTGCTGTGTCTTAGGGAAGTACAGGTTGCTAGGTAAGAGTAAGCACTAGAAACATTAAACTGGTGGTGGAAGGAAAGGTTATTGTAGGAAATGACCTTTAAGGGTAAACCCCAAGGATGAGTAAGAGCTTAGCAGAGAGGATCGGGCACAGTGGCTCACACCTGTAATCCCAGCACTTTAGGAAGGCCGAGACGGGAGGATCACCTGAGATCAGGAGTTTGAGACCAGCTTGGCCAATATGGCGAAACCCCGTCTCTCCTAAAAATGCAAAAATTAGCCAGGCATGGTGGTATGCGCCTGAAATCCCAGCTACTCGGGAGGCTGAGGTAGGAGAATCGCTTGTATCTGGGAGACGGAGGTTGTAGTGAGCCGAGATCACGCCATTGCACTCTAGCCTGGAGGACAGAGTGAGACTCCATCTCAAAACAATTTTAAAAAAATTAAAAAAGAGTTTAGCAGAGAGGAGTGTCTGAGGTATTTCCCGTAGACCTGTGAAATTGTTGCAGGAGTCCAGGAGAGATAGGTGTCCTGGAGTGTGGTAATGGAAATGAATTAGGAGAAGAAGCTACAATGGGGCCATAATTATTAGTTCATACACATAAACTTCCGTGAGTGATTGGTTATGTGGGGGCAATAAGGGACAGGGAGGAGTTGAGAATTACACCAGGTTCCGACTGAGTGATGGAGCCCTTTACTAGGATGGAGGCACAGGGGATACAAAAAACTTGTTATAGCCTGATGGGTTCTTCTTGCCTGCTGCCCAGAAATGCCAATGCACTGAGAACAGCCGAAGTGTTGCAGCAGAGAAAGAATTTTTTTTTTTTTTTGAGATGGAGACTCGCTCTGTCGCCCAGGCTGGAGTGCAGTGGCACAAGCTCCGCTCACTGCAAGCTCTGCCTCCTGGGTTCACGCCATTCTCCTGCCTCAGCCTCCTGAGTAGCTGGAACTACAGGCGCCTGCCACCACACCTGGCTTTTTTGTATTTTTAGTAGAGACGGGGTTTCACCCCATTAGCCAGGATGGTCTTGATCTCCTGACCTCGTGATCTGCCTGCCTCGGCCTCCCAAAGTGCTGGGATTACAGGCGTGAGCCACAGCACCCGGCTGAGAAAGAATTTAATAATCAAAATGCCAGCCAAGCAGAAGGACTGGAAATCATTCTCAAATCTGCCTCCCTGAGAATTCAGAGGCTAGAGTTATTTTAATTTAATTTAATTTTATTTTATTTATTTTAATTTTATTTTCGAGACAGATTCTCGCTCTGTCACCAGGCTGGAGTGCATGGTGCGATCTCAGCTCACTGCAACCGCTGCTTCCTGGGTTCAAGCGATTCTCCTGCCTCAGCCTCCCGCGTAGCTGAGACTACAGGCATGCACCACCACACACAGCTAATTTTTGTATTTTTAGTAGAGACGGGGTTTCACCATGTTGGCCAGGATGGTCTTGATCTCTTGACCTCGCAATCCGCCCACCTTGGCCTCCCAAAGTGCTGGGATTACAGGTGTGAGCCACTGCGCCCCGCTGAGGCTAGAGTTTTTTTGTTTTGTTTTGTTTTGTTTTTGAGACGGAGTCTTGCTCTGTCACCCAGGCTGGAGTGCAGTGGTGCGATCTCAGCTCACTGCTCCCAGGTTCACACCACTCTCCTGCCTCAGCCTCCCGAGTAGCTGGGACTACAGGCGCCCGCCACCACGCCCAGCTATTTTTTTTGTATTTTTAGTAGAGATGGGGTTTCACCGTGTTAGCCAGGATAGTCTCGATCTCCTGACCGCGTGATCCGCCCGCCTCAGCCTCCCCAAAGTGCTGGGATTACAGGCATGAGCCACCGTGCCCGTCCCTCTGAGGCTAGAGTTTTTAAAGGAAAGCTGGGTGGGCAGGTGGCTAGGGAATGGGTAATGCTGACTGAGTTGGGGATGAGATTATAAAGGGTTAAAGTTGTCTTCTTGCACTAAGTCATTTCCTGGGTGGGGGTCACAAGACCAGTTGGGTCAGTTTCTGGGTTATGGGTTGCCCATCTGAGTGGCACCAGCCGGAAATACAAGGTCTGAAAGATACCTCAAACACCAGTCTTAGGTTCTACAATAGTGACGTTATCTATAGGAACAATTGAGGGGGTTACAAATCTTGTGACCTCCAGCTACATGACTCCTGGACCATAATTCTGACCTTGTGGCTAATCTGTTAGTTTTATGAAGGCAGTTTAGTTCCTGTGTGATGAAGAGGTTCGTTATCGTTGTTTAAAGTTAAACTATAAACTAAATTCCTCCCATAGTTTTCTTGCCCTATACCCAGGAATGAGCAAAGATGGTCAGCTGGTGAGGTTAGAAGCAAGATGGAGTCAGCAATGCTGGATTTCTGTCACGATCATAATCTTTGCAAAGGTGGTTTCAAGCTTAGGGACACAGTGGAGTCCAGCTGTGGACAAAGAGTTGCAGGGACCTGAGGTGTCCATGCGGGGACACCCCCAGTGGGCAATTGTTATTTGGGCCTGGAGGTTAAGAAGGACCAGGCTGGAGGTTAGAATGTGGGCACCAATGCAGAGATAATGGAAGCTGTGGGTGTGGATAAGGGCCAGGAAGAATGTGTGTAGAGTGAGAGGAGAGGCTGTCTAAGCTGCAGGCCTGAGGAGCACCCACTTTTAAGGGTGGACAAGGGAAGAGGAGGACTCTGTAAGGGGCAGCCATTGTAAATGGCCCTGGTTTGGATAGCTGTCGGCACCACCCTCACCCCCAGCTTATTAAGTATTTTACATTACATTATCCTAGGAAGTAAGTGGGACACATATTGTCCCTCTTTTATAGCTGGATAAACAGATCAACAGTACATCAAACCTACTCTCATTCCAACAGCTTGGCTGCCCTTCAGCTGGTATGTTTACAGGGACTCCAACCAGCCCTCACTCACCCAACCCGCCAAGCTGCCCATTTCTGAGATTCTAGGAGCCGCTTACAGCTGGTTTTTTTTTTTCCTACTTTTTCATCATTATTATCAGTCCTGTGGCTAACAATAATACCTAACACATAGCAGTTCCACATACGGATGTTACTTTTTTTTTTTTTTTGAGACAGAGTCTCGCTCTGTTGCCCAGGCTGGAGTGCAGTGGCACAAGCTTGGCTCACTGCAACCTCTGACTCCTGGGTTCAAGCGATTCTCCTGTCTCAGCCTCCTGAGTAGCTGGGATTACAGACATGCGCCACCACGCCTGGCTAATTTTTTGTATTTTTAGTAGAGATGGAGTTTCACCATGTTGGTCAAGCTCGTCTCGAACTCCTAACCTCAGGTGATCCACACGCCTCAGCCTCCCAAAGTGCTGGGATTACAGGCGTGAGCCACCGTGCCTGGCCTTTTTTTTTTTTTTTTTTTGAGACGTAGTTCTGCTCTTGTCACCTAGGCTGGAGTGCAATGGTGTGATCGTGACTCACTGCGACTTCCACCTCCGGGGTTCAAGTGATTCTCCTGCCTCAGCCTCCCAGGTAGTTGAGATTACAGGCATGCGCCACCATGCCTGGCTAATTTTGTATTTTTTTTTTTTTTGAGATGGCATCTCGCTCTGTCACCCAGGCTGGAGTGCAGTGGCGTGATCTCTGCTCACTGCAAGCTCCACCTCCCGGGTTCACACCATTCTCCTGCCTCAGCCTCCCGAGTAGCTGGGACTACAGGCGCCCGCCACCACGCCTGGCTAATATTTTGTATTTTTAGTAGAGACAGGGTTTCACCGTGTTAGCCAGGATGGTCTTGATCTCCTGACCTCGTGATCCACCCACCTCGGCCTCCCAAAGTGCTGGGATTACAGGCGTGAGCCACTATGCCCGGCCTAATTTTGTATTTTTAATAGAGATGGGGTTTCTCCATGTTGGTCAGGCTGGTCTCAAACTCCTGACCTCAGGTGATCCTTCTGCCTTGGCCCCACAAAGTGCTGGGATTACATGCGTGAGCCACAGCGCCCAGCCTTGAAATTCTTAGTAATTTTTGAACAAGGTCCCTGCATTTTCATTTTGCACTTAGCCCCACAAATTATGCAGCTAGTACTGCATACTATAAGGAGACTCTCTAGTCAATCAGCAGGTCCTAATTGGGATCCACACCTATCTGTAAACCCTCTGAAAGCACCTGCACGATTAGGGGTGTGTGTTTTTCTGGAGAGCAAGTCTATGGCTTTTGTCAGACCCGAAACCAAGTTCAGAGCCGTGGTTATTAATAATAACAAGGTCACCCAGGCTGGAGTGCAATGGCATGATCTTGTCTCAGTGCAACCTCCGCCTGCCGGGTTCAAGCAATTCTCCTGCCTCAGCCTCCTGAGTAGCTGGGACTGCAGGTACGTGCCACCATGCCCAGCTAATTTTTTGTGTTTTTAGTAGAGATGGGGTTTCACCATGCTGGTCAGGCTGGTCTCGAACTCCTGACCTCATGATCTACCTGCCTCGGCCTCCCAGAGTGCTGGGATTACAGGCGTGAGCCACTGTGCCCGGCCCAACAATAGCCATCTTTTACCTAGTGCTTATTGTGTGCCAGGGCCTAAGGACATTATGTAACTGTGATAAGGACAGGAGGCAGGGAAATACTGGGTAGAAGAGAGCCGTTCTCTGGCAAAGGCCCACCCACAACCCTGGGCCTGGGGCCCTAAATGAGAACTTCACATCCCTGTTTTCCCACCTAAACGTTGCTTTTTCCAAAACCACCGTGGCCTGCCAGACCCCCCATCCTATACCCATAAGAACCCCAAACTCCACTGGCAGAAAAGCAGAGCAGAGGAGAGAAGAGAAGAAGGATCTGAACATCAAAGAGGCAGCTGGTCGGCTGCTTAGTCTGCAGCCAAACTCCTTCCCACTCTATCCACTTTCCTCCTCCCCATCCCGCTGAAAGCCACCTTCGTCTCTCAAGAAAACCTCCACATTCACCATCCTTCAAGTCTGTGTGACCTGATTCTTCTTGGATGCTGGACAAGAACCCAGGTGCCAAGAGGGCAGGGTGTAAAAGGCTGTCACCCTGACTTTCCACTGAGCTGGTTAACACTTAGCTGTCCACGGACGGCAAGGGCTAAAAGAGCATTAATTGTAACACACCCCTAGAGGCTACCGGTGGGGCCCGAGTCCAAAAGCGCTCGCTCTGGCCCCAGCACCCGCTCACCTGTGTGCTCTCCCTCCAGCAAGGGGTTTGAGTAAGCAAGCCACACCCCTGTCACAAGTCCCCTGAAGGGGTCCAGGGAACTCTCCCATCTCAACTGTTATAGGTTCATTACCTGATGCACACAGCAAGTCAATACATCGTGACACCAGGTTGCAGCAGACAAACAGGTTTAATCATAGGGTCACAAAACAAGGAGATGAGAGAGAAGCTTAAATCCATTTCCCTGAGGAGTTTGGGGCTAGGGTTTCTAAGGGTTTTGGAGTGGGCCAAAGTGTGGAGATGGCGGATGGGTTGAAGAGTGCAGAGTGAAGTCATGGGACAGAGAGCTGAAGAAGCTGGATTGTCATGCTGATCCCGTTCCTCTGTGGGGGTCTTCAAACTGGGAGCTGGAGTTGGGGTCTGGAAAACATCTTAAGTGAGCCTTAAACGAAAGTCTTATGATTCTAATGTCAGAGATCCTGTCTATAAGAACAATGGGGATGGAAATCAATTTTTTTTTTTTTTAAAGACGGAGTTGCCCAGGCTGGAGTGCAGTGGCACGATCTTAGCTCACTGCAAACTCTGCCTCCTGGATTCAAGCGATTCTCCTGCCTCAGCCTCCCAAGTAGCTGGGATTACAGGCACCTGCCACCACACCCAGCTAATTTTTGAATTTTTAGTAGATACCGGGTTTCACCATATTGGCCAGGCTGATCTCGAACTCCTGACCTCATGATCTGCCCATCTCAGCCTCCCAAAGTGCTGGGATTACAGGTGTGAGCCACCACAGCCGGCTGGAAATCAATTCTTAAGTGGTCTTATGGCCCTGATGTCAGAAGTCCTACCTGTAGGAACAACAGGGATGCAAATGGTCAGTGTCTAGTGCTCCATGACTTTTTTTTTTTTTTGAGATGGAGTCTCACTCTGTCGCCCAGGCTGGAGTGCAGTGGCACAATCTCGGCTCACTGCAACCTCTACCTTTCGGGTTCAAGCAATTCTCCTGCCTCAGCCTCCCAAGTAGCTGGGACTACAGGCGTGTGCCACCATGCCCAGCTAATTTTTGTATTTTTAGTAGAAACGGGGTTTCACCATGCTGGACAGGCTGGTTTTGAACTCCTGACCTCAGGTGATCCGCCCACCTCTGCCTCCCAAAGTGTTGGGATTACAGGCATGAGCTACTGCGCCCTGCCATGCTCCATGACTTTTAGCAACAAGGAAGTGGGGCCAGAGGGCAGCCTGATGAATGCTTAATTATATTTCTGTTCAGAACCTGGCATGCAATTCTTGTCAACCCTGTGGGGACAGTTTTAGTTATATTAGTTGCCTTATGCTTCACCAGATTTTAATTGGATTGGGGCAGGGCAGAGAGTAGTATTATACATTTCCTGCCTTCTTAATACTCCCAACCCCTCTGTTCCTCACCCAGAGAAGAGACAAAAAACCCACGTACTGGGTCCTCCCTTCTCCCATGGTGTTCACAGGAGCCTGAACCTGTGTCATTACTCCCTTTGTTGGGAGGAGGGGAGAACCACCCCCTACTTTGTCCTAATCCCTACTTCAAGTCCCACCATTACTCCCAATTTTCCCAAAGATGGTTTCTTCTTTCGCCAAGCTGGGGAGAGGTGACCGGGTAAGTAGACAAGAGACCCCCTCTTTATATTATTTATTTATTCATTTATTTTTTGAGACAGAGTTTCGCTCTTGTAGCCCAGGCTGGAGTGCAATGACGACATCTTGGCTCACCGCAACCTCCGCCTCCTGGGTTCAAGTGATTCTCCTGCCTCAGCCTCCCGAGTAGCTGGGATTACAGGCATGTGCCACCAGCCCCGGCTAATTTTATATTTTTCAGTAGTGACAGGGTTTCCTCATGTTGGTCAGACTAGTTTCGAACTCCCGACCTCAGGTGATCCGCCCGCCTCAGCCTCCTAAAGTGCTGGGATTACAGGCGTGAGCCACTGCGCCCAGCTATTTTTTTGAGACTATTGCTCAGGCTGGAGTGCAGTGGTGTGATCATAGCTCACTGCAACTTCAACCTCCCGGGCTCAAGCGGTCTTCCCACCTCGGCCTCCCGAGTAGCTGGGACTACAGGCATGTGCCACCACACCCCACTAATTTTTTAATTTTTTGTAGAGACAAGGTCTCGTTATGTTGCCCAGGCTGGTCTTGAACTTCTGGTCTCAAGGGATCCTCCCGCCTCAGCCTTCCAAAATGTTGGGATTACAGGTGTGAGCCACCACACCCAGCCTAAGACTGGCTGTCATGCTGATGGGTTGTCATGGCATCAGGAAAAGACTGTAGCCAGCTCACCTGTGGCCAGAATCCCTCTGGCTTTATCTGTTGGTAGATCCTGAGTTATGGGGACTGAGTAATGAGAAGGAGACTTGGTCCTTCCTCCTGGTACTGCCTCTCTTAACATAGGACAGGAGCTACAGCTGGCATTCAGGTCTGTTGATGTGCTTTATGTCCCACTGTTGCGGTTTCAGTATGTTGTACCCATTTATTTTATACTTTTCATCTTGGAGTCTGGACCCTGTGAAAACAAGATGAAAACTCAAACTTAAAAAAAACTGTTGGCCATAGTCCCAAGTTTTGCTGTCACGTAAGGGAAATCTATGACTTTGTGGATTTGTGGGTTAAAAAAATACTTTGGATAATAGGATGCTGTAACTTCATCATCAATTCTCCGAACTTCAGCAGCCTCTCTGAACAGCTGACTTCCTTCACTTGGGAATCCAGCTTCACCGTGTTCATCGGATTGGGTTCTTTGGTCCACGCCTTCGTTTGTATTTCAATAAACTATTCTCAAGGCTACAGGTCTTGATCTTCTCATCGATCTGTTCCTCCACTTTCTGTTTTTATTGTCCTACTTCTGACCTCATCAACAGAATGTCTTACTGTACTTATCATTTGTTAATATCTTCTACAACAAATGCTAGGTTGTTCTCACTCCTTAGCTTCCTGGTTTGCTATCAGTTAGAGTTGCTGATGCTACCAGTGTATGTTCAGCTCAGCACTGACAAGATAAAACAAAACAAAAAAGCCATAGGAGCTATTAGTTGTCCTAGGAGTTTCCAGTCTTAGTGAAACAGTCAAAACAATTTTGAGAGGAATGCTGCCTTGGAAGACAACGGAATCCCAAAGCCCTCTGAGTCGCTGGCTGCCTTCTCTTTGCCATGCTAATTTCCCTTCTCTGCTGGTTCTCTACTAAGAAGCTTCCAAGCACATTCCTCCCTGGAAAGTGGAGAAGGGTGGGGCATCTATTTTTAAAATTTATTTATTTATTTATTGAGACTGAGTCTCACTCTTGTTGCCCAGGCTGGAGTGCAGTGGTGCGGTCTCGGCTCACTGCAACCTCCGCCTCCCGGGTTCCAGCAATTCTCCTGCCTCAGCCTCCCAAGTAGCTGGAATTGCAGGTGCCTGCCACCACACCCAGCTAAATTTTTCTATTTTTAATAGAGACGGGGATTTCACCATGTTGGCCAGGCTGGTCTCAAACTCTTGAACTTGTGATCTGCCTGCCTCAGCCTCCCAAATCGCTGGGATTATAGGCGTGAGCCACCGCGCCCGGTCTAAATTTTATTTTAAATACAGACAGGGTTTCCCCATGTTGCTCAGGCTGGTCTTAAACGCCTGGGTCAAGTAATCCTTCTGCCTCAGCCTCCCAAAATGCTGTGATTACAGGCTTGAGCCACCATGCCCAGCTGGGGGTATCTATTATGCATCAGGCCCTGCATTTAATCCTCAGAATCAACCTGTGAGGCAAGTTATTACAGAAATTAAGGAACAAACAGGTTAATTACTTACCCAAGTAAGTTTTTCTAGCAAAAAGGTGGTGCTGAAATGCATATACGTCCTGCTCTTAACAACCCTCTAGGGGCTCCCTTCTGATGAACTCTGTGTTGGATTGTGGGGTCAGTCTCCTCCACTAGGTTCTGAGTTCCTCCAGGGCAAGGATTGTATCTTCAGGGCACACATTAGGCACTCCACAGATGTCAGTTCATTTCTCTCCCTTTCCTATTCCTAACCCCCACCCATCACTAAACACAGGCTGGAAAATGGTTATCTAATGAAGTGCTTTGCATTCTTTCTTCATAACTCAAGGATTTGTGTTTATGCCCACGTGATTTTATTGAAGAAATAATATCAACACACGATATGAATAATACAAAGCAGTAAGTACATTAAGTGCTTAGTTCGGCGGTAGAGGAAAGGAGATTAATGAGGGCAGAAATAGACATGGTAGAAATAGATTCCATGAAAGAGGTGAGATCTTGGGCCATGGAGGTTGAACAGAATTCAGATATTAATCTGTCCATTCAGAACACAAGCAGGCTCCTATCCTACGGCAGGACTGGTGCTAGGTATGCGAAATGGGGTGGAATGATGAATCAGGGTAAATAAATGGGAGACTAGAGAAGGATATTTGGGACCAATTGTAGTGCTTTCTGTGGAAGTAAGAAACCGAGGCTCAGAGCTGTCACACGAAGAACACTGTGTCCTCTTGAGAGACCAGGCAGTGGGAAGAACTGACCTTTCTTCTTTCCCCAAAGAATTATTTTATTTTATTTCATTTTTTAAGATTAGTCAAGTGCAGTAGTCAGGCAAAAGAGCAGAACAAGGAGTTCTACCTGTAACTAACTATGAACAATTGAGATAATTCACTACCTTTGGACCAGCCCAAAGAATTTTTTTTTTTTGAGATGGAGTTTTGCTTTTGTTGAGTTTTGCTCTTGTTGCCCAGGCTGGAGTGCAATGGTGTGATCTCAGCTCACTGCAATCTCTGCCTCCCAGGTTCAAGCGATTCTCATGCCTCAGCCTCCCGAGTAGCTGGGATTACAGACACCTGCCATCACGCCTGGCTAATTTTTGTATTTTTAGTAGAGATGGGGGTTTCACTATGTTGGTCAGGCTGGTCTTGAACTCTTGACCTCAAGTGATCCATCCGCCTCGGCCTCCCCAAAGTACTGGGATTACAGGCATGAGCCACCATGCCCAGCCCCAAATAATATTTTTGGTAAGATGAATGAAGGATAGAGGCCAATTGCTAACCGTCAATCTATCTCTTTTCAATTCACTCCAGTCTTCTCAGAAAGAAAATCAGTTCTTAAGTGTCAGAAGGACACAGCTTTTCCTGGAGATCTTCCAGCTTTGAGTTAATTTATCTCATTTCTAAAGCTGTGAAGTCTTATTTAACAAATCACACAGGCCTAGAGGGGTCCGGAAAGAAAACATTTAGGCTTGAAATGATAACACGCTCTTAAAAGATGTCTATGTGAGCAGCAGACAGAGCTTAATCTACTGTAATGAAGATTTACACACAGCGCAAATTTATGACCTACAGGTCATATGGAAAGTTAGGACCTGTGCCAACCATTTTAATTCTTTCAGGATGTGGGCTCAGTGTTGAAGTTAAAAAGATCATAGAGAATACCCAGTTTTAGTTCTGATCCCTTGTGGTGAAGAAACTGGAACTCAGAGAGGTCACCTTGGATCTTATAGTTAGTGGTAAAGCTCAAATTGGGGTCTTGGCTCCAAGAACAGTGTTCCAAACACATGAAGGTTTAAAGTAGGTAAAATGCCTGCACATACAAAGGATATCTCTGGAAGAAGACACAGAATGTGGGTAACTGTGGTTGCCTCTGAGAAGGCAAAATGAGTAGCCAAGAAACAGGAAAAGGACAGAGACTTGATATTCACTGAATACTTTCTTGTGCCTTTTGAATTTTGTACCATCTATATATATGTTAGGTAATCGAAAATAAAAAAATTATTTTAAGAATTAAAAGGAGTTCTTGCTTTGTTTCCCCCATTGTATCATATTTGTGTAAAGCGTGTTTTTCTGACTCATGCTCTTCCAGTATGTAAATTATTCCCAGGAACCAGGTTAAACACTTCGGAAGTGGCGATGCCAGTTGGTTACTACTTTGTGGCTAGAACAAGAAGCCAGTGATATTACAGAGTTCCAACTTCCTGCCAACTTTGACTGTGACAGAATCTGGCAGGATAAAACCCAGAGAAACACAAATCAATTCAGAGCCAGTGATTTCATTCATTCTGGAGCAGGATATGGTCATTAACAAACCTTGATGGAAAGGTCTCCTTTAGCCAAAACCTCATCCTTTCCAAGACAACGGAAGAGGGAAATGTGGGAATCCAATGTAATTCACTAGTAAACACCTTCAGTGGGCAGAGCCTCACGCTAGGAGACAAACCTGGCTGCCCCCTGACCCCAAGGAACTGCCCAGTAGAGGAGATGAACATGCCGGTGTCCAGACAGCAGTGTAACAATGGAAGGTCTAACCATCTGCTGGAGCTTTTTCAAATATAGTATTACAAGAGAGGATGGTCTGTCATGTATGCCGGGGAGATTTAATGCATGAATCTCATGTGAAGGAGTCGGGGGAACTTGGCTCAAACTTCCCAAGCTAGTTTTCCTCTTTTTCAATTTTAAATTCCAGTTGATGTGGAAAATTAGAATGTGGTATGTTAGACTTAAAAAAATTATAATCCTGGTACTCACTTTGCAGGAGGGGGAATACTCATTCCTTCATTGGGCATGGAGGCCCTACTATGTGGTTGGTATTGTGGCGGTTACAGAGGAGAGATTTATGCTTTTACTTTCCTGTTAGGTATCTACATATAGCTATCTTTCATTTTGTGTACAGAAGTATTATTTTAGTGGCTGTTAACCTGCTAAAGTCTAGTTATCTGTACTTGCTATTTAGTCTGCAGTACATCTTCCAAATGATGCCCTTAAACAATTTAATAATTCAACTATTGATTAAGTGCTTACTATATGCCAGGCACTATGATAAATGCTTTATATGAATTATTTCACTTAGTTCTCACATCAACCCCAGAAGGTACTAACAGAAGAGGAAATTGAGCTTCACAGAGGTTAATTTGTGTTGCTTTACACGTGGTGAAACAAGGATTCAAATCCAGACTATTCATTCAACCAGTATGTAATGACTGTCTATGTGCCGGGCATGGAAGGTACAGGATAAACACTGCCCAGTCCCTGCTCTCCTGATGATTCTGATCTGTGGCTCTTTTTGATTCCAAAGTCCATGGTTTTGACAATGACACTATACTACTTCTCTAAATCTGTGCAAAAGCGAGTCACATTTTCAAAGGCAATTCCTCCTAACAGAAACCTGGGCAGGTGTCTTTATTCCCCAGTCCTCCTTTCCCTGTGCTTACTAAAATCAAATTTCTGTTGTGTGTTCAGATCAATTCCGTGCCTTTAAGATGCATAAAAAGCATCTGGAAGAATATAGGCTGTGATAAAACACAAGGGCTCCCGCCCTAGCTAGCTCACTTACTAGCTGCCTGACCTCGGGCAAGTAACTTAACTCCTCTCAGTCTTAATTTTCCTGTCTGAAAAATGGATATATTACTACTGCATGTGCTTGCAGGGAAAACTAATTGAGATGATAAGCCCACCATATAGTACTCGTTCAATAAAGGGACGCTGTTGTTATTAAGAGGATCAGGAAGTGCAAGAAAACGACCATGTGTCACGGGGGTTTGTTTGTCAAGGCGCTTCTGTAGAAGTGGCATTCTGGTTGTACAGTCGTATACGGGTCTCTCTCTTCAAAGGTGCACGCAGTCTGATTGATCCCTGTGTCTCGGAATCCGTGCTAAATAAATATTGAGTCGGTGAATGAATGAACGAACGACAAAAGGCAAGGTTTGTCTCTCACTTAATTAAGACGTTCAGAGGGGGAGGCGGTCCATTACCCACGACATCGATACAATCCCCCTGCTAATCAAGTTAGCCACTTCAAGTTTCAGTGAACTTAAACTACAGAATGGGCAAACGGACACCTCATGCCTCACAGCGCAGTTCTGAGATCTGATAAAACGCTGGATTTGAAGCGTTTGTAAAAAGGAACATCCTCTCCCATCCTGGGCGTGCTGCCGGGTATCGCAGACGGCCCACGCCCACACTGCAGAGGCCGGCACCGAGCCCCCGCTCCGCCCTCTCTTCCTGGTTTTTCCCGGCAATCCGCCCCTCCGGCGACACGTGACAGGGGTGCCCGGCCGGACTCAGCCCCTGATTGGCCGGACTGTGGAACGCCTCGCGATTGGCCCGAGGCCGGCGGGCCCCCGCCTCCCTCCTCCTCCTCGCCGCGGCCCACGTGAGGGGGGCGAGTCACGCGATTTCCGGGAACCCGTCAGGAAGGACATAAACAAAACAAACCCGAGGCAGCATGGAGAGGGGCCGTGGCCCCTGCAGCGGAACCGGACCCAGTCCCTGAGCCGCCCCTACACCCACAGGTGAGCGCCGCCACCCGCTGCCCGGAGCCCCCAGGGGCCTGGGCTGGGGGACGAGCGGAGCGGGGGGCGGAGGGCCGCTTGCCTAGGAGGCAGCAGCGCTGGGGCTCTGGGCCGGGCCGGCGCGGGGCGGGGGCCGGGACCACGGCCGAGTGCTAGGGCGCGCGGGCCTTGGGCCACCGCCTGCAGGTCACGGGGGCTCCGCTCCCCTCCCCCACCCCCGGCCCGGGACGGTTACATAAAAGCGCGGGGCGGCGGTAGATGGGACTCGCGGGCTGGCAGTAGGCTAGGCCGGGGATGGGCAGCGCCGGGCGTCCGTCCTGCCGGGCCGCCCGGCCCTTCCCTGCTGCCTCCGAGCCCGGGGCCGCTGCTGCCGGCAGTCGGCCTGTCAGAGAAGAGAGCGGGTGGGAGGGGCCCGGGAGGGGAGGGGAGGCGAGACTGGCGGGGGAGGAGGGGAGAGAGGGGCGTGTGAGGAAGGGCCGGGGCCGCGGAGGTTGGAGCCAGGCTGGCAGGAGACGGAGAGGCGCGGGCTGGGGCTAGGGGGGTCCGAGCAGGGCGTCTCGGGGGTAGCCGCTCCCCCTTTTGTCCCCGCCTCAGAGGCGACGGGCGAGAGGCCTCCCTCCCGGGATTTGTTTATATGTCTTCTCAAAGTAGCTTGAAGCGGCTCGGGGGCGGAGCCCTCAGAGCTGAGTGGCAGGCTCTGGCGTCCAATGGAGCGGGCGGATGGAGACTTCTGCACCAATGGGCGTGGGGGAGGCGGTGCCGCGGGGGCCACTAATTGGTTAGGCTGTGCCGGAGGTGGGCCGGGCGGGGCAGCCATGTTAGATGGGAGGGGACCAGTGGTGGTGGGTCACTGAGAGGGGAGGAGACAGGGCAAAGGGCGAGGGAGCCGGGCCGGGGGTGTTTCGGGTGTCCGAAGGCGAGTCCGATCGGACCAGGAAGTAGCTCAGGGGAGCCTGACCTCGACCCGCCTTTCTCCTCACACGAGCTGAGGAGGCAGGGAAGTACCGAGGGCGGTCAAGCCTCCCCTGGGGGTGGTTCCTGGGACTAGATGGAGCTCAGTCTCTGGATTCTCCCTCTTTCTCGGCCCTATGCTTCCTGACAGACCTGGCCGCCAAACCCTGTAATCGCCCTCCTTTAACCCAAGAAAGCAAATCTTTCTGCCGTTTCTGAGCTGGCTTGAGCCTTAAGACTACCTTAAGGAGGTACTTGGATAAATAGCGGTCTGAATTTCTGTACCAGGCCTCAGATAAGAGACAGGCAGTGAAGGGGAAGTTTTGCTTTTCTGAATTTTGTAAAAGAAAACGGGACTAGAAAAGCCGAGAAAGTTGAGGGCTGGGCGGGGTTTCTCTCTTTTTTTTTTTTTCTCATCAGGATGCCTTTTAAAGATTAGGCCCCGTGCTTGTCCTAGTCTTAGTAGTAATTTGCCCCTCTTGCTAACATAAGTTGGTAGTCCACATTAATCAGCTTCTTGAGAAAACTGAGCCCAGAGGAAGTTATTTAGTTTCGAAGGTTCTTCGGGACTTTTCTTGCGAATACCCTGCAGGTGAAAAATAGGATCAAGGCCTGGAATTTCTTTTTTTTTTAAAAAAGCAGAAAACAAGGCTTATGTGTAAATCTTGTGATCTGTTGTAAACTAGTTGTCACTTGATTGTACTTTTAAATATCTTTAATCTTTTAATCCAAAATAGGATATACACCAGAGGCAGGGAAAAGTGGTATGAATATTTCGAAAATAACTTATTTTAATCTAATTGTATTATGATTATTTTGGCATCCTTTTGGCCTTGTTAAATGCTTAATTTAGGTTTGTGTTTACATCGTATTACAACCTGTGGCTACGTTGGTATTGTCAAGGGTACCAAGCTATTGATGCATCTTTGGTTAAGTACTTAGGAGTAGGAACATGCCTTAGATAGATCATGCAGGGACTAATCAGTTAGCTGTATTAAGACTTTGCATTATCTTCTGTTTTATTAGCTGGAGAAAAAGAATAATTGGTAAATGATTCATCAATTTTTTTTTTTTTTTTTTTGAGACGGAGTCTCGCTCTGTCACCCAGGCCGGAGGGCAGTGGCGAGATCTCGACTCACTGCAAGCTCCTCCTCCCGGGTTCACGCCGTTCTCCTGCCTCAGCCTCCCAAGTAGCTGGAACTACAGGCGCCCGCCTTTACGCCCGGCTAATTTTTTTTGTATTTTTAGTAAAGACGGGGTTTCACCGTGTTAGCCAGGACGATCTCGATCTCCTGACTTCGTGATCCGCCTGCCTTGGCCTCCGAAAGTGCTAGGATTACAGGCGTGAGCCACCGCGCCCAGCCTCCTTTTTTTTTTTTTTTTTTTTTTTTTTTTTTTAAGATGGAGTCTCCCTCTGTCGCCCAGGCTGGAGTGCAATGGCACGATCTCGGCTCACTGCAACCTCCGCCTGCTGGGTTCAAGCAATTCTCCTGCCTCAGCCTCCCGAGTAGCTGCGACTACAGGCGCGTGCCACCATGCCCGGCTAATTTTTTGTGTTTTTAATACAGACGGGGTTTCACCACATGCTGGTCAGGCTGGTCTCGAACTTCTGGCCTCAGTTGATCCACCCACCTCAGCTTCCAAAGTGCTGGGATTACAGGCGTGAGCTACTGCGCCTAGCCTGATTCATCAATTTTTGTAGTACTTTGGCATGACTGACTCAGTTCTGTTAATAATGATACATAAAAACATAATCCCTGATTATTTGATCAACTTGAATTCTTACGTATAACTTTTGCGGTAAATAAGGGTATTAGCTTATTTATCAGTTCTCATTTTTCTTTTCTTTTCTTTTTTTTTGAGACGGAATTTCGCTCTTGTCGCCCAGGCTGGAGTGCAGTGGGAAGATCTCGGCTCACTGCAATCTCCGCCTCCCGGGTTCAAGCAATTCTCCTGCCTGAGCCTCTGGAGTAGCTGGGATTACAGGTGCCCACCACCACGCCCGGCTAATTTTGTATTTTTGGTAGAGACAGGGTTTCACCATGTTGGCCAGACTGGTCTTGAACTCCTGACCTCAGGTGATCTGCCTGCCTTGGCCTCCCAAAGTGCTGGGATTACAGGCGTGAGCCACCGCGCCTGGCCTATCAATTCTTATTTTATCAGGTGGCATTGTGTTGCTTTTGAAACCCTAGCCCTTACAATGCCCTAATTAGTTTAACAGAGAAGTATACTGAAAATTAAAATAAAAACTTTTCATTGATACCTAGAATATTCCAGGCAGTTTTCATTGTTGCATCGATTGATAAAGTCAATCAGCATTGCTTATATAATGCTCTCTTATTCTAAGAATGGCAAATAGATGCAATAGAACTTATTTGGGTATAATTCCTTCATTTGACTGGTATATCAGCTTTGGGGTTTTTATATTCATAAACATGGAAGAGGCTAAATACCTCCCGAAGAGAGTCTGGATGCTCCATTTACCATCATTCTCTGTCTGTCATGGCAGGTGAAAGCAAGCTTTTATATAGACAATGTTCTATTTAGTTTACAGGGTGGATGTGTGTGGGTTCTAGGATACTAGTGTAAGAAGTAAAGGAATAACTAGCATGGTTCCTGGTGGTGGTTAACTAAATACAAGTGACAGTGAAGTACAGTAAGTTTGTGTGTTGATTCTATTAATATAACTCAGTTTTTAAAAGATAAAGAGAACTGAAATCACTGTTTGCTTTTAAAGCTTAATTTTCAGTCAAGATTGGCATTTATCTATTTATTTAAAAAATACATATATATATATATATTTTTTTTTTTTTTTTTTTTTGAGACAGAGTCTAACTGCATTGCCCAGGCTGGAGTCTGGTGGCATGATCCTGGCGCACTGCAACCTCCGTTTCCTCGGTTCAAGCGATTATCCTGCCTCAGCCTCCTGAGTAGCTAGGATTACAGGCGTGCACCGCTATGCCCAGCTAATTTTTGTATTTTCAGTAGAGACAAGGTTTCACCAAGTTGGCCAGGCTGGTCTTGAACTCCTAATCTTAAATGATCCACCCGCATTGGCCTCCCAAAGAGCTGAGATTACAGGTATGAGCCACTGTGCCCCCTCTAGTTATGTGATTTTGAAATGAATTAGCAGTCGCTTGTTTCCATGTAGCGTTGAACTTGGATTTTTTTTGAGGAACAATTCACTGACACTTTCACCATATTCAGTAGCTCATTTCAGGATAGGTAAACTCTTAGACTAGACATAAATTTGTCAGATAATTGGTTCTGATTATTTTAAGACAAGGGTTGACAGACTTTTTTTTTTTTGGTACAGGATCAAATAGTTAATATTTAGGCTTTTTCAGCCTTATAGTCTCTACCACAACTACTCAACTTTGCAATCTGTAGCATGAAAACAGCTGTAGAAAATATGTTCTACATATTTTTGGGCTGTATTCCAATAAAACTTTATTTACAAGGTCAGGCTGTACCTCTATTTGTGCTTCCACGGCTATAGTTTGTCAGCCCCTGTTGTAAGACATCAGTCAGTGAGGTTTTTTGTTTGTTTGTTTGTTTTTTGAGACGGAGTCTAGTTCTGTCCCCCCGGCTGGAGTGCAGTGGCACTATCTCGGCTCACTGCAACCTCCCCCTCCCGGGTTCAAGCGATTCTCCTGCCTCAGCCTTCCGAGTAGCTGGGATTACAGGTGCCCGCCACCGTGCCTAGCTAAGTTTTGTATTTTTAGTAGAGACGGGGTTTCACTGTGTTGGCCAGGCTGGTCTCAATCTCCTGACCTCGTGATCTGCCCGCCTCGGCCTCCCAACGTGCTGGGATTACAGGCGTGAGCCACCGCGTCTGGCCCAGTCACTGAGTTTTAAGTACTTAGATGTTAAGGTATTTCAGAATATACAAATAGACACTTTAGGTAAATTTGAGCATTTGCAGATTGTACACGTCTCCTGCCTTGAAGAATTTTTAGTACAAGAGCATATGGCAACATTGTATTTTGTAATTTTCCTTCGTTTACATATAAATGTTTTCTTGAAAAGCTGTTTAAAGCAAATATTGGTACAAATCCTGTTGATTTTAGAGATGCATTCTGATTGAAAAAACTTTGGCCCTAAGATATATTCAGGATATGGTCCTCTTGAAGTTTCAAAGCACATTTAGCATATAATCCTTAACAAAACTGTATAGCTGTTTCAAGAGATGATAGTCACGTGAATAGTCAACACATGTAGTTCTTATATTCAAATATGCAGTTAATTTAGAAGCTATTAAGACATTGAGTGCTCATTGCCTGAGATGCTTGAAGAATTAAAGAGAGTAGGATGCTTTTTCCAGGCCCAAAAAGATACAGGTTACCTCCTCTCTTTTTCCGGGGAAAATGTCAAGTGGTGCTAAGTGCCTAGTGAAGCAGAGATGCCGTAATCTAAAAATATAACTGGGAAATACTTAATTTTTTTGCTAACTTTTGCTTTGTTTTTAATGTAATATTTCACCATTTTTGTTGACTTGAACTGGATTTCAAGTGGAAGCATAAAAGTTTAGAAAAGAGAATATATTAACCTTTATGAACTGAGAAACATGTGGCCTGCAATCTTGTTTCTAGTTCTAGCTAACCTAGGGTCAGGCTGGATGACTACAGATAATCTCAGTTTATTAATTTGTAGTGGTAGGGATTAATGATGTTTTCCATCTCACAAGGGGATACTGGGAAATTTTTAGTTAATGTATTCTTAAACTCTTGTACTTTGAATATGCTAATATTTCGGTCTGCTTGAAACCATTTCTCAAATCTGGATTCGATTTTCTCCTGGCTTATTTGTCTTCTCATTAAACTATGAGCTCCTTGAGGTCAGAGTCTGTGTTTTATTTCTATATATTCACTGCCTCACACTGTGCCTGATACCTTTTAGTGCTCTTGAACTGTTTAAATGAATGCATGCATTGCTGAGAACTGCTTATCTGGAAAGTAATCAAGTCTACTATTAGAGATGTTGGGCTTTGCTTAGTTAGGAGGAATTAATCACCGTCTGTTCAAACAAAAAGCCTTCATTCTAAAATTGATCTGTTCTTTTAAGAAAGTTTTTAGAGAAGCTATTTTGATGATGTTTAAAAATCTCTTTAGTTCCTTTGTTAATTTGTTTTCAGATGAACTCCATTAGTTAGACTTGTTGAATATTCCTTGCAGGTATTCAAAAAAAAAAAGTTGTGCTTTGTTCTTTGGATTTGTCCTATTTGGCAAATATGGATGGAATCTCTTATTTCATATAGGTTTGGGATAATTTTTCATCTGCATAGTAGGGTCTTTTTTTTTAGGAGGGCACTGTAAAATCATTCTTTTTTTTTTTTTTTTTTTTTTTTTGAGACAGAGTCTTGCTCTGTCGCCCAGGCTGGAGTGCAGTGGTGGGATCTCGGCTCACTGCAAGCTCCGCCTCCCGGGTTCACGCCATTCTCCTGCCTCAGCCTCTCAAGTAGCTGGGACTACAGGCACCCGCCACTATGCCTGGCTAATCTTTTGTATTTTCAGTAGAGACGGGGTTTCACCGTTTTAGCCAGGATGGTCTCGATCTCCTGACCTCGTGATCCGCCCGCCTCGGCCTCCCAAAGTGCTGGGATTACAGGCGTGAGCCACCGCACCCGGCCTGTAAAATCATTCTTGCTAATAAGTCTGACTCACCTCTGTGGGGTAGGCTAGGATTTAGATGGAGTTTGATGCAGGGTGCTGCAGTAGTATCACCAGCCAAGCCTTATGTGCATTTCACCAATTTATGACCTTTCCTCCAAAATCTATATTGTAACTCTCCTTCCTAAACAGCTTTCTAAACTACTGCTTTCCCTACTTAACTCTTGGCAACTTAAATCATCCTACACTCTGTCCTTTCAACACCAAAACCACTTTTATATCTTTTGGGTATTACTGGTTTTGAGAATTTCCTATGAAAGCCTCACAAATTTGCTGATTTCTTTTTCTCTTTTTTTTTTGAGACAGAGTCTCACGCTGTTGCCCAGGCTGGAGTGCAGTGGCGCGATCTCGGCTCACTGCAACCTCCGCCTCCTGGGTTCAAGCGATTTTCCTGTCTCAGCCTCCTGAGTAGCTGGTATTACAGGAGCACGTCACTACACTCAGCTAATTTTTTGTATTTTTAGTAGAGGTGGAGTTTCGCCATGTTGGCCAGGCTGGTCTTGAACTCCTGACCTCAGGTGATCCACCCACCTTGGCCTCTCAAAGTGCTGGGATTACAGGCGTGAGCCACCATGCCTGGCCTGCTGATTTCTTTTTCTTATTTTTTAATTTCTTAATTAAGAAAAATTTTTGTTCTTTTTGATTTTTTTTTGAGGCAAGTCTCACTCTGTCACCAGGCTGGAGTGCAGTGGCGTGATCTCTGCTCACTGCGACCTTTGCATCCTGGGTTCAAGCAATTCTCCTGCCTCAGCCTCCCAAGTAGCTGGGACTACAGGCACCTGCCACCATGCCCGGCTAATTTTTATATTTTTAATAGAGACAGAGTTTCACCATGTTGGCCAGGCTGGTCTCGAACTCCTGACCTCAAGCGATCTGCCTGCCTCAGCCTCCCAAAGTGCTGGGATTACAGGCGTGAGCCAATGCACTTGCTGTTTTTTTTGTCCTCCAGTTTTTTTTTAGATTCTTGTTGTACATATGTTTTCTTCAGTATAATGTTTTGTCCTGAGGGTTTGAGGTGCTCCTTTTATAAAAGCAGTTTCTTTTTTGGCTGCTGATGGAAATTGCTGCCTTTTCTATTATAGGTTAGTCATTTACTGAGAAATTTAAAGCATTACAAAAATAAAACGTTGATATGGGGAGGAATTAGGGGTAGGGTGGGTGTACTTTTGAAAAGATTCACTGTAGAATTCCTTAAAACAGCAAGGCTTCTAGCATCCTAGTGGTATGGTATAAATGAGGTGGACTCGTGCAGTTGTTGTTGTTGTTGTTGTTTGAGACAGGTCTTGCTCTGTCACCCAGGCTGAAGTGCAGGGGCACGATCACGGCTCACTGCAGCCTTGACTTCCCAGGCTCAAGCAATCCTCCTGCCTCAGCCTCCTGAGCTTCCTGAGTATCTGGGATTACAGGTGCGCACCACCACATCTGGCTAATTTTTTTTTTTTTTTTTTTTGAGACAGAGTCTCACTCTGTCGCCCAGGCTGGAGTGCAATGGCACAATCTCGGCTTACTGCAACCTCCACCTCCTGGGTTCAAGCGATTCTCCTGCCTCAGCCTTCCAAGTAGCTGGGATTACAGGGATGCGCCACCATGCCCAGCTAATTTTGTATTTTTAGTAGAGTCGCGGTTTCTCCATGTTGGTCAGGCTGGTCTTGAACTCCCCACCCCGGGTGATCTGCCTGCCTTGGCCTCCCAAAGTGCTGGGATTACAGGTGTGAGCCACTGCGCCTGGCCCACCTGGCTAATTTAAAAAATTATTTGCAGAGAGAGAGTTTTATTATGTTGCCCGGGCTGGTCTTGAACTCCTGAACTCAAGTGACCCTCCTGCCTCAGCCTCCCAAAGTGTTGGGGTTACAGGTGTGAGCCACTGTACCTAGCTGTACAGTTTTTGAACTGCTTTTTAGTAAGGTTTTCATCTTTACTTTTGAATCCTCTACTAGAGTTGCCCATAGACTAGGAGAGGAGATACACATTGCAGCCCAATGTTACGATGGTTTTTCAGAACAAAATGTTCTGAAATATGGAAGAAGGACTGCTAACTCTGCTTGGGGAAAGTTGAATATTCATTGAAAAAGTGGTGTTTGAACTTAGTTTTGAAGATCAGTGAAGGAGACATTCTAGTACAGTTGAAGTATAAAAGATGTGTAGTGTGGGGTTGGGTATGAGATGGTTTGAGCTAAGGCAGAAGTGGGAGGGAGAATGGAAGAGGAGGAAACTGATTTGTAAAATTTAGGAGGAAATAGCTTTTTTTGCTTTCACTTTGTCCTCTAATTCTCTTCAGTCTGTTCTGTGCTGTCAGGTCTCCAGTCTCTTTTCTCTGTAGCTCCCTGTACCTCTGACTTTGGTTGATTGGTTTTTTTCCCCTAGTGTTTCATTTTTCTTTTAGTCCCACCTTTTCTAATGTGTTGGTACTAAGGTACCTTTCATTCTGACTCTATTTGTCTCTTGTGTTTATTTCACCTCCCACCCTCCCTCCCTCTCTCTCTTTATTCCCTTTGGGTTATATTTCTTTCCTTTTCTTTTCCTTCTTCTTCTTTTTTTTAGACAGGATCGTGCAGTGACACAGTCATGGTTCACTGCAGCCTTGACCTTGGGCTCAAGTGATCCTCCCACCTCAGCCTCACGAGTAGCTGAGACTACAGTTGTGTGCCACCATGCCCAGCTAATTTTTTTTTGTAGGGACAGGGTTTCCCCACATTGCCCAGGCTGGTCTTAAACTCCAGGGCTCAAGCCACCCACCCGCCTTGGCGTCCCAAAATGTGCGATTACAGGCGTGACCAACTGCACCTGGCCCCTTTGGGTTTCTCTTTGCCCCTACCTTTACTTTTTATTTGCTTTATTGTATTTTTTATTTTTTTGAGATGGGGTTTTGCTGTGTTGCCCAAGCTGGCCTCAAACTCCCGGTGTCAAACAATCCCATCTCAGCCTCCTGAGTAGCTCAGGCTGCAGGTGTGTGCCACCTCTCATTATCTTTTATTTAAAAGCAAAACAAAATAAATTTTTCCACACTATCTGCTTATTTTACATATAAATAGCAAAATAAGTTGATTCCCTCTTGGGAAATCTTGTAAGATCAACTAGCTTTTGATACCTGTTCAAAGACTATCCATTTTTGTGAATTTCTTTTTATGAAACATTTTCCTTTGTATTCAAAGATGCTACTTCTTCAAAGGCCACAGTGTAGAATGTGACTGCCTATGTGCCCTGTTTTCTATTTCTTATGCACCTACAAATTGTTCGATAACAAAGTCCAATTCACCTTTTTCCTAAAGCTTTTCCAAACTTTCCCAGGTAGTATTCTTCTCGGTAGTTGTCTATTATTTTGTAAACACCTCTTTTTAAAATTCAGCTTTATTGAATTATAATTTATGTAAAAGAAAATTCAACCAATTTTGATTTTTGACAAATACATGCTGTCATCTAACCACTGTTATATCTGTAACATTTTTATCACCACAGAAAGTTCCTCATGCCCCTTTTGTTCAGTTCTCCTGCACTCGCCCTTGGCTCCAGTCACTGATTTGCTTTGTATCACTATTGTTTTGTCTTCTCTGGAATTTCATATAAATCTTTTGGTAGAATGTGTTGTCTTTTGAGTCTGACTTCTTTTAGTTAACATTGATTTTGAGATACTCATATTGTGTCGTATATTCATTGAATCTTTTTTTTTTTTTTTTGGAGACAGGGTCTCATTCTGTTGCCCAGGCTGAGTGCAGTGGTGTGATAATGACTCATTGTATCCTTGACTTCCTGGGCTAGAGTGATCCTCCTTCCTCAGCCTCACGAGTATCTGGGACTACAGGTGCCATCATCATGCCTGATTAATTTTTGATTTTTTGCGGAGATGGGGTTTTGTCATGTTTCCCAGGCTGGTCTGGAACTCTTGGTTGCAAGCAGTCTTCCTGCCTTAGCCTCCCAAAGTGCTGGGATTACAGGTGTGAGCCACCTTTCTCAGCCTGAGCCACCATGCTCGGCCTGAGCCTTTGTCATTGTATGGACATACCACAATTTATCTGTTTACCAGCTGGTAGACATTTGCATTGCTTCCAGATTTTAGGCTATTATAAATAAAATGGCTTTAAATATTCATGTACAAGTCTTTTAGATATCTCTTTTAACATTCATTACATTTTATTTGGAAGTTGAGTTGCAGAGCTGTCAACAGTGAACACCCAACATTCATAAATAGGCATTTTGCTAGTTCTGTGGTTTTGAGCATCTTTCAGCTTAGATTCGTAATCTGTAAAATGGGACTGGGTGGAGATTCAAGCAAGCTAGAGAGCACAGGCCAATTTAAAGAGGATACCTCTTTTTAGTTCAAGTGATCATCTTTCTGGGAATATATACCCAATGTCAGTTCTAATTTTTTCCCCTAAAAGAGTGGTATTTGAGATCATACATCAAATTTTATATGAAATTTCATGTGAAATATAAATACTGGTAGTTACAATTTAAAAAACACGAATGCAACTGATTTGCAACTGAACACAACTGATTTGTGGGCGTTGATTACTTGCTGCATTAAATCTTCAGTTAATTGGCCGGGTGCCGTGGCTCACACCTGTAATCCCAGCACTTTGGGAGGCTGAGGCGGGCGGATCAAGAAGTCAGGAGATCGAGACCATCTTGGCTAACGCAGTGAAACTCCGTCTCTACTAAAAATACAAAAAATAAGCCAGGCGTGGTGGCGGGTGCCTGTAGTCCCAGCTACTCGGGAGGCTGAGGCAGGAGAATGGCGTGAACCCAGAAGGTGGAGCTTGCAGTGAGCCAAGATCACTCCACTGCACTCCAGCCTGGGCGACAGAGCGAGACTCCGCCTCAAAAAAAAAAAAAAAAAATCTTCAGTTAATTTTGTCTTCTGTTTTAAAATGTATATCCTCTCAGTAGAGTGCACTTGTTAGGTCCTTTTTACCTTAGTTTTATAGCTTAGCATAATAACTTGCTGGTTGTCAAAATTCCCAAGTTAAAAACTAATGAGTTACTGTAAATTTTATTCTTTCGTCTGATTGGAAGGATATTAAGAATACTGACTGCCTGATGGAGGAGTGGAACTAGGTTCTGGTTACTCTATGTACTTCTCCTCTGATAGCTGCTGATTATATTCAGTGCTATGTTTTCTCAGCAGTTGGAATAATCTGCCTTACTTGTTTGATTTATCTCAACACTTTTGAGACAAGTATGGTATAGATTAAACTCTGCGTGTCTCTTTATTAGAAACTATGCAAGGTGTTACAGATATACACATAAATTTTATATCACTCTATTTCCTCAAATTGCCCAGAACCATTTGGTGAAGCCAGTATAATGAACTATGAAAAAGTGATAAATTATATGTAATTGTTTGAACAATAAAGTGCAATAATCTTTCTAAAGAGGCCTTTTCCCCTTTATCTGCCATTTGTTTATTGTGTATAGAGATGACTAGTTTGCAGCTTTATGAATGACTTTGTGAGTCCAGAGATTCTTTTGCTGATTAAACCAGCATAATTGACATACACCCTCATAAGCCTGGGGGCAAGGGTGTTAAGTGTCCTGTGTTGCCTGAGTATCCCATATTCACCCTGGTTCTAGCTTGGTGGAATGTGGAATTTAGACAATTTAGGATTTTGAGTGGGCCAGGCGCGGTGGCTCACGCCTGTAATCCCAGCACTTTGGGAGGCTGAGGCAGGCGGATTGCCTGAGCTCAGGAGTTCGAGACTAGCCTGGGCAACACGGTGAAACCCCATCAGTACTGAAAAAAAAAAAATTAGCTGGGCGTGGCGGCGTGCGCCTGTAGTCCCAGCTACTCAGGAGGCTGAGGCAGGAGAATTGCTTGAACCTGGGAGGCGGAGGTTGATGAGAGCTGAGATCACGCCACTGCACTCCAGCCTGGGCGACAGAGGAATACTCCGTCTCAAAAAACAAAAAAAGAAAAGGATTCTGAGTTGAGACTGGTTTTATACCTTAATAGCAGCAACATCCCAGGAGTATCACATACCAAGGAATAGATCTGAGAATAAAAATAGCCACCATTTATTGAGTGTCTGTTTTGTGCTAGGGCTGGATACTTTATATGTTATTTTATTGTGAATCACAATATCCCCACAAAGTAATGGGGAATTCTTGCATTTATACATTGTATAAAAGTAAGGCAGATGAGAGTCTGGAATGAAATTCTTTTTTTAAAATATATTTCTTTTTTTTTGAGACAGAGTCTCACTTTGTCACCCAGGCTGGAGTGCAGTGCCGCAATCTCTACCTCCCAGGTTCAAGCAATTCCCCCATCTCAGCCTCCTGAATACCTGGGATTACATGTGCGCCACCACACCCGGCTAATTTTTGTATTGTTAGTAGAGATGGGGTTTCACCATGTTGGCCAGGCTGGTCTCGAACTCCTGACCTCAAGTGATCCATCCACCTTAGCCTCCCAAAGTGCAGGGATTACAGGCATGAGCCACCATGCCTGACCATGAAATTCAAAATATTCACTTACAATGCATAACCTTTTACCTAGAGTTTGTTCCTCATAGAGCAAGCTTTTTAGGAATGTTAGAGCCAAAGAGGCACCGAGCTTTTCTCAGTGTTAAAAGAGATGACTGCAAAACCACGTTCAAATAACCTCTGTACTGGCTATTATATAGTTTATGCTGGTGGTATTAGCCTGTTTCACAGTAGGAAGGAATTTGAAGATTATCTCTAGTATATTTCATGCTGCTTTTGAAAAGGTGCCAAATCTGAGAAAGGAGGAAGGAAACAATTTTTTTTTTTTTTTGAGACGGAATCTCTCTTGTAGTTTAGGCTGGAATGCAGTGGCGTGATCTCGGCTTACTGCAACCTGCACCTCCCGAGTTCAAGCAATTCTCATGCCTCAGCCTCCTGAGCAGCTGGGACTACAGGTGTGCGCCACCACGCCCAGCTAATTTTTGTCTTTTCAGTAGAGACAGGGTTTCGCCATGTTGACCAGGCTGGTCTTGAACTCCTGATCTCAAGTGGTCTGTCTGCCTTGGCCTCCCAAAGTGCTGGGATTATAGGCAGTGAACCACTGTGCCTTGCCCCTACAATGAATTTTGAAGAAGAGCTCAAATCCTTGCTAACAGCAGCATCAAAGTTGTTAGAGTGTGTGAAGAATGTCTGGTGTCACTGGAATCCTGCTGTGTGCTCCAGTGCATTCTCGCTTGCACCACTGCCTGTTTTCATGCCGCTGCCATTAATTGTACTGTTGTCTTTTTAACAGTTGATAGATCTCCGCAGAACAGCTTAGAAAACAAAGTGTTTCTTTAAAACTTAAATCTTTAACATCCTACATAAAATATTTTGTTTTACTATGGTGAGTTTATCTTCCTGCTTTGTAGTTTAAAATATTAAAATAAAATAATGACAAGGGAGAGAACAATATAACATGTATCGGTCCAGTGCCTGAATTCAGTTGATTTAAATTAAATTTAATTCTACTTCTTTCTCTGTCCTCTCTTCCCTAGATAATAATTATATCAGGTCTTTAAAATGGACTAAAATTTAAATACCGCTCTTCTTGGAAATTAAAAAAAATTCAGGAGTACAATTTTTCATATTTTTACTATATGATACTACAGTGGTTCAAGACTCAATTTAACAAACTAAGATGCTTTGGAGCACATAAAAGATGCTCAATAAATATATATTGAATAATTGACTTTTTTTGTAATGTCCTCATTGTGAAGAGCGCCACACCTTTGATTCCTTATCCAGAAGGACATGTGGTCTTAGGGGATTTTCCCATTCATTTTCAGCTATCTCTTGTGTGGATGACCGCTCGGAAAGGCATTGCTTTTGGCACTGTAGTGAAATAGATGTGAGATATGATGGTCATTCTCAAAGATGTCACAGTCTGGTAGTGGAAGCAAGGGAATAGGAGAGAAGAGGAAAAATATGAGCTAAGACATGAAGGTCAGAGTCTCACTACTGGAAGTTCTTAGTGGAGTAAAGTGGGATTGTAACTATCTTGAGGATTAGGGGAAATGGTAAAATCAGTCTAATATTAGACTTAAGAGTAGTGGAAGACAGAGTTGGAAAGATAGTGTCATTGTGTATGAGTATTTTTGTTTGTTTGTTTGAGATGGAGTTTTGCTTTTGTTGCCCAGGCTGGAGTGCAGCGGCATCATCTCGCATCACTGCAACCTCTGCCTCCTGGGTTCAAACGATTCTCCTCCCTCAGCCTTCTGAATAGCTGGGATTACAGGTGTGAGCCACCACGCCCAGCTAATTTTTTGTATTTTTTTTTTTTAGTAGAGATGGGGTTTTATGATGTTGGCCAGGCTGGTCTCACACTCCTGACCTCAGGTGATCCACCCATCTTGGCCTCCCAAAGTGCAGGGATTACAGGCATGAGCTGCCGTACCCAGCCTTGTTTTTGTTTTTTTAAGAGACTAGGTCTCACTTTGAGGGCCAAGCTGCTCTCAAACTCCTGGGCTCAAGTGATCCTCCTGCCTCAGCCTCCCAAAGTGCTGGGATTACAGGTATGAGCCACTTGTGTCTGGCCTAAGGTCTGAGTAGTTTGGACATTATCCAAGAAACGTATGGGAGTTGCTGATGACTTTGGAGCACAATGTTAATATGATGTGTGGTAGGTTAGAAAGAATAATTTTATCTTATATTAATAATTATTTTAGGCTGGGTGTGGTGGCTCATGCCTGTAATCCCAGCACTTTGGGAGGCCAAGGTAGGTGATTGCTTGAGCCCAGAAGTTCGAGACCAGCCTGGGCAACATGGTGAAACCCTCTCTACAAAAAAAAAAAAAAAAATGCAGTAATTAGCCAGGCATGGTGGCATGTGCCTGTATTCCCAGCTACTCGGGAGGCAGAAGTGGGAGGGCTGCTTGAGCCTGGAAGGTGGAAGTTGCAGTGAGCTGAGATCACATCACTCCAGTGTAGGTGACAGAGCAAGACCCTGTCTCAAAAAATTATTTTAATAATTTTCATTAATTTTTAATAATCATTAAATTTAAATTTTTTCCTTTTTTTTAAGAGACAGAGTCTCACACTGTTGCCCAGGCTGAAGTGCAGTGGCACAATCATAGCTCACTACAGTCTTGAACTCCTGAGCTCAAGTTATCCTCCTGCCTCAGCCTCCTGAGTAGCTGGGACTATAGGCATGTGCCACCATGCCTAATTTTTTTATCTTTTTTTTTTTTTTTTTTTTTTAAGACAGTGTCTTGCTCTGTCGCCCAGGCTGGAGTGCAGTGGCGCAATCTGGGCTCACTGCAAGCTCTGCCTCCCCGGTTCACGCCATTGTCCTGCCTTAGCCTCCTGAGTAGCTGTTACTACAGGCGCTGGCCACCACGCCCGGCTAATTTTTTTTGTTTATTAGTAGAGACGAGGTTTCACCATGTTAGCCAGGATGGTCTCCATCTCCTGACCTCGTGATCTGCCTGCCTCGGCCTCCTAAAGTGCTGGGATTACAGGCGTGAGTCACCACGCCCAGCCGCCTGGCTAATTTTTACTTTTTTTGTTTTTTTTTTTTTTTTTTGTAGAGACAGGGTCTCACGATGTTTCCAAGACCGGTCTCGAACTCCTGACCTCAATTAATCCTCCTGCCTCGGCTTCCCAAAGTGCTAGGATTATTGGCATAAGAATAATTTTAAAATGGGGCATAAGAACTCAAGAGAGGGAGAGGAGGATAGAGACAGGAAGACTATAGGGCAAATATTAGAATGGTAAATATAAGATGATGAGGACCAAGTAAGGGTTGAAAAAGAGGGAAGGGCAAAGTCAAACAGATGCATTTATGCTCAGTACAAGGTAAGTGATCTGTATATCTTTGTTAAAAAGAATTGGTATGATTTAACAAAGTGAGTAGGGGAGGAGGATTTAAAGAGTGAAGGCTGAAATCAGCCTTCTATCCCTGAATGTCAGAGAGTGATAGTATTATTGACAGAATAGGAATGTTTGGATGGGGAGATGGCATGTTGTATCTGCAGTGGTGGAATGTGAACACGGAGATATCCACATCTCAGATGATAGAGCTCATGCATGCACATGTTTAGGTTCAAAATGTAGATTTGCGAGTCCTTTAGAAATGATCTCTGAGGCCCAAAGAGTAGAGATAGTCTTTGTGACAATAGGTTTGCTTGGAGGCATCCATTTACTGAATGACCTTGGACAAATCTCTTACCCTTGCTGTACTTTTTATTTATTAATGTAAAAAGGGTTGGACAGGGACTAGGGGATAGTAGTTATCCTGATACCAAGACTATATTACCTAGATGTTTTATCAAAATACTGGTCCTTGTTACTTCACCAAGTTGTTTTATCAAATGACAGGGTATAGAAATGTACTTTAATCTGTAAACAGCTACACAGATACATACAAACTGAATATTTTGTCCCCAGTGGTAATCAAAGTTGGCTAGGATTAGAAATGCATCCTCTGGTTCTGTCTAAACTTGTTCCGTGCTCTTACTCTTGTGCTCTGAACAACTTAATTGACAGATATCAAGGCTGCAGAAAGCCCCCAATACCTTGCAATTGATAGTTTTCAGAAATAAAAAGTAGTCCTTCCCATTCAACTCAGATTAATCCAGACACTTGCTTTAATAGTCTTTTTAGGGCTGGGCGCAGTGGCTTACGCCTGTAATCCCAGCACTTTGGGAGGCCGAGGTGGGCAGATCACGAGGTCAGGAGATCGAGACCATCCTGGTTAATATGGTGAAACCCCATCTCTACTAAAGATACAAAAAATCAGCTGGGCATGGTGGTGGGCGCCTGTAGTCCCAGCTACTCGGGAGGCTGAGGCAGGAGAATTGCTTGAACCCAGGAGGCGGAGGTTGTAGTGAGCTGAGATTGCGCCACTGCGCTCCAGCCTGGTGACAGAGCGAGACTCTGTCTAAAAAATAAAAAATAAAAATAAATAAATAAATAAATAAATAGTTTTCTTTTTGGCCGGGCGCGGTGGCTCATGCCTGCAATCCCATCCCTTTGGGAGGCTGAGTAGATCACCTGAGGTCAGGAGTTTGAGACCAACGTGACCAACATGATGAAAACCCATCTCTACTAAAAATACGAAATTAGCCGGGTGTTGTGGCACATGCCTGTAATCCCACTACTTGGGAGGCTGAGGCAGGAGAATGGCTTGAACCCTGGAGGTGGAGGTTGCAGTGAGCTGAGATCACACCATTGCACTCCAGCCTAGGCAACAAGAGCGAAACTCTGTCTCAAAAAAAAAAAGTCTTCTTCCTTATTGGTTCCCAAAGAGCTTTGACTAAGCTCCCATATGTTGTCCCTGTAACCCAAAGATTAAAGTTGGATAGGAGCCTTTGGAAAGGAATTGAACAAAATTGTAACTGAGAGTTCTTCTGTCTTCCTCTAACATGGCATTCTAAGAAGAGATCACTTTTGAGATTTAGTATATCCTCTTTGCTTTTTAAGATTTTCAGTAAAAGGTGGTTTTAGTTATTTTGTTTAATTACATTTTTTGTGGCAGAGCTAATTCACCTCCCATATTTTATTTTTTATTTTTTAAAATTTTTATTTATTTTTATATTTTATTTTCCGAGACAGAGTCTCACTCTGTTGCCCAGGCTGGAATGCAGTGGCGTGATCTCAGCTCACTGCAACTTCCACCTCTGGGGTTCAAGTGATTCTTCTGCCTCAGCTGCCCAAGTAGCTGGGACGACAAGTGCGCACCACCATGCCTGGCTAATTTTTGTATTTTTAGTAGAGAGGGGGTTTCGCCATGTTGGCCAGGCTGGTCTCGAACTCCTGACCGCACGTGATCTGCCTGCCTCATCCTCGCAAAGTGTTGGGATTACAGGCATGAGCCACCATGCCTGGCCACCTCCCATATTTTAAAAACTCTCTGAGTGCGAGGATAAAAGACTATTGGATTGATCAGGTATACAGAGTTTGCAAGGTGGTATGGCAAAAGGATCACAGATTCTTACAAGGTCATTATAAGTACTTCTTTGGCTAGGAAAATGATCTTTTTTCACCCAATCTGAGAGAAAAGATACACCATCTTCCTTACTTTCCTCTTTTCCCATTGTCCTTCCTTAAAGACTAGCAGCAGCAGAATTTGGAAAATAAATAATGGGCATGTTTTGCTAATAATCGTGACAAACTATAATAATCTGTTTTGAATTTTACTTGCCTGTTTCTAAATTTTGGAGTCTAGAGAACTGCTATCAAAGGGTAAAATATAGTGATTCACTTGTAGTTTTGGTTACAGGTTTCATATTACATAATAAAGGGAGAACTTGAGCCCCACCTTTCTCCCAGTGTATTCCTTGCATAGGCAACCTCTGCTGCTTAAATGTTTTGGAGACTTTGGGATATCTGATTTCAACTGTACCGTGAAACAGGTAGTGGCTTGACTTAGTAAGCATCTGAAGGTCTGTTTTGTTCTACTCTTGCAGAGTAGAGTAGTTTTCAAAAGGAAAGGAAAGGAATTGTTGAGTGGGACCTATGAAGTATAGCAGGATGGATAGAATATGAGGCAGATGGGTCCTAGTTTGCTAAAGAGCTTGGGGCAGTCTGTAAGTTGTCTTTCTTGCCAAACAAGGGAGTCATGTGGGGTATACACATTGTATAACCTTTTCAGTCACCAAGGTTGCCTGTCCTTCCTGCCTCCCTGTTTCCTTGCCTCCTTGCCTCCCTTCTTCACTTCCCTTCCTTTCCTGCCTCCCTGTCCACACCCCTCCCTCCCCCTGCCTCTCTCCGTTTCTCTTTCCTTCATTCTTTCCTGCCCTCCTGCCTACTTCCCTGCCTCCTTTCCTTTACCTCCTGCCTTAGTCTGTTTTCTGTTGCTGTAACCACAGATGGGATAATGGATAATTGTAAAGAAAAGAGATTTATTGCTGGGCGTGGTGGCTTATGCTTCAAATCCCAGCATTTTGGGAGGCCGAGGCAGGAAGATCGCTTGAGCCCATGAATTTGAGACCAATCTGGGCAACATAATAAGACCCCATCTCCACAAAAAAAAAAAAAAAAAAGTAATTCAGTAAAAGAAAAGAGATTTATTTGGCTCATGATTCTGAAGACTGGAAAGTCCAAGAACATGACACTGGCATCTGTTGAGGGTCATCCCATAGTAAAAGGCTAGAGGGTGAGAGCACGTAAGACAGAGGAAGTTGAGCTGAATTCATTTTTTCTACCAAGAGCCCACTCCTGTGTCCAGTGATAATGTCATTGATACCTACCTCTTAAAGGGTCCACCTTCCAATACTGTTAGGATGGCAATTAAATTTCAAACATGTTTTGGAGGGGACATTCAAACGGTAGCATCTTCCTTGCCTGTCTTCCTTTCTTTCCTTTCTTCCTCTTTCAGCTTTACTGAGGATTAAGCCTTAGGAGAAATGATTTATTTAAATTAGGGGTCATGGCCAGGCATCAGTGGCTCACACCTGTAATCCCAACACTTTAGGAGGACAAGATGGGCAGATCACCTGAGGTCAGGAGTTCGAGACCAGCCTGGCCAACATGGTGAAAACCGGTCTCTACTAAAAATACAAAAACATTAGCCAGGTGTGGTGGTGCTACATGCCTGTAATCCCAGCTACTCAGGAGGCTGAGGCACAGCAATCGCTTGAATCCAGGAGGTGGAGGTTGCAGTGAGCTGAGATCGCACCACTGCATTCCAGCCTGGGGTACAGAGTCAGTCTCAAAAAAAAAAAAAAAAAAAAGATTAGTGTTTAGAACAGTTTCTGCCTCTTAGAATTGTGGATCTGGAACAGTTTAAAGACAACAGAGAGAGGAACAAGATTTCTGGTCACATGAAAGAAATGAGCATGAACCAGCAAAGATTAGGAAAGATCAAAGTAGACCATAGTATATTAACTACATAGCAGTATAAATTTATTGGCTTTTTTTTTTTGAGACTGTGTCTCGCTCTATAGCCCAGGCTACAGTGCAGTGGCACGATGTCGGCTCACTACAACCTCTGCCTCCCAGGTTCAAGCGATTCTCCTGCCTCAGCCTCCCAAGTAGCTGGGACTACAGCCGTGAGCCACCATGCCTGGCTAATTTTTGTATTTTTAGTAGAGTCAGGGTTTCACCATGTTGGCCAGGCTGGTCTCAAATTTCTGACCTCAAGTGACCCACCTGCCTCAGCCTCTCAAAGTGCTGAGATTACAGGTGTGAGCCACCATCCCCGGCCTCCAGAACACTTTTATCATCCCAAACAGAAACTATGTACACTTATTAAAAACTATCCCAGCCCTTAGTAACCTCCATTCTACTCTCTTTCTCTATTCTAAGCACCTCATAAAGCCTGATCATACAATATTTGTCCTTTTGTGTCTATTTTACTTACCATAATGTTTTTAAGGTTCATTCTTTTTGTAGTGTACATCAGAATTTCATTCATTTTCATGGCTGAATAATATTCTGTTGTATTTGCCATATTTTGTTGATCCATTCATCTGTTTGTAGACACTTGAGTTGTGTTTATCTTTTGGCTTTTGTGCATAATGCTGCCATGAACATGAGTGTACACATATCTGTTTGAGGCCCTGCTTTCAACTCTTTTAGGTATATACCTAGGAGTGGAATTGCTAGATCATATGGTAATTGGATTTCGCTTTTTGAAGAAATACCAAACCGTTTCCCACACCAGCTGCAATCCTACCAGCAAATGCACGAGGGCTCTGATTTCTCTATATCCTTGCCAATATTTGTTATTTTCCACTTTTTGGATAATACTCATCCTAATTGGTGTGTCAAAAATGTTTTAACATTTACTGTGATGAATGTGAGATGATTCGGAAGAGCTACTTAACTGTTGTGAGGAACCAGTTTCCTTAAGTTACTAAAAGGGGGCAATGGCTTAAGCCAGTTCCATATAAAAAGAAAGCTGCAGGGATTCTGGCCATCATATACAACATCTCCTTATTCATAAAATACTCTCGTTTACAAAAAGGTTTATATATTTATTATTATTAATGTATAATAAATATATATTTATTATTCGTAAAATACTCTCATTTACAAAGAGGTTTATATATTTCTTGATGTGAAGTTTTTTTTTTTTTTTTTTTCGAGACAGAGTCTCGCTCTGTGGCCTAGGCTGGAGAGCAGTGGTGCGATCTTGGCTCACTGCAAACTCCGCCTCCCGGGTTCATGCCATTCTCCTGCCTCAGCCTCCCAAAGTGCTGGTGAGTATTTTTAGTAGAGATGGAGTTTTTCCATGTTGGCCAGGCTGGTCTTGAACTCCTGACCTCAAGTGATCCACCTGCCTCAGCCTCCCAAAGTGCTGGGGTTACAGGTGTGAGCCATTGCGCCCAGCCGACCCTATTGCTAGTAAGGTTAATTTTTCTGATTTTAAAGGGTATCAGACTTTTCTCCCAGATCCAGGTTTTACGCCAAGATTATACTGGTCCACTTTATTGAACACATGACTTGAATTAGATGCCTTTTGGGAGGCCTAAGTCATAGGTCTAGAAAAAGTGACTGACCTCCTTTCTCATAGGAATCAGGGGAGACAATTAGGGCAATGACTATGACTACATACCAATTGTAGGACGACGGCATGAGGTCACATAAGGAGAACCTGCACAAGAACAGGCCTTTGGCAGGAACAGGGAGCAATCTAGTTATACTGTAGCACTGAATTGAAAAGCATAGTTAACTCTGTTTCTAGGTGGGCACTTGACATTGTTTCCTAGGTTAGACCAGTGAGCTGGGAATGACAGCCCACTGGAGGGAGAGTGCAGCAAAGATCCAGAAAATGCAAATTGTAGTCAGTTTATTGATCTAATTAAGTAGAACAATGATTGAGTCCCTGGGTGTAGTGTTGCTTGCCTGTAATCTCAGCTACTCGGGAGGCTGAGGCAGAAGAATCACTTGAACCCAGGACGTTGAGGTTGCAGTGAGCCAAGACTGGGCCACTGCATTCCAGCCTGGGTGACAGAGTGAGACTCTGTCTTTAAAAAAAAAAAAAAAAAAAAAGGAAATTAATATAATGTACCACTCTAACCCTCTAGCCCAGACAATGTGCTGACTTCAGAAGGCAAATTCAGTGTAAATTGACTGTTTACCAATATAAGAAGTGACACTGCTTCTAGACTGAATTAGATCAAGGATAGGACAGTGGTTCTGAAACTTTAGAGAGGACCACAGTCACCTGGAGGGCGTATTAAAAAACATTGCTGGTACCCACTCCTAGAGGTTCTGTTTTGATTCTGCATTTTAAACAAATTTTTAGGTTGATGCTGATATTAGTACTGCTGATCCTTGGATCATACTTCGAGACCCACTGATCTTGGACAGGAAAATGAAGCGAGTATAACTGTTTAGTTCCTCCTGGTTAAAGTCTTCATGGAGAAGGGAAAAAACACTAACATTTAAGTCTGTACCCTTTCAAAATCCTGTGCCAGATGATTTGTAGTCATTGTTTAACTTAACCCTTGAAACCACTCTGCAAAGCAGTCCCCAGGCCCATTTTCCCTCAAACATACACCTGTTAAAAACTTGCTGGAATAATTCTTTCTTCAATGACAGCTTATACTTATAACTGAAAGAATAATGTTGGCATATACCATTACAAATGTGATTTTATTTAATGTAGAGGATATGTTAAGTTCCATTGCTGACTATTATGTATTCATTACTCTTCTGTTGACTTATGAGAGAGATAAAATGTAGATTAATTTAGCAGTAATGATTATACAATAGATGGAATTAAATTTTGAGATATGTTTTCTCATAAAGAACATAAAGTGAATGAGAGCTTGACTTTAAAAATCAATATATTACATCTTTCAGATCACAGAAAAAATAAGCCTATGTTAATTTTGTGTTTTTTTTTTAATGTTGCCAATTGGTTATTGACCAGCTCTATTTTAGAAAAATACAAGAGGAGGAATGGTAAATTTCAGAATAGTAAGTATTAAGATATGACCAAATCCTTGATAACTCAACCATAAGACTTACTCATTTAAAACACAGTATTCTCTGCTAATATTGTTTTTCAAAAGTCAACTTTTTTTTTGAAACATCAACTTGTTTTTCCTGGAACTCAATGAAGTTACTTTGTGTTGTTTGACAGACAGCATCGCACAGAATTATTTAAAAAAAAAAAAAAAGCAGTGATCCAAGCAATTGAATTGGAAGCACTCTGGGGAAACCTGCTGTTTATTGTGAAAGTCATCTTCGATCTTGGAATTGAAAGTAAAGCTGGAAAGGAATTTACAAACGAGAAAAAAAAGAAGTTTGGAATCGGATTCACAGGATCTGGGCTTGGAAATGCCTCAGGTAAATCATACAGAGTAGGTGCAAAGTTTTATATTTTCCCACTACAGAAAGTCAATACCTTTGACTCTTAAATGAATCTTAACACAACTTTGCATACTACCTTTTTGCGATATCTTATTTCTGATCTCAGCTAGTTTTGAGTACATGTTCTTCCTTCCATTGGCTTCTATTTCTTACTTTGCTATCACTTGAAGTTTAATGAGTTCTACATAGGTGGTATGATAAATAGGTAGAAGGTGGACAGATCTGCTGGCTTCATGGGACAAAACCAACTCCCCTGAAAATTAGTCTGCCACAGCAATCCCATTTCTATCTCCTCACTCTTCCTATTTCCCAATTCTTACCTTTCATTTATGCTAGCTGAATTTAGAAGTAATTAAGAGGAAATAGTGAGAGACTTCAGGCTCCCTCCCCCAACCCCTCTCATCTCTCGCTTTCTCGTGGACACACACACATAACCTATGTGTGCACATGTAAATATCTCCCCACAAAATATATCTAAGAATGATTGTATCTGTTTATATTATGGCAGCTACTCTGAATTGATCAGTTTTGGTTTGAGGCAATCACTGAGACAATCAGTGAAGCCCTGTTAGTCCCCATTCTGCTTATCTAAACTCCTCCTTTTCTTCTCCAGTGTTTAAGCTCTTGCCCCTCCCCTGTTTGTTTCAGTGCTGGGGAGAAACCTAGAAGTAATGAGTGGGCAGGGACTCTTGGGTGGCTTTTTGTGTTGCCATACCAAGCTATCCCTTGAGCACAGGGAATCAACAATTTGCTGAGATTGTCTGGTGACTCGGAGACAGGCAGAAGAGGCAAAGAAAGGGGACTTGGTAATGGATATTGAAAAGACCAGCGGCTGGCTGGGCACAGTGGCTCACGCCTGTAATCCCAGCACTTTGGGAGGCTGAGACAGGGGGATCACAGGTCAGGAGATCAAGACCAGCCTGGCCAACATCATGAAACCGTGTCTTTACTAAAAATACAAAAATTAGCTGGGTGTGGTGGCACGCGCCTGTAATCCCAGCCGCTCTGGAGGCTGAGACAGGAGAATTGCTTGAACCTGGGAGGCAGAGGTTGCAGTGAGCCAAAATCATGCCATTGCACTCCAGCCTGGGGACAGAGCGAGCTCTGTCTCAAAAAAGAAAAAAAAAAAAAAAAAAGAACAGCTGCCTACCCCAACCTCTGTGACAGATGGACTGCATATACCCTTTTAGAGTGGTTACCCATTCAAGGTTTAGTTTTTTTTTTGTTTGTTTGTTTTTTTAGCTGGAGTTTCGCTCTGTTGCCCAGGCTGGAGTGCAGTGGTGCAATCTTGGCTCACTGCAAGCTCCACCTCCCGGGTTCACACCGTTCTCCAGCCTCAGCCTCCCAAGTAGCTGGGACTACAGGTGCCCGCCACCACGCCTGGCTAATTTTTTGTATTTTTAGTGGAGACGGGGTTTCACCGTGTTAGCCAGGATGGTCTTGATCTCCTGACCTCGTGATCCGCCCGCCTTGGTCTCCCAAAGTGCTGGGATTACAGGCGTGAGCCACTGCGCCCGGCCGAGGTTTAGTTTTATATTACTTGAATTTGGGGCTTAAATTTTAGACTTATTTTCTCAAGCTAACTTTTTCTAGGAAGAAAGGTTCTGCAGGCCTGGAAATGTTGGGGGAAGATAAGAGAAAGAAAAAAAAAATAAGATGGGACGTACCAATGAAGAAAAATACGATGAGAGGGTCTATGAAAAGTCCAGTTTGTGAAAGATAGAAAGTATATGAAAAGAATAAGCAAATAGATTAATACCATTTAAAAACATTTCTGCAGAAACTTGAAAAAAAAAAGAGAAAAAACTAAAAAAGAGAAATTTCTGGCCGGTTGGCAGTGGCTCATATCTGTAATCCCAGAACTTTGGGAGGCCAAGGCGGGCGGATCACTTGAAGTCAGGAGTTTGAAACCAGCCTGACCAACATGGTGAAACCCCGTCTCTACTAAAAATACAAAAATTAGGCCAGGCGTGGTGGTGCGCACCTGTAGTCTCAGCTACTGGGAAGGCTGAGGCAGGAGAATTGCATGAACCCGGGAGGGGGAGGTTGCAGTGAGCCAAGATCACGGCACTGCACTCAAGCCTGCGTGACAGAGCGAGACTCTGTCTCAAAAAAAAAAAAAATCCGGGTGTAGTGGCTTGCACCTGTAATCCCAGCACTTTGGGAGGCTGAGACAGGCTGATCACTTGAGGTCAGGAGTTAGACCAGCCTGGCCAACATATAGTGAAACCCCATCTCTACTAAAAAATATAAAAATTAGCTGGACATGGTGGCGCCTGCCTGTAGTCCCAGCTACTTGGGAAGCTGAGGCAGGAGAATCGCTTGAACACTGGAGGTGGAGGTTGCAGTGAGCTGAGATTGTGCCAACAGAGCGAGACTCTGTCTCTCCAAAATAAATAAATAAATAAATAAATAAATAAATAAAAAGAAAGAAATTTTTTATTCTTTCTCATTCTCTTTCTTCATCTCAGTTAGATTTCAAAGTGAGGCCTTTCTATTATTTGACCCACTTTAGGAGGGTGAGCCCAGACTTGACTCTGGAGGGATTTGTATAGATGTTAAAATGTAAAAAGAAGATAGAGAAAAAACAAGAAGGAGAATTAATGCTGGGTCCCAAGTCTTTTTTTTCCCCTTTACTTATTATGGAATGGACTGTGCCCTTTTCAGGAATCAGGATTAAGGCTACAGAGTTCATGCCCAAGTTACTGGGTCTTACCAAGGAGATTTTTGGGTATTTAGTTGATTCTGTTTCCATTACGTTCCTGCAGGCATTGGTTGTACTAGACAGTGATGCCCAAATTGTCTTCCAGCTTGCTTTGGAAAATAAGACATGAGACTCACTTAGAACCACAGAATGAGAGTGATTTGCTGTATCTGCAGACCCTAGGAAAAGACGGAATTCTCTACTGATAGTTAAAATAGTGTTGTTAGACAAGGATTTGAAGAAATGTTATATAGCTAAGTGAAAGTACTCGATAGGTGCTGTATGGTGACTGGTAGCTAAATAAGCTTTACTTTCTAGAAGATATTAATTGCTGCTCTATATTTTTTCAATTTTTTTTGACAGGGAAAACATTTTTTTAAATTACAAACTCAATTTATTTGGTGTATTTCAAAGGTGCAATACTTTTCTTCATGTATCAGTGAAAGAAGTTAGAAATTAACTTCCAAAAAAATCAGCAAATGGCAGACAAATGTCTGTGAAAGTCACAGTCACATATAGTGTGGCCTAGAAAACAGAGGGGCAAGACAGGCTTCACCCACTTTCATGAGTTTCATCAAATACTGGATCTACTCAAGGGTGGAAAGCAAAGGCAACTTTCAAAAAGGATATGTTATTAAATGAGGCATTTACTATACTCCTTCCTGAGAGCACCAGATAGGGAACATGTTTTCTAAACTAGATCTAGGAAGTGGATCCGTCCTCCTCCCCTTAAGGGCTATCTACTGGTTAATGAATTAAAAAAACAAGACTGAAAAACAAACTGCACACATACTCCCCTACAAAAAAGAGGAGGAAAAACAACAACAACAACAACACACCAAGATGTCCCAGATTACTCTCCAGGGTAGAACCAGGGAACAGCTTCAACAATTCCAATTAGTTTGTTACAGAGTCATCCATAAGCATGCCTTGCTTTTAAACAAATAATAATAAAGTTTTAAAACCACAAAACGAAAACTGCTACTAATCACTTTTCTGACGATACACAATTACTCAAAATTAACTAGTACTGGGAGGGAGAAGGGGGGACCATACCTATGGGCCTTGTCCCACACAAGTGCATGTGGGTAGGTACACGGCATTTGTCATTATTGGAAAAATGAATTTTTTTCATTTTTATTTTTATTTATTTATTTTTGAGACAGAGTCTCGCTCAGTCGCCCAGGCTGGAGTGCAGTGGCACGATCTCGGCTCACTGCAAGCTCCACCTCCCGGGTTGACGCCATTCTCTTGCCTCAGTCTCCCGAGTAGCTAGGACTGCAGGTGCCCGCCACCACACCCGGCTAATTTTGTCTTTGTATTTTTAGTAGAGACGGGGTTTCACCATGTTAGCCAGGATGGTCTCGATCTCCTGGCCTCGTGATCCACCTGCCTTGGCCTCCCAAAGTGCTGGGATTACAGGTGTGAGCCACTGCACCTGGCCTATTTTTTATTTTTTGAGATGGAGTTTCGCTCTTGTTGCCCAGGCTGGAGTGCAATGGCACAATCTCGGCTTACTGCAGCCTCCACCTCCTGAGTTCAAGCGATTCTCCTGCCTCAGCCTCTTGAATATCTGGGATTACAGGTGCGTACCACCACACCTGACTAATTTTCTTATTTTTAGTAGAGACAGGGTTTTGCCATATTGGCCAGCCTGGTCTCGAACTCCTGACCTCAGGTAATCTGCCTGCCTTGGCTTCCCAAAATGCTGGGATTACAGGCTTCAGCCACTGTACCCAGCCTGAATTTTAATTTTTAATCTTTAGTTTGATTTAAACACTGCTTTTAGTATGATGTCGACACTAGCTGTGCAGAAAGGGCTCTGGAGAGATGTTCATAGCAGCACACACCTGCGGCTCTAATTCGATTCTGGAGGCTCCAGGGCAGCCAATATTGCATTATCAAATACGTTCTTTTTTTTTTTTTCTTTTTGGAGACAGAGTTTTGCTCTTGTTGCCCAGGCTGGAGTGCAATGGCGAGATCTCAGCTCACTGCAACCTTTGCCTCCCAGGTTCAAGTGATTCTCCTGCCTCAGCCTCCCGAGTAGCTGGGATTACAGGCGCCCGCCACCACGCCCGGCTAATTTTTGTGTTTTTAGTAGAGACAGGGTTTCACCATGTTGGCCAGGCTGGTCTTGAACTCCTGATCTCAGGTGATCTGCCTGCCTCAGCCTCCCAAAGTGCTGGGATTACAGGCATGAGCCACCGCGCCCGGCTGTCAAATACATTCTTTAGGCCTTTCTGTGTGAGTGTAAAACACTCCACATACCTGACGGCCTTCAGGTCACGGGCCAGCTTTTTAGCAGTCTCCAGAGTGATAGGCTTCTGTTTGTTCTTGGCAAGTTTCTCAATAGTAGAGGGATCATCTCTGAGATCAGTTTGGGTCCCAACAAGCAAGAAAGGAGTCTTTGGGACAGTTATCTCAGGCACCCACTTTTTTTCACATTTTCAAATGAAGATGGAGAGACCACTGAAAAACAGACTAGAAATACATCTGTTTGTGGATAACTCAGCAGTCATAATCTGTCATAAACCTTTGCCCTGCAGTATCAAAAATCCAAGAGTGTATGGTTCTCTACCAGTCATAACTGTGACTGCATAGTTGTCAAAAACAGTACGTTATTCCGATGGTAATTTGTTTGTCGTGTAGGATATCAGGAGACATTTTTTGCCAACAGCACTATCACCCACAACACACTTAATTATCTGCATTGCTGAAATAGTTTTGTATCCACTTTAAATATTTCAAATCTGATGTTGACCTCAGCTTCTCCACCAGGGCGTTGGCAGCACTTTACTTTTTCTATTTTTAGGTATTTTCCTAATTTAAGTCTACAGTTCAGTGTTAGCCAAAGCTCTTAAATATACTATACAGTAGAAAAAAAGTATAGAAATGTTTTCTGAAAAGAATAAGTTACTTAGTGGGGGTGGGGTTGGGGCTCATATGTGATAAATTGGTCTCAAAGTAGTCTTTAACTTTCTAAAATAAAAATCACTCTGTTGTAGCCTAGTGTAAGCGGAATGGATCCGCCTTTCGGGGATGCCTTTCGAAGCCACACCTTTTCGGAACAAACTCTGATGAGCACAGATCTCTTAGCAAACAGTTCGGATCCAGATTTCATGTATGAACTGGTAAGCAACATTTTTTTGGTTTTGGTCTTGATTGATTTGGAGTAAAAGTTTGTGGGAGAGTTTTTTATTTATAAATGCCTGAAAAAAAAAAAAAAAGATGTGCTTGGGCCAAGTTTGATTCTTATGATTATACCTAGGGCAATTTTATTTATTTATTTATTTATTTTTGAGACGGAGTCTCACTCTCTTTCTCAGGCTATAGTGCAGTGGTGTGATCTTGGCTCACTGCAGTCTCCACCTCCCAGGTTCAAATGATTCTTCTGCCTCAGCCTCCCAAGCAGCTAGGATTACACGTGTGTGTCACCACATCCGACTAATTTTTTTTTTTTTTTGAGACAGAGTCGGGCTCTGTTGCCCAGGCTGGAGTGCAGTGGTGCGATCTCCGCTCACTGCAACCTCCATCTCCTGGGTTTAAGCTATTCTTCTACCTCAGCCTCCCAAGTAGCTGGGATTACAGCCACCTGGCACCATGCCCAGCTAATTTTTGCATTTTTAATAGGGACAGGGTGTCACCACGTTGGCCAGGCTGATCTCGAACTCCTGACCTCAGGCTATCCACCTGCCTCGGCCTCCGAAAGTCCTGGGATTACAGGCATGAGTCGCTGCGCCCAGCCTAATTTTTGTATTTTTAGTGCAGACAGGGTTTCACCATGTCAGCCAGACAGGTCTTGAGCTCCTGACCTCAGGTGATCTGCCCGCCTCGGCCTCCCAAAATGCTGGGATTACAGGCATGAGCCATCGCACCTGGCCTACATCTAGTAATTTTAAAAGTATGCAGCTGTTGGCTGGGCACGGTGGCTCACGCCTGTAATCCCAGCACTTTGGGAGGCCAAGGCGGGCGGATCATGATGTCAGGAGATTGAGACCATCCTGGCCAACATGGTGAAACTCCGTCTCTGCTAAAAATACAAAAATTAGCTGGGCATGGTGGTGCGCACCTGTAGTCCTAGCTACTCGGGAGGCTGAGGCAGGAGAATTGCTTGAACCAGGGAGTCAGAGGTTGTGGTGAGCCAAGATCGCCCCATAGCATTCCAGTCTGGCAGACTGGAGTCTCAAAAAGAAGAAGGATGCGGCCGGGTGTGGTGGCTCACGCCTGTAATCCCAGCACTTTGAGAGGCCGAGGCGGGTGGATCACCTGCTTGAATTTTAATTTTTAATCTTTAGTTTGATTTAAACATTGCTTTTATTTATTTATTTATCTATTTATTTGGGACGGAGTCTTGCTCTGTAGCCCAGGCTGGAGGGCAGTGGCACAATCTCGGCTCACTGCAACCTCCGCCTCCCAGGCTCAAACGATTCTCCTGCCTCAGCCTCCCGAGTAGCTGGGATTACAGGCATGCACCACCACGCCCGGCTAATTTTTTGTATTTTTAGTAGAGATGGGGTTTCGCCATATTGGTCAGGCTGGTCTCGAACTCCTGACCTCGTGATCCACCCACCTTGGACTCCCAAAGTGCTGGGATTACAGGTGTGAGCCACCACGCCCGGCCTTAAACATTGCTTTTAGTATGATGCCGACAGCAGCTGTGCAGAAAGGGCTCTGGAGAGATGGTCATAGCCACACACATCTGCAGCTCTTCTTCCATTCTGGAGGCTCCAGGGCAGCCAATATTGCTTCATCAAATACATTCTTCTTTTTTTTTTGAGACGGAGTTTCGCTCCTGTTGCCCAGGCTGGAGTGCAATGGCACAATCTAAAATTAGCTGGGTGTGGTGGTGGGTGCCTGTAATCCCAGCTGCTCAGGAGGCTGAGGCAGGAGAATTGCATGAACCTGGGAGACGGAGGTTGCATTGAGCGGAGATTGCACCACTGCACTCCAGCCTGGGCAACGAGAGCAAGACTCCGTCTCAAAAAAAAAAAAAAAAAATGAATGCATCAAAAATGGTAAAAGATTATCTAAATATCTTCAAATCTAGTTTTTGATAAAGATAATGGGCTTTTCAGCTGGAAAACATTGAGCAAGGCATATGAATGACATAAAGAATGTGGCACAAAAATAGCAGTTCCAAACAGGATCTGCATATACTTATCATTTATTCTTGAGGTAAATAGACACTTAAAATTCAGAAGAAAAACATTTTAAAAACAGTTTTAATTACATAAAATTGAAATAACACAAAAATATATAAAAACTGGAAAACTGAATGCTCAAATGCATAAATCTACTAAAAATTATTGAATTGTCTACTTAATGTAGGTTGGTTTTATGGTATGTGAAATTATACTTAAGTAAAGCTGTTAAAACATACACAGACAGGCCGGGCGCAGTGGTCATGCCTGTAATCCCAGCACTTTGGGAGGCTGAGGCAGGTGGATCACGAGGTCAGGAGTGCAAGACCAGCCTGGCCAAGATGGTGAAACCTCATCTCTACTAAAAATACAAAAAAATTAGCTGGGCATGGTGGCACGCGCCTGTAATCTCAGCAATTCGGGAGGCTGAGGCAGAGAATTTCTTAAACCCGGAGGAGGAGGTTGCAGTGAGCCAAGATCGCGCCATTGCACTCCAGCCTGGGTGACAGAGTGAGACTCCATCTCAAAAAAAAAAAAAAACAAAAAAAAAACCATACACAGACAACACACACACACACACACCAAAAATTAAAGAGAAAAAATAACTCTGGAAGACTGAAAACTTCCTCATTTTCTTCCTGTGCCTCCACCTTCCAAACCTTTTACCAAAAGGTAACTAACAGGTTCTTTTCCATGCATATGTAAACATATGTATATAGTTTTTTTGTATATACTTTTTAATTAGATAATATAGATAACAGTTTTCTGTAACTTGCTCTTTTAAAAATAAAAATATATGGTGAGCAGTCTTTCATATTTGTACATTAGAGCTATGCTGCATTCATTTCAATGGCTGCAGAGTCTTAATTGATATTTGAAATTGACATCTCCAGTGGCACATGCCTGTAATCCCAGCAATTTGGGAGGGCAAGGTGGGCAGATCACTTGAGGTCAGGAGTTTGAGACCAGCCTGGCCAACATGGTGAAACCCTGTCTCTACTAAAAAAAAAAAAAGAAAAAAAATCATCTCTAAAATTCGTGAGGAGTATTTTACTCTGCCTGCCCAAGTGTTGTTATAAGGTCTTGCAAAAGATCTTACCATTCTGTGGCTGAATTCCAACTCTCTTTGGATTGCTCTTTGCCTCTATATGGAAGTTCCCACTAAAAAGATATCTTCTGTAATGAGGGTGTCTTTATTATTTTCATTGTTAATATTTTAAATTCTTCTCTCTCACTTATCACATTATTTGCTTTTTAGTTGAAATGTCTCCCCCTGCCCCCACCCTTCCACCGCTAAGGAGATCCCAAAATCCTTCTAAGATAAGGAAATGTAAACTTTTTTCAGGCAAAACGTTTATGGTAAACTCAAGAGCCCTTGATATTTGGATCATACCTGAGCCTCTCAAGGGACACACTTTCCCTCTTTTTTTAATTTAATTTTTAATTGTTTTTTGTTTGTTTTATTTTCATTCTACTTTTTCTTGCCTAAGGAAATGATGACATTATATGAAATGATAAAGTGTCATGTCAGTAGCCTTTATGTTAAAACAGACCAAAAGTCAAGTATTGATTTATCAGTTTGACATATGGAGGTGAATATTTCCTTCCTGAAATATGATGTGCAATTTCTTTTTTAAAACCTTTCTCAGGATAGAGAGATGAACTACCAACAGAATCCTAGAGACAACTTTCTTTCTTTGGAGGACTGCAAAGACATTGAAAATCTGGAGTCTTTCACAGATGTCCTGGATAATGAGGGTGCTTTAACCTCAAACTGGGAACAGTGGGATACATACTGTGAAGACCTAACGAAATATACCAAACTAACCAGCTGTGACATCTGGGGAACAAAAGAAGTGGATTACTTGGGTCTTGATGACTTTTCTAGTCCTTACCAAGATGAAGAGGTTATAAGTAAAACTCCAACTTTAGCTCAACTTAATAGTGAGGACTCACAGTCTGTTTCTGATTCCCTTTATTACCCCGATTCACTTTTCAGTGTCAAACAAAATCCCTTACCCTCTTCATTCCCTGGTAAAAAGATCACAAGCAGAGCAGCTGCTCCTGTGTGTTCTTCTAAGACTCTGCAGGCTGAGGTCCCTTTGTCAGACTGTGTCCAAAAAGCAAGTAAACCCACTTCAAGCACACAAATCATGGTGAAGACCAACATGTATCATAATGAAAAGGTGAACTTTCATGTTGAATGTAAAGACTATGTAAAAAAGGCAAAGGTAAAGATCAACCCAGTGCAACAGAGCCGGCCCTTGTTGAGCCAGATTCACACAGATGCAGCAAAGGAGAACACCTGCTACTGTGGTGCAGTGGCAAAGAGACAAGAGAAAAAAGGGATGGAGGCTCTTCAAGGTCATGCCACTCCTGCTTTGCCTTTTAAAGAAACCCAGGAACTATTACTAAGTCCCCTGCCCCAGGAAGGTCCTGGGTCACTTGCAGCAGGAGAGAGCAGCAGTCTTTCTGCCAGTACATCAGTCTCAGATTCATCCCAGAAAAAAGAAGAGCACAATTATTCTCTTTTCGTCTCCGACAACTTGGGTGAACAGCCAACCAAATGCAGTCCTGAAGAAGATGAGGAGGACGAGGAGGATGTTGATGATGAGGACCATGATGAAGGATTCGGCAGTGAGCATGAACTGTCTGAAAATGAGGAGGAGGAAGAAGAGGAAGAGGATTATGAAGATGACAAGGATGATGATATTAGTGATACTTTCTCTGAACCAGGTATTATAATGCTTTGCAAGCTTACCAGACCTTTGTATTACTATTTTGAAATAGAAAGTTTTTTGTTTCTATTTTGTTTGGATAATTTCTTTATTTTAGTTTGGGAATTAAATGACTTAAACCTTGGCTTGGATATGTAATTGGTTTTTCTATTCAAATAGCTCTAAAATTATCACTTTCGCTCACATAGGGATTCATAAGCTGATTCCTTGAGGGCTTATTTTTTATTATTTTATTTCTTATTTTTAAAATTAAAATAGAGACGGGAGCTTGCCACTGTGCCCAGCTGAGGACTTATTCTTAATGTATCTTAAGTGGCCTGTTTTGTCACTCTCTTGAGCATTTATGCAAAGATACCAATAATTTATTGGTTTAAAAAATATTCCTGTTTAGGGCTGGGCGCGGTGGCTCATGCTAGTAATCCCAGCACTTTGGAAGGCCGAGGTGGGCGGATCACCTGAGGTCAGGAGTTAAAGACCAGCCTGGCCAACACAGCGAAACCCTGTCTCTACTAAAAATACAAAACTCAGGTGTGGTGGCACGCACCTGTAATCCCAGCTACTCCGGAGGTTGGGGCAGGAGAATCACTTCAACCCAGGAGGCTGAGGTTGCGGTGAGCTGACATCGCACCATTGCACTCCAGCCTGGGCAACAAGAGTGAAAGTCTGTCTCAATAACAACAAAAAATAATAAATAAAAATATTACTGTTTATGCATGTGTCTCTCTATTATAGTTGAGATAAGTTAAGAGTATATAGAATGTTGAACCAAGTGATGATGGTTTATATTACTCATTCCAATACCCAACAAAGTCTGTTTATGAATAATGTAAAAGAGAGCGTTTTCTTTGTGTCTGCTAACATTTTAATTTACATCGTATTTTCCTGTTTAAGAAAAATACATGCTGTAATTTGGTGAGCATGAAGGAGACTCTGCTTTATTTATATACAGCGCATATAAATAAAAGGGACAAAGAAAATGAAATCTCTGGGGGAACTGGTTCACTTTAGCATTTACACGCTTGGGCTTTTGGCGCTGTTGTCTTGTGCAGTTTATTTATAAAAATAGTATTGCCAAGTGGCACATGGTTGAAAATGCACAAAGAAGTAAAGATCTTCAAATTTAAACTAAAGTTATTTTCTTCAAAAATATTGTTGGTACTAACTCTGCATGAAAACTAAGTTATTATAAAAAAAACTATCAGAGCCCTTTTGTTATAATGATGATTGCTGGAATTTCAGGCAGTATAAACATAGATATTTAATTTTTTGAAAGGCGTTTAAAGCATAATACCTATATTGTAACTAGTGAAACATTATTATTACTAAAAGAATTTTTCCTTTGGTGAAATCTTTCTATTACACAAATGCTTTGATTTATGCATTTGACACAAACAAATTTTTTGATTTGGGTGGAGTTTCAGGTAAGTAAAAGGTACTTGAATATGGAAGAAAAGGGTTTGTGCCTTCTTCATTGGTTTACCGTACAACCCTATATAGTCTAGGTAGACTAATGTCTTTTTACAATACAGGAAAATTTTTCTCTTGGCAAGTGAATAAAATCTGCTTTGAGATATTTCAAGGAGACTTGACTTTGTAGGTAGGGGTAATTTATATAACTCCCTGCACTTGGAAGATCATAATGCTGTTCATGAGTGGTCCTTAAAGTCCTGACAAATCGGTCCTGTTGCTTTGAGTCTCGTATTTCAGAGCAGGGGAAGGGTGAGACAAGAGAGGATGGGTAATTAAGGGAAATGGCAAATATGGGGAAGGAAATGCCTTTAGCAGCTGGTGCTTAAAGGAATATATAGATCAGAAGGAGTCAGTAAATCCTACCATCACCAAGGCAGCAAGGACTATATTATCTACCTGACTTTTGATTGTAGTTTTGCTTTTCTTTGACTTTTCCCCCCCAACTTTATTGAGGTATGTTTAGCAAATAAAAATTGTATACATTTAAAGTGTACAACATGTTTTTACATATGTATACATTGTGAAATGATAACCCAAATCAGGCTAATTAACATACCCATCACTTCACATAGTAGGGTGGTAAGAACATTTAAGATCTACTCTCTTAACAAATTTGGCCTACACAATACAGTTGTTGTTTTTTTTTTTTTGAAGCAAGATATGGCTCAATTGCCTAGGCTGGAGTGCAGTGGCACAATCTTGGCTCACTGCAACCTCTGCTTCCCTGGCTCAAGCCACCCTCCCACCACAGCCTTCCAAGTAGCTAGGACCACAGGCGTGCACCATCATGCCCAGCTAATTTTTGTATCTTTTGTTGAGATGGGGTTTTGCCATGTTGCCCAGGCATGTCTTGAACTTGTGAACTCAAACCACCTGCCCGTCTCAGCCTCCCAAAGTGCTGGAATTACAGGCGTGAGCCACCACACCCAGCCCAGTATTGTTATCTGTAGTCACAATGCTGTGTGTTAGATCTCCAGAGCTTATTCATCCTGCATAACTGAAACTTTGTACCTTTTGGCCAACATCTTCCCATTGACCCCACCCACCAGCCCCTGGCAACCTCCATTCTACTTTTTACTCTCTGATCCTGAGTTTGACGTTTTTTCTAAGATTTCGCATATAAATGAGATCATGCTGTATTTGTCTTTCTGTGCCTGGCTTATTTAACTTAGCATGACGCCTTCCAGGTTCATCCATGTTATCACAAAGACAGAATTGCCTTTCTTTCTAAGGCTGAATAATCCTGTGTGTGTGGGCGTGTGCGTATAACTGTCACGTTTTCTTTATGTATATGTTCATTGTTGGCCCCTTTGTTGATTCCTCATCTTGGATTATGTGAATACTGTTGCAGTGAACATAGGAATGCAGATACCTCTTCAAGATACTGACTTTATTTATTTTGGCTGTATCCCCAGAAGTGGGATTGCTGGATCATATGATCATTCTATTTTTAATTTTTTGAGGAACTTCCATGCTGTTTTCCATAATGACTGTACCAATTTACATTCCCACCAATAGTTTACAAGAGTTCTCTTTTTTCCACATCCTCAACAACACTTGCTGTCATTTATCTTTTTGATAATAGCCATGCCGACAGGTATGAGGTGATATCTCATTGTGGCTTTCGTTTGTATTTCTCTGATGATTAGTGGTATTGAGCATGTTTTCATATACTTGTTGGCCATTTGGATGTCTTTTTAAAAATGTTTATTCAGGTCCTTTGCCCATTTTTAAATTGGATTGTTTTCTTGCTATTACATTGTTTGGGTTCCTTGTATATTTTAGATATTAACTCCTTATCAGATGTATGGTTTGCAGATATTTTTCTTTCATTTCATAGGTAGTCCCTTCACTCTGTTAATTGTTTATTTTGCTCTGTGGGAGCTTTTTGGTTTGATGCAATCTCATTTGTTTATTTTTGCTTTTGTTGCCAGTGCTTTTGAAGTTATATATTTAAAAAATCATTGTCCAGACCAATGTCAAGAATCCTTTTGCATGTTTTCTCCTAGTATTTTTATTGCTTAGTTCTTATGTTTAAGTCTTTAATCCATTTCGAGTTGATTTTTTAATATTGTATGAGATAAAGGTCTCCAGTTTCATCATTTTGCCTTTGAATATCCAGGTTTCCCATAACCATTTATTGAAGAGACTATCCTTTATTTATTGTTGTTTCTGGCACCTTTGACAAGAATTAATTTATTGGACATAATGTGGGAATTTATTTCTGGGCTGCCTGTTTCATTGGTATATATGTCTGTTTTTATGCCAGTACCATATTGCTATAATTACTATAGCTTTTTTTTTTTTTTTTTTGAGACGGAGTCTTGCTCTGTTGCCCAGGCTGGAGTGCAGTGGCCCGATCTCGGCTTACTGCAAGCTCCGCCTCCCAGGTTCATGCCATTCTCCTCCCTCAGCCTCCCAAGTAGCTGGGACTACAGGCGCCCGCCACCACGCCCAGCTAATTTTTTTGTATTTTTAGTAGAGACGGGGTTTCACTGTCTTAGCCAGGATGGTCTCAATCTCCTGACCTCGTGATCTGCCAGCCTCGGCCTCCCAAAGTGCTGGGATTACAGGCATGAGCCACTGTGCCTGGCCTATAATTAGTATAGCTTTGTAATATATTTTGAAATCAGATAATATGATGCCTCCAGTTTTGTTTTTCTTGCCCAAGATAGCTTTGGCTATTCAGAATCTTTTGTGATTTCATATGAGTTTTAGGGTCTTTTTCCCTTTATTTAAGGATTGCATTGAATCTGTAGTTCACTTTGGGTAATATGGATATTTTGGTCGTATTAATTCTTCCAATCCGTAAACGTAGGATATCTTTCTATTTATTTGTGTCTTCAGTTTCTTTCACCAATGTTGTATGGTTTTCAGTGTATAGATCTTTCACTTTCTTGGCTAAATTTTTTTCTAAGTTTTTTTTTTTTGGTGTGATACTGTTGTAAATGGGATTGCTTTTCTAATTTCTTTTTTGGATAGTTGTTAGCATATAGAAACACAACTGATTTTTGAATAATGATTTTGTATCCTGCAGCTTTACTGAATTAGTTTATTAGTTCTAACAGTTCTATGGTGAAGTCTATTTTTTTTTTTTTTTTTTGAGATGGAGTCTTGCTCTGTTGCCCAGGCTGGAGTGCAGTGGCGCCATCTAGGCTCACTGCAAACTCCGCCTCCCGGGTTATGCCATTCTCCTGCCTCAGTCTCCCTAGTAGCTGGGACTACAGGCGCCCACCACCACACCCGGCTAATTTTTTTGTATTTTTAGTAGAGACGGGGTTTCACCATGTTAGCCAAGATGGTCTCGATCTCCTGACCTTGTGATCCGCCTGCCTTGGCCTCCCAAAGTGCTGGGATTACAGGCATGAGCCACCGTGCCCAGCCTATGGTGAAGTCTTTAGGGTTTTCTAGATACAAGATCATGTCATCTACTAACAGAGACAATTTCTTTTCCTATTTGGATGCCTTTCCTTCTTTGTTTTCTTTCTTTCCCTGCCTCCCTTCCCTCCCTTCCTTTTCTCTTTCCTTTTCCCTTCCTTTCCCTTCCCTTCCCTTCCCTTCCCTCCCCTCCCTTTTCTCTGTCCAGTCCCTCCCCTCCCCTCCCCTTCCCTTTCTCTGTCCAGTCCCTCCCCTGCCCTCCCCTCCCCTCCCCTCCCCTCTTCCCCCTTCCTCCTCCCCTCCCCTCCCCTTCCCTTTCCTTTCCTTTTGCATAATTTCTCTAGATAGGACTTCCAGTATTATTGATATATGGAATAGTAGTTGAGAGAATGGGCATCCTTGTCTTGTTCCTGGTCTTAGAGGAAAAGCTTTCAGGTTTTCATCACTGAGTATGATGTTAGCTATGGGTTTGTCGTGTGTGGCCTTTATTATGTTGAGGTATGTTCCTTTTATATGTAATTTGTTAAATTTTTTTTTATCATGAAAGCATGTTGAATTTTTTAAAGCAAATTCTTTCAGATCTTGAAGCATGTTGAATGTTGTCACATGTTCTTTCCATATCTATTGAGATGATCATATTGTTTTTATCCTTCAGTCTGTTAATGTGGTATATCATTGATTGATTTGCATATATTGAATCATCCTTGCATCTGAAAGATAAATTCCACTTAATCATGATGTATGATCCTTTTAATGTGCTGTTGAACATGGCTTGCTAATATTTTGTTGAGGATTTTTACATCTATGTCCATCAGGGATACTGGCCTGTGATTTTCTTACCTCGTGTGTTCTTGTTTGGTTTTGGTATCATGGTAATACTGGCCTCATAAAATGAGTTTGGAAATGTTCTCTCCTCCACATTTCTTTGGAAGTATTAGAGAAGGATTGGTATTAATTCTTCCTTCAATATTTGGTAGAATTTACTAGTGAAGTCAGCAGGCCCTTGGCTTTAGTTCATTGAGAGTTTTTGTTTGTTTGAGACAGTCTTGCTCTGTCACCCAGGCTGGAGTGCAGTGGCACGAACTCAGCTCACTGCAATCTTCGCCTCCCGGGTTAAGTGATTCTCCTGCCTCAGCCTTCCGAGCAGTTGGGACTACAGGCAGTCACCACCATGCCTGGCTAATTTTTGTATTTTTAGTAGAGATGAGGTTTCGTCATGTTGGCCAGGCTAGTCTGGAACTCCTGACCTCAGGTGATCTGCCCGCCTCGGCCTCCCAAAGTGCTGGGATTACAGATGTGAGCCCTCGTGCCCGGCCGACAGTTTTTGATTACTGATTCAGTGTTCTTTCTTTTTATTGGTTTGTTCAGCTTTTCTATTTTTTTCGTAATTCAGTATTGGTATGTTTCTAGGAAGTTATCCATTTCTTCTAGGTTATTCAATTTGTTAGTGTATAATTGTTTATAGTAGTTCTTAATTATTCTTTGCATTTCTGTGGTATTAAATCTGGTTTCTCCTCTTTCATTTATAATTTTATTGATTTGAGTCTTCTTTTTTCTTAATTTAGTTAAAAGTTTGTGAATTTTGTTTTCATTTCAACAAAAAACTCTTCATTGATCTTTTCTATTGTTTTTTAGTGTCTAATTCATTTATTTCTGCTCTGATCTTTGTTATTTTCTTCCTTCTGCTAACTTTGGGTTAGTTTGTTCTTCTTTTTCTACTTCCTTGAGGTGTAAAGTTTGGTTGTTTATTTGAGATTTTTTTTTTTCTTTGATGTAGGTATTTATTACCATAAGATTCCCTCTTGGATTTGCTTTTGCTTTATCCCCTAAGTTTTGATATGTTGTGTTTCCATTTTTGTTTGTCTCAGCATATTTTTCTATTCCTCTTTTGATTTCTTCTTTGACCCATTGGTTGTTCAGGAGTGTGTTGTTTAATTTCTACATATTTGTCAATTTTCCAATTTTCCTTCTTTTTTTTTTTGAGACAGAGTCTTGCTCTGTCGCCCAGGCTGGAGTGCAGTGGCGCGATCTCAACTCACTGCAAGCTCCGCCTCCCGGGTTCAGCCATTCTCCTGCCTCAGCCTCCTGAGTAGCTGGGACTACAGGCGCCCGCCACTATGCCCGGCTAATTTTTTGTATTTTTAAATAGAGACAGGGTTTCATTGTGTTAGCCAGGATGGTCTCAATTTCCTTCTGATTTCCTTCTGATTTCTAGTTATACAGTTGCCAAAATATCATACTTGGTATTACTTCAGTCTTCTTAAATTTGTTAAGTAAGACCTGTTTTGTGGCCTAACATATGATGTAAACTAGAGAATGTTCTGTCTGTGCTTGAAAAGAGTATATATTCTGCTGCTGTGAGATGGAATGTTCTATATATGTCTGTTAGGTCCATTTGGTCTGAAGTGTTATTCAAATCCATTGTTTTTTTAATTGATATTCTGATGATCTATCCATTGTTGAAAATGGAGTGTTGAAGTCCCCTATATTACTGTCTGTTTTTTCCTTTAGTTCTATTAATATTTGGTTCATTTACTTAGGTGCTTTGATATGGGAGTAAATACATTTACTGTGTATATAACCTCTTGATAAATCAACAAACCCTTTATTATTATATAAAGACCTTCTTTGTCTTGTGACAGTTGTTATTTTTTTACTGTTTTTTTTTTTTTGAGACAGAATCTTACTCTGTTACCCAGGCTGCTGGTGTGCACCAGTACTATCACACCTCACTGCAGTCTCAACAACTTGGGCTCCAGCAGTACCACTGCTTCAGCCTCCTGAGTAGCTGGGACTATAGGTGTGTGCCACCTCTTGTGACAGTTTTTGATTTAACATCTATTTTGTCTGATGTAAGTATAGCCAGCTCTGTCCTTTTTGGTTGCCATTTCCATGGAATATCTCTTTTCATTTCTTCACTTATGGCTTACATGCATCCTTTTTATTTTTTTGAGACAGAGTCTTACTCTGTTGCCCAGGCTGGAGTGCAGTGGTGCAATCACTGCTCACTACAGCCTTGACCTGCCAGACTCAAGCAATCTTCCCACCTCAGCCTCCCGAGTAGTTAGGACTACAGGCATGCACCCCCATACCCAGCTAATTTTGGTATTGTTTGTAGAGATGAGGTCTCCCTATGTTGCCTAGGCTGGTCTTGAACTTCTGGGCTCAAGTGATCTGCCTGCCTTGGCCTCTCAAAGTGCTGGGATTACAGGTGTGAGCCACTATGCCTGGCTATATGCATCCTTAAAGCTAAAGTGATTTTCTTGTGGGCAACATAGAGTTGGTTCTTGGTTTTCTCTTTATTCAGCCACTCTAGATCTTTTTACTGGGTATTGATAGGTAAGGATTTACTGTTACCATTTTGTTAATGTTTTCTGACTGTTTTATAGTCCTTTTGTTACTTCTTCTCTTGGTCTCTTCCTCTGTGATTTGTTGGTTTTTTGTAGTGGTATGCTTTGATTCCTTTTTCTTTATCTTTTGTGTTATCTATACTACAGATTTTTCTTTGTGATTACCATGGGGCTTACATAAAACACAAGTCTTTTTTAAGCTGGTAATAGTTTTAACTTCGGCTATATATAAAATCTCTACACTTTACACTTTTTATTGATACTACAGTTAACATCTTTTCATATTGTGTATCCCTTAAGAAATTATTTTATATATAGCTTTTTTTTTTTTTTTTTTTTTTTTTTTAAGATAGATTCTTGCTCTGTCGTCCAGGCTGGAGTGCAGTGGCACAGTCTTGGCTCACTGCAACCTCCTCCTCCCAGGTTCGAATGATTCTCCGGCCTTAGCCTCCCAAGTAGCTGGGATTACAGGCACCTGCCACCACACCTGGCTAATCTTTTGTGTATGTGCATATATATATATATTTTTTTATTTTTATTTATTTTTATTTTTTTAGTAGAGACAGGGTTTCATCATGTTGGCCAGGCTGGTCTTGAACTCTTGACCTCAAGTGATCTGCCCACCTCGGCCTTCCAAAGTGCTGGGATTACTAGTGTGAGTCACCAAGCATAGCCAAAATTATTTTATATATAGTTATTTTTAATGTCTTTTTAACTTTTATACTAGCATTAAAAGTGTTTTGCATACCACTGTTACAGTATTAGAGCATTCTGAATATGACTGTTCTTATTTTTACACAGTTAATTTTATACTTTCATGTTTTCTTTTCTTTTTTTTTTTTTTTGAGATGGAGTCTCACTCTCTCGCCCAGGCTGGAGTGCAGTGGCGTGATCTCAGCTCACTGCAACTCCACCTCCCAAGTTCAAGCGATTCTCCTGCCTCAGCCTCCTGAGTAGCTGAGATTACAGGTGACCACCACCACGCCCTGCTAATTTTTGTATTTTTAGTAAAGACAGGGTTTCACCATGTTGGCCCGGCTAGTCTCCAACTCCTGACCTCAGGTGATCCACCCACCTCGGCCTCGAAAAGTGCTGGGATTACAGGCGTGAGCCACCGCACCCCCCCCAACCCATATGTTTTCATGCTGTTAGTTAGCATCCTTTCATTTCAATTTGAAGAACTCCCATTAACATTTCTTGTGAAGCAGTCCTACTGGTGATGAACTCCCTCAGCTTTTGTTTTCTGGGAAAGTCTTTTTTGTTTTCCCTTGAGAGAGAGGGTCTCACTATGTTACTCAGGCTGGTCTTGAACTCCTGAGTTTAAGCAATCTTCCCAGTTCAGTCCTCTTGAGTAGCTGGAACTACTGATGTGCATCATCATGCCTAACTTAGGAAAGCTTTTATTTATTTTTTTCATTTGTGAAGGACAGCTTGCTTGCTGGATATGGTGTTCTTTGTAGGGTGTTTTTTTTTGTTGTTTTGTTTTTGTTTTTGTTTTTTTCTTGAGACAGGGTCTTACTCTTGCTCAGGCTAGAGGCGTGATCCCAGCTCACTGCACCCTCAGTCTCCTGGGCTCAAGCAGTCCTTCCACCTCAGCCTCCCAAGTAGCTGAGGTGTATGCCACCACACCCAGCTAATTTTTGTATTTTTTTTGTAGAGATGGGGTTTTACCATGTTACCCAGGCTGGTCTTATACTCCTGGGCTGAAGCATTTTACCTGCCTTGACTTCCCAGAGTGCTGGGATTACTTGCATGAGCCGCTGTGCCCAGCCCAGTGGTTTTTTTTCTTTCAGCACTTTGAATATCTTATCTCACTCTCTTCTAGCCTTCAAGGTTTCTGCTGAGAAAACCACTGACAGTCTTAAGAGAGTTTCATTGTATATGACAAGTTGCTCTTCTCTTGCTGCTTTCAAAAGTCTCTTTGTCTTTGACTTTCCAGAATTTGATTATAATGTGTCTTAGTGAAGTTTTTTTTTTTTTTTTTTTTTTTTTTTTAAGACGAAGTCTTGCCACTCTGTTGCCCAGGCTGGAGTGCAGTGGCACCATCTTGACTCACTGCAACCTCTGCCTCCCGGGTTCAAGTGATTCTCCTGCCTCAGCCTCCTGAGTAGCTGGGATTACAGGCGCCCACCCTACCTAACTAATTTTTGTATTTTTAGTAGAGACGGGGTTTCACCATGTTGGTCAGGCTGGTCTTGAACTCCTGACCTCAGGTGATCTGCCCCCATCGGCCTCCCAAAGTGCTGGGATTACAGGTGTGAGCCACCGTGCCCGGCCTGTCATTATTGCTTTAAATAAGCTTTCTGCCCCTTTCTCTTTCTTTAGTCTTTTCACTGTTCCTATAATGTGCATTTCGTTTTGCTTGATGGTGTCCTATAAATCCTGTAGGCTTTCTTTATTCTTTTTCATTCCTGTTTCTTTTTGTTCCTCTAACTGGATAATTTCAAATGACCTGTCTTGGAGCTCACTGCTTCTTTCTTCTGTTTGATCAAGTCTTCTGTTGAATTGCCCTATGGAATTTTTCAGTTTAGTCCTTGTGTTCTTCAGCTCTAGATTGCATTTAGTTGTCTATGTTCTCTTGTTGCTCACTGAGCTTCTTTAATACAATTATTGTGAATTCTTTGTTAGGAAGTTCATAGATCTGCATTATTTTGGATCAGTTGCTGGTGCTTACTTTTCTTCCTTTGCTAGTGTCATTTGTCCCTGATTATTTGTCATCCTTGTGGCTTTGAATTCGTGTCTATACATTTAAACATGTGGGCTCCTCTTCCAGTCTTTATAGACTGGCTTTGCCAAGGAAAGCCCTTCACTTGTCAGGTCATCTAGAGGTTCTGGGTGGGCTTGCTGAAGGGCTCTGAGGCAAGTTTGCTCCTGGAGTCCTTGGGTAGGCTGGCCTATTGCTGGAGTCAGCAGGCAGGTGGGCCTGAGGCTTGGGTCTGTAGAGGTCATCCTGGTGCCTGGAACTGTGGAAGCAGGCCTGGAGCCTGGATCATTTGGGGTCAGTCTGAAACCTGGGTCCATAGGAGCTGACCCAGCAGTGGGGTGGGCTTTGAGTCTGAATCCACGAGAGCTTACCTGGCACCTGTATCTGTGGGAGTGGACTTGGTCCTGACTCCACAGGCACCAGCGTGGCATGGGGGTCTCTTGGGGCAGGCCTGTCAACTAGGACTGTGGATGTGAGCCTGGAGTCCAGGACTCCAGGGATGGGTGGGCCCTGAGCCTAGGTCTGCAGCTGCTGGCTTGGTGCTGGGGTAGGCCTGTAACCAGGTTCTGCTGGGGCTAGCTTGGGTCCATGGGAACCATTTTGGAGCTTGGGGCCATACTTTTCTTTGACCTTTAACTCCACTCTGAATTCATCCTTGATCTCTTGACTTCATTCCCTCTGGATGTGTTGAGAGATAAGGAGGTCTGTGAAGGGAGATCACATGGTTAATTGATCGCCATTTTTATTTTCTCATCCCTTTGACTCTCACAGGGAGGCAGAACTAGTAACATGTCACATTTTCTTCCCTTGACCCTTGTAGGAGAAGCCTTATTTGTTAGCATGTTGCTCTTACATAACAGGACAGTGGCTTTATACATTAGCTGGCATTTGGCAGGGTCAAGTTCTCTTCTTGGACCTATTTGGCAATTATCCCAAATTTGTGGATGGCATTTAATTCGTGCACTTTCAGTTGACTTGAAGTAAAACCCTTTTGGTTAATATTATTTGGACAGTTCTCACAAATGTTAATGAGCAGCATGCTTTCACCACAAAATTGTGTTAATTTTGTGGTATTATTTGGGCTTTATTCACATTTGCTAGTAAAATTTTCTCCTTTTCCTAGAAGAGCTAAACAAGTGACTTTAAAGATGCAAAAGTGAGTTACTGGTGAGAAACAGGAAGAAATTCTTTGTAGCAAAAGAGTAAGGATAGCTATAGTTTCTTCAGTGCTAGTTTAGGGTGGATTGATTGGTTTAATTTATAGCTGACAGTTTACAGAGGCCCTTTTGTGATGACTAGCTCCCTTGATGCTGTTTCTTGGCACTTGGCTACAACAGTTTATGAGCCTACAAAGTTTCAGGAAAGGTGCAAAATGGAGTTTTAGTCTCTTTTCTGGATTGGCTCCCAAATTTTAATAGAGCTTTTTCTGTGGACAGGCTACAACTGTTTGGGGTCATGAAATTACACGATTGTAAGGCTAAGAATGGGCTCCCAGAATGAGAATTTATTTTGTAATTTTCACTAAACATTTTCACAGTTGACTTTACCAGCTTATTGACAGTAGTCTGTACTAACCAGAGATATGTGATTGAAATTTTAGGCAGTAAATGTGGTATTTGTTACTTTTTTTGGTAATCATGTCAGATAGGAATGAGTTAGATCAGTATGATGATCTATCACATGAAAAGAAAAGGGAAAGGCCTTAATGGGAAATGTTGCATTAAACAAAATCATGGATTTGTTTTAAAAATTTTGAGTGCCTACTTTTGTGGCAGGCACTGTGTATATTAGGTATTGGCTACACAGAGATGAAAAAAGTAGACATCTTTATCTTCATGGAGCTTAGTGTTAAGTGGGTTTATTTACTGTTATGATTTCTTAGTCTTTTAACATGTCTATGTGTACTGTGATTTGGCAAGAGAGATATGCAGGATGAGAGATTTTAAAACTTACCTGACTACAGAATTCACTTCGGGTAAAACCATATCTTACGGTAACAGTGTTCTTCAGAACCTAGTTTGAGAAATATTTAATGACCCTAAATTCAAGACCAGTGATCTTGGGGCATAATTTTTTTCATTCTGTTTGATCATTGGTAGTCTCTGTATTGAAAGGTGGATGGTGGCTGGGCATGGTAATTCATGCCTGTAATCTCAGCACTTTGGGAGGCTGAAATGGGAAGATTGCTTGAGCCCGAGTTCGAGACCACCCTGGGCAACATAGGGAGACTCCTGTCTCTACAAAAAATACAGAAATTAGCCCTGTGTAGTGGTGTGTGCCTGTAGCCCTAGCTACTCAGGAGGCTGAGGTGGGAGGATTGCTTGAGCCCAGGACGTCAAGGCTGCAGTGAGTTGTGATCACGCTGCTGCATTCCAGCCTGGGTGACAGAGCAAGTCACAGTCCCAAGAAAGATGGATGGCTTTAGGCAACAAATTCAGAGAGAGAGAGAGAGAGAGAGAGAATGTGTGTGTATGTTTGTGATGGTGAATTTATGGTGTATGCTATTAGAAAATGTTATTATATTAAGTCAAAGAAAACTGATGGCTTTTAAATACTTCTGGGAAAAAGGTTGGACACCTATAGGTAATAAAACTAGTAACTAATTTGGGTGGGACAAAAGAAATAAAAAAAATCTTCATGATTCTTTAAACTTAACATGAAATATATGCAGGAAAAAATCTATTCAGATCATTTAATTAGGCACAAGAAAAGTGGGAAGCCCTGAGACACTTTGAGTTGTGGGGCCTGACTTAGTCCCAGCTGTGCCAAATCATGTCAAGTCTCCATGAGCATTTTAGTTTGTATGAATGGAGCTAACAACCTCCTTCCTAACTAGGGACAGTGATTTGCCAGAGATCCAGGGCCCCGCAGAGAGGCAAAGGTAGTTACTATCTAAGGGAGTATATCAAATAAAGTATCCAGGAGGATGGTATGTGTATATATATTTGTGTGTGTGTGTGTGTGTATGTGTACACACACAGCTGAGGAAGCTGTATATAAAATTTTTTCCCTTATGCTTTGGGCTGGGATAGGCTTAAGTGTGGAACACCCAATTACTGACATTGATAGGAAGGTGGGAGTGTTTTGGTTGGTGCATCTGCCTGTGTTGAGGTGTTCACAGTCAAACTAGGGTAATCTTGTGAGCCAGTAATTTTTGCTTACCTAGTGTAACAAGGGCCTTTTTATTATTTATTTATTTATTGAGACAGAATCTTGCTGTTGTTGCCCAGGTTGGAGTGCAGTGGTATGATCTCGTCTCACTGCACTTCACCTCCCGGGTTCAAGTCTTCTCCTGCCTCAGCCTCCTGAGTAGCTGGGATTACAGGTGTGCGCCACCACGCCCAGCTGATTTTTGTATTTTTAGTAGAGATGGTTTAGCCATGTTGGACAGGCTGGTCTTGAATTCCTGACCTCATGTGATCCACCCACCTCAGCCTCCCAAAGTGCTGGGATTACAGGCGTGAGCCACCATGCCTGGCCATGAGGGCCTTTTTATTTATTTTTTTTGTATTTTTAGTAGAGATGGGGTTTCATCGTGTGAGCCAGGATAGTCTCGATCTCCTGACCTCGTGATCTGCCCACCTCGGCCTCCCAAAGTGCTGGGATTACAGGCATGAGCCACCGTGTCTGGCCACAAGGGCCTTTTTAAAGGCCATTTCTGTTGGCAACATACGGCCCTTGCATCTTTTCCAAAACTAGGTTGATAACTAGAACAAAATAAATCCTATAATTTGAAGAGAAACATAAGCACAAATAAATAGGCCAAAGCCGTTGCTTTATTCTAATATAGTTTTTTAAAAATAGACTTCTAGAAATGATTGTGTCACTCAACTTGTGCGTCATTTTTTAAGAAGAGCCTAAGGGGCCAGGTGCAGTGGCTCACACCTGTAATCCCAGTGCTTTGGGAGGCCGAGGCGGGTGGATCATGAGGTCAGGAGGTCGAAACCATCCTGGCTAACACGGTGAAACCCCGTCTCTACTAAAAAATAGAAAAAATTAGCCAGGCGTGGTGGTGGGCGCCTGTAGTCCCAGCTACTCAGGAAGTTGAGGCAGGAGAATGGTGTGAACCTGGGAGGCGGAGCTTGCAGTGAGCCAAGATCATGCCACTGCACTCCAGCCTGGGCGACGGAGCAAGACTCCATCTCAAAAAAAAAAAGAAGAGCCTAAGGGTCACCATCACACTGCTTGCTGTTTTGTTTTAAACTACCACATGTGCACTAATAAAATGCTGTTAATACCAGCAGTGCTACAAAAGCTCGTCTTAACTGTTGCTCAGAAATCATTCTGCTTTCCAAATTGATTCTTTTTTTTAAAGTCATGTTTATTGTGGTATAATTTTCACACAGTAAAATTCACCCCTCTTACAGTGTACACTTCTACGAGTTTTGACAAATCATGTAATCATGTAACCACCACTAATACCGAATAGTTTGATCACCCCCCAAAATTCCCTCTTTTATTTTATTTTATTTTATTGAGATGGAGTTTTGCTCTTGTTGTCCAGGCTGTAGTGCAATGGCACGATCTTGGCTCACTGCAACCTCTGCCTCCCGTATTCAAGCGATTCTCCTGCCTCAGCTTCCCGAGTAGCGGGGATTACTGGCACCCACCACCATGCCCAGCTAATTTTTGTATTTTTAGTAGAGATGAGGTTTCGCCATGTGGGCCAGGCTGGTCTCGAACTTCTGATCTCAGGTGATCCGCCCACCTTGGCCTCCAAAAGTCCTGGGATTACAGGCGTGAGCCACCGCACCCGGCCCCTTATATTCATCCCTTTCCTCTACTGCCAATCCCTGGCAACCACTGTGTCCATATAGTTTTGCCTTTTCCAGAATAGTATATAAATGGAAGCATGCTCATGATTCATTCTTTGTCTGGAGAAAACTTAGTTCCTCAAAGCAAACATATCATCACCTTCTTATGTTTTCAGGAAGGAAAAATGACCATTTTACTTATGGCCAATGCTGCCCAAGTTTTCCTGGTTACCTTAGGTTTGGATTGTATACATTCTTTGCACAGCCCATTCCGTCTTGTTCATGTACCTAGCATTAATGATCTGGAGTACATCAGAGGTGGCCATTCTCTGAGGGTATTTTAGATTTATAGGTCATTCAATACTGGGTCTGACCAACAGTTTTAGCAACTCAGAATTAAGTATTTTCTGAAACTTCCTATTAGGAAAATCCCCCCTTCTTAAACAGTGACGTTAATACAAATAGCTTTCAATAAAATATTAACTAGAATAGGCATATAAGTTTTTTATCTGATAGCCAGTGTGAGAACTGTCATCTTTTATACTTTTCCAAAAGAAGTAGGGTGACAGGTAGGAAGAAAACTAATGCTGCCACATAGAATTCTGCCCAGTAGAACACCATCATAGAAATGTATACAGCTGGGCTAGGCATGGTGGCTCATGCCTGTAATCCCAGCACTTTCAGAGGCTGAGGCCACAGGACTGCTTGTGAACCCAGGAGTTTGAGACCAGCCTGGCAACATAGTGAGACCTCTGTCTCTACAAAAATTTTTTTTTTTTTTTTTGGAGACAGAGTCAGAGTCTCATTCTGTTGCCCAGGCTGGAGTGCTGTGGCACAATCTCGGCTCACTGCAACCTCCACCTCCTGGGGTTCAAGTGATTCTTGTGCCTGTGCCTCCCGAGTAGCTGGGACTGCAGATGTGCACCACCACACCCTGGCTAATTTTTGTATTTTTTAGTAGAGACAGGGTTTTGCCATGTTGGCCAGGTTGGTCTCAAACTCCTGACCTCAAGTGATCTACCTATCTCAGCCTCCCAAAGTGCTGGGATTACAGGTGTGAGCCACCACACCTGGCCTACAAAAAAATTTTTTTAAAATAAAAAAAAAAAAAAAAAAAAGAAGTATACATAGCTTTCTGTCTGAGATGTTTGAGATACATAAATATTAGAAGGAAGACATTTAAAAGTCATAGTTTATGTATCTAAGTACCATTATCTGATGGTACTTTTGATATTCCTATAGCTATCCTGTAATTGTTCTCTTAATCCTGTTTGAAGATAATAAAAATAGTATCATATACTAACTTATAAAAACTAAAGAGAAACCCAAGGAAGATGAACAGTGTAGTTATCTATGTTTATTAATCTTGGAATGTTTTATGAGTTAGAGATTTACATATTAAAAGTTCTCTTATAGACCTGGTTTATTATCTTTGACATGCCAATGATGTTTTCAGATGCAAGGAAATATACCAAGTTACAAATAGAAGGGATCTTTTCGTTTGTTCTGATTGATTTATTGAAATTTATGGAGCTTAAAAATTGCGGGACCTTTTTTTTAAGGCTATGAAAATGATTCTGTAGAAGACCTGAAGGAGGTGACTTCAATATCTTCACGGAAGAGAGGTAAAAGAAGATACTTCTGGGAGTATAGTGAACAACTTACACCATCACAGCAAGAGAGGATGCTGAGACCATCTGAGTGGAACCGAGATACTTTGCCAAGTAATATGTATCAGAAAAATGGCTTACATCATGGTAAGAGGGGATTGCAGTCAGATATTTAGTGTCACTTTAATTAAGTTGAGCTACTAATCCATAATGCTTACTCCGTGTACCTAGGCATTCAACCCTTCCTAGCAAACTGGAGATGGGGACTGTAGAGCTGCTACGTTTGCATGACTACTCTTCATCACTCACAAATAGCTTTTACCAGTGTTGAGTCCTCACTTAAGCGGACAGGAAGGACTGTGTAAACATTATTTCATTTCTAGTCCCTTCTTAATCTACCTACCCCATCCAGGAAATGACCAGGAGGCTGCTGGTTTCTGACCTGTCACAGTTGGTATAACCAGAAGGGTTGAGGAGAAAGTGAACGGGCTCTCTTGCATTCTTGTCTAATCCCCAGATGTAAATGGGGGGACTGGAATTCAAATGGTAATGGGGATAAAAGGGCAAGGAAAGAAAAGAAAGGGGAGGATGGTTATGGAGAAAAGGAGTAGTAGAGAAGAGTTGAATACCTGTAGTAGGAATCAGAAGTTTATAATCTTAGGTAGGTCAGGCCGTGTGCTGCAGCTCATGCTTGTAATCCTAGCACTTTGGGAGGCTGAGACGGGAGGATCACTTGAGTCCAGGAGTTAGAGTCTGCAATGAATTGTGATTATGCCACTGCACTCCATCCTGGGCGATAGAGTGAGACCCTGTCTCTAAAAAAATTTTAAAAATGACAGTCTTAGATAGGTCATATTTTTTATTGTGAACTCAGGAAGCTGTGATTAAGTAGAATTTATTCTACACAAATGTTATTTTTAAATCCATAGTTTCTAGTTCTTCTGCTCTGAATAAAAAAAATTAATACAAAGTCTTTACTGAAAAAAGTGGGGAGGGGAACTACTAGTAAGTGTGATGGTCAGTAAACAGGTTATTCACTCATTGTACAGATGTGAGTTGCTAAGGATTTTTGGGGACAAGAATTCATCTGATGTATGTTTGTGCCTCATTTTCCTTTTCCACTAGCAACCAGGTCTACTATATTGTCGCTCAGTAAATAATTACCAAGTTTTTGCCTTCAGATAAGTTTTCTACTAGAAATGAAACATTAAGTCCAGTCAGTAATCCCAAGTAGCACATGAGTACTAGGAAAGTTGTAGGAGTTCAGAGGACAGAGCCATCCTTTTTGCCTGGAGTGATAGACCAAGACCCCTTGAATCTTCTATAATGTTATTTATCAAAGCAACAAAAGAAGAGCTTTTAAACAAGGTTATGCTTACTTGTTGGATTTTCAAGTTCAATACAAAAATGTGTATGTCTGACAATTTTCAGACATAGCATCAGAAACATCTTGGTTTGGGTAAAATCTCCAAGCTCTCTTCTGACTATATATTATACCTTAGTCCTGATTTTGGTGTTTAGTTGAACTCATACTCATCCTGAGATTTGAGATGCTTAGTATGCCATGCAAATAATGAAGAATCTGTCATGCTGGGACTAGAAGCCTAGGGTAGGGAAGAACTTGGAAAAAGTTAGAACTCTGCCATATCACCCCCATTTCCTGCAGCCACAAGATGGGAAGGAGAGGAGGCCAGCTCTTCTAGGACAGATTGTTAAACATGCCAAGACTTCTGAGAAGAAAAGGTAGTGGTGGGAAGTCGTTAAAAATGTGGCCGTGAAAAATGTGTCTCCTGTTAATTAAAGTGATCTAACTTAAACTTCTTTTAAAATGTTCATAGGAAAATATGCAGTAAAGAAGTCACGGAGAACTGATGTAGAAGACCTGACTCCAAATCCTAAAAAACTCCTCCAGATAGGCAATGAACTTCGGAAACTGAATAAGGTGATTAGTGACCTGACTCCAGTCAGTGAGCTTCCCTTAACAGCCCGACCAAGGTCAAGGAAGGAAAAAAATAAGCTGGCTTCCAGGTAAATGCTAATAATGTTCACTCATGTGAAGAAAGTTTAGGAGGTGAGGTTAGGCCCTAAGTGAGTTTTTATAGAAGGACAACAAAGAAATTGTATTTTTCTTTTATAAATACTACAATGAGAATATTACAATTTTTCTTTTGAAAGTAGAAGACGATATTTTTGTTTTATGGAAAAAGTTTTTAAGAGGGGAGAGATGAATGGACTCTGGTACATTATGTTGTCGTATAACAATAAAAAATTTTTTTATAGCTTTATTTTTTGTTTGCTTTTTTAGTAAGTCAGAGTTATTGAGCTATAACTTACAGTAAAATGTATACCTTTTAATGTATACTTTTATGAGTTTTGACAAACATATCCAATCATACAACCACCACCACAATCAAGATATTGAACATTTTCATCATCTTAAAAAGTTTCCTTATGTCTCTTTGTAAAAGCAAACCCCTTCTTGCACCCATCGCCCCTCAAAACTACTGATCTATTTTCTGTCTCCATAGTTTTGCCTTTTCCAGAATGTCATGTACATGGAATATACTGTATGTATGCAGCCTTTGATTGAACCTGTCTTCCTTTTTTTTTTGAGACAGGGTCTCACTCTGTCACACAGGCAGTGGCCTGATCTCAGCTCACTGCAACCTCTGCCTCCAGGGCTCAAGGGATCTTCCCGCCTCAGCCCCCTAAGTAGCTGGGATTATAGATGTGACCCACCATGCCCAGCTAATTTTTGTATTTTTTTGTAGAGATGGTGTTTCACCATGTTGCCCAGGCCTCCCAAAGTGCTGGGATTACAGGCGTGAGCCACTGCGCCCAGCTGAATCTGTATTCTTTCACTCAACATGACACATTTGAGATTCATCCATATTGTTGCCTGGAGTAATAATTTGTTCCTTTTGGTTGCTGAGTTGTATTCCTTTGGGTGGGGATATACTACAGTTTATCCATTCACCAGTTGAAGGGCATTTGGGTTGCCTCCAGTTTTTGGCAATTATGAATAAAACCACCATCAACGTTCACTTACAAATGTTTGTGTGAATATATTTCCATTTCTCTTAGATAAATATCCAAGCATGTATGTTTTTAAGAAACTGCCAAACTATTTTCCAAAGTAGCTGTATGTACTGTTTTACATTCCTGCTAGCAACACATGAGGGTTCCACTTGCTTCACATTCTGTACAACTTTTGGTATTATCAGTTTTTGTTTTTTTTTTTTTTTTTTAGCCACTTTAATAGGTGTGTGCTGATATAGCTTTATTTTTAAATGTGTGCTAAATTTTAAAAAATCAATTTGCATAAATGATTATGTTGTGTCTTCTGGTAACTCAGTTATTTGATAAACGTCAGTAGGCAGCGGTTTTGGATTGCTATTAGAAAATGAAAGATGAATATTCACTTAAGAAAGCAGCTGGGCATGGTGCCTCATGCCTATAATCCCAGCACTTTAGGAGGCCAAAAAGGGAAGATCACTTGCAGCTAGGAGTTGGAGAGTAGCTTGGGCAACATAGACCCCTTCTCCATAATTAAAAATAATAAAATTAAGAAAAAGAAAGTGAACTAACTGCTCCTTCCTTTCACAGAGCTTGTCGGTTAAAGAAGAAAGCCCAGTATGAAGCTAATAAAGTGAAATTATGGGGCCTCAACACAGAATATGGTAAACCTAAAGTTTTAAGAAGTTGATTAACCACCTATTGATTTGCTGACCACTCTCTCTTTTCTTTGGTTTGTGATTTGCTTTTGCTGTATTCTGCATAGTTTTTGGCTAGCCTCCTATTTGTTTATCTGTTCAGTAAACCACATGCTCGCTTTCCTTCAGTCTTGTCCTCCTCTTAATATAAGTTTCTGTACTGGTGACTTCCCAATCCACATCTCATCTTTACACTAACAAGCTGATCCACATTGTGACCATGATAGTTTATTTTTTTCTGTAAAAGATGTGGAAAGTTTTACTAGTAAATTAAGAATAGGCAGCAAAAACAACCTGCACTTCTCGAAAGATCACAATAATTTCTTCTATTTTATAATTGTGTTACTGGATTAGCCAGTTTTGTTGACTGATTTTAATATTTTCCCTAAATTGAATAATGATATTTTAGGCTTTGTATGAATAATTTAGGCCTGTGTTTTTCAGATTTGATTGCTCATTGGAATTGTCTGTGTATTTGGTTAAAATACACATTTCTAGGCTTCTCTGCAGATCTTCTGAATTAGATTGTATGCAAGTAGAACTCAAGAATCCATATTTTTAACACTTCTCAGATCATTTCTCTTTTTGTGTGTGTGAGACAGTATCTTACTCTGTTGCCCGGGCTAGAGTGCAGTAGTGTGATCACAGCTCACTGCAGCCTCTACCTTCTGGGCTCAGGTGATCCTCCCACTGCAGCCTCCCGGGTATCTGGGAATACAGGAGTGCGCTACCATGCCTGGGTAATTTTTGGCATTTTTCATAGAGGTGGGGTTTCTACTGTGTTGCCCAGGCTGGTCCCAATTTCGTGGGCTCAAGCAATCTGCCCACCTCAACCTGCCGAAGTGCTGGGATTACAGGCATGAGCCACTTGGGATTACAGGCATGAGCCGCTGCACCCAGCCAAGATTATTCTTTTTTATTTTTTCTTTTTTTTGAGACGGAGTCTCGCCCTGTTGCCCAGGCTGGAGTGCAGTGGTGCGATCTCGGCTCACTGCAACCTCTGCTTCCCAGGTTCAGGCAGTTCTCCTGCCTCAGTCTCCCAAATAGCTGGGACTATAGGCCCACGCACTGCACCTGGCTAATTTTTGTATTTTTAGTAGAGACAGGGTTTCACCACGTTGGCAAGGCTGGTTTCGAACTCCTGACCTCAGGTGATCCACCTGCCTTGACCTCCCAAAGTGCTGAGATTACAAGTATGAACCACTGCACCCGGGCCCAAGATTATTCTTAATGGAACCATTCTAGCACTTATTCAGGAACTACTGGCTTTGATCTAAACCAAAGTGCTTCTCAGCATTTCACATTGTAGCACATGTAGAAAATTATCATCTCTGAGGCATCATGGAATATAACAAGAGTAGGCTGCTCATGGGATGAGGTCCCCGTGAGCTGAGGGGATAATTATCTTACACATCTAGAACCCTTTTACAGCACTTCAGGGGTATGGGAAGCTCTGGTTTTGATCTTCTGTGATAAGAACACCTCCTTTCTCCCTTATTTTGTTTAAGCCTGATGTTTTAATAGTTAGTGTATTCCTTTGCCTCAAAAATTGTCCTCTTCAATATGTAGTTCTTTTGGGCAAGTTGAATCTGAAAGTGAAACAGTATGAACAATGACCAATTTGTTTCTAGAGGTTTTCTTAAGTTTAGCATGTCTGGCACATAGGTGTTCAATAAACTGCAGTTTTTCTTAATCCTTTATCTTGATTATTTTGTTTCCTTTGGTGAGGGCAGAAAAAGAATTTCCAACTGTAAAGTTTTCAACTTATGAAATGAACTTGTGTTTTATTTAATAGCCACTCAGTAAATGAATTAGATAAAATAATTGTTGGTGTGTTGAAATGCAAAGCTATCCATTTTCCTATTGTTCTTTCTTACTATTGAAACATTTTGGCCTTGAGCTCTGTTAGTGGTGCCCTGGCCTCCTCCTAGATATCTGGAAGTCACTCTGTTACTTCTTTGTGGAACACTTATTATCCATTACCTATCAGCCCAATAGTTTCTAGAATTTGTGATTTACAATTTGAAAAATATTTTGAGACTTGAGAATATAGGCTTACCAACTTTATATTTTGCCAAGTGAGAACATTAAAAAGAACATCATCTACTATTACTATAATTTCATATAAGGAAGGATATTTTAGTATTAAAAATTTGAGAAGGGCATAATCTCATAATAGAAAATAAATTTAGCTTTATGAAAAATGTACTCTGTTGTCTTTATCATTTTTAATATGTCATGAACTGGCATTGTTCCAGGGACTAGCTTCAGGGGCCCACTATACTACTCATCTCATCCTATCCCACCAAACTTCCTTCTATTGATTCCTCCTGACAAAGCTCACTGGAGACTGCTGTGTGAATCCTGTGGAAACTTGTTGACTCAGAATGAGAAATAGAACTGTTAGCTCTTCACCCTGACTGACGTATTTTGTCCCTAAGGAAAGCTATATGGAAACATTAAAACCAGAAAATCCCTTGATGAATATGGCATCAGAGGAGGAGGATCTGTTTATGAGTTGAATGTTTGAACTCAATTTCTGAGAGCCAGGTGCTTCTATTTCCTAAACCAGAGGTTTGCGGTAGCATGAGAGCCCTTTCCCTTTTCTCTCCCTGCCCCGTAATGTGCTTGGACACTGTCAAGGCTTGAGAAGAACTATTCTGCTCAGTTTTACTTTAGATTTTATAGTGTTTTTTCTTTTTCTTTTCTTTTTTTTTTTGTCTTTGAGACAGAGTTTCACTCTTGTTGCCGGGCTGGAGTGCAGTGGCGCGATCTCGGCTCACCGCAACCTCCGCCTCCTGGGTTCAAGCGATTCTCTTGCCTCAAGCCTCCCGAGTAGCTAGGATTACAGGCATGCACCACTATGCCTGGCTAATTTTGTATTTTTAGTAGAGACAGGGTTTCTTCATGTTGGTCAGGCTGGTGTCGAAGTCCCGACCTCAGGTAATCTGCCTGCCTCGGCCTCCCAAAGTGCTGGGATTACAGGCATGAGCCACTGTGTCCACCGTGTTTTCTCTTTTAAAAGTAACTTTATTTACTTTTAACCTGTTGAATATGGGAGAACCCCATTGTTTTCCCTAAGTCTAGCCTTTATGCAAATATCCTTGAGTAAGTAGTCTTCTCTTTCAATTATTCATGGAGAAGAAACACAGATTTTTTTGTTTCAAGTGATATAGGAGGTTAGCTGTACTTTCCTTGTTCAGTGACACATTTTACATATATTGGCCCTGAATGTAGTTTTGTTTTGTTTTGGTTTGTTTTTTTTGAGACGGAGTCTCGCTCTGTTGCCCAAGCTGGAGTGCAGTGGTGCAATCTCAGCTCACTGCAAGCTCCGCCTCCCAGATTCATGCCATTCTCATGCCTCAGCCTCCCAAGTAGCTGGGACTACAGGCGCCTGCCACCACCCGCAGCTAATTTTTTTTTGTATTTTTAGTAGAGACGGGGTTTCACCGTGTTAGCCAGGATGGTCTTGATCTCCTGACCCCGTGATCCGCCTGCCTCAGCCTCCCAAAGTGCTGGGATTACAGGCATGAACCACCGCGCCCGGCCCCTGAATGTAGTTTTAAATTGTCCCTCTCACTTTCCTTTTCAACTGCAGTTTAGATTGGCCCCTTCTCAGTATTGCTAGATGAAAAATAACAAATCACTGGTTTTTACACCAGGCATTGTGGCATGCTTCTGTAATCCCAGTTACTCAGGAGGCTGAGGTGGGAGGATTGTTTGAGACCAGGCTGGATGATAGAGAAATACCCCATCTCTTTAAAAACAGAACAAAAACCTCAAATCACCAAGGCAGTCTCTGAAGAGGTAGACATTAATTTCAGACTGTAGGAATTCTGTGTGCTGAAATAAAAAATGTGTTTTCCTCACAGCTTTACCGAGGTATAATTGAAGTACAGTACCTCTACACATTGGTTTACATATACGCATACATATGTGAAACAATCAAGATAATGAATATTTCCATTACCTCCAAAAGATTCCTAGTGCCCCTTTGTAAGTCATTCTGCTCTCCACTCCTATCCCTGGATAGCCTCAATCTGCTTTCTGTCACTATAGAGTAATTTACATTTTTCTAAGATCTTACATTAATGGAATCACAATATGTTTACATTTTTGCCTGGCTACTTTCACTCAGCATAATTATTTAAAAATTCCTCCATGTTGTTACCTGTATCAATAGTTAGATCCTTTTTATTGCTAACTAGTATTTCATTGTATGGATGTACTACAATTTGTTTATCTCTTCACCTTTTGATGGATACTTAGGTTGTTTCAAGTTTTTGGCTATAACCACGGGGCTGTGAGTATTTGTGTATAAGTATTTGGGTAGACATATGTTTTAATTTCTCTTGGTTAAATACCTAGATGTAGAATGATTGATTCATAAGATAAGTGTATATTTACTTTTATAAGAAACTGCTAAACTGTTTTACAAACTGACTGTGCCGTTTTGCATTCTTAAAAACAGTGTAGGAGGGTTCTAGTTGGTCCACAGCCTTGCCAACACATGGCAGGGCCTATCTTCTTATTTTTACAAATCTAATAGGTGTGTGATGGTATCTCATTGTGGTCTTAACTTTTCATTTCTCTGATTAATAACATTGAGCCTCTTTCCTGTGCTTATTGGCTGTTCATATGTTTTCTTTTGTGAAGTGTCTGTTCAAATATTTTGCCATTTAAAAAAATTGGTTTCTCTTCTAAAGGTTCTTTATTCTAGGCCGGTCTCAGTGGCTCATACCTGTAATCTTAGCACTTTGGGAGGCTGAGATGGGTCGATCACCTGAGGTCAGGAGTTCGAGACCAGCCTGGCCAGCATAGTGAAATCCCGTCTCTACTAAAAATACAAAAAATTAGCCAGGCTTGGTGGTGAGCACCTGTAATCCTAGGTACTCGTGAGGCTGAGGGAGGAGAATCACTTGAACCCGGGAGGTGTGGTTGCAGTGAGCTGAGATTGTGCCATTGCACTCCAGCCTGGGCAACAAGAGTGAAACTGTCTCAAAAAAAAAAAAAAAAAAAAGTAAGTAAATAAATAAATGTTCTTTATTCTGGATATAAGTTCTTTGGCTTGGCTTTTTGCTTTCCTCATTGGCGTCTTTTCCTTTCCTTTTCCTTTTTCTTTTCCTTTTCGCCTCCCCTCCCCTCCCCCTCCCCTCCCCCCTCCCCTCCCCTCCCCCCTCCCCTCCCCCTCCCCTCCCCCCTCCCCTCCCCCCTCCCCTCCCCCTCCCCTCCCCCCTCCCCTCCCCCCTCCCCTCCCCCTCCCCTCCCCCCTCCCCCCTCCCCCCTCCCCTCCCCCTCCCCCCTCCCCTCCCCCTCCCCCCTCCCCTCCCCCCTCCCCTCCCCCCTCCCCTCCCCCCTCCCCTCCCCCTCCCCTCCCCCTCCCCCCCCCCCCTCCCCCCTCCCCTCCCCCCTCCCCTCCCCCCTCCCCTCCCCCCTCCCCTCCCCCTCCCCTCCCCCTCCCCCTCCCCTCCCCCCTCCCCTCCCCCCTCCCCTCCCCCTCCCCCCTCCCCTCCCCCCTCCCCTCCCCCCTCTCCCCTCCCCCTCCCCCTCCCCTCCCCCCTGTCCCCTCCCCCTCCCCCTCCCCTCCCCCCTGTCCCCTCCCCCTCCCCCTCCCCTCCACTCCCCCCTCTCCACTCCCCTCCCTCCCTCCCCCTCCCCTCCTCCCCTCCCCTCCTCCCCTCCCCTCCTCCCCTCTCCTCCCCTCCTCCCTTCCCCTCCCCTCCTCCCTTCCCCTCCCCTCCTCCCTCCCTCCCTCCTTCTCTCCTTCCTTCCTTCCTTCTCTCTCTCCTCTCTCTCTCTCTTTCTCTCTCTCTCTCTCTCCCCTCTCTCTTTCTCTTTCTCTCCCTCTCCTCTCCTCCCCTCCCCTCCCTCTCCTTCCATCTTTCTATCTTTCTTATCTTTCCTCGCTCTGTTGTCCAGGCTGGAGTCCAATGGTGCGATCTCAGCTCACTGCAACCTCTGCCTCCCAGGTTCAAGCGATTCTCGTGCCTCAGCCTCCCAAGTAGCTGGGATTACAGGCATGCACCACCACACCCAACTGTTTTTTTTTTTTTTTTTTTTTTTTGAGACAAAGTCTCAGTCTGTTGCCCAGGCTGGAGTGCAGTGGTGCGATCTCGGCTCACTGCAAGCTCCGCCTCCCAGGTTCACGCCATTCTCCTGCCTCAGCCTCCCAGGTGGCTGGGACTACAGGCGCCTGCCACCACGCCCAGCTAATTTTTTTGTATTTTTAGTAGAGACAGGGTTTCACCATGTTAGCCAGGATGGTCTCGATCTCCTCATCTTATGATCCGCCTGCCTCGGCCTCCCAAAGTGCTGGGATTACAGGTGTGAGCCAGGGCGCCTGGCCTGATTTTTGTAATTTTAGTAGAGACAGGGTTATGCCATGTTGGCCAGGCTGGTTTCGAACTCCTGGCCTCAAGTGATCCACCTGCCTCGGCCTCCCAAAGTGCTGGGTGGGATTACAGGCATGAGCCACCATGCCTGGCCCTCATTGGCATCTTTCAAAGATCAAACATTTTTAATTTTGATGAATCAATTTGTCAGTTTTTTTTATATTTCATGATGTTTTGTGTTGTAAGAAACCTTTGCCAACTCCAGCATTTACAAATCTTTTCTTTTATTTTTATTTTCTTAGCATTTACATAGTTTTAGGTTTTGCATTTAGGCTTATGATCTGTTTTAGGTCAATTTTTGCATATGGTATAAGGTAAAAGATGATGTTCATATTTTCCCATATAAATATCTGGTTGATCAAGCATCATACATTGAAAAGACTTTCCCTTCCCCATTGAATTGTTTTTGCACCTTTGTTCAGTCAATAGACCATATATTTATGGGTTTACTTCTAGATATTGTATTCTGTTTCGTTGATACATTTATCTTCCTTTATGTGGATACAAAACTTTTTTTTTTTTTTTTAAATAGAGATGGGGCTGGACGTGGTGGCTTATGCCTGTAATCCTAGCACTTTGGGAGGTCAATTGGGAGGATCGCTTGAGGCCAAGAATTCAAGATGAACCTGGCTAACATAGTGAGACCCCTGTCTCTATTTAAATTATTTTTAAAAAAGAAAAAAAGATTAAAAAAAAACATAGATGAGGTCTCGCTGTCTTGCCTCGAACTCCTGGGCTCAAGTGATCATCCCATCTTGGCCTCACAAAGAGCTGGGATTACAGGCATGAGCCATTGTGGGGTCTTGATCACTGTACAGAACTGTCTTGATTACTGTAAATCTCTAAGTCAGGTAGGGCTAGTTCTTGTTAGACCTCCAATTTTGCTCTTTTTGTTTAAATCTGTTTTGGCTATTACAGGTCTTTTGCATGTCTATATAGATTTTCAAATTACTTTATCCCCTTTTACAGAAAAGCTTACTGGAATTTTAATTGGGATTGCTTTGAATCTTTACATCTATTTGGAGAGAATTACTATCTTAAAATGGAGTTTTCCGATCCATGGACCTGGTATCTCTCTCTATCTAGCTAAGTCTTCTTTAGTTTCTCTCTGTCATCTTTTACGGTGTTCAGTGTAGAGTGCTCAAACATCTTTTATTAGATGTAGTCCTGAGTATTTTATGTTTTTTAGTGCTTCTGTAAATGGAATTGCTTTTGAAATTTTGAGTTCTTTGGTATTAATATATAAAACATATTTTTGTGTATTACTCTTAGTTCCAGTAGTAGGTATGTAGATTCCCTGGGATTTTCTGCTGACACAGTCATCATCTGCAAATAGGAATGGTTTTATTTATTCCTTTCTGATCTTTATGGCTTTTGTTTTTCTGCCTTATCAAAATGTCTAGAACAGCCACGATATCAAATAGAGTGGTGATTGCCTTGTTTACAATCTCAGAGGAAACCTTTTATCTTTAGGTATGATGTTTGTGTTGTGCTTTTTTGTAGATGAGATGCCCTTTATCATTTTGAGAAAATTTCCTTCTATTTCTAGTTTTGTTTATTATGAATGGGTGTTGATGATTTTTTTGCATCTATTGGAACAATCATGTATTGTTCTCTTTTATTCTGTTAATACAGCACATATTCACCTGTTAAAGTGGCAAATTACATTTGTTAATATTTGGATGTTAAGCCAACCTTGCATTCTTGGAATAAACGCTACTTGGTTATGATATATCTTCCTTTTTATATTGGAATCTATTGCTAATATTTCATATTATTCTATTCTAATATGTTGGATTCCATTGTTAATGCTTTGTTAAGGATTTTGTGTCTACATTCAGGAGGGATATTGGTCTATGATTTTTATTTTCTTTTTTTATAAGGTTTTAGTACTAGGGCTATACTGGCCTTATAGAATTAATTGGACCATGATCTCTCTTTCTTTTTTGTTTGACAAAGTTTTATAAGATCAATTTTATTTCTTCATTGTATCTATGATAGAATTTGCTATTAAAACCTTCTGGGTTCTTTTTTTGGGGAAGATATTTGGTAATTTCAGTTCTTTTACTAGAAAAAGCTATTCAGATGCTTTATTTCTTCTTGTATGGGTTTTCTTTTTCTTTCTTTCTTTTTTTTTTTTGAGACAGTGTCTCACTCTGTTGCTCAGGCTGGAGTGCAGTGGCACGATCTCAGCTCACTGCAACCTCTGCCTCCCGGGTTCAAGCAATTCTCATGCCTCAGTCTCCTGAGTAGCTGGGATTACAGGCATGCACCACCATGCCTGGCTAATTATTTTTATTTTTAGTATAGGTGGGGTTTCACTGTGTTGGCCAGGCTGGTCTGGAATGCCTGGCCTCAAGTGATCTACCCATCTCGGCCTCCCAAAGTGCTGGGATTACAGATGTGAGCCACCGTGCCTGAGCCTCTTCTTTTTTTTTTTTTTTTGAGATGGAGTCTTGCTTGTTGCCCAGGCTGGAGTGCAGTGGTACAATCACAGCTCACCATAACCTCCGCCTCCCAGGTTCAAGCGACTTTCTTGCCTCAGCCTCCTGAGTAGGTGGGATTACGGGCACCTGCCACCAAGCCCAGCTAATTTTTATATTTTATTAGAGATGGGGTTGTGTCATGTTGGCTAGGCTGGTCTTGAACTTCTGACCTCGGGTGATCCACCCGCCTCGGCCTCCCAAAGTACTGGGATTACAGGCATGAGCCACCGCGCCTGGCCTTCCTGGCTTCTTATGTGGATTTTAAATTGTGTTTTCAAGAAATTTGTTCATTTCACCCAAATTGTTAAATTTGTTAGCACCATATTTTCTTATTATCCTTTTAATATCTGTAGATTCTAAAGTGATAACACCTTTTTCGTTACAGATATGAGTGATTGGTGTTGTCTCTTATTTTTCATGATGGATCTACCTGGGTAGGGGGTTGTCAGTGTTGTTGATCATTTCAAAGAACCAGCTTTTGGCTTTGTTAATTTTCCTTATGTGTATTTGTTTTCTGTTACATACATTTCTGCTCTTTATTATTTCCCTCCTTTACTTACTTTGAGTTAACTTGCTTTTTTTTTTGAGATGGAGTCTTGCTCTGTCATCCAGGCTGGAGTACAGTGGCACAGTCTCGGCTCACTGCAAGCTCCGCCTCCTGAGTTCAGGCTATTCTCCTGCCTCAGCCTCCTGAGTAGCTGGGACTACAGGCACCCGCCACCACTCCCAACTAATTTTTTGTATTTTTAATAGAGACAGAGTTTCACCACGTTAGCCAGGATGGTCTCTATCTCCTGACCCCGTGATCCGCCAGCCTTGGCCTCCCAAAGTGCTGGGATTACAGGTGTGAGCCACTGCGCCCAGCCTTAACTTGCTTTTTGTTCTGTTTTGTTTTAAAGCTTTTCAAGGTGGGGAAATCTGTTTTTAAAGCTTTTGTTTTTGAGGGACTTGGTTTGATTTATTTAATAAACATTTACTAAGGTCCTGTGATTCGATATAGCAGGCACTATCAGGTCTTAAAGCAATGAAGACAAGTAGGGCAAGTTGCTTATAGGATAGTGGGCATCAATGCATGTCTACAGTGTGTTGTCTTTTTTCCTTGCCGTTTTTTTTAGTTGGAGATGGGGTCTCACTGTGGTACCTAGGCTGGAGCACAGCGGCTATTCACAGTCACCATCCTAGCTGCCTGCAACTCCTGGGCTAAAGCCATTCTCCTGCCTCAGCCTCCCAAGTAGCTGGGACTGCAGGTGCACACCACCACACCTGGCTACAGTGTGTTATCAAAAGTGCATACCCAGTAATCTTGAGGGTTTTGTTGTTGTTGTTGTTTGCTGCTATTGTTGTTGTTGTTTTTTGAGATGGAGTCTTGCTCTGTTCGCCCAGGCTGGAGTGCAGTGGCAAGATCTTGGCTCACTGCAACCTCCACCTCCTGGGTTCAGGTAATTCTCCTTCCTCAGCCTCTGGAATAGCTGTCACTATAGGCACATGCCACCACACCTGGCTAATTTTCGTGGTTTTATTAGACACAGGGTTTCACCATTTGGCCAGGCTGGTCTCGAACTCCTGACCTCATGCAATCCACCTGCCTTGGTCTCCCAAAGTGTTGAGATTACAGGCGTGAGTCACTGCGCCTGGCTAATCTTGAGATATTTTTTAAAAACAAGTGCCACATCATTTGAAATTAGTCTCTTTGTATAGGAGCTGCTTATAATCATCACTGCTTAATGCTTTCTTACACATTCTCCATTTCTTAATTATCTGTTATTACATAATTAGAAGGAAGGTCTTTCATGGTAGTGACATATTCCAAGTGTTTTGTTCTGTCTTACAGATAATTTATTGTTTGTAATCAACTCCATCAAGCAAGAGATTGTAAACCGGGTACAGAATCCAAGAGATGAGAGAGGACCCAACATGGGGCAGAAGCTTGAAATCCTCATTAAAGATACTCTCGGTAAGAAGAATATGAGATAAATTCATAACAATTAATAACATGTATAAGATGTATGATTTAAGGGGATATTAAAAGTTCTTTTAGTTTAAGGAAAAACTCAAGTGCTCTCATTGTAATTACTCTCCTTTATGAGTAATTTTATCTTTTGAGATTTAGTGTTCATAAACATGTGCTGCAGGTGACCACAACTTGTAATTTAGACTTAATCATGAAACTATTTTAACATTTAAGAAAAACAAACTTCTAGCAACTTTAACCTTTCATGGAGGACAAAAGGTCCCAGAGCTGTCAAGCCTGCAGTTTGCACTTTAGTGTAGAGATTCTTACTTGTTTTACTTAGTAATGCATTTCACAGGATTCCCACAAACTTGGCTCTCTGGTTTCCCATCCCTGAACAGATTGCACAATGTGGAGAGGATCAGAGAGGCAGGGATCTAGACGTCAGGCCAACTGAGAGCCAACAGGGAAGAGAGAGCTAGCTAGTATAGACATAGACATGAGGACCAGCTCAGCTGCTGTAGGAGAAAGTCACTGACAGACAGTAGCATCCAAGGCATTCAAATGTTTTTCTTGAACAAAAGTATATTTATATTGAAAACAATCAGGTGAAGAGTAGACCCTAAACACCAGTATTTTCCTCAGCAATCACTTACCTCCTGCTTCTGTATGGGTTAATTCTGTGCTTGACTTTTTCTTCAAATGGGTTGATGCTATTTTAATTTTTTATGTGTTCTTTCATAGAATTTCTTTCTTTTCTTTCCTTTTATTTTTAAAAGCATTTTTATTCTTCCTTTATTAGCTACAGGGGGAAATTTAACATTACAAGAAAAAGTTATTTTTACCTTTTTATTTTTTAATGTAAACATCTATATGTTTGGTAAGCTTATGTACTACTCCTTTACACTTGAAAGTCAGTTTTACCAGGTATAAAATCCTCAACTCATATTTTCTTTCCTTGAGTATCTTGAATATGAGTCTCCATTTTCTTTTGGCATAAAGTGTTGCTATAGAAGAGCTAATACTGGCTGGGCGTGGTGGCTCATGCCTGTAATCCCAACACTTCGGGAGGCCAAGGCAGGCGGATCATTTGAGGTCAGGAGTTCGAGACCAGCCTGGCCAACATGGTAATACCCCGTCTCTACTAAAAATACAAAAATTAGCTAGGCGTGGTGGCAGACACCTGTAATCCCAGGTACTTGGGAGGCTGAGGCAGGGGAATCGCTTGAATGCAGGAGGGGTGGAGGTTGCAGTGAGTCAAGATTACACCACTGCACTCTAGCCTGGGTGACAGAGCAAAACTCTGTCTCAAAAAAAAAAAAAAAAAAAAAGAAAAGAAAAAAGAAAAGCCAATATTGACTAATTATTTTTTCCTTATAAGTACTTTGCTGTTTTTGCTTAGGTGCCAAAAGGATTTTTTCTTTAAATACCAGTGATTTTGCTAGGTTATATCTTAGAGTTGGTCATTTTTAGTTGACATTTTTATGTTTATACTGTGTTCTTTCAGTAGGTACTTTCAAATGTTTTTAGTGTTTGATCTGTTCCATTGCTGTGCTTTTCTTCTGTAGGGACTCTTATTATCTATAGATTGGCTCTTTTTGGCCCATCTTTAGTATTTGTCTGTCTTTCTTTTCTCTTTTCTTCTTCTTTCTTCTTCTTCTTCTTTTTTTTTTTTTGAGACAGTGTTTTGCTCTGTCACCCAGGCAGTAGTGCAGTGGCACAATCTTAGCTCACTGCAGCCTCCACCTCCCAGGTTCAAGTGATTCTCCTGCCTCAGCCTCCCGAGTAGCTGGGATTACAGGCACCCGCCACCACACCTGGCTAATTTTTGTATTTTTTAGTAGAGGTGGGGTTTCACCATGTTGGCCAGGCTGGTCTCGAACTCCTGACTTAAAATGATCTTCCTGCCTTGTGTCACTTTTTCTTGAATCATTTTTATCTCTTCATTTTTAACATTATTTCTCCTTTTTACCTTCTGTTCCTCTTAAAGCAATATTTGCTGTCATTACTTGCTGATCTTAGGTTCCTTTTAATTTCAGGAATTTTCCCCTGTATTTCTAACTCTTTTCTGAATTCTGTCACCTTATTTCTTAGTTATTCTATTTCTGATTTATGTTCTTTCATGTATCGTGCCATTTTCTTTAATGTCTTTTATTCTCTTTTTTCTTAGAAAAAGTTGTGGGATTCTGACCTTGATACTTCTCTGTTGTTCATATATATATGTGAAATTAGTTCCTCTGAACTTTTAAAAGAAGGTTTGGTTCAGAATAGCTTTTCTTTTTTCACAGAGTCTCCGCTTTTCAGTTAACATTTAAAAACATGGCATCCGGGCATGGTGGCTCACGCCTGTAATCCCAGCACTTTGGGAGGCCGAGGCAGGCAGATCACGAGGTCAGGAGATCGAGACCATCCTGGCTAACATGGTGAAACCCCGTCTCTACTAAAAATACAAAAAAATAGCTGGATGTGGTGGCACGTGCCTGTAGTCCCAGCTACTTGGGAGGCTGAGGCAGGAGAATTGCTTGAACCCAGGAGGCAGAGGTTACAGTGAGCCAAGATTGTGCCACTGCGCTCCGGCTTGGGTGACAGAGCGAGGCTCCTCAAAAGAACAAAACAAAACAAAAAAACATGGCACACCAGGTTTGGTGGCTTTTTCCTGTAATCCCAGTCACTTGGGAGGCTGAGGCAGGAGGATCATGTGAGGTCAAGAGTTCTAGACCAGCCTGGGCAACATGGCAACCCATCTCTGAAACAAAAACAAAAAATGACACCTGGCTTTCTGAGATTTCTTGTTCTGCTCCCCTCCCTCATTTTATTTGGACCATTTCTGTTTCATATCTTTAGTTCCTTTCTTGCTCGATGTTAATTTCAACCCCAGGGTTTTTTGTTTTGTTTTGAGACAGAGTCTCACTCTGTCGCCCAGGCTGGAGTGCAGTGGCGTGATCTTGGCTCCCTGCAGCCTCTGCCTCCCAGGTTCAAGCGATTTTCCTGCCTCAGCCTCCCCAGTAGCTGGGATTACGGGTGCACACCACCATGCCCGGCTGATTTTTGTGTTTTGACTGGAGATGGGGTTTCACCATGTTGGCCAGGCTAGTATCAAACTCCTAACATCAAGTGATCTGCCCGCCTTGGCCTCCCAAAGTATTGGGATTACAGGCCTGAGCCACTGCACCTGGCCAATTTTTTTTTGTTTTATCATGGCTTGCTCCTGTCCTGCAAGAGTCCTGGCTGGTCCATTTTCAGAGTTCACAGAGGTTCAACTGTGGGCCCCTTCACTTCTGACTGTGGGCTCCTTGTACTCACCTTGTATTCAATATTGGGTTGGAGAAAATCCCTCACAGCTTTAGCTGCAGTTCTCAAGTTGACTTCGCTGTACTTGCCAGTGGGTAACCTATTGGCTATTTGGAAATTTTTTTTTGTTCTCAGGTCCATTACTTCCTTTTGGCCCATCCACATAAATATTGATAAGTATTGATAATGCTGTTGCCATACATGTCTTACAGCTTTTGGTAGTTTGGTCCCACCTTCTTGAATGTTCCTAGGGATACCTTATCACTTGTAAATGTTTTCCATGGGTTTATGGTTTTGCCATTTAGTTGCTCTGTTTTTATATGGGGAAATGAAGATTAAAAATCTATGTGGTGGCTGAGCACAGTGGCTCATGCCTGTAATCCCAACACTTTGGGAGGCTGAGGTGGGAGGATCGATTGAGGTCAGGAGTTCAAGACCAGCCTGAACCTGGAAGGTCAAGGCTTCAATGAGCAGGGTGATTGCACCACTGCACTCCAGCCTGGGCAACAGAGTGAGACCCTTTCTCAAAAACAACAATAACAACAACTATACAGCTGTCTTCCCAGAATTTGCCTCTGGACCAGTTTAAATGGGTTGGAGTTTCTTTTTCTTTTTTTTTTTTTTTGAGACAGTCTCCCTCTGTCACCCAGGCTAGAGTGCAGTGGCACTATCTTGACTCACTGCAACCTCCGCCTCCTGGGTTCAAGTGGTTCTTACGCCTCAGCCTTCTGAGTAGCACGTGCCACCATGTGCAGCTAATTTTTGTATTTTTAATGGAGACGGGGTTTCGCCACGTTGGCCAGGCTGGTCTCAAAGTCCTGACCTCGAGTGATCTTCCCACCTCAGCCTCTCAAAGTGCTATAGTCATGAGCCACTGAGCCTAGCTGAGTTTCTTTTTCTTTTCTTTTCTTTTTTTTTTTTTTTTTGAGATGGGGTCTCGCTGTGTCACCCAGGATAGAGTGCAGTGGCACGATCTCGGCTCACTGCAACCTCCGCCTCCCAGGTTCAAGCGATTCTCCTGCCTTAGCCTCCCAAATAGCTGGGACTACAGGCGCATGCCACCGCGCCCAGCTAATTTTTGTATTTTTAGTAGAGCGGGGTTTCATCATCTTGGCCAGGCTGTTCTCAAACTCCTAACCTCGTGATCCACCCACCTCAGCCTCCCAAAGTGCTGGGATTACAGGCGTGAGCCACCGCGCCCAGCCTGAGTTTATTTTTCTTAAAGGTAATTTCTCTGTCAGGTTACAAATTCTTCTGGAGTTAGTTTTGATAATTTATGTATTCCTGAAAAATTACTTCCTCCTGGGCCTCAAATTTATTAAAAGTGGGCAAAGCATTTTCATTTGATTTTTGATTTCTTCTGTATCTGTTGTTAGTATTCCATTTTCATTTCTTATTTTATGTCTGTTCTCCCTTATTTCTTGATTCATTATAGGTTATTCTACTTTCTCCCCCCAAAACCAGCTCTTAACTTACCAGTTCTAATTACTTAAGTTGTTAGATGCTTAATTTTTTTCTTTTTATTCTTTCTTGACCATTCATATAAATAACAGCCTTTGAATTTTCTTCTTAGAGCTACTTTAGCTGATTTAAATTCTGACGTAAGTTCTGATTTGTCATTTTTATTGTTTTCTGAATACTTTGAAATTTTAGGTTTGATTTACTCTTTAACCCAAGAATTCTTTGAGAGAGATTTAAAATTTCCCCCAGCAGGTAGGCATTACTGTTTTCTAGTTGTATTACTGACCTCCAGTTTTTTGTGGATTTATTGAGATTTTCTTGGCTGCCTAATACAAGATTACAATTTTTAATGTTCTGCGGGAGTTTTAAAAGAAGATGTATTTACTATTTTATAATAAGATTCCCACATATTGACTAGGTATTTTTAATTAAGCTTTTTCCTTTTTTTTTTTTTTTTTTGGTGTGGCAGTCCATTTACTCTGTGTAGAACTGAGAAAAGTTCCCAGTAATGTATTTCAGTTTCATCTCATATTTTCTGTGTTTTTGCTTCTGAATGTCAGGATGTTTGAATAGTATTTATTAGTACTAAATCTGCATTATGAATTACAGTTTTTATCATCACGAAGTACACTTCTTGTCTGGTGTTATCACGAATGCAGCTTTCTTATTATATTTGTTTGGTATTGTTTATAATCTTATTTATATTTGTTTGGTATTCCTTTGTCTACTCTTATTTTCAATCCCTCTGAATCATTTTATTTTATTTTATTTATTTATTTATTTTGAGACGGAGTCTGGCTCTGTCCCCCAGGCTGGAGTGCAGTGGCTTGATCTCGGCTCACTGCATGCTCCGCCTCCTGGGCTCACACCATTCTCCTGCCTCCGCCGCCGGAGTAGCTGGGACTACAGGCGCCGGCCACCACACCCGGAGAATTTTTTGTATTTTTACTGGAGACGGGATTTCACCGTGTTAGCCAGGATGGTCTCCATCTCCTGACCTCGTGATCCACCCGCCTCGACCTCCCATAGTGCTGGAATGACAGGCATGAGCCACCGCGCCTGCCTCTGAATCATTTTATATTAGTTACATCTTTTTTTTGTTTTTTGTTTTTTTTTGAGACGGAGTCTCGCTCTGTCGCCCAGGCTGGAGTGCAGTGGCGCAATCTCGGCTCACTGCAAACTCCACTTCCCGAGTTCAAGTGGTTCTCCTGCCTCAGCCTCCTGAGTAGCTGGGACTACAGGCACCTGCCACTGCGCCTGGCTAATTTTTTGTATTTTTAGTAGAGACGAGGTTTCACCGTGTCAGCCAGGATGGTCTTGATTTCCTGACCTTGTGATCCACCCGCCTCGGCCTCCCAAAGTGCTGGGATTACAGGTGTGAGCCACCGCGCCCGGCCAGTTACATCTTTTTAAAACATTTTAGCCAGGTGCAGTGTGGCTCATGCCTATAATCTCAACATTTTGGGAGACCAAGGCAGGAGGATCACCTGAGCACAGGAGTTTGAAGCCAGTTTGGGCAACATAAGGAGACCCCGTTTCTAGAAAAAAATACAAAAAATTAGCCAGGCATGGTGATGCGAGCCTGTAATCCCAGCTTCTCAGGAGACTGAGGCGAGAGGATTGCTTTTGCCCAGGAGATGGAGGCTGCAGTGAGCCAAGATTGTGCCATTGTACTCCAGCCTGAGTGACAGACCTCATCTCAAAAAAAAAAACCACACACACACAAAATATTTTAGGTAAATTAAAATTTAACTTAATTTTAATTCAGATATCAGAAAATTTTTTCTTAGATTTTTTTTTTTTTTTTTTTTTTTTGAGACGGTCTCGCTCTGTCGCCCAGACTGGAGTGTAATGGAGTGATCTCGGTTCACTGCAACCTCTGCCTCCCAGGTTCAAGCGATTCTCCTGCCTCAGCCTCCCGAGTGGCTGGGATTACAGGCGCATGCCACCACGCCTGGCTAATTTTTGTATTTGTAGTAGAGAGGGGGTTTCACCATGTTGTTCAGGCTGGCCTCAAACTCCTGACCTTGTGATCCACCCACCTCAGCCTCCCAAAGTGCTGAGATTACAGGTGAGAGCCACCGCACTCGGCCTAGATTTTTTTATGTAGCATGTATTTGAATTTTCTTTGTTATTTATTCTGGAGGTTGTACTTTAATAGGTGAGTTTAGCTCATTTTTTAAAAAATTGATCTATGTTTGGTTTTAGTGCTGTCATCAAAAGATCCGCTAGAGTTTGTTTATGTGGCCTTTTTTTTTTGCCTTTATATGATCCATTATGGTTTCACTTTTGTTTGTATCCTCTGATAATTTGCAAAGCTTTGTGTTTTTACCTTGTGGGTTGGCTTTTAACTGTAACATAAAATGTATACTTATTTTGTCTGTCAACTTTTCATTTAAGATTTTAATCCTATAGAAAAGGAGAAAGAATTGTACGATGAACATATATATGTTTCATTCAACTAGATTCACCAATTGTTTTCGTTGTTTTTTAAAATTCATTGCTTTTTTTTTTTAGAAACCAGTCTCGCTCTGTCACCCAGGCTGGAATGCAGTGGTGCTATCATAGCTCACTGCAGCCTCCAACTCCTGGACTCAAGCGATCTTTCAGCACCAACTCCCAAGTAGCTAGGACTACAGATGTGCGCCACCATGCCCAGCTAATTTATTTATTTTTATTATTATTATTATTTTTGAAATGGAGTCTCACTCTGTCTCCCAGGCTGGAGTGCAGTGGCGTGATCTTGGCTCACTGCAACCTTTGCCTCGCAGATTTAAGCAATTCTCCTGCCTCAGCTGACTCCCAAGTCACTGGGTGTACACCACCATGCCTGGCTAATGTTTTTGCATTTTTAGTAGAGACAGGGTTTCACCATGTTGGCCAGTCTGGTCTCAAACTCCTGACCCCAAGTGATCCGCCCACCTTGGCCACCCAAAGTGCTGGGATTACAGGCATGGGCCAGCTTGCGTGGCCAGCAGCAAACTTATTTTTATGTTTGTAGAGACGGGTTCTTGCTGTGTTGCCCAGGCTAGGCTCAAGTGATCCTTCCGACTCAGCTTCCCAAAGCACTGGGATTATAGGCATGAGCCACCCCACCCAGCCCTCACCAGTTGTTAATATTTTGCTACATTTGCTTTATTTCTACCTCTATCTGCATGTATATTTTGGACTGGGAATATTTGAAAATAACTTGTAAAAATCATGATTCTTTGTCTCTATTTTAGCCTGTATTGCTTGAAAACAAGGACATTCTCTTAGCCACAATGCCAGTGTCACATCCTAGTGCTTCAACATTGATAGAATATCTAATATGGAATCCATTTTCCCAGTTGTCTCAATAATGTCCATTATAGCATTTTTTTGTTTTTTTTGTGTGTGTGATCCAGTCGAGGATCATGCATTGCATTTAGTTATATCTCTTCTTTTGTTTTCTTTAGTCTATATCAGTCTCCCCATCTTATTTTATTTTTATGAAGAATCCAGGTCTTGTAAAATGTCTCAACATTTGGATTTATCTGTTTCCTCATGACTAAATGCAGTTAGATTTTCTGGTAAGAATGCATCATACATCCTTTTCATTCCATCAGTCAAGAGGCACATAATATCAGATTGATCTCATTATTGGTCATGCTAAGTTTGATCACATGGTTAAGCTTGTATATATGTGTGTGTGTGTATATATATATATATACACACACACACACACACACACACACTTTTTTTTTTTTTTTTTGGAGACGGAGTCTTGCTCTGTCACCCTGGCTGGAGTGCAGTAGTGCAATCTCAGCTCACTGCAACCTCTGCCTCCTAGGTTCAAGTGGTTCTCCTATCTCAGCCTCCTGAGTAGCTGGCATTACAGGTGCCTGCCACCATGCCCAGCTAATTTTTGTATTTTTAGTAAAGGCAGGGTTTCAACTTGTTGGCCAGGCTGGTCTCAAACTCCTGACCTGTGCTCTGCCCACCTCGGCCTCCCAAAGTGTTGGGATGACAGGCCTGAGCCACCACGCCCGGCCAATATTTTTTATGATGTCTTTTGACTTCTTCCTGTGAGCAATGACAAATATATTTCTTTTTTTTTTTTTTTTTTTTTTTTTTTTGAGATGGAGTTTCACTCTTGTTGCCCAGGCTGGAGTGCGGTGGCACAATCTTGACTCATTGCAATCTCCGCCTCCTGGGTTCAAGCAATTCTCCTGCTTCAGCCTCCTGAGTAGCTGGGATTACAGGCACCCGCCACCATGCCCGGCTAATTTTTTGTATTTTTCGTAGAGACAGGATTTCACCATGTTGGCCAGGCTGGTCTCAAACTCCTGACCTCAGGTGATCTGCCTGCCTTGGCCTCCCAAAGTGTTGGTATTACAGGTGTGAGTCACTGCGCCCGGCCGACAAATTCTTTTTCCTTTTCCTCCCCTCCCCTCCCGTTCCTTTCCTTTTTTTTTTTTTTTTTTTTTTGAGACAGAGTTTCACTCTTGTTGCCCAGGCTGGTGTGCAGTGGCATGATCTCGGCTTGCCCCAACCTCCACCTGCCGGGTTCAAGCGGTTCTTCTGCGTCAGCCTCCCGAGTAGCTGGGATTATAGACATGTGCCACCACACCTGGCTAATTTTGTGTTTTCAGCAGAGACGAGGTTTCTCCATGTTGGTCAGGCTGGTCTCGAACTCCCGACCTCAGGTGATCTGCCGACCTCAGGTGATCCGCCGACCTCAGGTGATCGCCTGCCTCAGCCTCCCAAAGTGCTGGGATTACAGGCATGAGCCACCGCGCCTAGCTGACAAATATATTTCTATTTCCATCCTTTTTATTTTTCTTAATACTTTAAAAAATGTACTCATACCTCTGTTATTTGATTTACTGATTTTATCTTTTGGTCTTACTATGGAAGATGAGGAAGATGAGAAAATCTACATACTTATGCTGCTCCCACCTTTCTCCCTCTTGTCTTCCGACATTTCTTATTCATTCATTCACTTTTTTAAATGAAGAAAAGGAAACTTAAACTGTATCCAGTAATTATAAAAATGACCCAAAACATCCTTCAGGTCTATATTTTCAGTTTCATGGGTGAAATGCACCCATGGAACTTGGTGAGTTTAGAGTAATTGGAAGAGACTGGCTGAGAGAACAGGGAAAAACCAGGGCATGGGAAGCAGTGCCTGTCGGCAGGCTTTGGGTTTGGGTTTGGACTGTTATTTGGACTGTTACACTTGTCATCTACCTCACTTTAAAAGTTGGTTTATGATTTTTCATGGCTATTCTTGGTTTGACTCTTCTAATCTTAAAATTTTAGACAGTAATATGAAGGGTAGCATTGTCTTCTGAGCTGCAATAACAAGTGCCAGGGAATTCCTTTGGGACCAGTATCAAGCTGAGGGCCACACCTGAACCTCAGTTGTTACCAGCTCCTTCCCTTCCCTTCATGGCCTTCCATTTTTGTGTCTAGATGTGCCTTTTATTCTCCTCTTCAGGTCTACCAGTTGCTGGGCAAACCTCAGAATTTGTTAACCAAGTGTTAGAGAAGACTGCAGAAGGGAATCCCACTGGAGGCCTTGTAGGATTAAGGATACCAACATCAAAGGTGTAATCAGCCTCATTGGACCACTGGTCAGAAATGTCTGCGTTTTGTCACGTTATGCATTGTAAATTTTCATTCTGTTTTGCATGTCAGTTAGCATTATGTAAACATTTACAATTAGGTTACATTGTTTTAAGAACTAAGTAGCATAAGTGAAGCATGATCCAAAATACTTGATTATTGCATTTTCAGAGCATAAACCATGATTAAAACTGCTACTGGCATCAGAATTGAAAATCATATGTTTAAGTAAATGTTTAGGTACAGATTACAAAAATCTGTTAAAGCAAAACATTTTGGAGGAGTGAAATAGTAAAATGCCAAGTATTGTGGCAGATTTATGCTCTGAACCACACAAAAAAATTGAGGAAGCATTTTTTTAAACAGTCAGTTTAAATTGTTTTTAGAATTATTGCTTTTTGTTCTAATTTTCCACAACCATTAATCTCACTTGTATATGGCACACCCAGCACTTGTGCCTGTGGGCCATATTAGATGTTCATTGTCAGAGCTCAAGATGATATATATAAATATATATATATATATGTATACACACAAATGTCTGTGCAAGTAAGAAAAAAAAAAGCATATTCTTTGTGCCTTGTATTTTGGGGAAACTATAAAACTGGTAATATTTTGTATGATGAAAACCCTAATGAGAAAAAACAAGATATATAGATGGAAAAATTATGGGGTTTAAATGTTTTTTTGTTCCAACTCTTTTTCAGATTTTTTGAATGTATATAGGACTATGTTGAAATGTAGATATATGCCACAGAGTCTGTGTATTGTATAAAAAACAAAACAAAAAAACAACAAAAAAAAGATGGCTCTAGAAAACTCATATTTCGGTACTTGACCGGAAGAAGACAAATACTTGCACATTATTGCGATTGTTTTATTTTTTGTACCAAAGACAAATGCAACTGATATGGCAAACTGCCAGTCTAAGTAAAGTTTTGCACAGCTTACATGATACTGTATGAATGTATGAAAAAAAAGGAGAAAAAAAGAAAAAAAAAGGTCAGGGTTAGGGATCTTACTGAACTGTGAATTTTATTTCTGTTTGGGTCCAATTATCTACAGAAGGAGCATCCATACATACAAATATTATTTTGCTGTTCCTCTAGTTCGCTTCCATAGTAGATAAGTTGGTGGCCATTTAGATGTCTTTTATCTCTGCACTTATTGTAGGAAATTTTAATATATTTCATTTTAGTAAGCTATTGGTAAAATAGTTTTTGACTTTGAAAATTAAAATGTTTATTTAGCTTATTGTAGTATACTTCCACCAGACAACAAAATAGATTATTTTTATTGTATTATGTATATATATATATGTAAAGAAAGAAAAAAGCTAAAAATAATCTAATTCTTTAGTTGCCACTTTTCCAATTGATGTATTATTGTGCATGTAATATTTTCAAAGATCAACACAGGCTTAAAACAAAAACAATTTATAGATTTTTATATTTTTGTACAGGTATTTTCAAACTAGCTTCTTCAAACTTAACATGTGACTTATTCTTCTATAGTTTCTAGAATTGAGAAACATTAACACATTTAGTTTTTAGGTGCTCTTTTTTGCTCATATAAAACAGCTTCATTAGTCAGTGTTTTAACTGTGTTCAAGCTTTACCTCTTGATGAGAAATTTCTTATGTCAAGGCAGCATTATAAACCTTCCCCCACAGATTTTTCCATCCTGTCTCTCTTACTGTTTTATTCTCAAATCTTGTGTTTTGAACTCTGAAAACTGGTGGCTTAAAAACTAAAAAAAGAAAAAAAGCATATTTAACAAGGAAAAAAATACCAAAAATTTCAGGCATAGCTGCTGGAAAAATTATCTATTTCTCCATTACCCACTGTAGGATTTCTTTTTTAATTATACTTTGACTATAAAGTGTCAAAGTATAATTTGTTCTTTTCTTTTACTTTGATACCCCATTTGTAAGCTATAGCATATGAAGCTATAGCTTGTGAAGGTTTGATCTAGAACACCCAGTAACAAATGAACAATGTTGCTTACCTGCTTCTTTGACATCTTAAAAAAGAAATCCAAGGAGGATTGTAAGGATTGTCTTACCACCTTAGCTGAACTGTGATGCACAAGATTTTTCTATGTGTTTGGTGGAAATGTACCTGGTTAGTACATTCACGCTAAACAGATGATAAGCTCAAGTCTAATGGTTTAATAGAATGTAAGTTCATCATTTAAAGCTTTTCCTTTTTAGGTGGGAGAAGGCAAAACACAGACTTGCAAGTTGGAAGTATATGAAGTCTTGACAGAGTGTGTCTGGTAAATTGAAAAGTGTTTCAAACTATGGCAGTTTTGCAATCAGGTGAAAATCACCTCATGATATTCAGCTGATAAGGTTTATAAAATTGCCCCTTTCTAGCTGCTCTGTTAGGAATTCTGGTTTTTGATACTTTTTTCCTGTCTGCAAACCAGAATTTGATTTTTTGGTCTTGCATTTCAAAAAAAAAAAAGACTTTGAATCTGTTTAGTAGATTCCGTATCTTTGAGTTTCAGTGTTTTATATGTACTACTTAAGTTAAATAGTTAAAAGCTTTTAAATAGTTGAGCTTTTTAATGTTGACACTTTATTTTGTACCTATTTATATATGTATGTATATCTTAGAAAAGCACTTTGTTAAAAAAAAAATTGCATTTTATATGATTCCTGCCATTTGCTGCTAAATCTGGGCTGGTCAGAATGCTGCAGCGATACTTGATCTATATAAAAACCTGGCAGTAAAATGTAGAGTGAAAGTTAAATCCTCTTGCTGTTTTAACTTTATCATAAAGATGACATAGGCAAGCTGTGCAGCTTTACATTTTAACCAGGGGACTCTGTGGCATTTAAAACCGTCTAGAAATGGTTGTACTTTAATGCCAGTAATAATCTGCTTCCTCTATTGTCATTAAAATATATACGTTTAGTGTATCACACAAACCAATCTTATAAGGGTAATGTAAAAACCCCAACAATTGTACATGTTCTGTTTTTGAAAATTGTGGCATGTATTTTTGGATGAAGATCATTAGAGAAGAGTTCTCTAAAGGTTTTCTGTGTTCATACATGGTATACAGATAGCTCATAATGAAGTCCAGAATCTTACTTTAAGTGAAGGCATTGTGAATTCACCTCAAGTAAACCCATTGTTCCAAAGCAATTATAAACTTTGACTCTAGTACTACTATGATTTAAAAAAAAAAAAAACCAACAAAAACTTTTTTCCTAGTTTCAGATACACTGGATTCTTTATAGAGTTTGTCTCCATATGAAAGCATGCTGTCCAGTCGCTCTTGTTAAGATCTTGTCTGAGTTTTGAATTGGGTGCCACACTTTTCCAGTCAATATAATTGCTTGTTCTACTGTACCATGTATGATTCTTGTCCTTTCCTATATCCTTCATGACAGATTATGATGTGGCTTTATATTGTGCCTTACTTGTACATTTAAAACGAAACGTCTTCATTCCCTTCCACTTCCTACATCTTTAACTTTGACCTTTTTGGTAAGAGAATCAGAACTATTACAAAAGCATCATGAAGGATTTCAGATGGGTATGGTTTCAAATTCCCTCTCTTTATAGTTATTTTATATTTGTATGAAAGACCAGTTTTGGATGGTCTTTGAACATAAGGGGGAAAGATTAGCAGTAATTTCACTACATCCCTTTTCTCTGACTTTCATGCATTTCTCATACATCTTCTTTCTGATGCTTGACTTTATTTGCTTCCTAGCAATAGTCTGCATTTAAAGAAAGGTGTGTTCAATTCATCAGCTTGAAATTGACTATTTCATTTTTCCAGGATTTTTTAGGAGAAGAGTACCCATTTTGTTTTATAAAAACAGATGACAAGTCTCTTTAAAAGAAACAGAAGTACAGTACTTTTGAAATACAATGCTGTTAGTTTGGATTTCTTTTTATATATATATAATATTCATACAATGATCTGATGTTTGCCTTCATTAATAAAGCTGTTAGTTTTTTCACCAAAATGTCAAGAATGGATGTGCTTTTCTTTATTCCACACATTTAAAAAAATTTAGCTGCTAAGATTTAGTTAATGTTATAAGAAATGAATTCAAGTTGCCTTCAGCAAGAATTAACAAAAACTTATGTTCCCTTTCTTTATATAGTTTCCTAAAATTCTGTTCAAGTATTTTCTAGTTAATTATGTAACAGAATGTTAGCATCTCTCCATATCTTGAAACTTGAATTTTGAGAATGCATTGAATTATGCTTTCAGTGTTAAAGTAAAAGGTTTCAATTATCCTTCTAGTGAAGTCTGTTGTGGAATACCATTTCCCATGGAACTGAGGCCATTTCCACAACTTTGCACAGAACTGCAGTCTTGTTCTTCCCTTGGATCATGACAAATAAGTCTCACACAGTGCCGTAATACTTGTGGATTCTTTTGTAATCTTTGTAATCTTAATAAGGGCATTATGAGAAGACGACTCCATGTTTTTTTAATACTTCAAACACATTGGGATGTAACAATGAATGTCAACTGTAGGAATGGTTGTTTCGTTTTAAGGAATAAGCATGTTGGGGAAAGATGATGAAAATGTACTACTGAAAGTTATACACTTCCATAGGCAAATGGGATTATGTGTTGAAGCATAGTCCTCATGCTTAATAAACTGACTGAAATCGTAGAAATTACACCTAGGAACTGAGCTAGGCCAAATTGCCATTTTTGTTTAGAGTTTTGGAGGTAGTAGTGAGGGGATAGAACCTTAAAACTACTTCCAAACAGTATTTTGGAATTGAAGACTTGGTAACTAGTGAAGAACATCAAAGTTGGGTATTTCAATGTGCCAAGTTTGGGTGAACTAGGTTCGGTTTGCCTCTTTCATAACAATGTAAACACAATGGTGTAGTTAATTAAATTCTGGGTGGATAGGAGCAGGACTGATTACTATGTCTTGCCCTTCGCCCTTTGTTTTTTTCAGAACCAAATAACAGAAATGTGTATGTGTGTACTGTATCTGCCTTTCCACCCATTTTTATGACACTGTATTCCGCTGCCTGCTTTTTTACCTTATTTCCCTAGGATTTGTCCTACAGCTTAGTATTGTGGTTGACAGCGATACTAGGGCTGACAGCACAGAAGTCACAAGAGAAGAGTGGAAGGGCAAGAATTCAAAGCATTTGTTCATACAATGTGGCAACCTCTTTTGCATAGTTGCGTAGGATCCTGTTTGTAATGCTATCATAAATATTCTGTAGTTTTTTTTTTTCTTTCCCAACTGGAGCTATGACACTTTTTATTGGATTCAGTCTTGTCTCTTGTCTAGAAAGAACTTTTATCTTGTTGACGCATGAGCTGTTTAAAAATTATCCTATTAAATGTTGGTTAATAGTTGTGCAGTTTTTCATTTCAGATGGAAAGGCAATGCAAATTTTGCCTTTGTTTTCTGTCACCTTCCAACCCCTGAGCACTTCTAGTCAGATACAGATTCATCAGTGTATGCAACATCCTTTGTAATTTAAAATAAAAAAAGATGAAAAGAAAAGGTTCTGAATTGTTTGCCTCATGTTTTTGCCCTTCCTTTCTGTACTTGTATCTTGCTTACCTAGGTAACCATCCGCTCCTCAAGATAACCTATTCCAAAGAAATTCCAAATCACAGAGAGTGGTGAACTGCTGGTCTGCTGCCCCTCTTGTGGTAATAATCAAAGAGCTAACATTTTTTTGACACTATAGGTTGATTTTTTAATATTTTAGTGACATTAACTAATATATAGAATTATTTGTTGATGTAAGCATTTGCATTCTTCACAGCTTAGAGGATATTCTTATTTCTCCTCTTTGAATCTTTGGGCAAGTGTTCTGCATGGGAAATAAAATATTTTGGGTCTCTCCTGATTTAAACATTTGTATGTGTTTGTGTGTTTAATCATTCTAAGTCTCCAAGCTAAGCTGGGCGTATACATAGAGCCTTAAATCCAGAGACCTAAGTGAAGGCTTCCATCAGAGTATGTGGCTGAAAGTCAGCCAGCAAATATTTGTTGAGCACTTACTCTGCCAGGACCTGTGCTAGGTACTAGGCAATAGAGAGATGAAAGAGAACTCCAGACCTGTGCTAGGTACTAGGCAATAGAGAGATGAAAGAGAACTCCAGACCTGTGCTAGGTACTAGGCAATAGAGAGATGAAAGAGAACTCCAGACCTGTGCTAGGTACTAGGCAATAGAGAGATGAAATGAAAGAGAACTCCAGGAACTCACAGCCAGCATGTGAACAGGACTGCAGAACAACACAGGAGCTGTCACAGATATGCAAAGGACTCTAGGTACATTATTGTTGCTGAGGTGTTTTCAAGGACACAGGTACCACATCCAGTGGCGTATATTAGAGAATTGATAGACTTGTGTTCTTAGTATTCTGGACCCTTGAAGAAACCCTCTGTTTCGTGTGAGTGACACTGGGGCCATCAGGAAGCAAAGGGGAGGGGCATGGCCTCCCATGGACTGGTTCTGCATCAGGACTTGATCTCTAAAGACCACTGCTCACAGGATCCTCTGTCAAGGTCTTGAGACTGTTAAAGGGCTGGGTGAGCCAGATCAGTATAGTCCTTAGGAAACAACCTGTGGATAGCATCCAGTTAGATGGGTCACTCAGCTGGTGAGCTGTTCAGCCACAGTACAGTGGAGAATTTGAAAGAAAGAAAATGGCTGGGAAGTGCTATAATATCCCAGCTAAAAGGTTCAGAGCAGGAAGAAGGTGTTAGAAAGCCCTAGGGGAGGGAGTGGCATTCCTTAAGACTCTGCTAGGTGCTTTTTTGTTACAGGAAACTCAGCTGCTACTCTCAAGGGCCCAGTGAAGCTGGTGGTCATGTCCATTTTACAAAAGAGACTAGACTCAGATGAGGAGACTAGCCCCAGACCTACCTTATGTGATTATAGAGCTCCAATTCAAACTCCAGTCAGCTTGCTACACTACAGAAATAATTCGTATTCATCTCTGGGATCAGGCCAAGTCACAGGCAATATTTGGAAGGATGTCTCTGTAGTGGGGGATAAAGGCCTTAGAATCTAAAAACCAAAAAGAATTAAAGCCAAAACCTAGCAGATAAACAAAAGCTAGTCTAAGGATCAGTGGGTAAAGGTGATAAGGGAAGCAAAACAGAATTGAGAGGAATCAGTGATTGGGTGTAATGATCACCAGACTGCACATCTGTTCCTTGAAGATGGCCTCTAGCTTAAGGTTTAGGATTGGGTCTCCTTATTGGAAGGAAGTATATTGGAGGGTAGAGAAAAAGGGAGCTTACGTCTTCTTCTTTAGCTGCAGCATAGAGATGCAACTGGGGACTGTTGATTGCATACGAATATCCAACAAAAAGCATGATGTGAAAGGATCCCAAGGGCACGTGCGCAGGTCTGCCAACTGCTGGCTTTGGGGCTTCTCTGCTGTACCTAAATAGGGAGGTTCTATGTGAGTATCCAAAACATTGGAGTGACCTGAAGAAGGTAAACCTCAGTTTCTTTAAAAAGTTTTAACCTTAAAATATTACCAGGAATAAACTTAACAGAAAATGTATACAAGGCCTAGGATAAAGAAAACTTTGAAAGTACTGTGCAGGACACAGAAGGAAATGAATAAATTGGAAGATACACCAAGTTCTTACACAGGAGCAGTGACATAAAACTAACAGTGCTAAGTTAAATTAAAAATATAATGTTGCTAAAAAAATGTAATATCATCCTAAGAAAACATACCAAGAGGGATAAAAAAAAAAAAGTTTACACAGGGATAAAATAGCTGGAAGATGCTGGTAGGCAGTGGGGGTGAGGGGGCAGTGATGCGGGGGACAAGGGGAAGAGGTATTTAATCCTAGCAGATATTAAAAGTCATTATAAAACCATAATTGTTAACACTGTCATTTTGATGCATGAATAGGCCAGTCAAGCAGAATAGAAGGTCTAAAAGTAGACTCAAATATATATGACAATTTAGTATGGCAAATGTGGCATCCAGAACCAGTGAGCAAAAGGTAGACTCTTCATTAAATAGTATTGGAATAACTGAGTAACCTCCGGAAAAAGTAAAATTGGGTCTATATCTCACACCATAAGCCAACACATATTTCAAAATAGATAATGATCTAAGTGTAAAAAAAAAAAAAAAAGCTACAAAAAACCACCCATAAAAACACTACAAGGAAATGTGGGCAATTCCTTTAAATCCCTGTAATTTGGACCCCGAATCCAGGAATCATAAATGAAGATTGATAAATTCAGTGTAAAACAAGATTAACAAAATATTTAAGACCAAAACACCGTAAGCCAAATCAAAGTTCTATAGACTTTTTAAGGCTCTAGATGTCTTTAAAAAAAAAAGAAAATAGAAAAGCTTTGAAACTCATCTCTAGGGACTAATCCTCCTAATATATAGAGTTCCTGGAAACAGATATGAAAAAAACCAACAACCCAATAGAACAATGAGCAGACAACAGAATAAATGCAAATAGCTCTGAAGCATAGGTAGAGTTTCTCAGCCTCCTTCATGATCAGAGAAGCGCAAACTAAAGAAGGCATTTTCACCTAATCAGATTGGCAAAACTTCCAATTTTGTTAACCTATCGTGTTGACAAGGCCACAGGAAACGGGCATTTATGCCATGTTGCTGGAGGGAGGATGGGTTGACATAATCCCTATGAAGAGCAATTTGGTAATATGTCAGAATTTTTACATGCATATATCCTTTGACCTAGCAACTCCATTTGCTCTGGGCAAGTCATTATTCCTCTCTGCCCCGTTTTTACCTCACAGAGTTGTGAGAGTTAAGGGAGACACCCATGAAGCGCTTCGTACAAAGTTCTTGGCGCATAGGAAGTGCTCCCAAAATGTGGGCTAGTAGCAGAATAACAGCAGCTAACAGGCATTGAGATCTTACTATATGCCACATTAGCACACTGTGCTTGGTGCTTTTCATGTATTATCTCATTTAATTCTCCAATCTGTGAAGTAGGCGCTATTGATTATCACCAGTTAGCCTCTGAGGAGACGGAGGCACAGGCATGCGAAGTGTGCGGTGGACAGGATTTGAGCCCAGGCAGATGCCAAGCCTGTGATACACTGCCTCTCTATTAGGTGCAGTGCGGTGATGAATACCTTACGAGAGGGTGTGTAGAGGGCTGTAGGGACACAGACAAGCACAGAGCCCCGCTTACAACAGGTGGGGACCATATTGACTTTTTGGGGAAAAGATGGCTTTCAGTAGAGGCTGTGCCACTTTCTTTCTTTTTTTTTGAGATGGAGTCTTGCTCTGTCGCTCAGGCTGGAATAGTGCAGTGGGGCGATCTCGGCTCACTGCAAGCTCCACCTCCCGGGTTCACGCCATTCTCCTGCCTCAGCCTCCCAAGTAGTTGGGACTACAGGCGTCTGCCACCACGCCCGGCGGATTTTTGTATTTTTAGTAGAGATGGGATTTCACTGTGTTAACGCCAGGATGATCTCCATCTCTTGACCTTGTGATCCACCCGCCTCGGCCTCCCAAAGTGCTGGGATTACAGGTGTGAGCCACCGCGCCCGGCCTAGGCTTTGCCACTTTCAAGATAGGTAATCTTGAGACAGGGTTGGTTGTTTTTTGTTTTAATCTACTCTAAGCCCATCTCCTGATCTGTGATACTAGTGTAGTACAATTTCAAGGGTGGTTGTGAGGATTAAGAGAGATGAACATGGTCGGGCGCGGTGGCTCATGCCTGTAATCCCAGAACTTTGAGAGGCCGAAGCGGGTGGATCATGAGGTCAGTTTGAGACCAGTCTGACCAACATGGTGAAACCCTGTCTCTACTAAAAATACAAAAATTAGCTGGGCATGGTGGCACGCACCTGTAATCCCAGCTACTCAGGAGGCTGAGGCAGGAGTATTGCTTGAACCTGGGAGGTAGAGTTTGCAGTGAGCCAAGATTATGCCATTGCACTCCAGCCTAGGCAACAGAGTGAGACTCCGCCACAAAAAAAAAAAAAAAAAAAAAAAAAGGAGAAAGAGATGAACATTCAGGTCCTCACAATCTATGCTTGCTGAAGTGACCTGAACAAAAGCAGATGGAGTGGGGTCGAGTGGGGGAAACGCTTTCTAGGAAGAGGGAACACCACATTCTAAGGCTACACATCCAGAAAGAGCTTGAGCAATTCAGGAAGGGCGTAGGGTGGGGTGGCTGATGGCCGGGGTGGCTGATGGCCTTGAGGACCAGCTAAGAAACTTGGATTATTTACTAACAAAAATAAAAGAGCCACCATTTGTTGAGGGTTTGCTCTGACATTTCCATCAAAACTACCCTAGCAAGGTAGATTTAATAAATCCAGTTGTATACAAAAGGGAACCACGAGAAGCCATAGAAGGGCTGCATACAGGGAGGTGACTTGATCAATTTCGTGTTTTACAAGGATCCCTCAGATCATGTGTTGGAGTGATAGGAGGTACTCTACTGACCTGCCTTGAACTCCATACTTTAAAAAATATATGACGTTTATCATTTCCTCTTTTACTCCACAATTTATACTCACTGTAGAAAATATTAAAAATATAAGAAAGTTTGAAGAAACAAATTATTACTTGTACTTTCCAGAGACATCTCAATTGATGCTTTTCTTCCAGTCTTTTTTTCTATGTAAAAAATATATAGTTATTAGAATGCCTGACAGAAGGAAGATGGAAAGAGACCACTGTGAAGTGTTCTTGATATTCCCTCTTCTCTTCCTCTCCATGTTATTAGGGCCATACCAAGAGGAGAGGCTGATTTCCCTACACGTGTCAGGGAAAGTCCCAACTCTGCGCAGGGACCCTCGCTTGCCATTTTCGCCGGTCTCTAGGGGGCGCTGCCCCGAGACTGGGCGGGGAAGAAAAGAAGGCGGTGCGAAAACGCGTTTGAACTTGGGTCCTGCCGCTGCCCGTAGCCGGCGTCCCCAACATGGCGGCTCCCCAAGATGTCCACGTCCGGATCTGTAACCAAGAGATTGTCAAATTTGACCTGGAGGTGAAGGCGCTTATTCAGGTACTGATCCCGGGACCCCTTCCGGGCTCCAGCAGCCCTAACCCAAGCTCTGCTGGTCTGTGAGCTTGGCAGTGTCATTCCCGAACTTTCCCCACTTGGTTTCCCGGACCACAGGCTCCGCCCCATGTTGGGCTACCCACCCTGGTCCCCATTTGGTTGTGTCCCCGTGACTGCTGGCCTTGATCCTTTTTCCGGGTGCCGCCGGATCTCCTATCTCCAGAGCACCCCACTGTTCTCCGCCCCTGACTCAGCTACTGCTTCGGGGCTCGGCTTTTCCCCTTCCACCTGCAGCCCTGGTCGTCGCCCCGCCCCTGACCACCTCACAACCTACCTGTCACCCTGCTTGGCCCCGCCCTCTGACGCTGCTTCCCCATCCTCTGGTAGCGTCCGGGAGGCAGCTAGCCCCGCCCCCTGCTGTCCAGCTCCCCTGGCATCCAAGGCCACCTGGCACGGGAGGCACCGGGTGAAAAGAATGTAACCTGGACCGTAGTTGTGATTTTATGCTTGAGGAAATCGAGTACGGCGCCAAGGCCTAGGTTAGAAGGCAGACCTGGGTCAGTGGCAAAACTGGGACCTGGACTGGGAAAGTCAACCTAGGAATAACACCTTAGAGTGTTACCCCGTTTGAACAGATAGGAAATGAAGTGTTTTGCCTTAAACCATTTAAGGATAGAGGTAAAATAAACGAGTTGACTTAGGCAAGAATTAGGAATGTAGACACGGTTCCATGAGTTTAGCAAAAAGAAACCAAGAGTTTTAAACCTTGTTTTTTTGTTTGTTTTTGTTTGTGTTTGTGTTTTTTTGAGACGGATTCTCGCTCTGTCGCCCAGGCTTGAGTGCAGTGGCGCGATCTCGGCTCACTGCAAGCTCCGCCTCCCAGGTTCACGCCATTCTCCTGCCTCAGCCTCCCGAGTAGCTGGGACTACAGGCACCCGCCACCACGCCCGGCTAATTTTTGTGTTTTGTTTAGTAGAGATGGGGTTTCACCGTGTTAGCCAGGATGGTCTCGATCTCCTGACCTCGTGATCCGCCTGCCTCGGCCTCCCAAAGTGCTGGGATTGCAGGCGTGAGCCACCGCGCCCGGCCTAAACCTTGGTTTTTAAAGCTAATCATTTTCAACAAAGTCACTAAACATTAGACGTAGACTCAGAGTTTGTAAGAAGATGTGGCAAAAAGTGCAGGAAAATAGGGCTCCCCAGATAAACCAGATGCAGAATAAACCAAACTAGATGCAGAATAAACAAATACGGTGCAAAGAAGTGTGATTAAATGAGTAAGCCAGAGAAAAAGTGAAATTTGATGCAGATATTTAAAACTTCTTGAACTTCACTTCTCTGAGGTATACATTACAAAACTTCTGGGCCAGTTATAGAAAAATAAACAGGTTTCATACAAATGAAATTACATTTTTACATAATCTAAATTGCTTAGGCATTCTTCTGTACTCTTTCTAACATTTGGGTTCTTGTCATTGCTGATGAGAAAGACTGATTATAGCTGGATGTATTGCATTCTTACCGTGTTCCAGCAGCTCTGCTAGGTGCTTTACATACATACATAATCTATGATGTTCTATGAGGTAAGTAGTGTTGTGATGAGGAAGCTGAGACACAGAGAATTTAAATAACTTTCCAGGTAACTTTACACAGCTCATAAGTTGCTACAGCCGGGATTCGAATCCACCTGGTCCGTCTCCAGAGCCTGCTGTGAAAGCTGGCACCAGTAATTCTGAATGTCCAGCAACAGATTCTAAATCTGCCCTTAAACATGTCTATATAAACACTCTAACTTATCAATAATGGTTTGTAAAATCACACTGGAGAAGTTAATCTCATCATATGATGCCAGATATTTAAACATCCTGATCTTCCAAGTTGGAAGGATCTAAGGTTCTAAAGTTATAGTATCACTTTTGCATGTCCATTCTTGTTGGGCATACAAACTGTTTTAAGCTTTTTCATACTGGCCAGGTAATGTTTTGTTAAAATTTAGGCACTAAACATTAGGTCAAAGCAGTTGTGTTTCTTTCTAGGTTTTTATATTAATTCAACATTAATCTAAAAAGGAATGAGAAGAATGTAAATGATAAGGTTTTTTCTTGTGTTGAAGAGGTAAACAGCAAAGATCAGGACGAATTATAGTCAGTACGTTAATATTAGTTGGTCTAAACCAGCTCTCTCACTGTATGGATGGTGTCATTTCATTTCATTGCCTTGAGAAAGGCCTTTCATCTGTTCAATGTCTCCTAGGATATCCGTGATTGTTCAGGACCCTTAAGTGCTCTTACTGAACTGAATACTAAAGTAAAAGAGAAATTTCAACAGTTGCGTCACAGAATACAGGTGGGTATTCTCAGAACTGAGATGCTGAGTATCTCAATTCAGTCAATGAAGGGGGCTCAGTCCTGGGTATATCCTCTGCTTGAGAGCCGTCTGGGTTCTTCAGACACCAGCTGAAGGGAGCAGTAAACACTTAGAAAGTGAGGGTGACTCTGTACTAACCTGCTCTCCAGGTAAAAACGAGAAACTTTTGGCTGGGCCTAGTGGCTCACGCCTGTAATCCCAGCATTTTGGGAGGCCGAAGTGGGCAGATCACGAGGTCAGGAGATCGAGATCATCCTGGCTAACACGGTGAAACCCTGTCTCTACTAAAAATACAAAAAATTAACCAGGCATGGTGGCGAGCGCCTGTAGTCCCAGCTACTTGGGAGGCTGAGGCAGGAGAATGGTGTGAACCCAGGTGGAGCTTGCAGTGAGCCGAGATGGTGCCACTGCACTCCAGCCTGGGCAACAGAGCGAGACTCCGTCTCAAAAAAAAAAAAAAAAAAAGAGAGAAACTTTTGCATGCAGAATCCTGCCAGCTGTGTCAACAAGTGGATGGCAGGAACACCATTATCCTTGGAATTTTTGAAATCCTGGGGACACTTCAAATACTTTCTCTTCTCTACCATTCTTTCTACCGTATTCATTCATTCACTACCTCAATCCATCACACTCCTAGGTTTTTTTTTTATGCTGTTACTTTGCTCAGCATCTTCCTTATTTCAGTAGTCACCAGTCACATCATATACACATTTAGTATGCCTGAATTCAACTATGGTATATGTGCTGTCTCAAAAAACACTAGAGGGTGACAAGTAGCAGTTTTGTTTGTTTGTTTTATTTATTTCACATTTTATTCTTATTACATTGGGCTGGGCAAAGGGTTGTGCACCACTGTATAGATCATGCTATTCTGTTGCTTTCATTTTTAAAAATGAAAATGAGGCCAGTAGTTTGAGAACAGCCTGGCCAACATGGCAAAACCCTGTCTCTGATAAATGCAAAAATTAGCTGGGCATGGTGGCACACGCCTGTAATCTCAGCTACTTAGGAGGCTGAGGCAGGAGAATCGCTTGAACCCAGGAGGCGCAGGTTGCAGTGAGCGGAGATCGTGCCACTGCACTCTAGCCTTGGTGACAGAGCAAGACTCTGTGTCAAAAAAAAACACACATTTTTTTTTAAATAGAGATGGAGTCTCCCTATGTTGCTTGGGCTGGTCTTAAACTCCTGGGCTCAAGCAATCCTCCTGCCTCAGCCTCTGAAAGTGCTGGGATTATAGGCATGAGCCCAGACTATTGTGTTGCTTTCAGACACAATTGGGATTCAGCTTCTAATTGTTTCCAAGTTCAGGATCTAGATCAGAATCAGACGACGAAGACCACTCATGGGTCTGGGGGCTGCTGAGAAAAAGCCAGGAAACAGGTATGGAGCTGACTATGGAGGGCTCATGTTTCAAGGCCCCCATCTGGGCACCCAAGGATCCTGCATGCAGCTCATGGGTAGAAGGGCCCACAGCAGCCCCTCAAAGTGAACAGGGATGGCACAGGCCCAGGGCTGGAACTGAGGAGTTGGAAGGATGACTGTGTCTGCACACTTAAAAAGATGTTGTCCATCTGTATCCTGGAATCCTGTGTAGGCCCTCTTCATGAGGACAGGAACAGGGTTGGCTCCTTGGCCTCTAGTTAGCCTCATGAGTAGTTCAGTAAAAGTCCTGCAAACTTGTCATTATCTGGAGACATTCCTGCCAGCTCCTCTTGATGCCCCTCTACTTGAAACACTAGGCAGTTGCTTTATATTGTTCATGATTCTTCTTCCTCAGTTATTCAAATCTGAGATAATTGCATTCTTTTAGGGAACTCTGGATATCCTGGTCACTCCAAGGGTTGATTACTGTTCTGATGGTTTTTCTAGTTTCTTGGTTTCTTCTTCCTTCTTTATTTCCTGAGATTTTCTAGTAATTTCAGTCTGATGTCTTACATTCTCCATTTTTATTCCTGAGTTTTCTCCTGAGATTCTTCTCACTGCAGCCACAGGACCTAATGTTGGGTTGGCAGAGAACTAGCACTTACTCTGCCCTAGTGGGACCTAGGAGAGTCAGGAGGTACCTGAGTGTGGAAACATGCCTGCTCCTCTAGACTTCTGGAGGTCTCTTAGAAGTAGTAGTTTGAATAGTGGAGATGTTTCCCCTGCTGTACCTTCAGTGAGGGTGAGGTGGGTGTTATGGATCTGCCCATCTATATTAGTCTGTTTTCATGCAGCTAATAAAGACATACCTGAGACCAGGAAGAAAAATAAGTTTAATGGACTTCTGACATGGCTGGGGAGGCCTCACGATCATGGCAGAAGGCAAAGAGGAGCAAGTCACGTCTTATGTGGATGGCGGCAGGCAAAGAGAGAGGTTGTGCAGGGAAACTCCTGTTTTTAAAACCATCAGATCTCGTGAGACTCATTCACTATCATGAGAAAAGTGCAGGAAAGACCGCCTCTATAATTCAATCACCTCCCACCAGGTACCTCCCATGACATATGGGAATTGTGAGAGTTACAATTCAAGATGAGATTTGGGTGGGGACACAGCCAAACCATATCACCATCCCTGGATGGGTCTTGTGGCACCTGGTCTTGTGGTATTGGGGTTTTGTATTAGGCCTTTCTTGCATTGCTGTAAAGAAATACCTGAGGCTGGGTAATTTATTTAAAAAAATGGGTTTAATTGGCTTATGGTTCTGCGGGCTGTATGGGAAGCATAGCAGTATCTGCTTCTGGGGAGGCTTCAGGAAGCTTCCAGTCATGGCAGAAGGCAAAGGGAGCAGGCATGTCACATGACAAAAGCAGGAGCAAGAGAGAGATTGAGTGAGAGCTCACTTACCACTAAGGGGATGACTTATGCCATTCATGAGGGATCCACCCCCATGATCCAAACACCTCCCACCAGGCCCCACCTCCAACACTGGGGGTCACCATTCAACATGAGATTTGGGCAGGGACAAATATTCACACTATATCAGATCTAAAGACTTGTGCTTTTTTGGCCAGCACAGTGGCTCATGCCTGTAATCCCAGCACTTTGGGAGGCCAAGGCGAGTGGATCACCTGAGGCCAGGAGTTCAAGACCAGCCTAGTCAATATGGTGAACCTCCATCTCTACTAAAAATACAAAAATTAGCTGGTCATGGTGACCCGTGCCTGTAATCCCAGCTGTTTGGGTGGCTGAGGCATGAGAATTGCTTGAACCTGGGAGTTGGAGATTGCACTGAGCCAAGATCGTGCCACTGCACTCCAGCCTGGGTGACAGAGCAAGACCCTGTCTCAAAAAAAAAAAAAGACTTGTGCTTTTCATATAACATGGCCCCCAAAGCCCACCAGCAACTCTATTGTTGCTTAACAGAGGAAGACAGTCTGTTCTAAAGCTGGTAGAAAAGCTGGCCAGTTGGACCCCTGAGAAACAGTATGTCTGTGTCCTGTGTTTGCCTACCTCAGAGATTTTCAAGGGCAATTTTGAAAATGTACAATTTTTGCTATTGGAGTTAATTATATGATTTTCAGCAGCGTTACCATACCTAGCTGATCTCTTCCTGCCTTCATCTCCAGTACTGATTTAATCATCTTAATTTTTTATTTTTGAAAAGATGTTCCTTTTACATGTTTTATGTATGTGTCTGTGTCTGTATCAACATTCAGTGAAAAGTCTCAGTTATGCCCCAGTTTTGTTTTTTGTTCCACTCTTCCAAACAAGTAACCACTTTTGTTACTGATAGGTCATTCCAGAGCTTCTCTATTCAAATATTTAAAAAGACAAATTTCTTTTTTTTTTTTAATTTCTTCCTTGTTTCTCATCTAAAAAGTAGCATACTAACACACAGCTTTTAAAAACTGTATACTTTTTTTTTTTTTTTTTTTTTAAAGACGGAGTCTGGCTCTGTTTCCCAGGCTGGAGTGCAGGTGTGATCTCTGCTCACTGCAACCTCCACCTCCTGGGTTCAAGCGATTCTCCTGCCTCAGCCTCCCAAGTAGCTGGGATTACAGGTGTGTGCCACCACACGCAGCTAATTTTTCGTATTTTTAGTACAGATGGAGTTTCACCGTGTTAGCCAGGCTGGTCTCGATCTCCTGACTTTGTGATCCACCTGCCTCAGCCTCCCAAAGTGCTGGGATTACAGGCGTGAGCCACCGTGCCCGGTCAAAACTTATACTGTTAAGTATAATTTTATTATACGTATATTGGAAAATTTTCCATTTCAGTAATTAGAGACTGTCCTCATTTTTCTTTTTCTTTTTTTGAGACAGGGTCTTGGGTTGTCACCCGGGCCAGAGTGCAGTGGCACAATCTCAGCTCACCACAGCCTTGATTTCCCAGGCTCAAGCAATTTTCCTCCTGCCTCAGTCCCCCAAATAGTTGGGACTACAGGCATGCGCCACCACACCCAGCAAATTTTTGTAGTTTTTATAGAGACAGGGTTTTGCCATGTTGCTCAGGCTGGACTTGAACTCCTGGACTCAAGCACTTGTCTGCCTCAGCCTCCCAAAGTGTTGGGATTACAGGCGGGAGCCACCACACCTGGTCTCTCATTCTTTTCTAAATAGCTGTCATTTTTTTTTTTTTTTAGTCAGTTCTCTATCAAAGGGCATTTATTTGGACTGTTTCCACATTTTTTTTTAAGCTAACTTATTCCCTGACAGACTTTTCTTCAACTCAGCATGACTTCAACTCTCCAACTACACCTGTTACCTTCAGTATGAGTATTTGTATGTTCTTTTTAAATATCTGGGTGCTCACCCAGTGTTTATTTCCTTCACTCATTAAAATGACCTCACCAATACGTGTACGTTTACATATTTATTATGGCACCTAGGAAGGACCTAATAAGCACATGGCTAGTAAATGAATAACCCCATCCCAGTTTTAATCTGCGTTTCTTAAGTATTTACATACTCTTTTTATATCTGGAAATAAATAGAAGATTCCTGTTTGTTTGCCATTTTTAGCTTTTATTTGAATGTCTTTTTTGTGTATTTCCAACAAGATCATGTGATACTAGAGAAATGGCCTCATATCCTCAAAACTGGGTGTTCTGCACATGGTAAATCTCGGGCATTGACTATGTATAAATATCTGTGTGTTTGTCTTTGTACATATAGCACTCAAACTGGAATTTGAGCACTACTCTACCCCGCCATTCCTTTCTCCAGAACTATCACTGGTTCTCTTTGACAGAACTTCCAGGCAATCTTTCATGAGTAAATTGTACATTTCTCCCCCTTTTTAGTCCCTCCCTTTTTCCCATGCATTCATTCTTCCATTCAGTGACTTGGTGCCCAGTATGTGCCGGGCACAAGGAATATATGTAGTGAATAATGCAAGATACAGCTCTACTTATTCACAGAATTTACATTCTTTTTTTTTTTTTTTGAGACGGAGTCTCACTCTGTCGCCCAGGCTGGAGTGCAGTGGCACGATCTCTGCTCACTGCAATCTCCACCTCCCAGGTTCACGCCATTCTCCTGCCTCAGCCTCCCGAGTAGCTAGAATTACAGGCGCCTGCCACCACGCCTGGCTAATTTTTTGTATTTTTGGTAGAGACAGGGTTTCACCGTGTTAGCCAGGATGGTTTTGATCTCCTGACCTCGTGATCCGCCCTCCCTGGCCTCCCAAAGTGCTGGAATTATAGGCATGAACCACCACGCCCGGCCCATAGAATTTACATTCTAATAGGGAATACAGATTTTAAACAAATAATTATGAAAATAAGTGATGACATTTGCAAAACTTTTCCAATTCACAGTTGATTATTTCTTTTATTCTCTACCTCAGCAATATTTGGGGGCATAAATTGAAAGTCATTTCTGTGCTATTGAAATGGTAGATACACAAACTTGTTCCAAACCAGCATGTGCAAATTGATACATAAATCAGTAAATTAGTATATAAATGAAAAAATACACTGATGTTTCAGATGAATAGCATGATTGAAGCTAGAACCTGTTTTAATTTGTAAATCAAAAAATGTGACTGGTATAATGCTATCTTTAATTATAGTCCCTCTTGATGGTTCTTTTATCTGAAGTTCCTGGGGTTTAATACTTCTGGGTATGTCTGCTGACCCTCACTTATGGTGAGTTATTTCCTTGGTGTTTGGTTATTTTGGACTTGTGAGCACTCATCTTCAGCAGACCTTATCTGAGGGACTTTGTGCAGCTGGGTCGAGGCCAAGTCTCTACAGAGGTTTTTGCATTAGCTTCCCGCCCGGTCTCCTGGGATGATCACAAGTCTGACAACATTTTTTTTTTTTTTTTTGAGACAGAGTCTCTCTCTGTTGCCCAGGCTGGAGTGCAGTGGCGCAGTCTTGGCTCGCTGCAAGCTCTGCCTCCCAGGTTCATGCCATTCTCCTGCCTCAGCCTCCCAAGTAGCTGGGACTACAGGTGCCTGCCACCACGCCCGGCTAATTTTTTGTATTTTCAGTTGAGACGGGGTTTCACCGTGTTAGCCAGGATGGTCTCGATCTCCTGACCTCGTGATCTGCCCGCCTCGGCCTCCCAAAGTGCTGGGATTACAGGCGTGAGCCACCGCACCCAGCCAAAAACACTTTTTATGTTAATTTCTCTTCATAGAGTTTCACGAACCACTCAGGGAAGATAAATTGAACCCTAGATCAGTGGAAGGAGCAGCTCCCTGGTTGGTTATAAATTCACAGGGGAGTTTTTTTTAACCCCTCTATTTGGAACTCATAGCAAAAAAAGGCAGGCATTTGTGTTTTCACTCTGTGCTGGTAGATGGACATTTTTTTAGACCATTTTCCTGTGTCTATAACCTTTTGTGGGTTTTAGATTTGTGGTGATCTCAGTTCAACTTCCCAACCTCAGCCTCAGATGGCCCAAGGCTTCATTTTTCTGTCCCTACATGAGCTCTCAAACCTTCAAGTGCTCAAACTGCCTATTACTCATCTTTAATGAAATAGGCACAGAAATTGTGAGTATCTGGAAATGAACAGCAGTTTGATATTTTAATGATATCTAAGTGGGGGATCAGTGTGCTCGTATTTTGTCATTGTTTTTCTTTTCATTTCGGGCCTGCCCTAGGTGACAGGAGCAGCACCTCTGATGCCAGGACAGCCGTGCATCACTCCCAGGCTGACTGTTCCACCTCTTGTTCCCTTCTCACTTTTGGGCCGTAGGGGTTTTCCTTACTTTCTTGCGGACTTAGCTATAGATTTAAAAGGATGTGTGTTATATGTTACCTAGCATTCCTAGGTGTTCTGTTTTAAAAGGGTGCTTCAAGTGCTATTGTATGCTCTTGGCAGAAATAGAAATGCTCTTCTGCTTTCATGTTGACTTTTGAAATCATTTTAACATGGAGTTATTTTTCCTCAAAGGACCTGGAGCAGTTGGCTAAAGAGCAAGACAAAGAATCAGAGAAACAACTTCTACTCCAGGAAGTGGAGAATCACAAAAAGCAGATGCTCAGGTAGGCAGGGCCTGCCCCCGCCAGCGGCTTCTGCTGGCTCACTTGTTGCCTGTGAGCCTTGCACGTGTGTTTGCCTGATGGATCTGGTTTAATGCTGACTTAATGGTGTCTTTTTTTTTTTTTTTTGAGAGATGGTGTCTCCCTCTATTGCCCAGGCTGGTGCAGTGGCCTGATCTTGGCTAACTGTGACCTCTGCCTCCCGAGTTCAAGCAATTCTTCTGCCTCAGCCTCCTGAGTAGCTGGGATTACAGGCGCCCACCATCACGCCTGGCTAATTTTTGTATTTTTAGTAGAGACAGAGTTTCGCTATGTTGGCCAGGCTGGTCTCTAACACTGGCCTCATGTGATTCACCCACCTTGGCCTCCCAAAGTGCCGGGATTACAGGTGTGAGCAACCACGCCCAGCCAATTGCATCAGTTACACACTGGTGGAATGTTCTTTCCCAGTCAATAATAGTCAAGTGGGGGCGAGTGGGGAAGGGATAAATAGGGCCTATCTGAGCAGGTGGAGCTGAGCATAGTTTACAAAAGCATATTTAACATTATACTGTATTGTATATTTTTAATCAAAAAATATGATTGCTTTTGTAATACAGGGTCATTTTTTATGTAAGGATAATTGGTACCAGAAAAAATCTACAGAAAGAAAACCTGCTGAAGGTGGACCAAAATTTAGAAGGTTTTGAGTGGGATGCTGTCTAAAATAAAATAAAATAAAATAAAATGCAACAAAAACCGTAAATTAAACAAAATTGAGGTCAAAAAATAAAACCAAAATCGAGGTTGTAATTGCAGGTGTGTGCTAATCCTTGATTATATAATTACAGTTATGTGCCATTTCTTGTTATTGAATTGGGAGAGGTTTAACTTTTCCAATGAAATTGTCAGACAACATGAAACAGTATCTCTCCCTTCACAGTTGACTTTTCTACCAATCGTAAAGAGGGTTTTTCCAAACATATTTGAGGTATTCAGATCATTCTCTCTCTTTTTTAAAAACACATTTTTGGCCTGGTGCAGTGACTCACGCCTGGAATCCCAGCACTTTGGGAGGCCGAGGTGGGCAGATCATGAGGTCGGGAGTTCGAGACCAGCTTGACCAACATGGTGAAACCCCTCTCTACTAAAAATACAAAAATTAGCCGGGTGTGGTGGCACACACCTGTAATCCCAGCTACTCGGAAGGCTGAGGCAGGAGAATTGCTTGAGCCCGGGAGGCAGAGGTTGCAGTGAGCTGAGATTGCTGCGCTCCAGCCTGGGTGACAGAGTGAGATTCCGTCTTAAAAACAAAAAAAAATTATTTTTATTTTTAAAAAATTAAAAAATTTTGGAAATGAGGTCCTTCTCTGTTGCCCAGTCTGGAGTACAGTCATAGCTTACTGCAGCCTCAGGAACTCTTGGGCTCAAGCGATCCTCTCACCTCAGCTTCCCAAGTAATTGGGACTACAGCACACTCCACCGTGCCTGGCTAGATCATTCTTTTTTGAAACCTCTGCTAAGTTGTCATTCCCATGGGTTTTCTCTTTGTCTCTTGTTCACTGGTCTGCCTCTGCCAGATCTGTATTTGTGGCTTTGCTTCTGATTTGAGCAATTTGCCAGCATCATCTTCCCTGCAAGCAGCTGTGTATGTAACAGTCAGCTGTCAGGAAGACATCGACTGGCAAAAACACAGGCACGGGGAGGCCAGTGTAAGCAGGGAGAGCTGTATGAGTGGTGGGCAGTGATCCAGGGCTTGGCTGTTTCACGATTACTTTATGTTATGATGGCTTTTGCTTTCCTGAGCCACCAAGCCTACTCAGATTATAAACACTGAGTACAGAGGAGCCCTTGTATAAAGTATGGTAAGTTATGCCAGATGCACTCAGCTTAGCATGGTTTTAAAGCTGGGAATGGCCATCCACAATGTAGCATTACAGGCTAGAGCAGAGAAAGCTGTCAATTTATACTTTGGGGCTATGTGCAGTAGCTCACACCTATAATCCCAGCACTTTGGGGGCCGAGGCAGGAGGACTGCTTGAGCCCAGGAGTTTAAGACCATCCTGGGCAACAAAGCAAAACCTCATCTATTAAAAAAAAAAAAAAAATTAGCTGGGGGCATGCTGATGTGTGCCTGTAGTCTCAACTACTTGGGAGGCCAAGGCAGGAGGGCAGTGGGCTTGGGAGGTCAAGGCTGCAGTGAGCCGTGATCATGTGACTGCACTCTAGCCTAGGAGACAGAACGAGACCCTGTCTCTTTTCTTTTATTATTATTATTATTATACTTTAGGTTTTAGGGTACATGTGCGCAATGTGCAGGTTAGTTACATATGTATACATGTGCCATGCTGGTGCGCTGCACCCACTAACTCGTCATCTAGCATTAGGTATATCTCCCAATGCTATCCCTCCCCTCTCCCCCTACTCCACAACAGTCCCACAACAGTCCCCGGTGTGTGATGTTCCCCTTCCTGTGTCCATGTGTTCTCATTGTTCAATTCCCACCTATGAGTGAGACTATGCGGTGTTTGGTTTTTTGTTCTTGCGATAGTTTACTGAGAATGATGATTTCCAATTTCATCCATGTCCCTACAAAGGACACGAACTCATCATTTTTTATGGCTGCATAGTATTCCATGGTGTATATGTGCCACATTTTCTTAATCCAGTCTATCATTGTTGGACATTTGGGTTGGTTCCAAGTCTTTGCTATTGTGAATAGTGCCGCAATAAACATACGTGTGCATGTGTCTTTATAGCAGCATGATTTATAATCCTTTGGGCATATACCCAGTAATGGGATGGCTGGGTCAAATGGAATTTCTAGTTCTAGATCCCTGAGGAATCGCCACACTGACTTCCACAATGGTTGAACTAGTTTACAGTCCCACCAACAGTGTAAAAGTGTTCCTATTTCTCCACATCCTCTCCAGCACCTGTTGTTTCCTGACTTTTTAATGATTGCCATTCTAACTGGTGTGAGATGGTATCTCATTGTGGTTTTGATTTGCATTTCTCTGATGGCCAGTGATGGTGAGCATTTTTTCATGTGTTTTTTGGCTGCATAGATGTCTTCTTTTGAGAAGTGTCTGTTCATGTCCTTCGCCCACTTTTTGATGGGGTTGTTTGTTTTTTTCTTGTAAATTTGTTTGAGTTCATTGTAGATTCTGGATATTAGCCCTTTGTCAGATGAGTAGGTTGCAAAAATTTTCTCCCATTTTGTAGGTTGCCTGTTCACTCTGATGGTAGTTTCTTTTGCTGTGCAGAAGCTCTTTAGTTTAATGAGATCCCATTTGTCAATTTTGGCTTTTGTTGCCATTGCTTTTGGTGTTTTAGACATGAAGTCCTTGCCCATGCCTATGTCCTGAATGGTAATGCCTAGGTTTTCTTCTAGGGTTTTTATGGTTTTAGGTCTAACGTTTAAGTCTTTAATCCATCTTGAATTGATTTTTGTATAAGGTGTAAGGAAGGGATCCAGTTTCAGCTTTCTACATATGGCTAGCCAGTTTTCCCAGCACCATTTATTAAATAGGGAATCCTTTCCCCATTGCTTGTTTTTCTCAGGTTTGTCAAAGATCAGATAGTTGTAGATATGTGGCATTACTTCTGAGGGCTCTGTTCTGTTCCATTGATCTATATCTCTGTTTTGGTACCAGTACCATGCTGTTTTGGTTACTGTAGCCTTGTAGTATAGTTTGAAGTCAGGTAGTGTGATGCCTCCAGCTTTGTTCTTTTGGCTTAGGATTGACTTGGCAATGCGGGCTCTTTTTTGGTTCCATATGAACTTTGAAGTAGTTTTTTCCAATTCTGTGAAGAAAGTCATTGGTAGCTTGACGGGGATGGCATTGAATCTGTAAATTACCTTGGGCAGTATGGCCATTTTCATGATATTGATTCTTCCTACCCATGAGCATGGAGTGTTCTTCCATTTGTTTGTATCCTCTTTTATTTCCTTGAGCAGTGGTTTGTAGTTCTCCTTGAAGAGGTCCTTCATGTCCCTTGTAAGTTGGATTCCTAGGTATTTTATTCTCTTTGAAGCAATTGTGAATGGGAGTTCACTCATGATTTGGCTCTCTGTCTGTTGTTGGTGTATAAGAATGCTTGTGATTTTTGTACATTGATTTTGTATCCTGAGACTTTGCTGAAGTTGCTTATCAGCTTAAGGAGATTTTGGGCTGAGACGATGGGGTTTTCTAGATATACAATCATGTCATCTGCAAACAGAGACAATTTGACTTCCTCTTTTCCTAACTGAATACCCTTTATTTCCTTCTCCTGCCTGATTGCCCTGGCCAGAACTTCCAACACTATGTTGAATAGGAGTGGTGAGAGAGGGCATCCCTGTCTTGTGCCAGTTTTCAAAGGGAATGCTTCCAGTTTTTGCGCATTCAGTATGATATTGGCTGTGGGTTTGTCATAGATAGCTCTTATTATTTTGAGATACGTCCCATCAATACCTAATTTATTGAGAGTTTTTAGCATGAAGCGTTGTTGAATTTTGTCAAAGGCCTTTTCTGCATCTATTGAGATAATCGTGTGGTTTTTGTCTTTGGTTCTGTTTATATGCTGGATTACATTTATTGATTTGCGTATATTGAACCAGCCTTGCATCCCAGGGATGAAGCCCACTTGATCATGGTGGATAAGCTTTTTGATGTGCTGCTGGATTCTGTTTGCCAGTATTTTATTGAGGATTTTTGCATCAATGTTCATCAAGGATATTGGTCTAAAATTCTCTTTTTTGGTTGTGTCTCTGCCAGGCTTTGGTATCAGGATGATGCTGGCCTCATAAAATGAGTTAGGGAGGATTCCCTCTTTTTCTATTGATTGGAATAGTCAATCCAATCAGAAGGAATGGTACCAGTTCCTCCTTGTACCTCTGGTAGAATTCGGCTGTGAATCTATCTGGTCCTGGACTTTTTTTGGTTGGTAAGCTATTGATTATTGCCACAATTTCAGCTCCTGTTATTGGTCTATTCAGAGACTCAACTTCTTCCTGGTTTAGTCTTGGGAGAGTGTATGTGTCCAGGAATTTATCCATTTCTTCTAGATTTTCTAGTTTATTTGCGTAGAGGTGTTTGTAGTATTCCCTGATGGTAGTTTGTATTTCTGTGGGATCGGTGGTGATATCCCCTTTATCATTTTTTATTGCATCTATTTGATTCTTCTCTTTTTTTTTCTTTATTAATCTTGCTAGCGGTCTATAGAAATAAAGATGTTCTTTGAAACCAGCGAGAACCAAGACACAACATAACAGAATCTCTGGGATGCATTCAAAGCAGTGTGTAGACGGAAATTTATAGCATTAAATGCCCACAAGAGAAAGCAGGAAAGATCCAAAATTGACACCCTAACATCACAATTAAAAGAACTAGAAAAGCAAGAGCAAACACATTCAAAAGCTAGCAGAAGGCAAGAAATAATTAAAATCAGAGCAGAACTGAAGGAAATAGAGACACAAAAAACCCTTCAAAAAATTAATGAATCCAGGAGCTGGTTTTTTTTTTTTTTTTTTTTTTTGAGACGGAGTCTCACTCTGTCGCCCAGGCTGGAGTGCAGTGGCACAATCTCGGCTCACTGCAAGCTCCACCTCCCGGGTTCATGCCATTCTCCTGCCTCAGCCTCCTCGAGTAGCTGGGACTACAGGCGCCCGCCACCACGCCTGGCTCATTTTTTATATTTTTAGTAGAGATGGGGTTTCTCTGTGTTAGCTAGGATGGTCTCGATCTCCTGACCCTCATGATCCACCAGTCTCGGCCTCCCAAAGTGCTGGGATTACAGGCGTGAGGCACCATGCCCAGCCGACCCTGTCTCTGAAAAAAAAAAAAAAAAAAAAAAAACCAGCTTTGGCAGTTGAAACAGTAGTTGTGCTTGCTTGGGTCATCATGCTTGTCACACCATACAGTGAGTATCTGTTTGCTTGTCTTTTTCTCAAATGAATGTGAGGTGGTTGAGGAGAAGTACTGCCCCTCATTCGTCTCTGGATCCCAGGGCCCTGCAGAACCCCCTTGCAAACTCTTTCAAAATGTAATGGATTCTTTAAAGTGGCAGGTGTGAAATGGCAGAGCAGGTGCTCATTAAGACCTTCAGCATAAAGGTGCTATTAGAAAACCACCCTGTCAGTTCATGTACTCTTTTGATTTTTGAGTATTTCCAGAGATTAGCACAATTGGTTTGAGCTGGCTACATAAGAGTTCTGAAGTATGAGTTTGATTCTTAGAGAGACTCAGTTAGCTTTTTTATAGTCTATCAACAACTGTCAACATTTCTTTTTTTTTGAGACGGAGTCTTACTCTCATTACCCAGGCTGGAGTGCAGTGGCGTGATCTTGGCTCACTGCAACCTCTGCCTCCTAGATTCAAGTGATTCTCCTGCCTCAGACTCCCGAGTAGCTGGGATTACAGGCACTCGCCATCATGTCCAGCTAATTTTTGTATTTTTAGTAGAGACAGGGTTTTAACATGTTGGCCAGGCTGGTCTTGAACTCCTGACCTCAAGTGACCCACCCGCCTCGGCCTCTCAAAGTGTTGGGATTACAGGTGTGAGCCACCGCGCCCAGTCACCTGTCACATTTCTAACTCTAGGAAGCTGTTCACCAACTTTCCGTTATCACCCACAAGTTAGCACAGGTGAAGACTGTAGATCAGCCGTGTCAGTCAGGGCTCTGCTAATCTATCATGTTTGTGTCATTCATGATTGGTCTGTAGTATGGAAAGAACAACAAACCTTGAAGAAATATTTTGAAAGATTGGCTTTTTGTGTGTGTGGTTTTTTTTTTTTTTTCTTTTTTCTTGAGACAAGGTCTTACTCTGTCACCCAGGCTGGACTATAGTGGTACCATCACGGCTCACTGCAACCTCCACTTCCCAGGCTCAGGTGATCTTCGCTCCTCCGTCTCCTGGGTAGCTGGAACCACAGGCATGCGCCACCACCACGCCTGGCTAATTTTTTGTATTTTTAGTAGAGACGGGGTTTCTCCATGTCGCCTAGGCTGGTTTTGAACTCCTGGGCTCAAGCGATCCACCCACCTCAGCCTCCCAAAGTGCTATGATTACAGGTGTGAACCACTGTGCCTGGCCACGATTTTTCATTTCCTACAAAGTATATTAACTCAGCAGCTGAAGGGCCAGAAATGGTTGTTCAAGATACTGGAGATGAGTAAGTCACGGTTTTCCGGGGATGGTACCAACTAATACACAGGCCATAGCAGTACAGTCTTAGAGGCAACTGGACCGAAGAGGGGCCTTGTGTGCCCAGCTGGGAAGTTTGGATGCCTCCCTGAAGTCCAGCCATTGTGGAGCTGTGCACAGAGGAGTGCCATGTTCACAGCCCCTTGGGCTGACAGGGGCAGAGGGACAGCTACAGAACCTCCCTGTGGTGGCCTCCAGGGTCCGGTCAAGGGGTATCAGGACCTGAGCAAGAACAGTTGCTGGGGGACGAGGAGGAGGAAGTGGCAGGAGGTGGGATGGGCTCTGAAGGCCGTGCCTGGTGGCCTTCCCCCGTGTGCCTTTGTTGGTGGGAAGTGCTGTGAATTGAACTGACTTATGGCCTGGTGGAGTGGACGCACTCACATGAACCTTCCAATTCCAGCAATCAGGCCTCATGGAGGAAAGCTAATCTCACCTGCAAAATTGCAATCGATAATCTAGAGAAAGCAGAACTTCTTCAGGGAGGAGATCTCTTAAGGCAAAGGTACCTATTCTTTTATTTTTCTGGGCTCCGATAATAATAGATAACAATTGGCAAGGTGTACAACCCACTGTAGGAAACCCCCTCTTGTTTTCAGCCTGGTGTTTAATTTGATTATATAAGTAATTTTTTTTAAGTTTGAAAGAAATGCATACTTATTTGTAGTAAATTGGTAAAATAAAGTATGAATTACAAAATTAAAATATCGAATCTTTTTTTTTTTTTTCTGAGATGAAGTCTCATTCTTGTCGCCCAGGCTGGAGTGCAGTGGTGCCCTCTTGGCTCACCGCAACCTCCGCCTCCTGGGTTCAAGCGATTCTCCTGCCTCAGCCTCCAAAGTAGCTGGGATTACAGTTGCGCGCCACTGCACCCAGCTAATTTTTTGTGTTTTTAGTAGAGACGGGGGTTTCACCATGTTGGCCAGGCTGGTGTTGAACTCCTGACTTCAGGTGATCTGCCCACCCCAGCCTCCCAAAGTGCTAGGATTGTAGGCGTGAGCCACCGTGCCCGGCCGAAAATATCGAATCTTATTACTCATGAACATTTTGGTGTATTCTCTCCCTCATTTTTACTTCTACATTTCTTACAAAGTCAAAATTGTACCATACATAAAATTTCATATTCAGCTGTTTCAGCACAAAAGTTGCTCATTTAAAAAAAAAAGTTTTTAAGCCTAATTCTAACAGTACATAGTATGTAGATTGTATGTTAATACAATCTCCTGTGTGTGTTTGCATTTCTGGTGTTTCAGTAGTGTAAGTAATACACCAGGGCATGTCTTAGAACATAAGGGTTTATCCGCATTTTGGATATTTGTTTTGGAGGGATTTCCAGGGATGAGATGATTGAGTCAAAGGAATGAACATTACCAAGGCTTCTAAATTGGCGAATTGCTTTACAGAAGGCAGCACTGGTTTATGTTCTTACTAGCAGTCCACAGGGGTGTGGGTCTCAGCACACCCTTTCCAGCATTGAATGTGATCATTTAAAATATGTATACTAATTGGATAGGTAAAACATGAGATCTCATTTGGATATGGGGCCTTCTTGCAGGGAGGCTTTTGTTGACATTCCTCCCCTTTCTCTTCCTCTGAACTTTTAGGAAAACCACCAAAGAGAGCCTGGCCGAGACATCCAGTACCATCACTGAGAGCCTCATGGGGATCAGCAGGATGATGGCCCAGCAGGTCCAGCAGAGCGAGGAGGCCATGCAGTCTCTAGGTAAAGCCGGGCCTGGAGTAGGAAGCTTCTCCCAGAGACACTGCTCTAGGGCCCTTGCCCCGGCACCTCCACTCTGGGCTCCTCCACTACAGCCCACACGATGTTTACTGACTTGGGTGGCTTCTCCCTCATGAGATGACTTGACACCGTGGTCTTATCCAGAGTGGGATGTGTTGCTCATATTCCTCTGTTTTTTTTTTTTTTTGAGATGGAGTTTCGCTCTTGTTGCCCAGGTTGGAGTGCAATGGCGTGATCTCAGCTCACCGCAACCTCTGCCTCCTGGTTTCAAGCAATTATCCTGCCTTAGCCCCCCAAGTAGCTGGGATTACAGGCATGCACCACCACACCCGGCTAATTTTGTATTTTTAGTAGAGATGGGGTTTCTCCATGTTGGTCAAGCTAGTCTTGAACTCCCAACCTCAGGTGATCCGCCTGCCTCAGCCTCCCAAAGTGCTGGGATTATAGGCTTGAGACACCACGCCCGGCCCGTATTTCTGTTTACTAGAAGACCCCACACCCCATCAATGTTTCCTCAGGGGGAGCATTCCCAGGTGTTCATGTGAAAAGCAGAGGTCCCCAGCCCCTCTCCTAGAGAGGGTGTTGGCAGGGCTGGGTGAGGGGCCTGGAGTCTGATTTTCACTGAGGGCTCTGGGGACCCATATGGCCAGGCAAGTTTGGGAATCATTGCTCCAAGAGATGTTTGGCGAATCGGCTGCTGGTAGGACTGCTAGGACCTCAGTTTACAATTATACTCCCCAATGTTATTTTTCCTATGAGTTCTTTTTAAAAGATGTGAATCAGAGGCTACAGGAGAGACTGCTTGAGACCATCTGGTTTCCTCCAATAGTTTTCCCAGTGTCTCCTCTGTGATGGAGAAGAGCATCAGCCCTCTCCGGGATCCTTCAGTATAAGACAACAGAAAAAGGGCGTTTACTCCTTGAAACGCTTTTGGAAAATTGGACACATGGACAAAAGTAGAAAGCATGGTATCCTGAATCCCCTGAGCCCTGAGCCCATTACCCCAGCCAGTCTCATTTCAATTCTACCCTCAGCCCATCCCCCATCTGGATTATTTTGAAGCAAATCCCAGACATCGTCCATAAATAGTACATCTCTCTAAAAGATAAGGGACTCTTTGGGGAAAAAGCAGAAGCAACCTCATAACTACAATACCATGATCACCCCTAGAAATTATAATTTTGGACCACTTTTTTTTCAGTGCACCAAATAGGCAGAAGCAAAAGGAAAGCAAGCAGGTGACCCCAAGGTCACTCCTTGAGTTTGCAGCTTACCTGAACATTTGGGCTCAGAACCAGCCAGGGGCTTCCTCTCGGTGTGTGCTGTGGGAGAAGCCTTGGAGAGAGAGGGAGCAAGGAGACAACTTGGCCTCTGAGTCCAGGACTTTTATGCTCTGGTGTGGCGACAGGATACCCCCCGCTAACAGTGCGAAGGCGACACAAATGCTGGTGGCTTCTGGGGTGTTGAGAGGATCCCAGTGTTCTTGGGGCCCATTTTGTAGAAGCGATAGGTATTGAAGAAAAGAGAATACAGTTCTTAACCCATTCCTTATGCCTCACAAATTCGGCTTGATTTAAAAGCCTCTAGGACCATAATTTTAAAACAAAAGCTTATTAGGAATATGGTGTCTGGAATTTGCTCCACAATTGCAGGAGTAGTGGGAGTTGCGGGGGAGGGGGAGCAGGATTTCAGAGCTTGGTGGTTCTTGGTTATGGGTGGCGGGCACATGGCATTTCACGATATTGTGCTGTCCACTGTGTGATGGTTCAAAATTCTCCGTAATAATAAAGTTTAAAAAGAAAGGCCTATTAGGTTTTTACTTAGCAAGATCTCAGGGTTTTGAAATCGCAGCAGGCAGGTGTGGAGAAAGTGGGCGGAGAGGGATTCCTGTTCTGTGTTTGTTTTTCTCCTTTTATCTGTCATTTTCAAAATGCTCCTGTGTTTCCTCTGATAATTTATCTTATTTACTTATTAGCTTTTAATTTTGTAAAAGGGTAACACATACAACATAGAGAAGGATAAGAAAACTCTAGCCCAGGACTGCCAGTAGAAACATAACAGGAGCCACGTATATAACTTTAAATTTTCCAGTAGGCACATTTTAAAAAGTAAAAAGAAACATAAGAAATTAATTTTAATAAGATGTTTATTTAACCCATTATGTAAAATACTTTAATTTCAATGTACAACTAATATTAAAAATTATTGAGATATTTTACATTCCTTTTTCTCAGATTAAGTCTTTGAAACATTGTGTGGATTTTGGCCAGGTGAGGCTCACGCCGGTAATCCCAGCACTTTGGGAGGCCAAGGCGGGCAGATCACTTGAGGTCAGGAGTTTGAGATCAGCCTGACCAACATGGTGAAACCCTGTCCCTACTAAAAATACAAAAAGAAAATTAGCCGGGCGTGGTGGCGCATGCCTGTAATCCCAGCTACTGAGGAGGCTGAGGCAGGAGAATCAGTTGAACCCAGGAGGTGGAGGTTGCGATGAGCCAAGATCACGCCACTGAACTCCAGCCTGGGTGACAGAGTGAGACTGCACCTCAAAAAAAAAAAAAAAAGAAAAGAAACGTTGTGTGGGTTTGACACTCACAGACATCTCCTGACATCTCCATTTGCATTAGCCACGTTTTTATATGCACAGCAGCCTCGCATGTCTAGGGGCTGCCATATTGGTCAGCACAGCTCTGGAGAGTACAAAAGGGACACAAAAAAGATCACTCTCTGTTCTGACCTCCAGCTGACCCCTACCTGCCAGCCCTCTGGTCCACTTCCCAGAGGCAACCACTGTAACCAGCGTCTTAAAAAATATCTTGTGATCCTCCAAGCTTTTGTAACTTAAGCAAATGAAATACCATTTATCTCCCTGTTTCTTACCTAAATGGAAACATTTCACAGGGGTTCCTTTACACTTTCCCTTTTCACTTAATGTGTTCTATTCAGTGGCTGTTCTGATGATGCCTTGCTATGTTTTGTGGGAGAACCGCACCAGGTACACCTTCTACCCTCAGCATCAGGCCCAGATACCCATATTCAGAAATACATCTGACTCTGGGGACAGTGATTCCTTAAGGGATGTGCGCCTCTTCTTAGGTGTCACCTCCTTAAAGCTACAGCCAGTATCCCTGGCCTGAGGGACTGGTATGTGTGAGGGCTTATGGCAGAGCCCGGCGCACCCTTGCCATTTTGAGATCCTGCAAAGAGCTGGTCTGGCCAGCAGATGTCCTGGAGGCCGCACCTCATAGGTGGAAGGTTCTGGTGTGTTCGGCTGCTGCCCCAACACAGACCTCACAGTGCCTGCCCACGATCCCTGGGTTGGTTTTGTGGCTGGTGGTTTCCCTGAGCAGCGTCCATCTGCTTCAGAGAGCTGAGGAGGTGGCTGGGTGAGCAAGCCTCTTCTGCCCTTCTCCCTGGTGACGTTCATGTTCAAGGACTCCCAAACAAACTCCCCCTCACTCTCTGGAGCTGATGGGACCTGGGGAGGAGCCTTTCCTTGTCAGCTCCTTGGCTGGTCTCCACATGCTTTGATTCCAGCTCAGAGGAACTCACTTGAGAATGCTGGTTTTTATCAGCACCCCAGCCAGCAGAGTGAGGTCTTTGGATCTTGAGCTGCAGTCTCTGAGTTGGGCCTCCTTCCTCTTTTGTTTCAGTCACTTCTTCACGAACGATCCTGGATGCAAATGAAGAATTTAAGTCCATGTCGGGGACCATCCAGCTGGGCCGGAAGCTTATCACAAAATACAATCGCCGGGAGCTGACGGACAAGCTTCTCATCTTCCTTGCACTAGCCCTGTTTCTTGCTACGGTCCTCTATATTGTGAAAAAGCGGCTCTTTCCGTTTTTGTGAGATCCCAAAGGTGCCAGTTCTGGCCCTTTCAGCTCCTGTTTCAGGATCTGTCCTGGTTCCTGAGCTCTAGGCTGCTAAGCTGAGCCACACACCCCTCCGTTTGCGCCAGTGGCCTGCAGATTGGATGGAACACAGTGCCCCACTTTTCTGCAAGTAGCTGGCTTGTAAAGGGTGAACAGAGCCCTGGGAGGCAGGCCTGTCATTGGGATGCCGCCCTGGGGGCATATGAACCGCCTCCTTCCCCCATTGTGCACTATGGGAGGCTGCTGCGTGGAGCACTTAAAGTCCAGCCTCCAGGACCTAATGCCCCTGCTGTCTCCCGCTCCCATCGTGCCCTTAAATGCCAGATCTGGTGGAGGGAAGAGAGAAGAGGTAGGAAGAAAGGTGATGAAAATTCCTGGTTATTCCTTGAATAAACTTGATTTTATTTAATAGAATAAAATGTATTTGATTTTGTAAGATAGCTCTCTGGGAATGTGTGTTCCTCTTTTCTTTTTTCTTTTTTTTTGAGATGGAGACTTGCTCTGTCATCCAGGCAGGAGTGCAATGGCACAATCCTGGCTCACCGCAGCCTCTGCCTCCTGAGTTCAAAAGATTCTCTTGCCTCAGCCTCCCAGGTAGCTAGGATTACAGGCACGCACCACCACACCCGGCTAATTTTTGCATTTTTTTTAGTAGAGACGGGGTTTCTCCATGTTGGCCAGGCTGCTCTTGAGCACCTGACCTCAGGTGATCCACCCGTCTTGGCCTCCCAAAGTGCTGGGATTACAGGTGTGAGCCACCACGCCTGGCCCTCTTTTCTTGATGTCCAGATTTTTAGGACATGAACTTAGATTATTTATTTATTAATTCATTCAACAAAGAATTATTATTATTTTCTTTCTGTCCCCACCCAACAACAAGGAACTATTAAACAGCTGCCATACACAAGGTGTTATAGACACTGCTGAACATGACAAATACGTTGGTAAACCAGACATGGTTCCTCCCTCAAGGAGGAACAGAAGGAGACACGGAAATAAAATCTCACAGACTGTCAGGAAGGAGGGTCCAACAGCCCCTGTTCAACCAGGTGTGGTGGCTGATACCTCTAATCCCAGCGTTTTTGGAGGCTGAGGCAGGATGATCACTTGAGCCCAGGAGTTCAAGACCAGCTGGACAACATAGCAAGACCCTGTCTGTATTTAAAAAAAAAAACAACAACAGAAACAGAACAGAAAACAGCCCTTGTTGGAAGTGGCTCACACTAACATCTGAAAAGGCTGAGATGCCATTCTCTACCACAGCAGCCTGGCCAGGCCTGGGGGTGTGCAGTGATTTGGGCTGGCACATGCCTTTCTCTCTGATGTCCGGAGCTAAGTATAACCAAGGAGGGGGAAGCTAGTGAGAAGCTGAGACTGTGTGAGCCTGAGTTCTGTCCAGGCCAGAGGGAGAGGGCCCAGGCTACGCCAGCCCTAGAGGTGCTGTGTCTTTTGTGCTACAGGCCTGGCTGACCTCAAGCTTGAAACCCAGCCTCCCCCACTATTTATAGCCCCAGAGGACCTGGGAGGGGCAGTGTGGAGGCTGAAGGGAAAGTGGGAAGAACATGGACTTTGACCCTTGGCTCAGACACTTGGTTTTGAGATTTGGCTCCACTGCTAATGGACCACAGGACCATTGGCAAGTTACCTGATGTTGCTAAGCCTCAGTTTTCCCATCTGTAAAATGGAGGTGATAATCCATATGGGTCCTCATAGAGTCAACTTGAGAATCCAAAGAGAATATGAAGCAGCAAGTGTAGCTAGCTGTCTTCAGACCAGGCCTGCCATGGCCTTTCCAAATACTGCCACCCCTAGGGCCCTGGGCACTGAGGTTTCCTGCAGCCGAAAGCAGCGTTGCTTCAGGAAAAGCTGGGCCAGGCACCAGCATTCTGTTAGAGGTGTTTGAGCAGAGGATGTCGAGAGTTAAGGCCTCAGTTACAAAGTGGCAGATCATCATGGGACCAAGTTATAAAAAACCAGCTACACATCTCAGACCAGCTTAATGAGTGGATTCCAAGTTAAAGTGTGGATCTAAGTATAGATCCACACTTTGTGTACACACACACACACACACACACACACATTTTGTAGGCTGTATATCATCCTTAAACAATTCCTGGCCCCAAAAGACACTCAGTGCAGATTGTGCACACATGTGTCTTATTTATAGTCAAATTAAAGCTGAGAATAAAGCACAGATGGGAAATTCCCACTCAGATTCCAGCTGTAAGTGCAGCAGATGGATGTTATCAAGTTAGGATTTTCTTGTCTTAACATTTTTCTTTATTGCTTCCCACTAATTGTCAACATCCTCCTCACAATATGGAATCGCGTGGGCTCTGTATGCCCTAAAATTGCTCCCTTTGACACTTTATTTCTCTTTTACTTGCCTCCTCTTGAAAATAGAGTCGAATGTGACCCATTTTGAAATGTCATTGATAGCGACATCTTGCAACCTCCACCAGCCACCAGGGTTAATCCTTCCCCAAAGCAGAATGCGGCCCTCTCCACGCTCAACCATGAGAGGGCAGTGTCCACATTTGCTCTGCCGTCTTGCAGTGGGTGTGGTAATCTTCATCGGTCCATCTGAAATGCTCTTATGGATATATATATATATATATATACACACACACACACACACACTGCATATATACGTATATATGTACTGCATGTGTATATGCAGTATATATATGTAGGTATCAGATTTTTTTTTTTTTTGAGATGGAGTCTCGGTCTGTCACTCAGGCTGGAGTGCAATGGCGCAATCTTGGCTTGCTGCAACCTCTGCCTCCCGGGTTCAAGCAATTCTCTGCCTCAGCCTCCTGAGTAGCTGGGATTACAGGCACCTGCCACCACGCCCGGCTAATTTTTTTTTTTATTTTTAGTAGAGACTGTGTTTCACCATCTTGGCCAGGCTGGTCTTGAACTCCTGACCTCGTGACCTGCCTGCCTTGGCCTCCCAAAGTGCTGGGATTACAGGCGTGAGCCACTGCGCCTGGCCAGATTGTTTTAAAACATAAATGTATGAAGCTTACCTGTATTTTGTTTTTGGATATGTTTCCTAAGTGGCCTTAATTTTCACTGTTAAATGGTAATGCAAGCTCAGATGCTACCTTTTTTTTTTTTTAGACAGGGTCTTGCTCTTTTGCCCAGGCTGGAGTGCAGTGGTGCGACAATGGCTCACTGCAACCTCTGCCTCCTAGGCTCAAGCGATCCTCCCACCTCAGCCTCCCGAGTAGCTGGGACTACAGGTGTGCACCACCACGCCTGGCTAAATTTTGTTTATTTTTTATAGAGATGAAGTCTCACTTTGTTGCCCAGGCTGGTCTCAAACTCCTGGGCTCAAGCAATCCTTCCACCTCAGCCTCCCAAAGTGCTGGGATTACAGGAATGAGCCATTGTGCCCGGCTCATCTGTTACATTTTGATTAGCTGACAGTCAAGGAATGAAAGGTATAGAGCAATCATCAAGAGATCTTTCATTCAAGAAGTATTTCCTGAGCACCTACTGTGTACCAGGTACTTGTGTTAGAGCCACACAGTGAACAAAACGAAGATTCTCTGTTGTCACGGACCTTCTGGTGTGTAGGGGTGTTGGGCAGATGATAAACAGTTAATACATGAAATAAGCGGTTTGGGAAGAGTGGAGCTTATCGATGGCGATCTGGATGGAGAGGTGGGAGCAGGTTTGCAGTGTTAAGGAGATGGTCAAGGTTGGTCTCACTGGGGTAGGATTTGAGCAAAGACTTGAGGCAGGGGAGGTGCGTCCTGGGGACAGTCGAGAGGAGGGGGTTCTGCACAGAGGGAGCAGCTGGAGCAAAGGCTGGGCAGGGGCACACTGGCACATCCGAGGAGGGCAAGCAAGGCTGCGTGGCAAGAGGTGAGTGTAGGGGCTCAGTGACCTCAGGCTGCCAACCTGGAGGCCATCTCCTGTCCCTACCTACCCTTTTCTTACCTCTCACAATCGTTGGCCCTGTTGGGCATTGGTTCTTCCAGAAAGCTCCCCGGCTATGTGGTGTCACACTCTCGGCTTCCCTCTTACCTCTCTGGCAACTCCTCTCCTATTCAGGCTTAAATGCTCAGATCTTGTTCCCTTTGTATCAAAGGAAAGGTCATCCATGTTCCTACACTTTGACCATATCTACAGGATGCTCAGTCATAATTCAAAAGTTAAATGTGCAATGCAGGCCTCCCAGGTGAGCTCCAGACCCTGATCAGCTCCACTGCCCTGTGGCTGGTGCTCCTCATCCGCCCCACGTTCCTGATCGCTCCCCACTCCACAGCCTGGGCCTTCCCGGCTTCCCAGCTTCCCTAGCACGCTTCCTATTTTCTCCTTCTTGGGTCTCTTTTCCCTTCATCCAGCCCATCTCCTTGAAACCTCTTTCCCACCAAACCAGGAGATGAGCATTCGCTTTATTTTGACAGATTCGTGTCAACCTTGTTCTGAAAAGAAGGCATCAATACATTGTGTTAGTGTATGTAGGTGGCTGAAAAAAATAGTGAAGCAAGCTTTGTGTTCTTCCTTGGCTAATGGTGGTCCTCCCTGGGGCCCTGCTGGAGGGTTTGCCCAAGCTGTGTTTCTTCCCTAAGCAAGAGCAGAATAAAAATAGCTGTGGGCTAATCTAAGAGATAGCAGACAGGAGTCTCAGCCCTGTTGTCAGGAATGAAGGGCTCAGCCTGGGGGTGAGGGGAGGGGTGGGTGTTATCACCCCAATGTCCCTTCAGTCCCCAACAGCAGGCCCAGGCTGCTACACACCAGAAACCTCAGGGCTCATAGTGTTGGTCAACTTGCATCTTTAATGGGCCACAGTGCCTCAGTCAAAACTGTGGCCTTTGGTGGCAGAGACCTGAATTCTAGTTGTACTCTTCTTGGCCATATGCCCTCAGCAATGGATCGCCTCCTCCACAACAGTTCTGACCTCTTAGCGGTACTGGGATGATCAAAGGACAAGACACACGCCAGGAGCTCACGCAGTGCCTCTCACACAGTGACCCTGCTGGCTGCCGCATTCTCTCCCAAACAAAAGCAAAACGGCCTACTACCCCTTTCTGTCTGGGGCTTAACTTTAGGAAAACAGCGCTTAGGCTAAGAAGAAGAGGATGCTGGGGTAGGCAAGAAATCAGGACCCAAGGACGGAGCACAGTTTCCCAAATGGCAAAGGACTGAGAGGGGCAGGGCAGGCCCGGGCAGTTGTCCATCTTTCCCAATCCATGGGAAAAAAAGTTAATGGGTAGAATTAGCTTAATGTGCAATGTTCTTTTTTCTTATTCTTAAATCTTTGCTCTTCCCCTCCTTCCCCTGCAATCTCGTTTGCTGGCAAAGAGTACCCCTAGATAAAATGAATTCATAGAATACCAAATGAATATGATGGAAGAAGGAGCAAATGGTGAATCTGTTTTAATCTGATACCCTGAATGGCACAAAGAACAAGAGTGCTCCTGGCAGAAATTTCACAATTTTTAAGAAAGTCATTCTTGGTTTGCAAGAGATGGCTTTTCCGTGGCATTCTCCACAGCCACCTGAACAGGCTTCAGAAGCAATGGATTAAAGGACCAAGAGGGTGTGATCTGTCAGACTCTGCAAACTCCTGCTGCCATTCTGAGGGACCTCGTCCTCCCATCCATTCCCATATCTTATTGAGTGTGTGCTAAAGCTACACTCTGCTGCATCCTGTGGACAGAAGAGTAAGATCCCACCTGCCTTGCAGAGCCAACAGCTTGTCAGAGATTGACCTGAAGTCAGACAGATACACGAGAGGGTATATTGAGACCCCATAGTGAATTGTAATTCCAATTCACTAAGCCGAAAGAAAAAAAAATTAAGCTGAAAGTTGAGTAGTGCAAGAAATTGCCTTTCCTCTGGTTCCTAAGCAGATAGCTACAGATAAAAAGTTAAATATCTCCACAGGTGGCTACTCTATGTTCACCTTACCCTTATGTAAAGTGCTAATTTACTGAGCACCAGATAATTCATAATTGACCATCCCCCTACCTGCTCCTTCTCCCTTGCAACCTGTGGATGACCATACACCCTCCCTCTTTCCCTTCCAGCCAGCTTTTCCTCTTTAAATACTGAAGCCCTCAAAATCATCCTCAGAGAAAGGCACAGACCACGGACTGTTTCTGTGATTCTGTGTTTTTATCTTCCAGATATGTCCTTAACTTTGGCAAAATAAACCTTTAAATTGATTGAGACCCGTTTCAGATACCTTTTGTTTTACAAAAGCAATATATGTTCATTGTGGAAAAACTAAGAAATATATTTAACCAAAACAAATTCCTCCCCCAAAAGATAATAGGGAGTCATAGTGCGGTCAGGCATGGTGGCTCATGCCTGTAATCCCAGCACTTTGGGAGGCCGAGGCAGGCAGATCACTTGAGGCCAGGAGTTTGAGACCAGCCTAGCTAACATGGTGAAACCCCGTCTCTACTAAAAATACAAAAGTTAGCCAGGCGTGGTGGCACATGCCTGTGATCCCAGCTACTTGGGAGGCTGAGGCAGGAGAATCACTTGAACCCAGGAAACAGAGGTTGTTGCAGTGAGCCGAGATCACACCACTGCACTCCATCCTAGGCAATTGAGTGAGACTCTGTCTCAAAAAATAAATAAATAAATAAATTAGTGCTTCTGGTGGGTGTGTTGTAGTCTTTATTGTGGCTTTAGTTTGCATTTCCTAATGATAATGATGTTATGTGCTTATTTACTGGCCACATATCTTCTTTGATGAAGTGTCTTTTTATGGTCTGAATATTTGTGATTTTCTCTCCCTGCCCCAATTAATATGTTGAGATCCTAACCCCAAGGTGAGGGTAGTAGAAGGTGGGGCCTTTGGGAGGTGATTGGGTCACGAGGGTGGAGCCCTCATGAATGGGATTAGTGCCCTTATAAAAGAGGCCCAAAGAGGCCCCAGGGAGACCCCCGACCCCTTCCACCATGCAAGGACACAGCAAGAAGGTGTCATCTAGGAACCAGGAAGTTGGCCCTCGCTGGACAGTGAATCTGTCAGTATCTCGCTCTTGGACATCCCAGCCTCCAGGACTGTGAGAAATATATTTCTGTTGTTTGTAAGCCACCCAGTTTATGGTATTTTGTTATCTCAGCTTGAGTGGACTAAGATAATAATGTCTTTTCAAAATTTTTTTTTTTTTGAAATGGAGTCTTGCTCTGTCACCCAGGCTGGAGTGCAGCGGTGCTATTTCGGCTCACGGCAACCTCCACCTCCTGGGTTCAAGCGACTCTCCTGCCTTAGCCTCCCTAGTAGCTGGGATTACAGGTGTGCGCCACCATGCCAGGCTAATTTTTGTATTTTCAGTAGAGACAGGGTTTCGCCATGTTGGCCAGGCTGATCTTGAACTCCCGACCTCAAGTGATCCACCCGCCTCGGCCTGTCAAAGTGCTGGGATTATAGGCATGAGCCAATGCGCCTGCCCCTTTTCAAATATTTTGACCATTTTTTAATTAGATTGTTTGGTTTCTTTTTTTTATTTTTATTTTTTATTATACTTTAAGTTCTAGGGTACATGTGCACAACGTGCAGGTTTGTTACATATGTATACATGTGCCGTGTTGGTGTGCTGCACCCATTAACTCATCATTTACATTAGGTATATCTCCTAATGCTTTCCCTTCCTCCTTCCCCCACCCCACAACAGGCCCCGGTGTGTGATGTTCCCCTTCCTGTGTCCATGTGTTCTCATTGTTCAATTCCCACCTGTGAGTGAGAACATGTGGTGTTTGGTTTTTTGTTCTTGCAATAGTTTGCTGAGAATGATGGTTTCCAGCTTCATCCATGTCCCTACAAAGGACATGAACTCATCCTTTTTTATGGCTGCATAGTATTCCATGGTGTATATGTGCCACATTTTCTTAATCCAGTCTATCGTTGATGGACATTTGGGTTGGTTCCAAGTCTTTGCTATTGTGAACAGTGCCACAATAAACATACATGTGCATGTGTCTTTATAGCAGCATGATTTATAGTCCTTTGGGTATATACCCAGTAATGGGATGGCTGGGTCAAATGGTATTTCTAGTTCTAGATCCTTGAGGAATTGCCACACTGTCTTCCACAATGGTTGAACTAGTTTACAGTCCCACCAACTGTGTAAAAGTGTTCCTATTTCTCCACATCCTCTCCAGCACCTGACTTTTTAATGATCGCCATTCTAACTGGTGTGAGATGGTATCTCAGGTTGTTTGGTTTCTTATTGTTGAGTTGTAAGAGTTGAGTATTCGTTGGGTTAGCTAATCTCCTTTTCCATCAAAAGCTTTAAATTAACACACAAGCACTGCCATGAGCTTCTTATATCTCCTTCTAAACATGTTCTTTTATATCCACAAAAGCATGCTCCGGCTTAGCATTCGGGTGGGATGCAGCGATGCGGCACACCTGCCAGTCTCTGTGCTAACAGGTGGCGCCCTTCTCTACCAACTGTTAAATACTTTGCCCCTGTATTCAAGTATCTGTGAGTTTATATGTATATATGTGTATACATGTGTGAACATAAAATTATCCAAATGGAAGATTCCTGTGCACACAGTCTTGCCCTGTCATCAATGTATCTTGGTGATCCTCCATTTCCGTTTCCACAGAGCTGCCACATTCTTTTTTTTTTGAGATGGAATCTTGCTCTGTCACCCAGGCTGGAGTGCAGTGGTGTGATCTCGACTCACTGCAAGCTCCGCCTCCTGGGTTCAAGAGATTCTCCTGCCTCAGCCTCCTGAGTAGCTGGGATTACAAGTGCCTGCCACCACGCCCGGCTAATTTTTTGTATTTTTAGTAGAGACCGACAGGGTTTCACCCTGTTAGCCAGGATGGTCTCAATCTCCTGACCTCGTGATCTACTCGCCTCAGCCTCCCAAAGTGCTGGGATCACAGGCGTGAACCACAGCGCCTGGCCATAATTTTCTTCACAGGCGTGAGCCACCGCGCCTGGCCATAATTTTCTTTTTCTTATTAACAGCTTTATGGAGATAAAATTCACATACCATACAATTCACCCATGTAAGGTGTTCGATTCAATGGTTTTTAGTATATTCACAGAGTTGGCGACCATCACCACAGTCAACATTTTCATCGCCTCAACGACTCTGTGCCTTTTAAATATCACCCTCTGTGCTAGACTCTTCTTCCAGAGGATGCTCAGACCAGCCTGCTTCTCTTAGTGCAGTGGTCCCCAACCATTTTGGCAGACAGTTTTTCCATGGACGGTGGTGGGGGTGGGGATAGTTTCGGGATGTAACATCAGGCATTAGTTAGATTCTCATAAAGAGCATACAACCTAGGTCTCTTGCACGTGCAATTCACAATAGGGTTCTCGCTCCTATGAGAATCTAATGCCGCTGCTGATCTGACAGTGGGTAGAACTCAGGCGGTAATGCTCACTGGCAGCTCACCTCCTGCAGGGCCACCCAGTTCCTAAACAGGCCATGAATTGGTACTGATTTGAGGTCAGGGGTTGGGGACCCCTGTCTTAATGGGCTCCTGTGCCCTTGGCAAGTTCTGCAGGGTGCTTGTCAGAGAGGCTGTTGAGGTCTGGGAAGCCCTGGTGGGCAGGGATTACTGGGAGTTGGGGCACAGACCAGAGGCTGGGTCTCACTCTGTTCAAGGCAGGATGATCTGTTGACTGGGAAGCCCCAAAGGTACCCAGTTTTTGGGAGTCAGGAAATAGAAACAGTCAATGAAGGATGAAAGGATGCCCTACGGCAACTCAAAATCCCCGACGGGAGACTGAAACAATGAGAGGGCAGTTCTTGCCCACCAGGGTGGCAACGATGAAAATGACTGATAATTATTCAGTGTTGCCAAAGGTGTGGGTAAATGGGAACAAGCATCTCTCCTTATCCAAATCCTGAAACTTGCAGGACAGTGAATTTTCTGAGAGCCAGAGGCTATGCAATCCTTTATTTAAATGGGTTTTAAATAAATTTCCTCTTCATCCAGAAATTCCAACCCATTTCCCCCAAATATCACAGTGCAGTCTTAAACATCTAGATGCACAACTCATCAAAAACCTCCACAAAATAGAAATCATTTGAACAACTGTTTCATGTATATAATGGTATGTTTGTGTTCAGTAAAAATAATATACAATATTGCCCGGGCATGGTGGCTCACACCTATCTATGATCTCAGCACTTTGGGAGGCTGAGGTGGGAGGATTGCTTGAGCCCAGGAGTTTGACACCAGCCTGGGAAACATTGCAAGACCCCATCACTACAAAAATGAAAACAAACAAACAAAAATTAATATCATATGGTCATAAGTACAAATGACATTTTTCTTCCATATTTGTTTTGTATTGATTTATTACTCTTTGTCACTTTCAACTTCTCTCCTAGGTTTCTGAGGAGATACACTTTCTTCAGAAGCTGTTCTACTTCTTCTTCTTCTTTTTCTTTGAGATGGAGTTTCGCTCTTGTGTCCCGGGCTGGAGTGCAATAGCGTGATCTCGGCACACCACAACCTCTGTCTCCCAGGTTCAAGCGATTTCTCCTGCCTCAGCCTCCCAAGTAGCTGGGATTACAGACGCCCGCCACCATGCCCAGCTAATTTTTTATTGTAGTTTTAGTAGAGGTGGGGTTTGACCATCTTGGCCGGGCTGGTCTTGAACTCCTGATCTCGTGATCCACCCGCCTTGGCCTCCCAAAGTGCTGGGATTACAGGTGTGAGCCACCATGCCCGGCCTGCTCTACTTGTTAAGAAGACATGTTCACTTCATTGCATGGGGTGTTGAACATGATAGTGCCTAACAGGTTTAAACAGCATGAGCATGAACAGTGACCCTGAAGACTCGAGGCACAGCCACACACCCCGCCTCCTCCTGCCCAGGCTCCTGCACAGCTTCAGTGTCTGCTGGTACACCATGTGCAAATTCCTCACAGGGACTTTCCCATTCAAGTGGTGAATTTGGGGTAAAAATGTTTGCAAGCTGTCACAGTGATTCTTCAGCTAGTGAGTGCCACTTGCCACCTTCCTTCTCCTCTAGGTGAGGATGAACTGCTATCGTTTCTAAGAAGGACAGTTTGGCAATAACTATTTGAGATATACAATGTGCATTCTTTTTACCAAGGAATTCCACTTTTAGGCATCTGTCCAAAGAAATATCTGCACGTGTGCCAGAAGAAGCATGTGCAATAGTGTGCTAGCAAAACACTGGACACAGCCTAGATGTCCACTAACTGGGGACATTGGGGAGCCCTTCCATACTTTATTTATTTATTTATTTTTTTGAGACAGGGTCTCACTGTGTCACCCAGGCTGGAGTGCAGTGGTGCGATCTCAGCTCACTGCAGCCTCTGCCTCCTGGGTTCAAGCGATTCTCGTGCCTCAGCCTCTCAAATAGCTGGGATTACAGGCATGCACCACCACGCCTGGCTAATTTTTGTATTTTTAAAAGTGGAGATGGGGTGGCCAGGCGCAGTGGCTCACGCCTGTAATCCCAGCACTTTGGGAGGCCGAGGTGGGCGGATCATGAGGTCAGGAGATGGAGACCATCCTGGCTAACACGGTGAAACCCCCTCTCCACTAAAAATACAAAAATTTATCTGGGCATGGTGGCGGGCGCCTGTAGTCCCAGCTACTCCAGAGGCTGAGGCAGGAGAATGGCGTGAACCTGGGAGGTGGAGCTTGCAGTGAGCTGAGATCGTGCCACTGCACTCCAGCCTGGGCGACAGAGAGAGACTCCACCTCAAAAAAAAAAAAAAAAAAAAAAAAAGAAAGTGGAGATGGGGTTTCACCATGTTGGCCAGGCTGGTCTCAAACTCCTAGCCTCAAGTGATCTGCCCACCTTAGCCTCCCAAAGTGCTGGGATTACAGGCGTGAGTCACCGCTCCTGGCCCCCTGTGTACTTTCTGAGACATCCATGCTGTGGGGTACAAGGCAGCGTGAGGAAGCCTGAGAAGACCGTCTGTGCAGCCGTGATGAGTCCTCCAGGACACACCGCTCTGGGAACAAAGGACACCAGAACCCGACTTCAAGAATGAAGCCATTCATGTAAGATCATCCACATTTACAACAAAGCAATATGTTTTCATATGGGTATATGCGTGTGTAAGTGTGTAAAATGGACAATAGGACAATATAACCCACTTGACATTAGCAGTGCTGTCTCTAAGGAGGCAGTAGCTGGTGGGGGCGTGGGAGAAGGAGGATTTTCTTTAGAACTCTACAGGCCTAACGTATGCCTTTTTACAATGAGAATGGATTCATGTGCTATCTCATTTAAATAAATCAATTAATAAGTAAGCAGGCCAGGTGCAGTGGCTCATGCCTGTAATCCCAGCAGTTTGGGAGGCTAAGTCGAGAAGATCACTTGAGGTCAGGAGTTCGAGACTAGCCTAGCTAACATGGTGAAACCCCGTCTCTACTAAAAATACAAAAATTAGCCAGATGTGGTGGTGGGCACCTGTAATCCCAGCTACTCAGGAGGCTGAGGCAGGGGAATGGCTTGAATCCAGGAGGTGGATGTTGCAGTGAGCTGAGATAGTACCACTGCACTCCAGCCTGGGCGACAGAGCAAGACTCCGTCTCAAAATAATAATAATAATAGTAATAATAATAATAAGAAGAAGAAGAAGTAAGCAAAAACAAAAACAAAACAGATGGAAGGTAAGTGCTTACCTCACAGACTGTGATGAGAGCTGAGAGAAGGGTGTCATGTCCCGGCCCCCAGGGCCCTCAGCCAGGCTGGTCATTTGCAACAAGTGCATGTGGAAAGGCCACTGGTGGCTGAGGGTGCAGAGCTCAGAATCAAGTGGGCAGGGGTCGGGAAGGACAGAGCTGGGGGTTGTCTACCTCTGCTCAGTGCCCGAGGGGTGGATGAGGTTCTTGCAGAGTGCATGTGGGAAGAGAAAAGGGCTCTGAGGTTGACTCCGGGGCACATGATGATGAAGGGCAGTGGGCGAAAGGAACTAGCAGAAAAGGCCCTGGAAGGTGCAGAGGAACCCTGGAGGGGGCGGGGAGCCAGGTGGCCCTGCAGGCAAGCGGAGAGGAGGAGGGGAGTGTCTGGATGTCAGGGGCGAGGGAAGGCCCAGGAGGCTGAGGTCTGAGGAGAGGCTGTTCTATCAACCTCTGGGGGTGCCCTCTGGGGTGCCCAGAGCAGTTTCGGTGCGTGGGGAGGGCAGAAGACAGCTCAAAAAGGGACATGTGTCTGTGAAGCCTGTCAGTGTGGACCGTTCTGTCAAAAAGTCTCATGAGTTGAGCAGAAGGGAGACTGAGTGAGGAGGAGGCTGAGAAACGAGGCTCATTTCATAAAGTGAGAAAAGGGGATTTGCTAGGGAAGACGGCATGGGGGTTCCTCAAATAACATAGAATTACCACACAGTCCAGCAATTCCACTCCTGGGTACATACCCCAAAGCATTGCAAGCAGAGACTCAAACACATGTTTGCACACCCATGTTCGTAGCAGCATTATTCACAGCCGCCAAAAGCTGGAAGAAACCCACATGTCCATCAATGGAGGAAGGAATGCATGAACAAAGTGTGGTCTATCCACATAATGGAATATCATTCAGCCTTCAAAAGGAAGGAAGTTCTGATACATCCTACAACATGGGTGAACCTTAAAGGTGTTACACAAAGTGAAATAAGCCAGACACAAAGGACAAACACTGTATGACTCCACTTATAAAGTCAAAGTCATAGAAACAGAAAGTAGAACAGAGGTTAGCGGGAGGCCGAGGGAGAAGGGAGTGGGGAGTTATTGTTTAATGGGTAGAGTTTCAGTTCGGGAAGGTAAAAGCGCTCTGGATGGGTGGTGGTGACGGTTGTACAGTGACATGAATGTCACTAAACTGCACACTTGAAGATGGCTAGCATCGTCAATTTCACAGTTGCAGCTGGTTCTAATTTTATTTGTTCTCACTTCTCACACTCCCAGAACCCACCTCTAATAGATCAGAGGCACCAGCAGCCGCCAGGCAGAGCCCCTCCCCAGATCCAGGCTTCTGGGTTCTGATGACCCTGACCTCTCCCCGCTGCCCATGCACCTGCAGGAGTGGCAGCTGCTCCCTGTAGTAACTCTTTGTGTGAGCTCAATATTCACTTTTGATTTGCCTTTTGGATTGTTTGCCATGGCCATTTGCTGCTCTGTTTAACTAGTCCCTATATTAAATTCTCTCTATTGAGAAAAAAGGTAAATTTTATTTTATATTGTGTATGTTTTATTGCAGTGCATTTTTTTTTCTTGTTGTTTTTTTGAGACAGAGTCTTGCTCTGTTGCCCAGGCTGGAGTGCAATGGTGCAATCTCGGCTCACTACAACCTCCTCCTCCCAGGTTCAAGTGATCCTCCTGCCTCAGTCTCCCAAGTAGCTGGGATTACAGGCATGCACCACCACGTCCAGCTAATTTTTGTGTTTTTAGTAGACAAGTTTTCGCCATGTTGGCCAGGCTGGTCTCAAACTCCTGACCTCAGGTGATCTGCCTGCCTCGGCCTCCCAAAGCGCTGTGATTACAGGAACGAGACACCGCACTTGGCCTGCGATGCATTTTTTTTTTTAAGTGGAAGGGACGTTTTGGGGACATCCTGGAGGGGCTTCCAGGTTAAAGGGAGAGCAGCGGAATCCTGGGCAGCTCTGGGACCAGGTCCTGCCTCAGGGACTCACAGACCCAGGCCTCCACTCCCGCCCGCCTCCTGTCTCTGTGGATCTCTAGAAGCAGCTTCTCCTCAGCCTCTTCCCAACAGGATACATGGCCATTAAGGGGACAGAGGGAGCTGTCTCTCAAACCTAGTAAGAAAGATCCCAGGCAAGGGTTCGTGGGACACAGAAGCTGGAAACTCAAAGTCGTGTTCAAACCTCCTTATCTCTGATATCATCACCTCTGGAGGATGACTCTTCTACTCCAAAAATGAGTTTTCTTTTGGCCTTCCCCTTCCTTTTTGCCTCCTGCCCTGATCTGACCTTGGCTGGCTTATTACGGAATCCTTCTGAGTGATCTCCCTACCCCAGGCTTAAGGGATGGGTTTACTTAAGAGGAAGAAACCTAGCACACTCCAAGAATGTGAAGGAAGGGAAGAGGAAGGATGAGAACACGTTGGGTGAGGTCATGGAGGAGGCAAGTTGTCTTGACTCAATGGAGGATTCAATATGGAAACGAGGTTCAAGTTCAGCACCAAGGGCATCTGTGGGGGAGATCTGCTGTCTTGGTTTACCTTTTATGAGGAGACAAGGCCTTCTGCTGAGAGCAGAGGGTCTAAGGTGGAGTTCAGTGCTGAGAAGATGCAGAAAATGGGGACTGAGGGGCCAATGGGTAGGATGACTGGTTGGTGTTAGAGTATCACTGGGGTGCTTGGGAACTTTGGTTCAGGAAAGCACTGTGCAGTCCTTTTAAAAGATGTCCGCAAGTTTATTAGCAGTCCACTCAAAAGGTGGAGTCTAAGTTTTCTCCCCTTGAATATGGTTGACTTGTTTCTAATAATAGGCTGTGGTGGAGGTGACGCTGTGTGATATCTGGGACCAGGAGAGAAGGCAATATAGCATCCCCCTGGTTCTCTTTCTTGGGACACTAACCCTTGGAACGCAGCCATCGATGCTGTGAGGAAGCCTGGGCCACACGGGGAGGCCACTTGCTGGTGTTGTAGCTCAGCTGAGCTCCCAGTCAGTAGCCAGCATCAAATGCCAGACACGTGAGCAAGCTCCTCATTGACTCCAGCACCAGCCACCATCTGACTGCAACTGCAGTAAAGACCTCAAGGAAGAGGCACCCTGCTGAGCCCAGCCAATCCCCAGAAGCAGGAGAGAGAATTGTGATGAATGGATGTTGTTCCTTGATGCCACTAAGTTTGGGGTGATTTGTTAGGCAGCACTAGATAACTGGAGCATGCTGCTATACCACTCTCAGAAAGTCAGTTTCTTTGGTTGGTTTTGTCCTTACTGAATGAACATCAGTTTTTTTTTCGGATAATAAAAGTGATACATGCTCATTTTAGAAAATTTGGAAAACTGGAAAAATTCTGAAGAAGGAAAAAAGTGGCCTGAAAACCGCTATACCCAGAGATAATCACTGGCACACAACAGGTGCTCAATATTTACAGAATAGGTGAAGGAACCTGATGGGTGGAGTGTATTTGGTTTGACCCCCTCTCCTCCCCACAGTTGGGCATTTAGGTTGTTTGCAGATTTTTAGAGTGGTAAATTCTTTCCTTTTTCTTTTGTAGCCACATTAGAAGATAAAAATGGTCAATTCTTTTTTTTTAGGTAATTTTTTATTTTTATGGATTTAGGGGTACAAGGGCAGTTGTGTTACATGGATATATTGTGTAATGGCGAAGTCTGGGCTTTTAGTGTTCTCCTTACCTGAGTAGTGTACATTGTTAAGAAGTGGTCCATTCTTTACTTCTGGAGACCACTGTGTCAAGCAAGAGAGAAGAAGGGAAATAGAGTGAATTAGAGTCAGGCAAGCCACCCTGAGGTTCGGAACCTCAAACATTAAGTCTTTCCCAGGCAGAGAAGCATTTTCCAGAGCCTTCAGCTTCTTCCTACCTAGAGCACTGATTCACCCCAGAGGACACAGAGGGTCAGGAAAGAGATTGCAGACATTTTCCTTCTGGAGAATGGATTTACACAGGAAGGAAAGCTTCTGTGATAAAGTTTACATCCATCTTTCAGCCTTGCCGCTCACGTTACACAGCATCATGTTGACTTCAAACACTCCTATACGGCAAGTGCGGGCACTGCCTTCTGCTACTCTCTGGAACAAATGTGGTTGTATGATTCCGGGGCCTACGAGGAATGTGGCAGATAAATGCAGCAACCGAACCCAAATTATTTACCATTTTCTAAACCAAAAACCTGGAAAGGGGATAGCAGAGATAATGTTGAGCAGATCATGTTAATGATCCAGAATTTTATCAACCCTGCAACTACAAACACTTACAATTCCATCTGGCTTGAAAGACGCCACTCACAAAGTTAATGTTTTTTCTTGTGCATATTTTACTACATTTGGAATTGCTTTCTTCTCCTATTTTGTAGCAGTGACATAACTGGTAAAATAGGTGTGAGGCAGGGTTTGAGGTGGATCCCCCTGATTAATCAGAAGTATTTCCCTCCTTTCTTTAGGGAAGTGGGCCTAGCTAAGCAGAGATGAGATTATTTGGTTTTGGTAGGGATGGCCTGGGAGAAGGACCCTTACTTTTCCCCACAGGGTACAGAAGCCAGGGGTTGAGGGACAAATGCCCTGCAGTGGGCATCTACTGTATCTGTCTGCCCAGCACCCATTCTCTTACATCTGGGATCAACATCTAGTTTTCTTTTGAGAAACCATCACTCCCCAACTCAGTCCACATGAGGACAGAGCTGACCCAACCCCTGATGCCAGGGCTGAAGAGGTGACCTAGATGGTCAGGGTCAGAGCGATTGGCTCACATAACCAAACTAGGAAACTGAGCATCAGTCCTGGGATGTTTCCTGGAATTCCGAGGAAAACAGCATTCTCTTTCTCTAGGGTCACCAAGCTGCCAGGAAGGGATCCTGGAGCTACAGTGATACCATCTTTAAGGGAGCCTGTCTAAGAGGAGAACTGAGCTGAGAGGCAGAGAGATAGCATCCTAGTCACATAATTTGAGCCCCTGGATCCAGCCATGCCTGAAACCCATCAAATCTCTGGTCTTCCTATTTAGGTCAGCCAAAAACTAATTTCTTTTACTTGGGTTTCTGTCACTTACAACCCAATGGGTCCTTAGTACTATAACCCCTGTGCGCCTTATTGGAAGAGGCAGAGATTAAGAGAGATGAAACTGGCAGCCCAGCCATCCCCCCAGTTAGGCTTCCAGAGAGGAGACCTCCACATCAGTATGGTCAAAAGTATAAATGTGTCTGTCCAGAGCTCTTCCTGCAGTGGGCCCAGGCATTGGCCTTTGTGGCTTACTTTTACCACCATCATTTTGATTGACTGTGAACTGGTATAAATATTGCTCAAAATCCAGAGCTGGAATAAAAATTGCCCCCAAATCTGGGATTTGGCCCTTCTTTTTAATTTTTATGTATTTATTTTTGAGACAGGATCTTGTTCTGTCACCCAAGCTGGAGTGCAGTGGCGTGATCATGGCTCACTGTAGCCTCAACCTTCCGGGTTCAAGCGATCCTCCCACCTCAGTCTCCTGAGTAGCTGGAACTACAGGTGCATGCCACCACCATGCCTGGCTAATTTTTAAATTTTTTGTAGAGACAGAGTCCCACTATGTTGACTAGGCTGGTCTCCAACTCCTGGGCTCAAAGGATCCTCCAGCCTCGGCCTCCCAAAGTGTTGAGATTATAGGTGTGAGCCACTGTGCCCGGCTGGATTTGGCCCTCCTTGACATCAAGCCTGTTCCTCAGCTTAACTGCAGGCACTGACCCAGACCAGGTCTGCCTGAGCATAGTAGATAAGTGAAGGATGCCTACGTGAGTCAGGCCAGTGATCAAGAATAAAGAAACTGGATGTTGGCCGGGCGTGGTGGGTCACGCCTGTAATCTCAGCACTTTGAGAGACTGAGGCAGATGGATCACCTGAGGTCAGGAGTTTGAGACCATCCCAACCAATATGGTGAAAACCCCATCTCTACTAAAATTACAAAAATTAGCCAGGCGTGGTTGCGGCGCCTGCAATCCCAGCTACTTGGGAGGCTAAGGCAGGAGAATTGCTTGAGCCAGGGAGGTGGAGGTTGCAGTGAGCCGAGATCCTGCCACTGCACTCCAGCCTGGGTGACAGAGCGAGACTCTGTCTCAAAAAAGAAAAAAAAAAAGAGAAAAGAAAAAAAGAAAAAGAAATTGGATATCAAAACCTTTACCGACCCCCGGTGAGTTCTGCCACCTGCATTCCCCATTTTGGTTGCAACCAAGTGACCACCTGGAAGCTTCTCCTATGCTTGCTACTGGCCCCTAGGGCTCCCCAAAAGAAACTCAGCCTCTTCATGTCTCCTTCATCTTTCTCTCTTCTAGGGGTCATGTCCAAGGCTCCCATTTGTACATTTGGCCTCTGCCTACCTCGGGCCTCCCTGTGCCTTGCTTGGGCCATTCTGGCAGCTTCTGACTGGGCCCAATGCAGCCGGACTCTCCTCATTCAAGTTGGTGCCCTGCGTCAGTCCCTTTCTTTCAGAGGCACATGCCATGGCCTCCTTGAGAACTCTCCAGCAGCCTCCGTGCCCGAGGCAGGGGCGCAACACACATGTCCTCAGGCCAAGCAGGGACATGGGCCCAGTGACATCACATTTTCAGATTTTTCTAGAAAAGCCAGATACTTGAATTTTGGGGGGTAATTCACTTGATTTTTATGTGTTAGCCATTAATTAACAAAAAACATTCCAGGCGCAGTGGCTCACGCTTGTAATCCCAGCACTTTGGGAGGCTGAGGCGGCTGGATCACCTGAGGTCAGGAGTTCTAGACCAGCCTGACCAACATGGTGAAACCCTGTCTCTACTACAAATACAAAAAAAAATAAGCCGGGTGTGGTGTGGGCACCTGTAATCCCAGCCACTCGGGAAGCTGAGGCAGGAGAATCGACTGAACCCGGGAGGTAGAGGTTGCAGTGAGCCGAGATCCTGCCACTGCACTCCAGCCTGGGTGACAGAGCAAGACTCTGTCTCAAAAAAACAAAACAAAACAAAAAACCAACCAAACAAACAAAAACAAGCAAACAAAAAACAAAACAGAAAACAAACAAGCCAAAAAAAAAAATCCCCAAAACAAACACACAAAACCTGCTGTCTTTGTGCAGGATGATCACTTGGGAGACTAACTTGGCAATATCTAGTAAGGCTGAATTTGTGTCTGCTCCGTACCTTGGTCATTCCACACTGAGGTAGGTACCTGAAAGCAGCTGTATTCAAAATTTGGTCTCAGTAATCCTTTATTCCCTTAAAAATTATTGAGGACTCTAAAAGAGTTTTTGTTTATTGGGTATTAATATTTACCCTATTAGAAATTAAAACTGAGAAATATTAAAAGTATTTATTTACTAATTTAACGACAGTGCTAAATCAATCACAATGTAACATAACATCTTTTTAGTAAAAAATAACCATGTTTTTTCAAAATGAAAAATTTAACGAGAAGAAGGCACTGTTTGGCATTTTTGAAAATCTCCGTAGTATCTTACTCAGTAGACGTCACTGGAGTCTCATTAATGCATCTGCAGTCGTATTGGTTAAAATACGCGAAAGCATATCTGGCTTTATTCACACAGATATGTAGTTAGAAAGGGAGATTCTCTCAAACAAATCAGCAAGAAAAAAACCAACAATCCCATCAAAGAGTGGGCTAAGGACATGAATAGACAGTTCTCAAAAGAAGATATACAAATGGCCGACAAACGTATGGAAAAATGCTCAACATCGCAAATCAAAACCACAATGAGATACCACCTTACTCCTGCAAGAATGGCCATAATAAAAAAATTAAAAAATAATAGATATTGGTGTGGATGTGGTGAAAAGGGAACACTTTTACACTGTTGATGGGAATGTAAACTAGTACAACCACTATGGAAATCCGTGGAGATTCCTTAAAGAATTAAAAGTGGATCTACTGTTTAATCCAGCAATCCCGTTACTAGGTATCTACCCAGAAGAAAAGAAGTCATTATACGAAAAAGATACCTGCACACGGATGTTTATAGCAGCACAATTCGCAATTGCAAAAATGTGGAACCAACCCAAATGCCCATCAATCACTGAGTGGATAAAGAAAATGGTATATATACCGTGGAATACAACTCAGCCGACAAAAAAGAATGAAATAATGGCATTGACAGCAACCTGGATGGAATCAGAGACTGTTAGTCTAAGTGAAGTAACTCAGGAATGGAAAACCAAACATCGTATGTTTTCATTCATAAGCGGGAGCTAAGATGTGAGGATGCAAAGGCATAGGAATGATACATTGGACTTTGGGGAGTTGGGGGAAAGGGTGAAGTCGGGTGAGGGATAAAAGACTACAAATTAGGTGCAGTGTACACTGCTCAGGTGATAGGTGCACCAAAATCTCAGAAATAAAAAAAATAAATACAAGGAAAAAAGAAAAAGGAGGTTCTCATAGGCCCCTGAAAAGGTCTCAGGGACTCCCTAGGGTTCCTCTGACCACACTTTGAGGACTGATAGCTTAGAGCCTCTCTTGGACAGCTTTGTAAGTGCACGTCTACACAGGAAGAACATTAACGCATTGTCTGTAATAGCGAATATTTGAAACAACTTAAATGCACATCTACAGGATGAAGAAATTGGAGTGTATTTCTTCAGTGGACTACAGTGCAGCAGGAAAAGGAATGTTTGGCATCTGTGTGTATCAACATGGATCAATCTCACGATGTCAATCAAAAAAAAGCAGCCGCAGAACGATTCTCATAGTTGACTACTATTTATGTAAAGTTACATTTTTTGATTATGGTAAAATACATAGAACATACAACTGACTATCTTAACCATTTGTAAGTGTACATTTCAGTGGTATTAAATACACTCATGATGTTATGCAACCATTAGCGCTATCCAGCTCCAGAACTCTTTTTTTTTTTTTTTTGAGACAGAGTTTCTCTCTTGTTGCCCAGGCTGGAGTGTGGTGGCACAATCTCAGCTCACTGCAACCTCTGCCTCCCAGGTTCAAGCGATTCTCCTGCCTCAGGCTCCTGAGTACTGGGACTATAGGTGCCTGCCACCACACCCAGTTAATTTTTTTTTTTTTTGTATTTTTAGTAGAGACGGGGTTTTGCCATGTTGGCCAGGCTGGTCTCAAACTCCTGACCTCAGGTGATCAGCCCGCCTCGGCCTCCCAAAGTGCTGGGATTACAGGCGTGAGCCACTGCACCCAGCCTCAGAACTCTTTATCTTGTGAAAGTGAAGCTCTGTCCCCATTATACAACTCCCCACTCTCCCCTTCCCCCAGGCCCTGGCAACCAGCATTTCACTTTCTGTCTCTATGATTTTGACTACTTTGCTCCGATAAATGGAATCATACTGTATTTATCTTTTTGTGACTGGCTTATTTCATCTAGCCTGATGTCCTCAAGCTTCACTCATGTTATAGCATAGGTCAGAATTTCCTTCCTTTTTAACACTGAATAATATTCCTTGCATAAAGTTTTAAACATGAAAAACAATTACATATTTTAATGGATATATACACATGTGGTAAAATATAGAAAGAAACGAATGAAAAGAATAGACACCAAAGTCAGGATGGTGTCTGCCTCTGCAGGGGCGAGGGGAGATGGTACTGGGAGGGGTGTGCAGGGGCTTCAGTGGAGTCAGCAGTAGCTTGCTTCCTAGCCAGGGGATGCTGTGCTGCAGGTTCCCTGTGCTATTCTCTATGCCAACGCTTCCTTGCACTCATGCCATGCCCAGCATACACGTGTGCTGAGCTCAACACTCGGGTGCGCCTGAGACATCCATACCTCGAGTCCTCTGGGCAGCCTAGCAGAGCCTGGGGCAACTGGAGCCCCTGGGCTGTGAGCCGACTTTGGGGAGGCCCAGTTGAGTGACAGGAACTGAGAGGCACCCTGTGGTGCCCCAGTGGCCTCAGGAGCCCCGTGAGCCTTGGTGGAATGCCCTGATCTAGGCGGGGTCCTGAGTGCCATCAAGAAAGAGCTGCTTGCCGCCTGGATGTGGAGGACAGTAGCCAGCCACCAAGCATTATGCTGTCTGGTTTGGGCAAGAGCCATGGGGGCTGGTGAGCTTGCGTTGCAGGTGCCCAGGAGTAGCGGGTACAGACTGAAGGGAGGCCCCCTAGGGGTTGGAGGGAAGGATGAGGGCAGGTGCCTGGGCAGGCCCAGCTCCGGGCTGCCTGCTCTGTCTTCACACAGATGCTTCTGTTTGGGTGGCTGATGTTCCCCTACAGGGGTAACTGTGCCACCTGCAGGCAACCATTGCAGTCATTCACGTGTGCTCTACAAGTTAGAGTGTCAGCATTATTGTGACATACTCAGTATGAAAAAATTGGACTAGGCCAGATGCAGTGGCTCACGCCTATAATTCCAGCACTTTGGGAGACCAAGGCAGGCAGATCACTTGAGGTCAGGAGTTCAAGACCAGCCTGGTCAACATAATGAAATCCTGTCTCTACTAAAAATACACACACACACACACAAAATTACCCAGGAGTGATGGTGCATGCCTGTAACCCCAGCTACTCGGGAGGCTGAGGCACAAGAATCCCTTGAATCTGGGAGGCAGAGGTTGCAGTGAGCCGAGATTGCACCACTGCACTCCAGCCTGGGTGACAGAGTGAGACTCTGTCTCAAAAAGGAAAAAAAAAGAAAGTTGGACTGGATTAGAAATCCCAAGAAGTTCCTATATCATAATTGCCAAGGAAAGAAAGGGTGATCCTTTATGTGTAGTTTTGACCATTGTAAAATTTTTAAGGTAGAAAAACAATTTTTAAACCTTTTTAAAAGTCACTTACTTGTAAAAGCAAAATTTCTTGGCAATGGTGATTACTAAGAATCTGAAGCTCTTGCATTCAAGGGATGATGTCATTTAACAGAAAGAAGAGGAAACTGGTCACAGTGGCTGATGCCTGGAATCCCAGCACTTTGGGAGGCCGAAGCGGGAGGACTGTTTGAGGCCAGGAGGTCAAAGCTGCAGGGAGCCATGATTGCACCATTGCACTCCAGCCTGGGCAACAGAATGAGACTGTGTCTCTTAAAAATCAATCAATCAATCAATCAATCAATGATGAAGAATCATTTAAAAAAAACTTAGAATTTGAAGCTTGTCTCATTAAATCAGGACTCACAGGTGCCCACTGAGCCTGAAGCCTGACATAAAAATTATTTTATGGAAGTAAGTGTTCATTAAGATTCTGGAAAATATTATATTCAAATTTTATGTTAAATATATTTTCCCCTCTTTATATTTTACCTTTGAATCAGAATTATATAATCTAAAAATGTGCTAATTTTTTTTCTTTTTTTTAGAGACAGAGTCTTGCTCGGTTGCTCATGCTGGAATGCAGTGGCATGATCACGGTCCCTGCAGCCTTCACTTTCCTGGGCTCAAGTGATCCTCCCACCTTGGCCTCCTGAGTAGCTGGGACTACAGGCATGTGCCACCATGTCCAGCTAATTTTTGAATTTGTAGTAGAGATAGGGTTTTGCCATGTTGGCCAGGCTGGTCTCGAACTCCTGACCTCAGGTGATCCACCTGCCTCGGCTTCCCAAAGTGCTGGGATTACAGACGTGAGCCACCATGCCTGGCCCGATTTCCATTAAGAAAATTGACTAACTACATGGTTCCTTAAAACACAAAATTTAAAGCATTTGCAGAGAGTAACTTCTTTTATTTTTATTTTATACAGACAGGATCTCTCTGTCATCCCAGGCTGCAGTGCAGTGGTGCACTTATAGCTCACTGCAGCCTTTACCTCCTGGGCTCGACCAATCCTCCTACCTCAGCCTCTTGAGTAGCTAGGACCACAGGCACACACTTCCATGACTGGCTAATTTTTTTATTTTTATTTTTTGTAGAGATAGGATCTAACTATGTTACCCAGGCTGGTCTCAAACTCCTGGCCTCAAGCGATCTTCCCACCTCAGCTTCCCAAAGTGCTAGGATTACAGGCATGAACCACTGCTCCCAGATGCAGATAGTCATTTCTTAGCAGAGGTGTGCTGGATAACAGAGACACTTAAAATGAAACATTCACTTCAGTATTCATCTCAGCAAAATGAAAACGTATGTCCATACAAACATCTGTACACAAATGTTCATAGCAGCTTTAATAGCCAAAAAAAAAAAAAAAAAAAAAAAAGGGACACAACCCAAATGTCCAGCAGGTGAATGGTTAAACACACTATGGGACATCTGTACAATGGAATACTACTGAGCAATGCGGAGGGTCCACCTATTGCTCTGGGCAACTGCTGAGAGGGACTGCGAGGGAATGATGCTGAATGAGAAAAGCCAATCTCAAGTGGTTACATACCATCAGAGACCACCTCTATAACATTCTTGTTTTAGAGACAGCTTTATTGATGTATATACTCACATATAATTTACCCATTGATCATGTACAATGCTGTGGCTTTTAGTATATTCACAGAGTTGGATAACAACCACCACAGTCAATTTTAGAACATTTTCATCGCCTCCAAATGAAACCCTTTAATCCCTCAATTCCCCCTCAACCACCTCATCCCTAGGCAATCACAATCTACTTTGTGTCTCTGTAGATTTGCTTATTCCGGACATTTCATATAAGTGGAATTATACAATATGCAATATTGTGTGATTGGCTTCTTTCACTTGGAATCATATTTCGTTTTTTAAAAACTTTAAATTCAGGAGGTACATCATGTGCAGGTTTGTCACATGGGTATATTGTGTGATGCTGAGGTTTGGGGTTCTAATGATCCCGCTGCCCAACTGGTGAACATAGGACCCAATAGGTGGGTTTCCAACCCTTACCCCCTTCTTCCCTCCCACTTTTGGAATCCCCAGTGTTTTTTTTTTTTATTATTATTATACTTTAAGTTTTAGGGTACATGTGCACAATGTGCAGGTTAGTTACATATGTATACATGTGCCATGCTGGTGTGCTGCACCCATTAACTCACCATTTAGCATTAGGTATATCTCCTAATGCTATCCCTCCCCCCTCCCCCCACCCCACAACAGTCCCCAGAGTGTGATGTTCCCCTTCCTGTGTCCATGTGTTCTCATTGTTCAATTCCCATCTATGAGTGAGAACATGCAGTATTTGGTTTTTTGTCCTTGCGATAGTGTTTACTGTTCCCATCTTTGTGTCATGTGTACCCATCTATAACATTCTTGAAATGATAAAACTACCGAGATGAAGAACAGAGTAGTGGCTGCCAGGGGACCAGAGGTGCAGAGGGCTATGAGTGTAAAAAGGCAGCTTGACAGAGTTCCTGTGTAAGAATGGGACTGGTTTGGATTTTTTTTTTTTTTTTTTTGAGACAGAGTCTTGCTCTGTCACCCAGGCTGGAGTGCAGTGGCATGATTTCGGCTCACTGCAACCTCTACCTCCTGGGTTCAAGCGATTCTCCTACCTCAGCCTCCCGAGTAGCTGGGATTACAGGCATGGGCCACCATGCCCGGCTATATTTTTGTGTTTTTAGTAGAGACAGGGTTTCACCATGTTGGCCAGGCTGGTCTCGAACTCCTGACCTCAGGCAATCCACCTGCCTCAGCCTCCCAAAGTGCTGAGATTACAGGCTTAGAGCCACCGTCCCAAGCCTGGTCTGGATCTTAATTGTGGTAGTGGCTACACAAACGTAGTCCACAGAATAATATTACATAGAACGACCCTCCCACACACTATTTCACACATACGAATGCATGTAAAAAACCTGGAGGGAATGGATTCAGGTGGGTGGTCCAGCTCACATTATCAAAACCATGTCAATTTCTTTATTTTTTTTTCCTTTGAGACTGAATCTTGCTCTGTTGCCCAGGCTGGAGTGCAGTGGTGAAATCTCGGCTCACTGCAATCTCTGCCTCCCAGGTTCAAGCAATTCTCCTGCTTTAGCCTCCTGAGTAGCTGGGGTGTGTGCCAACATGCCAGGCTAATTTTTTTTTTATTTTTAGTAGAGACAGGGTTTCACCATGTTGGCCAGGCTGGTCTCAAACTCCTGATCTCAAATGATCTGACTGTCTCAGCCTCCCAAAGTGTTGAGATTACAGGCTTGAGCCACCATGCTTAGCCTCAATTTCCTTTCGATGTTGGACTATGTAAGACATCACCAATGGGGGAAGCTGGGTGAAGGGTACACGGACTCCTATGTACTACTTTTTCAACTTCCTGTGAATCTATAACTATTTCAAAATAAAAAGTCTTTAAAAAACCCTACACATTAGGGGTTCCTGCAGATGAATATAACTAAAAAAGAAGTCTTCACCCTGGGATCAGTTTACCCAGGCTTGATGCACTAAATACCTCTTGGGTGCATAAGCTTAAGCACAGGCTCGTGCTCTTGACTTTATATGTGTCAATCCCCATAGAATTCATTCTTGTCCAGGAGACTAAAGATCTGAAAACCACACCCCATGGAATGTGGGTGGTTACAAGGTGGCAGCTAGCACAAGCAGCCCCTTTAAAATCCTCTAAACAAGATTAGAATCCAGTTTTGTGTTTTCACATTTCAGGGCCCCACTTAGAAATTTACTAGAGGTGAGACTGTCTTCAGAGCCAAACCACAGCAAGCTTTTCCCAAGCTCCTGCCACCTGCCGGGCTGGGCCCCAAGAGCCACCTTGCACGCACACCTGCTTCTTCCTCCCCGCCATGCTGCGGCCCCCATGCCACGCCTTGGAAAGGTGAGGAGGCTGGTCCGGTGTATTTATTTCCTGTGGCTGCCGAAACAAATGTCCACAAACTGGGTGGCTTAAAACAACACGAGTGTATTCTCCTACAGACCTGGAGGAAATCAAGGTGTGGGCAGGGCTGGGCTCCCTCCAAAGGCTCTAGGGAAGAGTCCTTCAAGCCCCTTCCAGCTTCTGGTGGCTCCAGGAGTCCCTTGGCTCATGGCGACGTCACCCACCCACTCTGTGCCTCCGCCTTCACATGATCGTCTTCGTATGTCTCAAGTCTCCCTCGGTGTCCCTTGTAAGGGACGCTTGTCATTGGAGTCAGGGCTCTCCTGGTTAATCCATGATGATCTCATCTCAGGATCCTTAACTTAATTGTATCTACAAAGACCCCCCCCCCTTTTTTTTTTCAAATAAGGGCATATTCACAAGTTCCAGGGATTTGATGAGGACTTATCTTTTAGGCGGCCACCATTCAGCCCACTATACCAGGGAGATTCAGCTAGGGAGTAGCAGGGCCGGGATGAACTCAGACTGCTCTGATGATCTGGAGGATGAGGATGGGGTGGAGGGGGATTTGTCCTGGTCATCTGGTAACTTCCAGAGCCAGGCCCAGCAGAGCCTGTCTAAGGTGGGCTCTCTGTGAATACTAGTTGAATGAATGAGTGAATGAATGAAGGGAGGGGGGAGGGAAGAACTGACTGAAGTGGGAAGGGGCTTTGTTCCTGGACCTCCCATCCCTCTTCTCATCTGTTTTGGTGGGGATCACAGGTCCCTGCCGGCAGTAGCATGGCCCTCTGGTTGTCTCTCCAGCCCTTCCGGAGAAGGCCTGTTCAGTGCCCCACTGTCGGCTTCAAAGGCGGCCCTTTCAAGGGGGCAGACAATGCTCAGCTGTCTGTGCTCTGTGAGTAGTTATGAATTTGGGTGGGAACTCCAGAGAATCACAGGCAGCTCCGATTCCTGTGCTTAGGGCCACTCAATCCACTGGCTTTGAAGCTGCAGATGGGGCCTCTGTGCAGCTTCCCGTGGAGCAGAGTTCGTTAAAGGAAGACAGATGGCTGAGTCATTAGCAGAGGACGAGGGGAAAGCATCCTTTAGCTGGAAATCCAGAGCTCCAGATGGGTTCGTGGTGTCCCCTTCAGGACCTCTGAGCTTCTAGAAGAATATGGGATGCCACCAGCCTCAGTGGCACCTTTGGTGAGTAAGAAGAGGCTGTCTGGGCCCAGTGCAGTGGCTACCACCTGTAATCTCAGCACTTTGGGAGGCCGAAGTGATAGGATCACTTGAGTCCAGGAGTTTCAAACCAGCCTGGGCAACATAGTAAGACCCCATCTCCACAAAATATTTAAAACTTAGCTGGATATGATGGCATGTGCCTATAGTCCCAGCTACTTGGGAGGCTGAGATGGGAGGCTCACTTGAGCCCAGGAAGTCGAGGCTGCAGTGGGCCCTGGTTGTGCCACTACACTCCAGCTTGGATGACAGAGCGAGACCCTGTCTCAAAAAAAAAGAACAAAAAAAGAAAAGAAAGGAAATAAAAGTGTGTCCCTCTGAGGGCCACAATCCTCAGGAACACAGTGGCATGCTTGTGTGAGCACATTTAGCCAACTTGGGGGAACGCAGACAATCAAGGGTGGATGCTGGAATGCAGGCTGGAACCAGGCTAGAAAGGACTTTGGTTTTCATGCCAAGGGATTTGGACCTCATCCTGTACTTGACGGAAGAGCCGAGTGTTGACAGTCAAGTGAGGTGTATTCCCAAAACTAGATCTAAGGGAAATCTGGTTTCCTATTAGTGGATGTAACTAACTGTGGTGGTTTTAAAACGTGGCTGCAAATCCTTTGACATTCCTCCTATGGAGTGCAGGTCTACATCTATGGCTATGACTCTAAGTCCTTCCCCCTGAATCTAGAAGGGCTTGGGACTTCTCTGACCAACAGGATGCAATGGAGGTGATGCTATATGACTTCCAAGATTAGCTCATAAAAGGCTATCCAGCTTCAGCCTGGTTTGCTGGAACTCTTGCCTTTCAGAATTGTGCTGTCAGGTAAGAAGTCCAACTATCCTTGAGGCCACCACGCTGTGAGGAAGCCCAAGCCAGGTGGAGAAGCCGCATGAAGTTGTTTCTGTTGACAGTTCCAACTGAGTCCAGTCTCTGAGTCATTTCAGCCCAGGCTCCAGACACTTTCATCCCCCAGCCGTTCCAGTCTTCCCAGCTGAGGCTGCAGACTCATGGAGTAGAAACCCAAGCCATCCACATTGTGCTTCATCTGACTATTTGACCTACAAAAGATGAAAATGGGTTGATGCATGCCACTAGATGGGTTGGTCACACGGCAGTAGATAAATGGAAAATCATCAATTACTCGAGGAAGCCAGAGATCACTGATGCTTTCACCTGGGTAAGGCAGGCAGTAAAAATGTGAGGGAGTGGAGGGATCTGGGGCAAAAGCACTGCACCCTGCATACAGGACACCCACCTGATGTCCCTAGGGTGAGCCCTTTGTGACACCTGGATTACAGCAGTAACACCTTGCTAAATGTGAATGAAGAGTTCTGGGGACACCTCCAACTTCAACCAGCCTCACCTGGGACAATCTCGGGGAGGCCTAGCTATTGCAATAGGCCTGGAGTTTGTGAAGCAGAAGCCTCAGCCATCGTATTGGGCCCATCTAGAGAAGCAAGCTATAGATCAGTCCACCTGGGAGGATTGGAAAGGGCTGCCCAGAGGCTCCACTGAGTCCCCCAGCTCTGTCCACCAGGAAGGAGTGGGTCCTCTCCATCTCTGCCCCTGGCCCTGTCTCCTCCACAAACACCTCTCCAGGAGCACACAGTACACAGTGCCCTGGTCCTGCCACCTCTGTCCCAGGCCTGCACCAGCCTACCTTCTGGCCTCCTAGCCTCCAGATGTGTTCCCAGCACCTAGCACATACCTTGGGAGTGGTAGTTGCTCAGTAAGCACATGGTGCATGAATGAGTGGCTATCAATTGGCTTCCCATGGGGCTCGTGTTCAGGGAGAGAATTTACTGATCTGATGCTGAGAGATTTGGTTCATGGGGTGATGTGTTTTCCACAACCAAGCAATAAGTCACATCAGGTCTTCCACATCAGCCTGTGAGCTTTTGTGTTAGTTTCCTAGAACTACATGTAACAAAGTACCGAAAACTAAGTGGCTTAAAACAAGGGAGGTTATTGTTTCTGGAGCCTGGAAGTCTGAAGTCAAGGTGTTGGAAGAGTCCACGCTTCCTCCGAAGGCTCTGGGGAGAATCCCTCCCGGCCTTTCCCGGCTCCTGGAGCTGTAGCAATCTTTGGTGTTCCTTGGCTTGAAGCTGCATCACTCCAATCTCTGCCCCTGTTGTCACGTGACTGTCTTCTCCCTCTCTGTCTTCACGTCGTCTTCCCTCTGTGTGAGTCTGTCATTGTGTCCAAATGTACACTTTTTTATTTTTATTTTTTTGAGACTGAGTCTCGCTCTGTCACCCAGGCTGGAGTGCAGTGGTACGATCTCGGCTCACTGCAACCTCTGCCTCCTGGGTTCAAGCGATTCTCATGCCTCAGCCTCCCAAGTAGCTGAGATTACAGGCACCTGCCACCACGCCCGGCTAATTTTTGTATTTTTAGTAGAGATGAGGTTTCACCATGTTGGCCAGGCTGGTCTTGAACTCCTGACCTCAGGTGATCCACCTGCCTCCCTTCCCAAAGTGCTGGGATTACAGGTGTGAGCCACTGCTCCTGGCCCAATTTATACTTTTTAAAAGGAGACCAGTCATGTTGGTTTAGGACCCACCCTAATGACCTCATCTGGGGATTAGGACCTTAACATACCTTTACGGGGAACACAATGCAACTCATAACTGAGCTTGGATAACACAAGACCCCCTAAGACAAGGATCTGCCCCCAGGTTGCTGATCAAAAGACTTCCCAGTCAATGGGACAAGGGTGAGAACCGAGCCTGGGGGAGTTCCCCAGGTTACCAGTGAGCTCCTACCCTGCCCCACATGGGGGGCTTGTGGGAGTCCCCAGTGTGCCAGCTATACCATAAGTTTATTGCCTCATTTAAAAGTGCCACCCCCCTTTAATTGTTCCTTTGCATGTCTTTTCACATGGTGGCGCTCACGACCACAGGTCACTATTTTTTTCACTGTCATCTCTAGGAAGGGTGGGATCCTTATGTATCTCATTAGGTCCTATATCCCCAGCACCCAGCACAATGTCCCAATAAACACTGAGTATATGAGTGAATGAAGAGTGAGTTGTCAGAGGGAGAAAGGTTTCAGAAAGCTCCCTTTGAGCCACTGTAGAGAGGCAGAGACTGAAGTCAATGAGACCAGGAAGGTGGCTGCAGCCACCGGCTGTCACGTAGAAAGCTTTTGAAATTTGACTGGTGGAGGTTTCAACCTGAAAGCAAAATGCCGCCTGGGCCTTGCAGGGAGATAAAGCATTCGTGTCCAGTGATAACAGCGCCCCTCGGAGCCAGGGAGGCGCTGGGCAGGGATCAACGCACACCCGCCCGACAGACAGACCGACGGGTGGTAAATATAGAACAACATGAAAGCAGGCAGCGCTGGCCCAGCCCCTCCTTTCCAGCTGTGTGGTGGGCAAATCCAACAGAGCAAGGTTTGTTAACCCGCCCCTGTCCAGGCCCACCTCGCCACTGCACCTTTCCTTTCCGGCACCCAGGGATGGTGATAGCAGAGTGTCGTATGCCTTTGGCAAGCCCCCTTGCAAGGAGGGGCGCACACAGCAGACATGTCACATCTTTCTGTTGAAACCACATTATGCAAACCCATTCAATGACTTCCAAATCCTTTACCAACTCCCATTCAGTGGGTGCTTCTGTGTCCCAGCAGCCACCACTCACAGCAGCTCCACTCAGGAGGACCTCTTATCCCAGTGAGACGGAAGCAGAGCCGGGTGCTTAGCAGTGTGTCTGAGCCAAGGTCATGCCTCTGGTGAGCAGAGCCCAGGGCTGTCTGAGTCCAAAGCCTGTGCTCTGATCACTCTATTCCCGACCTCCAATTCCACACCTGTCTGGGAGGAATCTCAGCTTTGGAGGCCTTAGGTCCACATTCCTGCTTGAGGCTGAGACCCACAGGGAAGCGGGGAAGGGAGCTGACATTTGCTGAGACTCTCCAATTTATGCTTCCAACCACAGGGCTTGGTGGTCTTTGTTATCCCCTTTTACAGTCAAGGGTATCAAAGCTCTGAGAGGTGGAACAATTTGCTTTCATAATGGCAGAGCTGGGATAAGAACCTGGGTCAGAAGGTGCAAAGCCAGTGTTTTCTGCACTACCCCACGTTCTCTTCCTGAAGAGGACCTTTCTGCACCTTCCCTTGGCTCACTCACACGTCAGGTCCCCGTCTCTCCTACCAGGGCTTCTTGCTCCAGGACTGGTCAGCCATGGGCCCTGTTTGCTTTGTGGCTGTAGGATGTGGCCAGTCCCCTCACCCGAGGGCTGCGCTGGAGATAAGAGGTCAGGGACTGCTGGGCTGGGTGGCATTTAGGGGTGGGAACAGCCTTCATGTGGCAAGGCCCGGTGGAGAGACACCAGGGTGGCCATAGCCCTCAGGGCCTTTGGTATAGATTGAGGAATGAGGACAAGCTACGGATAACCAGTGAAGGCTGACAAGCCCTTCAGTGAGACACGCTTAGAGGAGGCCCTTGAGCTCCAGTGGGAAAATCATTGCTGGGGCCACATCATTCACTAAGCGTTTATCGAGCACTAGGTACAGGGAAGAGGGATGGGAGGAAGGAGAGGAGGAGGAGAGGGAGGCCACAGAGTCTAAAAGCTTGAGTTCTAAAGGCAGACTGACTGGCCCATATCCCAGCTCCTCTAGTTGTTGTTACTGCCATGACAACATCTGCCACATCAGGCTACGCTTGCCTGTTGATGATTCTTTCTCTCTGTGTTGTTAGCTATGGCCACAGTAATGCTGCCTAACAACAACTAAAGAACCGCAGAGGCGGCCAGGCACAGTGGCTCACGCCTGCAATCCCAGCACTTTGGGAGGCCGAGGTGGGTGGATCTTTTGAGGCCAGGAGTTCAAGACCAGCCTGGCCAACATGGTGAAACCCCATCTCTACTAAAAATACAAAAATTAGACAAGCGTGGTGGTGTGCACCTGTAATCCCAGCTACTCAGGAGGTTGAGGCAGGAGAATCGCTTGAACCTGGGAGGTGGAGGATGCAGTGAGCCAAGATCATGCCACTGCACTCCAGTCTGGACAATAGAACAAGACTCAGTCTCAAAAAAAAAAATTAAAATAAAAATAAGAATGGCAGAGGCACACGGCAATAAGAATTCCATTCACGCTGTGGCTTTTGTCATCCAGTTGCATATTGGCTGGGGAAGGACTGATCTCGGTTCGCTGGCTTCACTCCCTAGGTCTCTTCCTGCCTGCTAGAACCAGTGGCCCAGCCTGAGCTTGCTCTTCTATGGATGTGGCAGAAACGCAGGAGCACAGGCCCAACTGTGCAAATGCTGCCCCAGCATCTGCTGCCATCTTATTGCCAACATCCCACGGCCAAGGCAAGTCGCAGGGCCGAGCCCAGCACCAAGGGGGTGGGCTGGGGGACGCGATGAATATATTGCAATGATAAACGAGTCTACCACACATCCCCTCCACGGTGTGAGCTCCAATGGGACCCTTACTGATTGCTGGATTCCTTGTCCTTCGCACAGGGCTGGCCACAGAATAAATACTCAACAGATAATAATAATGATGATAATGGCTAATGTCTATCAAGTACCTACTATGTGCCAGGCACTATGCTAAGAGATTTACTTTCTTTCTTTCTTCCTTTCTTTTCTTTCCCTTCCTCCCCTCTTCCCCTTTTCCCCTCCTCCCCTCCTCCCTTCCTCCCTTTCTCCCTTCCTTCCTCCCTTCCTCCCTTTCTTTCTTTCTTTCCTCTTTGTTTTCTTTCTCTCTTTCTCTCCTTCTTCTCTCTCTCTCTTTCTTCCTTCCTTCCTTCCTTCTTTCTTTCTTTCTTTTTCTTTCTTTCTTTCTCTTTCTTTCTTTCAGCAGAGTCTCACTCTGTTGCCCAGGTTGGAGCGCAGTGGCATGATTTTGGCTCACTGCAACCTCCACCTCCTGGGTTCAAGTGATTCTCTTGCCTCAGCTTCCTAGGTAGCTGGGATTACAGGTGCGCACCATGACGCCTGGCTAATTTTTGTATTTTTAGTAGAGACAGGGTTTCACCGTATTGGCCAGGCTGGTCTGGAGCTCCTGACCTCAGGTGATCTGTCCACCTTGGCCTCCCAAAATGCTGGGATTTACAGGCATAAGCCACTGCACCCGGGTCTTTTTCTTATTTGGCTTAGTAACCCTGTGATGTAGGTCCTAATATTCTCATTTTATGAATGAGAGCATTGAGGTCTAGATAAGTTAGTAACTGGCCCTAGGTCACAAGGTCCTGTAAGAGCAGAACACAGCCTCAGCAGTCTGGCCCTAGAGTCTGAGCTCCCATCAAGTATAAAATAAGCCCTGGAAAGGGAATGCTGGGCTCAGCTGGGGCAGGTGGCAGAGGCAGGATGGAAGAGGCCTCCCTTGACCTGAGACTTGAAGGATGAGGAGGACTTACAGGGAGTCAGACTGGGAAGGGCATTCCCAGCAGAGGGAGCAGCACATGCTAAGGTGCAGGGTGAGATAGATCATGGCTGCTGGGAATCTACAAGTGGTTAAGTGCTGCCAGAGAGTAAATTTCTGGAAGCAGCAGGTGAGAGATGAGGCTGGAAGGAAGGGCTTGTCACGTGGCAGGGGCTGTTCCTTTTCTCCTCCATGTAGAGTAACTGAATTTCCTGATGGGCATTAACATGAATACCAGCTTAACCCTGCATTTGTCAGCCTCCCTTGCAGCTAGGTAGGTATGGCAAGGTGACTATTTCAGATAATGAGATGAGTGAAAGTTCTGGATTGTGCCCTTGAAGGAACAAGAGCTGGGTGCGGTGCTCACGCCTGTAATCCCAGCACTTTGGGAGGCCAAGGACGGCAGATCACCTGAGGTCAGGAGTTCGAGACCAGCCTGACCAACATGAAGAAACTCTGTCTCTACTAAAAATTCAAAAAATAAAAATAAAAATTAGCCGGGTGTGGTGGCGCATTCCTGTAATCCCAGCTACTTGGGATGCTGAGGCAGAAGAATCGCTTGAACCCGGGAGGCGGAGGTTGCATTGAGCCAAGATTGCCCCATTGCACTCCAGCCTAGGCAACAAGAGTGAAACTCTGTCTCAAAAAAAAAAAAAAAAAAAAGAACAACAGTGCTCCCCTTCCCTTCTTGGGGTGAAGGAGCCATCTAAGACCAGGAGGTGGCTGCTGCATTTTTAAAAATTACTTTTTATCCAATGGTTCTGTTAGAGACATGGCTGCTGCATGTTAAGAATGAATTGCAGAAGATAAGAAGAGCCTGGATTCCCAATACCATCAAGCCACAAATCAGAGCAAATTTTACACGAAAAAGATAGAAACTTCTCATTTGTTTAGGTAATTGTAGTTTGGATCTTTTTGTTGTAGCAGCCTAACTTTATCCTAACCATTGCATCATACAACTTCATTATACCATGCAGAGGAATTTAGATTTTATCCTCAGATCAGGGGCTGCAAATCAAAGGCCTACAGGGACCAGGCAGGCCATGTGGCAGGCTGGATGTTTCTTTTCACCAAGAAACATACTCTTTCCTGTTCTCCTTGAAACAAAGGACCCTCTTCATCTATCTCTAATTCTCCAAGACAGGTATATAGAAATCTTTCTCTGTTCTAAACTCTGCTATAAGAAAAACAACTAGCTGGGGTCAGTGGTATGCACCTGTAGTCCCAGCTACTGAGGGGAGAGGACTGTTTGAGACCAGGCGTTCAAGGCTAGAGTGAGCTATGATCATGCCAATGCACTCTAGCCTGGGTGACAGAGCAAGACCCCGTCTCTAAAAAAAATTTTTTTTAATTGGCACCATCATTTTTTCAGGGAGCAATAGGGAGTGGTGGGGACTGTGGTGAAGTAGATGAAGATACCTCAGGTCAAGCCGCCACGGAGCTTCTCTAGTTGCTGTGACATGGGAACAGGGATCCAATTTCTCAGAAGGTTCATGCCCTGGATTTGTAAATTTTGCAGTTTATACAGGGGAGGAACTCAGAGGCTGTTGAGAGAGCTGCCACTCAGAGGCCTCAGGGAAGGGCTCGGTCGCATGGACAGTCTGAAGCTCCATACAGCAGTGCGAGTCCCATGCACTCCAGGCCACCTGGAACCAAGATGATGCAGGACAAAAGAGAAGTCCACTGGGACCAGCACAGAGTCCTGCTCCCCGAGCCCTGCTGGCTATGCCGAGGAGGAACAGGAGGCCATTTTCTGAGTTCCTGGGTATAATCTTTACAGCTGTGACATAAAATTCATAAAGATCACATACATTGTGCTCGTTTTTTTAAGTTAGCCCTGCCTGGGCCAAACAAAACTAGTTTATGGCCTTGGGTCTAGTGACTGGAAGGCATGATGGAATGTTGAATGAGGACATCGAGGGGACAGATTCGTGTTTCCAAAACACTATGGAGATTCTGCTTAATTCGGCAAGACTAAAAAATTTAAAAAAAAAAAATCGAAGTGTGAAGAATGGGTTGGAGGGCGAGGGCGAGAGACAGCCAGTGTCTGGGCTGGCAGGAGGCAGTGGAGCCCGACCAGGAGATGGTGACCACACTGGTTAGAACCCAGTGCTGCAGCTGAGATGACTAGACTGGCCTCTTTTGCTGGTTCACCCTGGACAGTGTCTCTGCAAGGTGCCGAGCCTCACCCTGTGGTCCGGGCTTCGAAGGTTGAGGGATGCTGGCCCCAACAGTTGTGTCTCTTGAGCCTTAATCCCTTGAGGGGAAAGCTGGCTGTAACAGCACAAATATGGGGACAGCCGGCGCCACCCGCTGCCCAGGAAGTGCCCTGCCTGTCTACGTCAAGGTCAGAAGTCAAAGTCTTTGAAGGGCAATGTGCCTGGCTTATGGCACCTACAACCCTGGCCACACAGCTGGAAGCTACACTAAGGCATGATTCACAAGCTCCTGGGCTGTGAGAGAGAATTTTAGGTGACTCACAGAAAACATTTGACTTTCAATCGCTTTGTACTTTTTTTTCAAATGCCTTCGGGAAATAAAGCTGGCATATGAAAGCCGTGATTTCACTGATATTACTGTTTAGAATTAGGTGAGTAAAAGCAGTGAGTCCATTAACATGAACTTAAAGAAAACTATAAAATAAGGGGACGTGTCCTCAGGGTTTCCTGAGGGCTTTGTCACGGGCAAAATATCATCATTATAATAAAAATATAAAATAAATAACAGCATAAGCAGTGAGCAGACATGGTAGAGAGGGTGGTGGTGGGACAATAGGCGTGGCTTGAGCTCTGATTTCCAACTCCACCAGCACATTTGTAATTCCTCCTGGCTGCTTTGCATGTGCTGGGAATGGGCTCAGTATGTTTGCACACAGCACGTCCCCTGTGGCTCACAAGTCTGCCTGAAAAAGCTTTTCATCCTCATTTAAGGATAAAAACCTAAAAGGTCAAGGGACTGGCCAGGTCAGTGTGTGGCTGCTGGGGACAGGGTGACACGAAGGTTGGGGAGATTCTTACTGCAAACCGCTTTGGGAAGCTGGGCTGGGGGAGGAAGCCACTCTGGCTCGGGGCGGACACTTGGTCCCCAGGGAAAGTACATCTCCCATTTGCTGTGTTGAGCAGTGGGGAGAGCTGTCTGAGGATGCCTGGAGGGCAGCCTGGCATTTGGGTCCAGGTTCATAGTCTCAGAATCTAGGGGAAAGCATCTTTTTTTTCCCATAACTAGTTATGTCTCCCCCTAGACCCCATTTTTCCAGGACCCAATCAAGTTGCTTCCCAAACACTAAAGAATTCTTACAGGTCCCTGGCCTTTTCTTCATCTCACAGGACGCTCTGGTTTCTGCTGTCTGCCCTTCTCTCTCCTCTCCAGCAGTTCTAACCCCATCTGCCGGCAAAGCCTCTGTAAATAAGATAAACACAACAACAGATCTAATATCAAAGGCGTGGGAGGTTGAAAGTGGACACAGGTGACATGCATGTAGAGCAGACGTCCCGTATGCCTCACTCGTCTTCAGATCACCCCAGCCACTGCTGCAGGGAGCACCCCTCTGTGAGCACTGTCCAAGTGCACACAAGCACAACCTGAGAGCGGGCCTTGCGCCCAGGCTGCCCACCTCTTACCTGCAGCCCGAGGGCTACCCTATTGCCATTGAGGAGTGAGGCGCTGAGGGTCCACTCGGTCCCATGCAAAACCTAGAACTGCAGGGGACTCCATCACTGTGGGGCAAACCCTCCACCTACAGGAAATGGGAACGGGCAGAGCCCTCCCCTCCCCTCCCCCGCCCACCTCCCTCCCTCCCTCTCTCTCTTTCTTTCTTTCCTTCTTTCTTTCTTTCTTACTATTTTCTTTTTCTTTCTTTCTTTCTTTCTTTCTTTCTTTCTTTCTTTCTTTCTTTCTTTCTTTCTTTCTTTCTTTCTTTCTTCTTTCTTTCTTTCTTTTTCTTTTCTTTTTCTCTTTCTTTCTTTCTCTCTCTTTCTTTCTCTTTCTCTTCCTTCCTTCTTTCTATAAAATATATATACCATAACATTTCTCATTTTAACTATTTTCGAGCGTGCAGTCCTGTGGCATTCAGTTCTTGAAGTACCTTCATACTGTCATGCAACCATCAGTTGGCATGCACCCACCAGCCATCTCCAGAAGTTTTTCATCTTTCTAAATGGAAGCGTACACCTATTACCCCCAACTCCCTCCTCCCTCCAGCCCCTGGAAGCCACCATTCAATTTCGTGTCTACATGAATTGAACTACTCCGGGTACCTCATATGAGTGGAATCCTATGGGTATTTGTCTTTTTGCGACTGGCTTATTTTATTTAGCATAATGTCCTCAAGGTTTGTCTATATTTTAACATGTTAACATTTTCTTCCATTTCAATCTGAGCTATTTGTTCAGGAAGAAAGCATTAAAAAATTTTTTCCTTCCAATCACCACCAGTTACAGGGTTCTTTTTTTCTCCTCCACTCCCACTGATTCACTTGACAAGTCTTAAAAAAATTCTGACCAGCCTAGGCAACATAGTGAGACCCCATCTCTATAAAAAATAAGCAGAAAATTCGCCAGGTGTGGAGGTGTGCACCTGTAGTCTCACCTACTCGGGAGGCTGAGGTGGGAGGATCGCTTGAGCCTGGGAGGTTGAGGCTGCAGTGAGCCGTGATCACACCACTGCACTCCAGCCTGGGCAATAGAATGAGACCCTTTCTAAAAAACAAACAAACAAAACAAAACAAAAAAACCCCAAAAACCTCCTTCCTTTTTATGGCTGAGTAATATTCCATTGTATGCACATTCTGCATTTTATTTACCTATTCATCTGTCAGTGGACACTTGGTTTGCTGCCACCTTTTGGCTATCGTGAATAATGCTGCTGTTAATCTTGGTGCACAAATATCCACTCTGCTTTCACTTTTTTGGGGTATATACCTAGAAGTGGAATTGCTGGATCATATGGCAATTGTATGTCATTTTTTTTGAGGAATTGTCATAAATTTTCCACAACAGCCACACCATTTTACATTATCAGCAGCAAGGGACAAGGGTTCCGATTTCTCCACATCTAACCAACGTTTTCTTTCTTTCTTTCCTTTAACTTTTTTTTTTTTCCTGTGTTGCCCAAGCTGGTCTCAAACTCCTGGCCTCAAGTGATCCTCCCACCTCAACCTCCCCAGTAGCTGGGTCTGTAGGCATGCACCACCATGCCCAACTTTTGCTTTTTCTTCTTTTTTTTTTCCGTCCTTCCTTCCTTCTTTCCCTCCTTCCCTCCCTCCCTCCCTTCCTCCCTTCCTTCCTTCGTTCCTCCCTTCCTTCCTTCCCTCCTTCCCTTCATCCATCCATCCTTCCTTCCTTCCTTCCTCTCTCTCTGTCTTTCTTTCCTCTTTCTTCTTTTTCTTTCTTTCCCTGCTTGTTTGCCTTCTCTCTTTCTTTTGATAGTAGCCATTCTAATGGGCATAGAATGGAACCTCGTTGTGGTTTGGATTTGCGTTACCCTAATGACTAGTAATGCTGACCATCTTTCCATATGCTCACTGGCCATTTGTATATCCTCTGTGGAGAAATGTCTATTCAAGTTGTTTGCCCATTTTAAAATCAGTTTTTAAGAAATTGTTGTTGGCTGGGCGCGGTGGCTCACGCCTGTAATCCCAGCACTTTGGGAGGCCGAGGTGGGTGGATCATGAGGTCAGGAGACCGTCCTGGCTAACACGGTGAAACCCCATCTCTACTAAAAATACAAAAAATTAGCCGGGCGTGGTGGCAGGCGCCTGTAGTCCCAGCTACTTGGGAGGCTGAGGCGGGAGAATGGCCTGAACCTGGGAGGCGGAGCTTGCAGTGAGCAGAGATTGTGCCACTGCCCTCCAGCCTGGGTGACGGAGCGAGACTCCGTCTCAAAAAAAAAAAAAAGAAATTGTTGTTGAGTTGCAGGAGTACTTCATATATTCTGCATATCACTCCCTTGTCAGATACATGATTTGCAAGTATTGCCTTCCATTTTATGATTGCCTTTTCATTGCTGATAGTGTCCTTTGATGCACAAAAGTTTTTAATTTTAATGAGTCCAACTTATCTATTTTTTTCTTTTGTGGTCGCAATTCTTTCTTCACCTGTTGTCTAGGAGTGCACTGTTCATGCTCTTCATTTTCTTTAGTAGCCTGGTGGTGTCTCTGGAACTTGTTAGTACAGAGTGGGGCCATTCTCAAAAGGGACCTTGACATCGAAAGCATGTGGCATCCAGTGCCCTCTCAGAGGATGACGCTCCTCACTTGCACAGCTCAGGACAAAACCTCTCCTGTTTCTGGTAAAAAGATTAGGAACATAAAAAGGAGCAAGTGTCTGGGCCTGGGGGCTAATTGCTGGCAGGGCCTCACCTGCCACAGCCCCAGTGGCTCAACCCACATCTGACTCAGGACCACAGGCCCCAGAAGGCTGCCGGATGAAAGGGCAGAGGGGAGGAATTCCAGCATCTTCATTTCAGCCCACAGCTTGGACAGCTGTGTGAAGCAGGCCCCTCATTCCACAAGAGAAAGACAACCCAGACATCTGGTTGGTGGGAGTTGGGGGCGTGGTTTGTTTCTTCTAAATGCTGTGCTTAAGCCAGGTTGTCTGGCTTTGAAGATGATTCCTGCAGGACCAGCGCGTTCATTTCCTTGCGGGGAAACTGTCAGGTTGAAAGCCCTCCTGCTCCAGGTGGCTCTATCCTCATCTGTAAACACTATTAAGGACTTGGTTTCAGCTCTAACCAGATGAAACTCCTAGAGCTTTTCACTTAATGGGGACAGGGCAGCACAGGGAACAGGTGGGCAATTGGGCCATAGACAGCCCAAATAGTTGGATGTTGTTATCTTTTGATTTTCATTTGTGTTTTATTTCAATGATGCAGCTGTGCTCTTCCAGCATCATTACCTTTCCCATCAGGGACACTAAATTCTCAACCCTGTGACTGCCCCTCTAGAGAACATCCTTTCATTTACTGTGTATTTACTGAGCACCTACTGTGTGCCAGGCAGTGGTGGACCAAAGAGAGGCAGGTGAGTCCTCTGGATAAAAGTCTGGGCTCTGAATGCAGCTTGCCTGAGTTCATTCTTAGCTCTGCCCCTTAATTTCTGTGTCTTGTTGACTAAGACTGTGGGCCTTGTCTGGAAAATGAAGAGAGTGATAGTGTCTGTCTGTAGGGTTGTCCTGAGGTTTAAATGTCCTGGTGCAGGGGCAGCACGTGCAGCCTGACACTTGGTAACTGCAGAGTAGGCATCGACTGTGATTGCATCATCTCTGCCTTCATGGTGCTTACCTTCTAGAAAGGAGACGGGAAAGCAAGGCACCTGAAAGTGTGTAGTAGCAGGCTAGAATGTGAGGCTAAACTAAAAGACTTGGGCATCTGGGCTTGGTAAGTAAAAGAGTAGAAGGCTTGGTGGCTCACGCCTGTAATCCCAGCACTCTGGGAAGCTGAGGTGGGCATACTGCTTGAGCCCAGGAGTTTGAGACCAGGCTAGACAGCAAGGTGAAACCCTGTCTCTACAAAAAATAAAATAAAAGAATTAGCCAGGCGTGGTGGCATATGCCTGTAGTCCCAGAGGCTGAGGTGGGAGGATCACCTGAGCCTGGGAGATCAAGGCTGCAATGAGCTGTGATTGTGCCACTTCACTCCAGCCTTGGTGACAAAGAGACACCCCGACTCAATAAATAAATGATAAATAAATAAAAGGACTTGGAAGGATCCAATTTTGACTCAGGCTTGGGAAGATCTTCTCTGAGGAGCAGCATTTAGGCTGAGTCCTGATGGAGGAGGAGGAGGAGACACAGGCCAAGTGTGAGCAGAAGGGGGAGATCTGCAGGAAGCAGCTGAGGAAAGGCGGGTGCAGCTGGAGCTGGTGACCAGGAGTGGGAGATGGGGCTCCGGAGGGCCTTGTTGCCCAAAGAAAGAGTTCAGAGTCCCCTGCAAGCAACAAGGAAGCCTAGAGGGGCTGCTGGAGGGGAGGGATGGTGCCAGATTTCTGGTTTTGAAAAGATCAGTCTGGGCTGGGTGTGGTGGCTCACGTCTGTAATCCCAGCACTTTGGGAAGCTGAGGTGGGTGGATCATCTGAGGTCAGGAGTTTGAGACGAGCCCGGGCAACATGGCGTAACCCTGTCTCTACTAGAAATACAAAAATTAGCTGGGTGTGGTTGTACATGCCTGTAATCTCAGCTACTCGGGAGGCTGAGGCAGAAGAATTGCTTGAACCCAGGAGGCGAAGGTTGCAGTGAGCCAAGATTGCACCACTGCACTACAGCCTGGGTGAGAGAGTGAGAGTCTGTTTCCAAAAAAAAAAAAAAAAAAAGAAAAGAAAAGATCACTCTGGCTGGTTTGTAAAAAACAGACTTTAGAGGCCGGAAGCAGTGGCTCAAGCCTGTAATCCCAGCACTTTGGGAGGCCGAGGTGGGCAGATCACGAGGTCAAGAGATCAAGACCATCCTGGCTAACACGGTGAAACCCAGTGTCTACTAAAAATACAAAAAATTAGCTAGATATGGTGGTACGTGCCTGTAATCCCAGCTACTCAGGAGGCTGAGGCAGGAGAATTGCTTAAACCCGGGAGGCGGAGGTTGCAGTGAGCCGAGATCACACCACTGCACTCCAGCCTGGGCGCCAGAGCGAGACTCCGTCTCAAAAACAAACAAACAAAAAACAGACTGTAAGAAGATGTGTTAGTTTTCTATCGCCATAAGTTTAGTGCCCTAAAGCAATACAAATTTATTATCTTACAGTCCTGTACCTCAGAAGTCCTAAAATCAAGACCTGAATTCCTTCTGAGGCTCTTGGCAGAAGGTGTTCTCAGGTGCTAGGGTTGGAAGTAGACGTCACCGGGAGGCTATTATTCTGTCTGACACAGGGAGCAAGAGTGGACAGGAGGAGGCTGGGTGGGAGGCAGCTGCAGTCATCCAGGCAAGAGATGACGGTGGCCATGACCAGGGCGGGAGCAAGGGAAGTGGAGGGAAGTGGATGGAATGCAGGGAGACTCGCTGGTTGCCCTGGCAGAGGAAAAGCGAGAGATGGAGGTGTGTTCTGGCTCTTCCAGCTTCCACCTGCCTACTCACAAGTCACATGGCTGTGCTAACCTTCAGGGGCGGGTATAGGACAGTTCTCCTGAATGGCCTTGGACCAACCCAGTTATCCCCCTTTCTCACATGTAGTTCTCAAGAATCACTGTAGAATGTGCTGGGAATGCAACAGCCTGAAATGGGAGAGGGACTGGCGGGAACAGCCCGGGCTGTGTTCCTGTTGCTCTCTAGAAACAGGATGCCCCTCACCGTTTTAGCCCCGTGTGTCATGTTGCTCCAGGGTATAAAACCCGGGGGCGGGGCTGCTTTCCAGGGCCCCTCAGCTGTGATGCAAGTGGGGCACGTGTAGATGAGACTCCATCCACCCTGTCACCCCGTGCAGCTTTCCTGGGCCTTGGAGGACTGGCTCACGATGAATCCGAGGCTCTGTTGCCCCTTGCTGCCTGCTGCCTGCTGCCTGTAAGTGTAATCCCAGCACTTTGTAATCCCAGCTCCCTATAACGTGCGTGCACATGTGTATGCGTGTAATCCCAGCTCCATATAACATGCTTACGAGTCGGGCGCGGTGGCTCACCCTTGTAATCCCAGCACTTTGGGAGGCTGAGGCAGGCGGATCACGAGGTCAGGAGATCGAGACCATCCTGGCTAACATGGTGAAACCCCGTCTCTACTAAAAATACAAAAAATTAACTGGGCGTGGTGTCGGGTGCCTGTGGTCCAAGCTACTTGGGAGGCTGAGGCAGGAGAATGGAGTGAACCCGGGAGGTGGAGCTTGCAGTGAGCCGAGATCGTGCCATTGCACCTCAGCCTGGGCGACAGAGCAAGACTCCAACTCAAACAAAAACAAAAACAAAAACAAAAACAAAAAACGTGTACGCATGTGTGCGTGTGTGTGTGTGTGTGTGTTCTGTCTCATCAGACTCAGGCAAGCTGGTAATCAGCCACAGTGGGAAAGTGAATCATGTCATGTGCCTCCGCCCCACAGAAGAACAAATACAGTATGAACTGTTTTCCTGACCACCACATCTGCTATGGAGACACTTGGGCAAGGGCCATCAAAGGCAGCATTTGTGTCACTGGCTTCTCATTCCCCTTGAAAGAAAATCTCAGCTTCTTCCCATGACTTTGTATCAGCTGACGATATCCACAATAATGCTGGGAAACAACTCCTCCCCTCAATCCAGTGGTTGACAACCATCAGTTTTTCTCTTTCGCACATCTTTGGGTTGGCTGGATTTTTTTTTTTGGCTGGTGTTGGCTGGGCTGGGTCCAGGCCTGCTCCTGGTGTCTTCATCCTCCTTGGACTGGTGGGATTGGCAGGGCAGCTCCTCCCATGGTAACGGCAGAAGCCCGAGAGAACAAGTCCCACCGTGAAAGCAAATGTCACATCTCTGCCTGGGTCATACTTGCTACATCCCATACATCAAAGCAAGTCCCACGGGCGAGCCCAAAGTCAAGGGGCAGGGAAGTCTGTGCGTGGATGTAAGCACCATGCGGGGGAGTGGGAATCTGCCCAGGCTACAAGGCTGACCTCTCCGACTCATGTCACATTCTCCCCCACCCACCAACCACCCGAGTGCTTACTCCAATGACACTTCTTGTTTCTTGAACATGCTAAGGCCATTCTCACCTCAGGGCCTTTGCACGAGCTGCTCCCTCTGTCTTGAACTCTCTTCTCAGACCTTCATCCAGCTGCTCCATCTGAACATTCAGGAATTAACTCAAATGTCACCTCCAGAGTGTGGCTTTGCCAGACCATTCGGTCTAAGCGGCCCTCACAGAGTCCCCTCTATCACATCCGCTAGCTGAATTCTCTTCTCAGTACTGATTACTCTAATATTTTCAATGGTCTCATTTTATATATTTGTTAATTTGTTGATTATCTGTCCCCCCACCAGAACCTAAGATTCATGATGGCAGGGACCTTGTTTGTGGTCATGTCCCAGTGCTCTCAAAATGTTTCATCAATTCATATTGAACAAATTTCAGGACTGACAGGGAGGAGCAGAGGAAGAGAGTTCGAAAAGGTGACAGGTCAACTGCAAACAGGCATATTTTTAAAAATTCTGGGTCAGGAGCAGTGGCTCACGCCTGTAACCCCAGCACTTTGGGAGGCCGAGGCGGAAGGATCCCTTGAGCCGGGGAGTTTGAAACCAGCCCAAGAGTTCCAGACCAACATAGTGAGACCTCGTCTCTACAAAAAAATAAAAAACAAAATTAGCCAGGAATAGTGGTGCACGCGTGTAGTCCCAGCTATTTGGGAGGCTGAGACAGGAGGATCGCTTGAGCCTGGGGGAGGTTGAGGCTGCAGTGACCCAAGATAGTGCCACTGCACTCCAGCCTCAGCGACAGTGCAAGACCTCATCTCAAAAAAATAAAAAAGAAAAATTTGTCCCCAGAAGTGTATTTCTTTATCTTGAATGAAAAATAAATAAATCCATTCCTTCATTCAGGCAGCACCTACTCATTCTCTGCCTGCTGGGAGGAAGGCTTTATGCAGGGTGAGCGTGCAGACACTGCCTTCATATGATGGAGCCCACAGTTTAGCAACAGAGGCAGAATCAGGACAGGATTTACAAATGCCACAACTGCTAAAGAAAAGAAGTATGGGAGACTATGAATCTGCAGCTGCTGCTTCCTACATGCAGGTTTCATTCATTCACCATTCACTGGTTCATTCATCACCTGTGACCACCTACTGGGTTGCATGCTCTGTATTAAGCATTGTGGGCACAGGGAGTAATCCGATGCAATAATAATTGCCATGTTACAAAGTCAATTCTCTAACAGTGAAGGCTGCTTTTCAGAAAGGGTGGGTCCATGACATGGACCTTGATGGATGAAGAGGAGCTCACTAGGTAGAAAGGGAAAACTGCAAATACAAGAATGAGGTTGCGTCTGAGACAATGAGAAGAGAGGATCATTAGTTCTAAGGAAAACTCATGCCAGAGAAAGAGCCACTTAAAATAAATAGAGTTGGGCCTGGGTGCGGTGGCTCATGCCTATAATCCCAGCATTTTGGGAGGCCGAGGCAGGCAGATCACCTGAGGTCGGGAGTTCGAGACCAGTCTGGCTAACATGGTGAAACCCCGTCTCTACTAAAAATACAAAAATTAGCTGGGCATGGTGGTGGGTGCCTGTAATCCCATATACTCGGGAAGCTGAGGCAGGAGAATCTCTTGAACCTGGGAGGCAGAGGTTGCAGTGAGCCGAGATTGTGCCACTGCACTCCAGCCTGGGCAGCAGAGTGAAACTCCATCTCAAAAATGATAATAATAATAATAATAATAAATAAATGAAAATAAAAAATAATTTAAAAAATAAAATAGAGTCCAATGTAACAGCATATTTTAAGGGAAGAAAAAAAGATTAGTTTGGGACTTTGTCTTAAAGAAAATGAAATGAAAATTCATGAAAATAAATTTATCTTACAGTCAACAAAAGTTATGTTTTAATCCTTGGAACAACTCAAGATGGAACCAAATGTTGATTTGGGGAAAGGTATAGTTTTTTTATGGTCAAGTCAGCCACATTCTTCACTTTGCATTTGATTTCAGAGTGCAGGTACCAAGGTTTCCCCAGGGCTGCCTTTTCCTCGGGGATGTCAAATTACTCTCAGGTGAGGCTGTCTCTGTCTCATTGTTTTCTCTGTCATTTTTCTCTTCATCAATGGTTGACCACTCCCATCCCCGGCCAGTTCCCCATTGCCCATGACTGAGTTGGGATCCACGAGGTTCCTGATGCCATGGTCCTCGATTCCAGGACCTCCTGCATCTGTTGCAAGACTGGTGTTCTCATCTGCCCTTGATTTGCCCTGGATCTGCACCATCTTACCAGACCTTTGTTGGCAAGTTCACAAAGACATTAACAAGATTCATGGTGGCCTTGTTGGGAAGGCAGAGCAATGGACCTATGCAGGCAGGGAACTTGAGTTGGGGCAGACTGGGTAGGTGGTCAGGTCTTTAATGCTTCTCCGAGCCTCGGTGTAGTAGGGACTTGCACATTGCAGACCCTGTGTAGTTGCTGGGTCCAAGGCTAGGGCAAAGGTGAGGGGCCCAGGGAGCTGAGGCTGGGAATGGAGGCCCGAGCAGCCTCCAGTGCTTGGCTTGCCCCTGAGGGCAACAGGTAGCCCCGACCAGTTTAAGTGGCAGAGGACCTGGTCAGGTCCAACCTCAGAAATCTTATCTGAGACAGCTGAGTGGACTGGAGTGGACAGGGAGGAGCTGGGGTCTCAGGCACATTGAGGTAAGGGCTGTCCACCCTCTGCCCAAGGGTGGCTGGTGGCCCAGGTGGTCTCACCCAGCCCCCAGCCCCCTCCTTTGTGTAAGCTGGGTCTGAGGGCCGATGCTCCTTCATGCTTGAGAAGAGGCTCTTCTGGAATCATGGACTGCCAAGGCAGGACTTACAGGGAGTCAGATGGGAAAGCAGGGGCTACTTTGCGTAGGGTGGCCAGGGAAGCCACTCTGGGGAGATGACCCTTAACTGATGACTGGAGGCTGAGAAGGGGCCGGGGGCAATGAGCCTGTGGAAGGGCCTCCCAGCACGGACAAAGGTCCTGAGGCAGAAGAGGCTTCACTGTGCGTCTCGTGCAGGAAGGGGAGGGTCTAAGCTGAAGCTGAAGAAGCAGATGCTGGAGCAGCACACCTTGGAATTTGGATCTAAGTTTAAGGAGAAAGCACCCAAGGGCTTTAATCAGGGGAGTGATGTGATTGCATCTGCCTTGTGTCTTCGTAGGATTCCACTGTAGAAGCCAGAGGGGAGCAGGGAGATTGGAGCCTGTGATTGGAATCCTGGTGAAACCTCAAAGTGGCTTGGACCAGGGCACTGGCAGTGGAAACAGAAAAAAGTGAGCAGATGTGAGGTGTAGTTTGGAACTTCATTAGACTGGATCCCTTAGCTGCCTCCCTGAGGGGCAGGGCTCGGGACCTGCAGCCCGCCATGCCTGAGCCTTCCCCCGACGCCGTGGGCTCCTGCGCGGCCCCAGCCTCCCTGAGGAGCGCCGCCCCCTGCTCCACGGCGGGCGCCCAGTCCCATCGACTGCCCAAGGGCCGAGGAGTGCCGGCGCAAGGCACGGGACTGGCAGGCAGCTCCGCATGCGACCCGGGTCCAGGATCCACTGAGTGAAGCCAGCTGGGCTCCTGAGTCTAGTGGGGATTTGGAGAACCTTTATGTCTAGCTAAGGGATTGTGAATACACCAATGGGCACTCTGTATCTAGCTCAAGGTTTGTAAATGCACCAATCAGCGCCCTGTGTCTAGCTGATCTGTTGGGGACTTGGAGAACCTTTATGTCTAGCTAGGGGATTGTGGATGCACCGGTCAGCGCTCTGTGTCTAGCTCGAGGTTTGTGAATGCACCAATCAGTGCTCTGTGTCTAGCTAATCTAGTGGGGACTTGGAGAACTTTTGTGTCTAGCTCAGGGATTGTAAACACACCAATCAGCACCCTGTCAAAACAGACCAATCGGCTCTCTGTAAAATGGACCAATCAGCAGGATGTGGGTGGGGCCAGATAAGAGAATAAAAGCAGGCTGCCCTAGTCGGCAGTGGCAACCCGCTCGGGTGCACTTCCACGGTGTGGAGGGTTTCTTATTTCGCTCTTTGCAGTAAATCTTGCTGCTGCTCGTTGGGTCCACACTGCCTTTATGAGCTGTAACACTCACCACGAAGGTCTGCACAGCTTCACTCCTGAAGCCAGCGAGACCACGAACCCACCAGAAGGAAGAAACTCAGAAGACATCCGAACATCAGAAGGAACAAACTCCCGTCAGGCTGCTTTTAAGAACCGTAATACTCACCGCGAGGGTCCGCGGCTTCGTTCTTGAAGTCGGTGAGACAAAGAACCTACCAATTCCAGACACAATACCACTAATGATCAACACGGAAGGGATTATTAATACCATAAGGTTGGGAATTGACGCTGGAACATGCCACTTGGTTGGAAGATGGATGAGGATTTTCTTTGGTCTGTTTTTGGGAAAAGTTTTCAAGACGGTCCAGGCCTGCACTTAAGGGGCAGAGAGTTTCTAGGATGTGGCAGAAATGGTCTTGGCTTCCACTGGCTTTGCGCTCCCAGGAATAAGATCGGGAGAAGTTTCTACCTGCTGGAAGGATGACTGGTGACCGACGAGAAGTCAGGGATGGCTGCTACTTGCCATGTGGGCCCAAATGGAAATGTATTCACACAGGGAGTAACACCCTGAGTGGCGCAGGAGCCTCCCCTACTGCGGAGAAAGTATTCTCGGGTACAGCGTTCTCCAGGGCAACTTGGCAAAACAAAGCTCAAGTTCTCAAACTCTGCCTGTCAGTTTTACTGCGCATTAGGTTGGTGCAAAAGTAATTGCAGTTTTTCCCATTAAAAATGATGTAATAGTTACTGTGAAGATGTTCATCACAGCGTCAACTGTAAGAGAAACAAAAGGGCCCCAAATGCTTTAGGTGAGGAGATGAATTAAACTAATTATGCTATATTTGAATAAAGGAATTGTATTTGGCCAATAAAAATGGCATCATTGTGTTGTAGAAGAATATTGAGCATCACGGAAAGATGACGACGGTGGGTGCTTTCTATGTGCAGGCGCTGTTCTGGATCCTTCATACAATCTGCAGAGGTGAGTACTATTGTTAGCCCCATTTTGCTGTTGAGGAAACCGAGGCACACAGAGGTTAAGTAAGCTGCCCAAGGTAGTACAGCTGTGAAGTGGTAGAACTGAGATTTGAAACTAACCAGTCTGGCTCCAAGCTCTCAAAGACATTCATGATGGAAGACAAGCCTGTTTTTTTTTTGTTTTGTTTTTCCTTTAATAAAAAAAGAGGCCAGGTGTGGTGGCACACATCCCTAATCCCAGCTACTCAGGAAGCTGAGGCGGGAGGATCACTTGAGCCCCACCAGAGCTCCCCCCAACCTCTGGCAACCACTTGTCTTTTTGCTGTCTCCACAGTTCTGCATTTTCTAGAATGTCGTAGAGTTGGGATCATACAGTAGCCTTTTCAGACGGGCTTCTTTCACTTAGTAACAGGCATTTAGCTTCCTCCATGTCTTTTTATGGCTTGATGGCTCATTTCTTTTTAGTGGTGAATACTATTTTGTTGTCTGGATGTTCAAGGAGTTCAAGACCAGCCTGGGCAACATAGTGAGTCCCCATCTCTAAAAAAGAAAAAGAAAGATGATATATGCCTAGAAAAAGCACTGAAAGAGAAAAATGTTGCCTGTTTCTCTCGAAGTGGCATCATGGATAATTTTTATTTCTCTGTATTTTTCTAAATTTGCCACAATAAAATGTGTAACTTTGTAGTAAGGAACACTCTCTGTTTTTTAATAGAGCAGTTTTTTAGAGCAGTTTTAGGTTCACAGCAACATCGACCAGAAAAGTACAGCCAGCTCCCATATTCCCATCCCCCACATTCCCCCAGCCCGCCCCACTATCAGCACCCCAAACCAGAGTGGCACGTTGGTTACAATCCACAAACCTACATTTATACATCATTTTCATTCAAGATCCGTAGTTTTGGTTACATTAGGAGTCATTCTTGGTGTTGTACTAATACTATTTTTTTTTTTTGAGACAGTTTCACTCGGTCGCACAGGCTGGTGTGCAGTGGTGCGACCTTGGCTCACTGCAACCTCCGCCTCTCCGGTTCAAGTGATTCTCCTGCCACAGCCTTCTGAGTAGCTGGGACTACAGGTGCACGCCACCATGCCCAGCTCATTTTTGTATTTTTAGTAGAGACAGGGTTTCGCCATGTTGGCCAGGCTAGTCCTGAACTCCTGACCTCAGGTGATCCACCCACCTCAGCCTCCCAAAGGTCTGGGATTACAGGCGTGAGCCACCATGCCTGCCTGGCCTACTAAAACACTGTATGGGTTTGGAGAAATGTATAGTGACACGTATCCACCATTAAAATATCATACAGGATAACTGTCTTGCTCTAAAAATCTTCTGTGTTCTGCCTATTCATCTCTTCCTCCCCCCTAACCTCTGGCAACCATGGATCTTTTTTTTTTTTTTTCGTTTGAGAGGGAGTCTTGCTCTGTTGCCCAGGCTGGAGTGCAGTGGCGCGATCTCAGCTCACTGCAAGCTCCGCCTCCCTGGTTCACGCCATTCTCCTGCCTCAGCCTCCTGAGTAGCTGGGACCACAGGCGCCCACCACCACACCCTGCTAATTTTTTTTGTATTTTTAGTAGAGATGGGGTTTCACCGTGTTAGCCAGGATGGTCTCAATCTCCTGACCTCGTGATCTGCCCGCCTTGGCCTCCCAAAGTGCTGGGATTGCAGACGTGAGCCACAGTGCCCGGCCAACCATGGATCTTTTTACAGTTGCTATAGTTTTGCCTTTTCCAGAATGTCATAGAGTTGGAATCAGTATGTAGCCTTTTCGGATGGGCTTCTTTCACACAGTAATATGCATTAGATTCCTCCATGTCTTTTTACGGCTTGACGGCTCATTTCTTTTGGTGCCGAGTAATATTCTGTGGTCTGGATGTACCAGAGCTTATTTATCCACTCACCCCTTGAAGGACACTGTGGTTGTTTCCAAGTTTTTGGCAATTAATGAATAAAGCTGCTATAATAATCTGTGTGCAGCTTTTTGTGTGGACCTAAGTTTTCAACTCCTTTGGCTAAGTAGCAAGGATGATGATGGCTGAATTGTATGGTAAGAGCACATTTAGTTTGTATTTGTAAGAAACTGTCAAACTCTCTTCCCAAGTGACTATATCATTTTGCATTCCCATCAGTCATGAATGAGACTTCCTCCTACTCCACATCCTCGCCAGCATTTGTTATTGTCAGTGTTTTGGATTTTGTCATTCTTGTTTTTCAAGAAGAGGAAGGAATCATGTCCCTGCCAGTCTCTCTTTGGGCTCCCCTGGGTGCACTTAAGGATTCCATGCCCCACTGGTGTCATACTGTTTGGCAGGGCCAGCTGGATCCTGATGTCCCCTTTTCTGGGAAGAGACCCAATGTCCAGGGTGGGCCCTGAGCTCCTCTCTGGCCCAGTTGATTGACCCAGGGGGGGAAACTGGACCTAAGCTAAGCCTGTCAGCTGCTCTCTCCCAGTTACCCGACAGTGACTGGAGCTTCAGTGAGGCCACATGATGTTAATGGAGTTCTCTAAAGAGAAGGGCTGTGAACTCCTCCCCCAGGGAGGCCTCTGGGCTGTGCTGATTCTGCATCCCCTAACCTTGCTGTCTGGATCCCCCTCCTTGGATTGAGTAGGATCCGTTTGACAAATTCCTCCTTTTTGCTTGTTTAGCCAGTCAGGTTCTGTCATCTGCTACCCTAGGAATTTAAGCCATACCATTAAGCAATATCATTTCTTTCCTCCTTTCTTTTTTTCCTTTCTTTTCCTTTCCTTTCCCTTCCTTTTCTTTCCTTTTTCCTTCCTTCTTTCCCTCCCTCCTTCCTTTCTCCTTCCCTTCCTTTCTCCTTCCCTCTCTTTCTCTCTCTCCTCTTTCTTCCTTCTTTCTTTCTTTCTTTCTTTCTTTCTTTCTTTCTTTCTTTCTTTCTTTCTTTCTTTCTTTCTTTCTTTCCTCCCTCCCTCCCTCCCTTCCTTCTTTTTTTTTTTTTGGTTGAGATAGAGTCTCACTCTATCACCCAGGCTGGAGTGCAGTGGTGTGGTCATAGCTCACTGCAACCTCCGACTCCTGGGCTCAGGTGAGCCTTCTGCCTCAGCCTCCTGAATAGCTGGGACCACAGGTGTGTGCCACCATACCTGGCTAATGTTATTATTATTATTATTTGCAGAGACGAGGTCTCACTATGTTGCCCAGACTAGACTCGAACTTCTGGGCTCAAGCAATCCCACCTTGGCCTCCCAAAGTGCTGGATTTACAGGAGTGAGCCATTATACTCAGCCCCATTTCATATAACTAGAGATAAATGATAAAATATATGGCAGCATTAAAAACCCCTCAAAATGTAGCATAATACTCTGTAATTAAGAAATAGTCCACGAAGGGATTATTTCTTTCAAGTTATTAAAGACCCTTTAAAAACTTGAAAGAGCCTTTAAAAATACGTGATGAAGAAGTGTTTTGTGTTAATATAGCAGTAGCCAGAATAAAAAAAAATTCTTGAGGACTGTAGCAGAATATCATCATTAAAAATCTTTTTTTTATTTATTTATTTTTTTTTTAGACAGAGTCTCCATCTGTTTCCAGGCTCGAGTGCAGTGGCACGAGCTGGGCTCACTGCAACCTCAGCCTCCCGGGTACAAGCGATTCACCTGCCTCAGCCTCCCGAGTAGCTGGGACTACAGGTGCGTGCCACCATGCCCGGCTCATTTTTTGTATTTTTAGTAGAGACAGGGCTTCACCATGTTGGCCAGGATGGTCTCGAACTCCAGACCTCATGATCCGCCCACCTCAGCCTCCCAAAGTGCTGGGATTACAGGCATGAGCCACTGCACCTGGCATCATTAAAAATCTTAATAAAAAAATCATAATCTGTTATATAAATGGACTTGTAATTATACAAAATGACATTAATAAAGTTATTCGTTGCAGCATCATTTGCAAGACAAAAATGGAAATAGTTTTAACAGGAACTAAACAAATTATAGTACATCCATGCAGTGAAATAGTATGTAGGTATAATAAAAGGAATGAGGCTTCCTTTAGAAACTAATATGGAACAATCTCCAGAAATAAAATTAAGTAAAAAAAGGCAAGATGCAAAAACAGTGAGATGAAAATCTACCACTTATGTAGAAAGGGTAAGAAAAGAAATAGTTGTTTGCCTGCTTGTGCGTAAGGTATCTCTGGAAGTTTGCCATTTGTCACTGTATATCCTTTGACGTTTCCTTTGATGTTTTGTGAAAAATTTCAAAGCATATTTTTAACTGTTAGCTATACATACAGCATGAGGCATAAAACACACAGTCACAGTTTTACTTACTAAAAACACATATTCACGGTTTTACTTAGTAATAAAGTAACACCCATATAACAGCCAGCCAGGTCAAGAAATACAACCTTGCTGGAAAAATCTACAATGATTCAAAACCTCCACCCTCTTTCTGGAAACTAACACACTTTAACTCCATTTAATTCCTTCTGACTTAGAAGTTATTGTTGTCTGGTATTTTAATTCTAGCTTCCTGCAACCCCTGCCCTTTTTTTTTTTTTTTTTTTTGAGACAGGATCTCACTCTGTCATCCAGGCTGGAGTGAACTGCTCACTGCAGCCTCGACCTCCCAGGCTCAGGTGATCCTCTCACCTCAGCCTCCCGAGTAGCTGGGAGTGCAGGTGCACGCCACCACACCCTGCTAATTTTTGTATTTTTTGTAGAGACAGGGTTTTGCCGTGTTGTCCAGGCTGGTGTCAAACTCCTTGAGCTCAAGGGATCCTCCTGCCTCGGCCTCCCAAAGTGTTGGGATTACAGGCATGAGCCACTGTGCCTGGCCAGCTTTCCCCTTTTTAAACCCTACACTTTATAGTCAGGATTTGCTTACATTTGCTTACTTATGTACATCTATCTTTGCTTCTCATTCATTCTTCATTTCAGAGCTCATGTAATGAGTGTATTATAATTTTGAAATGAATTAGTAACTAGTCACAAATTGATTAGTATTAATAATGCATATTAATAAAACATTAATTAATATTAATGTTTTAAAAATTCTCACTTTTTAATTTCTAACATGATCAATCTCAAGAGATATAACCCACCTAAACAAAAGCTCTTTGGGGTCGTCAATAATTTTTTATTTTTATTTTATTTTTATTTTTGAGACAGAGTCTTGCTCTGTCACCCAGGCTGGAGTGCAATGGTGCAATCTCAGCTCACTGCAACTTCTGCTTCCTGGGTTCAAGTGATGCTCCTGCCTCAGCCTCCTGAGTAGCTGGGATTACAGGTGTGCACCACCATGCCTGGCTAATTTTTGTATTTTTAGTAGAGACAAGGTTTTGCCATGTTGCCCAGGCTGCTCTCGAATTCTTGACATCAGGTGATCCGCCGGCCTCAGCCTCCCAAAGTGCTGGGATTACAGGTGTGAGCCACCATGCCTGGCCTATTTTTATTTATTTATTTTTTTGAGACAGTCTCCCTCTGTCACCCAGCTGGAGTGCAGTCGTGCAATCTTGGCTCACTGAAACCTCCACCTCCGGGGTTCAAGCAATTGTCCTGCCTCAGCCTCCTGAGTAGCTGAGATCACAGGTGTGTGCCATCAAGCCCGGCTAATTTTTGTATTTTTATTAGAGACCAAGTTTTGCCATGTTGGCCAGGTGGGTCTTGAACCCCGGCCTCAAGTGATCCTCCCACCTCAGCCTCCCAAAGTGCTGTGATTATAGGCATGAGCCACCACTCCAGGCCCTCAATAATTGTTAAAAAATATAAAAGCTTCCTGAGACCAAAATGTTTGAGAACCCTTGACCTAGTGAAATTTTACTATTGCACAAGCTGGAAGTGATTGTTTTCAGAAGACAATGGGTTGGGTGGGCTTGGGGTGGGGAAGTCCAGGTCATCTGAATCTACTGAAAACAAGGATGAACATTTGAGTAAATGACGAAAATGTGCGTATTTAATCTCATAAATTTGGTTATAAATGCATTTCTGTACCAACTTTTGAAAGGGAGAAAAATGAATTATGAGTTGTTTAGGCACAAGGGCCATAATTTTTTCTGACAATGTTATATGGCTGCTCATTCCTGTAATCCCAGCACTTTGAGAGGCCGAGGCGGGCAGATCACTTGGGCTCAGGAGTTCTAGACCAGCCTGGGCAACAAAGCGAGATCTCATCTCTACAAAAATTAAAAAATTAGCTGGTGTGGTGGTGAGCACCTGTAGTAGTAGCTACTCAGGAGGCTGCCATAGGATTGCTTGTGCCCACGAGTTTGAAGCTGCAGTGAGTTATGATTGCACCACTGCATTCCAGCCTGGGTGGCAGCAAGACCTTGTTTAAAATGTTTATATATGTATGTGTGTGTGTACATATATATATGTATGTATGTGTGCATGTATATATCTTAAGTGGAGCCTTCTGATTCTAAGTGAAGTAGTGAAAGTCCATGATTAATTTTGGAAGTGCATGTTAAATTGTGAAATACAGCCAGGCATGGTGGCTCATGCCTGTAATCTCAGCACTTTGGGAGGTGGAGGCGGGAGAATCACCTGAGGCCAGGAGTTTGAGACCAGCCTTAACAATATGGAGAAACCCTGTCTCTACTAAAAATACAAAAATTAGCCGGGCGTAGTGGCGCATACCTGTAATCCCAGCCACTCGGGAGGTTGAGGCAGGAGAATCATTTGAACCCAGGAGGTGGAGGTTGTGGTGAGCTGAGATAATGCCATTGCACTCCAGCCTTGGCAGCAAGAGCAAAACTCCATCTCAAAAAAAAATTGTGAAATACAGTATGCTACATACGTACACAAAAGAGTATTATAGTTTGTAAAATTAGGTGGAGCTGAACACTTAAGACTTACGCACTTTACTGTAAGTTTTACCTCAATTAAAAGTTAAATAGTAAAAATAAAGAGCATGTATATATATATATAGCTTAAAGAATAATAAAATGAACATGAGTACCCATCACCCAGACAAAGACAGAGACAATAACATGCCCCACAGCTCCTATTGAAATCTCCGTTCCACTGCATTTTCTTTCTCTCCCCCAGAGGCAACCACTATCTGAATTTTGAGTTAATCATTCCCTTGTTTTTCTTTATGGTTTTGAAATCCAGGTGCACATCCCTAACTAAAACATCATTTTGTTTTGCCTATTTTGACTATTATGTAAAATAAATCACATTGTTTATATTCTTCAGTGACTTGCTTCTTTTGCTCACCTTAGAGCATTGATTCATCTTTGAGACTGATTCATTTTGTTCAGTGTGGCTGTGGCACTTTCATTTTCACTGCTGTATAATATTCCACTCTGTGAATTTCCTACAACTTAATTATAACTCTGTCCAACTGTTGATAGGCAATTCGATGGTTTCAAGGACATACTCTTACACTCAAGGCTGTTTTGAACTTCATTACTTATGTCTCTAGGTACCCATATACAAGACTATCCTTGGTGTATATTCCTAGAAGAGGGATTGCTGGATCTTGGGTAGGCTCGTATTCAAATTTACTAAGTTGTGCCAAACTGGCTTCTAAAGTCTTTGTCCTCAGTTACACCCCTACCAGAAGAATTCCCATTGATGCCTACTCTCTCCCAATTCTAATTTTTGCCAATCTGGTATATGAAGTATATTGTCTCATCATGACTTTTTGTTTTTCTAAGTAATAAACAGAGTATTTTTAAATATATTTTGGGGCCATTTGTACTTCCTTTTCCTTGAAATCCCTGTTCATTTCTCCTGCCCATTTCCCCCCTTTTGGTAATGTCTTCATTCGTTTATTCAGCATCATTTTTTTCTAAGCGCCTACAAGTGCCAGGCTCTCTTTCTGGTGCTTGGGATATACATCATTGAACAAAAGAATATGTTAGATATGATAAAGTCTAATGGAAAAAAAACACATCAGAGCAAGGTAGGGCTACCAGGAGTATGTGCATAGGAGTGCAAATTAAAATAGGGTACTCAGAATGGGCCTCATGATAAGGTGACATTTAGGTAAAGCCTGGAAGCAGATGAGGAATTCACCAGGCAGACATTCTGGGAGAAGGACAGTCCAAGCAAAGGGAACAGCCAGTGCAAAGACTCTGAGGCAGGAATTGCCAGGCTTGTTGGAATAACAGTAAGGAAGTCAGAGAGGCTGGAGTGCAGTAGCCAGGAAGTGTTAGGATTTCACGATATATTCTGGTGCTAACGCTTTGTTGGCTATATATATTGCAAATATCTTCTATTTTGTGGCTTGACTTGCCTTTTCACTCTATATGTGGTGTCTTGGGGAGTATGGGTTTAACTCCTGGGCTTAAGCGTAGATTTTTAATTTTAATGTCCAGCTGTTCCTTTAAGGTTTGTGCTTTTTGGAGTCATGTTTCAGTAATCTTCTCCTACCATAAGGTCATAAAATATTTTTCTATGTTGTCTTTTAAGTGTTACATAGTTTTGCTTTTCATAGGTGGGCCTTTAATTAACCTTGATTTGATTTTGTGAATGATGTTCTCTCTCTCTCTTTTTTTTCTAAATCTTGTGGAGAACCACTTATAGAAAAGTTCACCCTTTCCCCACTGAACTTCAAAAATACCTCTGGGCCAGGTGTGGTGGTTCATGCCTGTAATCCCAGAACTTTGGGAGGCCGAGGTGGGAGGATCCTTTGAGCCCAGGAGTTCAAGACCAGCCTGGGCAACGTGGTAAAACCCTGTCTCTGCAAACAATAACAATAACAATAAACAACAACAACAACAAAACTAGCTGGGCGTGGTGGCGCGTCTGTAGTCCTAGCTACTTGGGAGGCTGAGGCAGGAGGATCGATTGAGTCTGGTAGGTAAAGACTGCAGTGAGCTGCGATCGTGCCATTGCACTCCAGCCTGGGTGACAGAGCAAGACCCTGTCTCAAAAAAATTTCTTTTAATAAAAAAACCAAATCTCACTTCCCCCAAAACAAAACTAACTCTTTCATGGATTGTATATGTATACTTCTGATTCTAGGCACTCTGTTCTGTCTCATTGGTCTATTTTTCTGCCCTTGTGTCAGTATCACAGTGTTAACTACCATAGCTTTACAAGCCTTGCTGATAGGAAAGAACCCCCCACCTCATTTTCCTTATTTCTTTATTTAAGAATGTCTTGGGGCTGGGCGCAGTGGCACATGCCTATAATCCCAGCTCTTTGGGAAACTGAGGCAGATGGATTGCTTGAGTCCAGTAGTTTGAGACCGGCCTGGGAAACATGCTGAAACCTCATCTCTACTAAAAATGCAAAAAATTAGCCAGGCATGGTGGTATGCACCTGTAGTCCCAGCTACTTGGGAGGCTGAGGTGGGAGAATCACCTGAGCCTAGGAGGTTGAGGTTGCAGTGAGCCAAGATCATGACACTGCACTCCAGCCTGTGTGACTGGACTCTAGGCACGGTGGCTAACACCAGAAATCACAATACTTTGGGGGGCTGAGGTGGGAGGATTCCTTGAGCTCAGGAGTTCAAGACCAATCTGGCAACATAGGGAGAACCTACCTCTACACACACACACACACACACACACACACACACACACACATATTAGCTGGGCGTGGTGGTGTGCGTCTGTGGTGCCAGTTACTCAGGAGGCTTAGGTGGGAAGATAGCTTGAGCCCAGGAAGTCGAGGACACAGTAAGCCATAATTGCACCACTGCACTCCAGCCTGGGTGACAGAGTGATGCCCTGTCATCAAAAAAAAAAAAAAAAAAAAAAAAAAGAGTGATACCCTGTCATCAAAAAAAAAAAAAAAAAAAAAAAAAAGAATTTCTTGGCTATTCTTAGATCTTACACTTCCATGTGAAATTTCTATTCAGCTGTGACGTTACAGAATACACAAATGCACTCTTAGCACTTTGATTGAGAGTGCACTGAATCTGGAAAACATTTAGGGATATTTCAAACCTATTTATTTACATTGTTTAAGCCTCAAATCTTTTTGAAAGGCTTTTGAAGAGTTTACATTAGGTGGTTAGGAAATCTGGATCATGGAAAGATGTTAAAATAGTCACCAGAGAGAACAAATATGGTGATAATTAAGCATCAAATTTGCCTGGATTTGGGGGAAGGGGAAGCTATTCTTTTTAATCTGTAGGAAGAGGCTACGCATGATGGAGCACCTGTAGTCCCAGCTATTTGTGAGGCTGAGGTGGGAGGATTGCTTGAGCCTGGTAGTTCAAGCCCAACCTGGACAACAGAGCAAGACCCCATCCCTAAAACAATTTTTTGTAAGGAGAAAGCTAAGCTAACATTGTTAGCAATACATGTTTCCTATTGCTGAAATTGCACGGGAATTTAGGAAGGGCCACAGAAGGACAATAATGAATAATGAATGGTTGCATTAATTGAAAATGCAAACTCCTTTCCATATAGCCACTTATTTTATTTTTTGAAGGAAAATTTATATTGTTTTAATTATTTTTATGTACAGAACACTTAACAGTGTACATTTAACCCAGTTTGGTGGCAAGTTCTTTAGCCTTTGCCTTTTCAAGCTTGGCGACTTGGAACCCAGGACACTGCCTCCCCAGTGACGGCGGATCTCATCGTATCTGTCGTTGTAATTGGTCCTGATAGCTTCCACCAGCTTATCCAAAGCTCTTTTGTCTTCTGAGTTAACCTGTGTGAAGGCGGCAGTGGTGCAGGTCTTCCTGTGGACTGACTACACGTCCCAGTCTTGCCTTCCCCTTGATAATGCAGTAAGGGACCCCCCTTTTATGACACAGGGCAGGCAGGGAGACAACCAGCTTGATGGGATCCACGTTGTGTGCAATCACCACCAGCTGAGCTTTCTTGTTCTCTACCAAAGTGGTGATGGTGTTAACTCCTGCTCAAAGGACAGATGGTCTCTTAGTGGGGATGTCCCCTTTGCCAGCAGCTTTCTTCTTGGCCTGGGACAAAAGCCTCTGCTTCTTCACTTGCTTTGTCTCTGGTCTGTACTTGTGAGCCAGTTTAAGCAGCTGAGTAGCTGTTTGGCGGTCCAGGGCCTGGGTAAACTGGTTAATTGCAGGAGGCACTTTCAACCTATAGCCACTTATTTTAAAGATCTCACCTAAAAAGCTGAGGGCAGAGAAAACCAGTCAGGGGGAGGGGGTGAGGTGAGTGCTGTGAGGCTAATATGAGCCCATTTCAAGATGTCTGCTAAGCTGGAGTTCAAGATAGGTGAGGATAGTTTAGGGTATACTGGAAAGAAGGGCATTTGGTGATGGAACTTGGCTTGGCTACTTTCTAACTGCAGGAATAGGGAAAGTGACACAACTTTTTTTTTTTTTTTTTTTTTTTTGAGGCAAAGTCTTACTCTGTTGCTCAGATTGGAGTGCAGCTAGAGTGCAGCAGAACACTCATAGCTCATTGCAGCCACGACCTCCTGGGCCCAAGCGATCCTCCTGCCTCAGCCTCCTGAGTAGCTGGGACCACAGGCGTGCACCACCATGCCCAGCTAATTTTTTGATTTTTTTGTAGAGACAAGGTCTACCTGTGTTGCCCAAGCTGGTCTTGAACTCCTGGGCTCAAGCAATCCTTCGCCTCAGCCTCCAAAAGTGCTGGAATTATAGGCATGAGCCACCGTGCCTGGCCCGACAAAACCTTTTTTTTTTTTGAGACGGAGTGTTGCTCTGTCACCCAGGCTGGAGTGCAGTGGCATGATTTCGGCTCACTGCAAGCTCCGCCTCCCGGGCTCACGCCGTTCTCCTGCCTCAGCCTCCCGAGTAGCTGGGACTACAGGCACCCGCCACCGCGCCCGCCACCACGCCCGGCTAATTTTTTGTATTTTTAGTAGAGACGGGGTTTCACCGTGTTAGCCAGGATGGTCTCGATCTCCTGACCTTGTGATCCACCTACCTCGGCCTCCTGAAGTGCTGGGATTACAGGCGTGAGCCACCCCGCCCGGCCCTGACAAAACCTTTTTAAGGCTCACTTTCTTCATCTGTAAAAGGAACTCCACAATGAACAGCAGATTTCAAAGCTTCAGTGAGCTCCCGCAGAGAGCCTGGCATACTATAAGCCCCCATGGAGGCTGATTTCCTCCTAGTCTGCTTCCTGCAGGACTCCAGTGTGGAGTTTAGGATCTGGGTAGAACAAATGGACTGTCTCAGAATATTCCCCTCCAACTGCTCTTCTCTCCAAAGCAGCACTGGCAGGACCTGAGCTTCACAAGCCACAGGGATGGCTTTGGGGTCCAGACTGAGACAGGCATGTCCCAGAGTCCCTCTCCCAGCCTCCACCATTCCACATTCCTGCCTGGGGTCTCCAGGGCTGCCTGGCTTGTGCCTCAGCCACTGGATCACAGCAAACACACAGAGACCCTGATAGAAGAGCAGGGCCTGGAGAGGGGAAATCTGACTCCAGTTTCTTGCAGGCCCTCAAGAACTGGAGCCCGCGCAGTCTGGGGCCTCTGCTGGTGGCGGTTGCGGTTCTCCAACCTACCAAATGATGAGAATCATCTGGACACCAATGCAGTTTCGCAGGCCCTGTCCCTGGGGAGTCCAGTTCAGGGAAGCTGGGGCAGGCAGGGGTTTGGGTTTGTCCCGGCTTCCAGGCAGTTTGTCTCTTCAGGCAAGCTTGGGAGCTGCTGAGAGTGGGTTGAAGAGCTAGGGCTCTCTGGAACCATCTGGATTCCAGCACCAGCTTCCCCACTCCACACTACTGGAGTGGCCTTAGGTAGGTGATGTTTTTAACTTCTCCGGGTTTCAATTTCCTCCTTGGAAAATGACAGAATGAGATTTGCAGGGTAAGCATTTAGCCCTGGGCCTGGCACAAAGTAAGCACCAACAGATGTTAGGCAATAATCCATACTGTTATTCCACGCAGCTGTGGGCTGCAGCACAGTGAGGAGCCCGTGGTGATCTGAGGGTCTCGCCCTCGGGTCTCTTCACTGCTCACCACTGGGGTGAGCTCTCCTCTGAGTCGCAGCAAGAGGGCCAGGCTGCATCCCTGGAGTCCCAGCTGCCACCATCCCGTCTGAGATTCCTCTCAGGCTCAAAGGGAATAAGTGTGCTTCTCTGGTAATTTGTTGTGCCTGGCATATAGAAATCATCCAGGAATTGTTAGCTAATATCATGTCTGTACTCTTTAACGGACAAACATTTCTCGGCGCCTACTCTTTGCCAGTCCTGAACGGGGATGGGACCACACTACATACTGGGGCTCTGGAACCAGCCTGCCTGGGCTTGAAACCAAGCTCTGACACTGACCAGCTGTGTGACCCTGGGCAACGTACTCCCTCTTTCTGGGTTTAAAATGAATCCTTCATCTGTTTCCTCACGAGAACCCAGAGGTATAAAAAGGGATTAAATGGGTTCACTTGTAAAGAGCTCAGAACAGTGCCTGGCACGCGGTAACCTCTGTGAGTGATCAATTAAATGCAGGCCACAGGCCCCTTTCTCCAGGAGCTCAGCCTGGTAGGGGAGTCGGCAAGGCTTAGAGGCCACAAAGCTGTTGCCTGCGGCATAGAAGCGCCGGGCCTGAGTCCGGAATGCTTCCGGGAGGATGCGAGGGGCGGGCGCTGCGGGGAAGACGGAGCTACTCCCGCGCGGGACCGCGTGAAATTTCCGAGTCTGCGGTGAACCCTGCGGCTTCCGCGCGTCCTTTAAAAATACAGGTATTTAGATACACAACGTGGCGTCGACTTAAGGTGAAATCTAAACAAAATGAAAGGACGGGAGCTATTCTGATTTGGCCGAACCTGTGCCTGCGGGCTGGGAATGACCCCAGGAAACGAAGGGACGGCGGAGCCAGTGCGGCGGGGGCCGGGTGGGAGGCGGTGGCCTTGTGCTGGGGACCCCCAGCCCCGGCCCGCCTTTGCCAGGAACCACCGAGCTGATTTTTTTTCCCTTTCTTTTTTAAATAAACCTACCTCCTTCCCCGATATTTTTCCTTTTAATATCGCTGTTTATCTCCAATTTTTTTTTTTAACTGCGGCGTGTTCTTGTTCGATTTTTAAAAATACTAAAAATAAAATGAGTCCCCTAGGTGCCTCCCTGGCGCCCTGGGCATGGAGAGAGCTCATGCTTGCGCCACCCTCATCTCCGCTGGCTTTGCCACCTCGGAGGCGCCCCACACTTCTCCTTTGTTTTGCTTTTCTCTGAGCCGGTTGAGTTTTCTTACCCTGAACGCGTCGCTTATACAATTAGCAACTGAAAACAAAACAAATATCACCGATATAATTGGGGTGGGGGTCGCCATGTAAACACGGGGTGTTGTTAGTTTAGGATACTTCTGACCCTGTCCCGGCCTGAGTCCTCGCTCCCTGACTCAGCACCCACGCGGGAAAGCCTCGCCCCAGCCAGGCAAGGGCAGTCCCTGCCGCCTGCTTGAGTTCTGCCATCTACAGCTTACCCCATCGAGAGCCTGGATGTGAGGCCTGAGATCCTCATCCCACTGGCAAGAGTCTGGGTTCCGCTCAGCGCAGCCGGGAGCCAGTCTAGCTGCATCTTTGCTGGAGAGACATCCGCAGTGTGGCGGGCTCTGGCTTCAGGAACACGCTCCCCAGTATGTGCCCTGTGTGTTTCCCAGCTCCCGTTCCCGCTTAGGGACTGGATGGTCTTGACCACCCACGTAACCTCCTCAGTTTCCTGGTCCGCAAATGAAGATGGGTTAGGTGAGAGAACTCCTGTATACACTTAGTCGGGGGTGCTGGCATTTGGTGAGCCCTGGCAGATGCCAGCCAGCTGTTGTTAGCCTTTGTGAGTGCCTTGGGAAAGCTGCAGGAGATACTGAGTCACTCAGTTGGTCCCCGAAGGGAGAGTATGACACATAAAGAGGGAGGTATCATGGAGAAATCCTCGTGGTATAACATTAAGTGAAATAAATATTGTTTCTAATGTTACTGCAGACACCTGTAAGATGAAAAAGGCCCACAGGAGTGCAGGACCGAGGCCACAGTGATCTGGTTAAGAGCAAATGTGGGTCATTTCGGATAGAATTTCCCAGTTGTGTGAGTTAGGCCGCCTGCTGGGGCTGTGGGCTGGGGCTGCCTAGCAGGAGAGCACCGTCCTGCTTAGGAGCTGGTCTGGCAACCTGGAGGAGCCTCAGCATGTCCCTCTGTAAGACTGAGATGGGAACATGTTAGAGACTCGCAGCAGGGTCACAGCAGGGTCGTAGGCCCAGGAGTCGGAATGCCAGGGCTGAGCTGGTCATCCTGCTCCCACTCCTGATGGCCCTCTCCAGCTGCCAGCTGGCCCGGACCTTCAGGTCTCTTCTTCTACTCAGCCAAGCCTTGAGCACAGCCCTTTCCTCTTCCTTCCCACAGCACAGCCCAGAACCCTGCGATGGTAGACTGCCTGCACTCCACTACCCTTGTATCCTACTGTGTCCAGTGGTAACACTGGGTATAGACAGTGGTTGTACTTGGAACCTCCTGGCATCCTCCCCTCTTCCACGGGCATGTGGCACTTACCCAGAGAGACAACACAGGCACTGGCGGGGCTGCATGGTTCCTGGTGAGGCAGTAGGACAGCTCCTGGTTGTGCCAGGCTAGCCTGGCGACTCTTACTGGGAGTCAGGGGAACATTGAGAAGCACTCGGTCCCTGGCTGCCACAAACAATGCTTTGGCTGCATCAGGGAGCTCTCAGCCAGATGCCCCAATGCCCCAGGTCTCCAATTCAGTGCTTCCTGGGCAAAATATCAGAAAAACCCATATCCAGTGAGAAAACAAATCCTCAACTCCCTCTGGCTTTGGTCCCTTTTAAAGACGCATCTTAAAAACATCCTGGGTCAGTTCCTCAGGCTCTGGGGCTGGTGATAGAGGAGCTGGAGGTCAGGTCCCAGCACTTGCTGACTGGCGACCTGGATGCGAGCAAGGCGTGTTTGTTATCTTCATTTTACAGACAAACAACAGCAACCACCACCGCCACCGCCACCGCCACCGCCACCGCCACCACCACGGAGGCATGCAGTGGGCAAGTCCCATAACAAGCAGGGTTTAAACTTGATTTCGCTGAGCCTCAGTTTTCTCATCTATAAAATCAGGACAGTAGTAACATTTGTTGGTCAGAACTATGGTGAAATTAAATGCCCTAAGGAAAGGACATCAGTAAGGTTAGGGCTTAGGGGCTCCCTTGACCATGTGAATTTATGGGGCCTCACCACAGCTGGAGGTGAGCACCATCCGCGGGACACCTCTCTGGGGTCCAGCCTCGGCACTCAGTCCCATGGGCAACTGATGAGGCCCCGACGTGGCATCTGGGGGCATCTGAGGAGCCTGAGAACGCTTGACAAGGGCTTGGGTTCTTGGCTTTTCCATCTGTAAACAGGCTAAGGAGTTCTTTTAAGTGGGATTATCACGGTGCTCTCCAGCTACAGAGGGCCCAGGTTCTTTTGCTGTCCATTTAATGCCCAGTGCCTGGAACCGTGCCTGGCACACATTAGGATTCAAGGAGGGGAGCTTAGGAGCACAGGGAAGGCGGTCTCTGAAGTGAGGCATCCAGAAGTTAACCTGAGTTCGATTAGTACTGGCTATTTGCTCGCAGGTAAGTCATTAAACCTCTCCGGGCCCAACTTCTAAACTTTAAAATAGGATTTTTTTTTTTTTTTTGGATTATTGAGGTTATATGAGACAGTCTCAGAAAGTGCCCGACAGGGAACCAGTATGGTTCCAGCAAGGGTTAGTTTTTATTAGTATCAATGTTATCAATTTGCTCAGCGAATGCCTGTGCCTGAGATCTGAGACCAATCCCGGGCGGCCACCTCTCTCCTGTTTCTGAAGCGCCGCAAGCTGAAAGAAGCACACGTGCGGGGTCAACGCACTCTCTTTAATGGGAAGGGGATCCTCATTTCTTACAGCAATAGGTAAAAACATAAATACGGGTGGGTAGGTGCGTGGGCGGGCGGCGGCGAGATAGCAAAGGCCCGGGCGCCCGGCCCTGGCTCGCGGAATGGGCGGCCAGATCTCAGGCCCCGCGTGCCCGAGCTCAGTCCCAATTCACTGGTCATTCCATCGGGGGTGCCCATGGACTCTCGGAGGGCACTCCTGGGGGGACAGCTAAGACACCAGGCTGCAGGATCACTCATTGCAGGCTGCATAATCGCCGCCACAAACTCTCCCGTGCGCAAGAACAAACGCGCGTGGGACAGAAAAAGTTCCTAGGTCTCCGCAGGAGTGAATGCAAAATCCAGGGGACTCAGGGTCATGTTGGGAGCCCCTTCTCCCCCCGAGAGTCAGGGAGCTGTTGAGGTGGGATCGGTCAGGGTCGCGCCACGCGGGTCCCTTCCCTACCAGGCTCGGATACCATGCAGCGTGGACACTCCCGAGTTGCTCTGCGGCATCCCGGGGCTCTGAACCGCATTCAAGTCCCCGACGCCGAAGTTCACGAAGTTGTTGTTGGCGGCGGCAGTGGCCGGCTGCGCTGGGGAAGGCCCGGCGGGGTAAGCGGCAGTGCAGCTGTAGCCGGGGCTGCAGGCCGCGCCGCCGTAACCCGGATAGGCGGGGTAGGCGTTATAGCCGTAGGGATTGAGGCCCACGCCGTAGGCAGGCGCGTAGGGCGCCGAGTCCCCTAGGCATGGCTTGCCATCGCGCACCAGCACTGGCACCGCGATCCTGCGGGCAGGCGGCGGCGGCGGGGGCAGCCCCACCAGCTCCAGAGTCTGGTCCTGCCGCTGCCGCTTGCACTTGTAGCGCCGGTTCTGGAACCAGATCTTGACCTGCGTGGACGTGAGTTTCAGCACGCTGGCCAGCTGGTCGCGTTCGGGGGCCGACAGGTACCGCTGCTGCTTGAAGCGCCGCTCCAGCTCATAGACCTGCGCCTGCGAGAAGAGCACGCGCGGCTTCCTCCGCCGTCGCGCTCGGGGTCGCTCCGCGTTGTCCGCCTCTGTCTTCTCCAGCTCCACCGCCTTCTGCAGCGCGCACAGCTCTGAGGGGGAACAGAGAGGCAGAGAGACGCTTGGTAAGAGCGGCTTGACCTACGGAGCGCGGCCGCACAATAATGGTAAGGGATCCTCGTGGAGGCCACTGTGTCCTGCCTGGAGCGCCCAGCTGGCTGCGGCTCACTCTGCCAAGTGCACTGGGAGCCACCGACACGTCTCACTCAGCATTTGTCGAAAGTCAGGCTGGCTCAAGGCGCTGGAGAACAAAACGAGAGGTCTCTGCCCTTGGGGCAGTTCACACCCTGGTGAGGGAGACAGACGGTGACTTAAAATTTCAGGCTGCAAAAAAAAAAAATAAAAAAATAAATAAATAAAAATAAAACCAGGTGATGCTCTGGGGTGAACTGAATTAGGGCTAGTTTGGTTTGAGAAGTTAAATGAACACAGGCCGAGGCCTCACTCCTAGGGACGGTCTTATCTCAAAATTGAGGAATCAAGAAACAGAAGTCCAGGGAGTGTTGGTTTGGTGATCGGAGGCTCCAGCCTGGCCGCAGCAGGGTTTGCGCAGTATCCAAGAAGCCGCGGCTGGGTAGGCGGCCTCGGAACCTGCCTTGCTGGCTTACTCGAATTGGTAGCGATCAGTTCTAGCCGCCGTGCCCGCCCGAATTTGTTCCTAGGCCTTTGCTTCTCAACAAACCTACGAATTCTCTCCCGGCTCACAGCGGCCGTTCGCCCAGCGCCTGCGGCCTCCCGGGAATCGCCCAGGCTCCTGCCTTGGGCTGGGGGGTCTCCCAGCCGGCCCCCTTCTGCAGCGGAGCCGGCCTGCCTCCCCGATCCTGGGATGGCCTGCGGGATGATCCCTCACTCATCTCGTCCATTCCCCTGTGCCCGCGGTAGCGCAGCATTTCCTAACTTTTCCACGAGGGAACCTCTCCGCCCTGGCCGCGCCAGGAGGTTGTACTGAAAAAATAAAGCGAAGTCAGATTCCTGAGGGTCCGCAGTATCCCATTTTAAAATCAAGGCCCTCGATCCCAGACTCCACTTTCCTGGCGCAAAGAAGGAAAGGCCCCAGAAACCCGGGTTGCGGGTGGGCTGCAGAAAGAAGGTCCAGGACCCTCCTCCGATCGTACGCAAAAATGTGTCCGGTGAGCAACATTTCAATTTCTGTTTAGCGGTTCTCATCAGATCCTTAAAAAGATCCGTAAATCCAAAGGAGATTTAAAAACAGAAATTGTCTGCTTGTCTCTCTGTTCTGTCTACCATAAACCGATTTCTCAACTTCCTACCAGACCCAGGAGCAGAGCCGAAGCCGCCCGGGGCTTTGTTAGGCCGGGGGGAAAAGTTTTTTGGTCTCTTGCTTCTGATCCTTTCAATCCGGCATTGCCTCTGAACCTCCGATTGGACGCGGGGCGCGGGAGCCTGGCGACAACACCAGGCATCTTACATTCTGAACCCCCCGCCGGAGCCCAGCCCTCGGCCCAGGGGCGCCTGTCTCCTCCACCTGGCCCTGAGTTTCTTGGGGACGAAAGCGACCCAGGAGGGGAGAAGGGGGCGTGTGTTTCCTCCTCACCTTTCTTTTCGGCTCGAGGGTCCTTAGCTGGGTCGGGGTCGCTGTAGGCACGCGGATAGAAGGCGGGGGCGGCGGGAAAGGCAGACGCACACTTGGCTGGTGAAGGCGCGGGGCCCAGCTCTGCGCGCAGCTCTGGGAGGCCCGGCGCAGCCGCCTCGGGCCCGGCGTAGGCCTCTGGCTTGAAGGCGGCCAGCATGCAGGAGGAGGGCGCCAGGGTCGCCTCCAGGCGCGCAGAGAGCTCTCCGGCGGCAGCCAGGCTGCGCTGCTGCTGCTCCAGGTTTAGGATGTCTTTGACTGAGAAGGGCGTGGGCGTGAGCGCAGGGCTGGGGAACATGGTGGCAGCGCCAGTCTCACAGCGCCAGGTGGGCGGCAGAGAGCAGCGCTGCCCACGGCCCCTGGCAGCTTCCCTGCATGGTGCCGCCGCCCGCCCGCGCACCCGCCCGCCAGCTCTGGATGTGTCCGGGCAGCAGGTAGCGCTGAGCACAAGGGGCAGGAGAGGCGGGACCAGGCCAGAGGAGGGGGACTCAGCCTGCCATTGGGCCAGGGGCCTCGATGACAGGAGCGATGAGCAGTTTCGTGTCACCTAATATAGTCATACGGCTAAAAAAAAAAAAAAAAAAAAAAAAAAAAAAAGCCCTGCTCAGCTTTTTTAAAGGGGCCACGACGCATTTGGAAGGGTCTCCTTTTGCTCCTGCAGCCTGCGTTTGCTTCCTAATGTGAGCCTGAAAAGCCTACCAGAGGCATGCAGAGTCAGGCCTCTGGGCAGGGCTGGATGGGTGTGGGTTTGAAGAAATATTCCTCAGCACCCAAACCAGAATGGGAGAGAGAAGGATGGGGTGGGAAGCGGTGGGGAGGGGAGTGATTTGAGGAAGGCTTTATTACTGAAAGTGGTGGGATGAGGGAGAGTCTGAACAGGAAGAGAAGCCTGGAGGACAGTGTTGGCTTTGGGGATAGCAGCAGGGCGAGATTCTGGACAATTCGGGGGTTCTGTTTGGCTTGGCCTACAGGGCCAGTCATGCCCCTGGCTCTGGGTGCTTCTGGGCGAGTTAACGAAAGTAAGGGCAAGGTGAGTGATGGCCAGGTGGGGTAGGAGTTGCTGCCTCCTACAGTAGTGTTATGCACAGCACAACTACAGGGAGCATCAGTCACTGCCAGTACCTTCCCAGGGAAATGCCTCTCCCCTTAATAATGAAATAAATCAGGAATCCCAGCTGGTAAGCTCAGCTTCCCAGGAGACACCTGTCTTGTGGAGTGCCCCAGCTACCAGCCACCTTGTTTCCCCTGTTTGGAGGCCACCGATCCCACCTCCCTCCTTTCCACCTCCCTCCTTCCCGTGCCCTCCCTGCCTAGCAGCAAGGCCCTCAGGCTTCTGCCAACCTCGAGGTTTCAGGGCCCTAGCCCGGGTTTAGCTCTCAGGGAGGCGGGGCTCCTCTGAGCCCAGCTAGGCCAGGATTTCTCTGAGGCCTCTGGGCCGGACTCCGAGTGGGGCACCCCTGTGGCTCGGTCAGGCGCATGGGGGAAGGGCAGGGCAAGTGGGGTGATCGTGATCATTTTTAGCCCAGGGTCAGTAGAGTAGGGCACAGAAGTCAGACAAATCTGCCAGAGTTTCGGGAGCGCCAGCTACATGGCCAGATCCTGCCCTGGTGGCCTCGTTTCTCTGGGTCCCCGCACTCTTTGGGAGGTCTGATGAAAACTTGGGGTCTTCTCCATTCCCCAGAACACTGCAGAGAGGAGTTTTATTTTGCTTACAATTCAGGAGTCCGGGCAGGCAGAGCAGGCCCAGGTTAAGGATGCCTTCTAGAGCTGGGGATGACAGGATTTGTCAGTGGAAAAGCGTTGGCTTCTCACGGCCCTAGCTGGTGCAGGGAACCGCGAGCGGGAAGCTGGGCGGGACACGTGGACTTGCAGAGAATGTGGATGTGGAGGGCTTGGCTCTTTGCGGAGTGCCGGTTGGCAAGAGGCGCTTGGAGTAGAATAAAGGCGGCGCAGGGCCAAAAACTACCTAAAGACACAGCTCCCGCAGGCGCGCCCAAGATGCGGAGGAAATGCACAATGTATGGAGACAAAATAGTGCCTGTCCAGAACGTACATCTTGGGTGCTCAAACCCGACAGTGTGCCATCTGAGATGCCGACGCAAGTGAAGTCAAGCATTGGCCTGATGTTGGAACTTTTCCTGTCCCTCATCAAAGCCACACTCCCAGGACCTGGGGCCTCCATGCTAGGGCGATGGAGAGGCGAGCCCCGCAGGGCAGCCCAGGAGGCGCGCAACGCCCTGACCCCGGCTTCTAGGCGCCAGCCGTCAGTAACAGGCCTGGGCTGCCACGCCGAAATCACGCCTCGAGTTTCTGAGCCAGGGACTACTGGGGGTCTGGAATTGTTAGTCTAGTCTGTGGAGGATGCCTTTTCTTAAATGTGGGGCGTTCAAGGCCCAGGAAACCTCGTCCCCCCACCTCTTCACCTCCCAACCCAAATTCTCCTTGGACACAGCTGCATGTCAGCGGCCTTGCGGCCCTTCCTCGCCTGGACTTTTGGCCAGGTTACCGTTATGGCTCTAAATTAACCTAGCTTGGGGGCCCGCCTTGCCTTTGAAGATTGTTTTCGAGGAGAGGGGGGCCTTGGAGAGGATGCCTATCGCCGAGGCGGTGACGTCTGGCAAACGAGCCACATCCGATTCAATTAAATGTCTCGCTGAAAAGAGCTCGGAACGAGGGTCCTGGGAGCGCTGTTAAGTGAATCTGCTGGCCGGGCGGCTCGCGATGACAGTTTGAAAGATTAGTGTGAGCTGACACCTGAAATATTACCGTTTAATGGGGGACATCGAGGCTACATCCGGGATCCCTGTTTTTAGTTAGTTTTTTTTTTTTTTGAGAGCTCTGGAGAAAGAAAAAAAATTAGCATTGCCTTTGCAAATCAAGGTGGCAAGGATTTATTTCGTATTTTCGGGTAAGGGGGCTTTCTAGAACTGTCAGTCCTGTGGGTCAGGTGTTACAAAAAGGGAAGGAAGAAAATCCCTCCCTATTTGAACAAGATATGTGACTTTTACACTCTCTATGCTCTTTGTGAATTGGGTAATGATTTCTCTTGGCTTCCAAAAAGGTCTTGGTGCTGCAGGAGAGAGGAGATGGGGAAAAAACGGACAAATACGTGCAAAATAGGAACTGGGGCGACCCATGCTGGTCTCCTTAGAGAAAAGTCCGAGAGCCATTTGCAACTTTTCTTTCTAGTCCTGTTTCCGAGTGAGTTAAAAAAAAAAAATCCCTCTAAATAGATCTAAATAGAAGTTGCAATAATTGGGGATTGGGTGGGAGGAAACTTGATTCTCTGGCCCCCGACAGGGACACATCTTTTTTCCCAAGGGCCGCTGACCCAACCTGGCCGCCTGTCTGCGCCGCACTTTGACCAAACTAGCAGGACAAACAAACAGCCTTCAGCCTAGAGAAAGGCAGAGGGAGACAAAAGGAGAGAGGAGAGATCGAAAATCTGTGTATTTCCTCGACTTTTAAAGAGTTGGTGCTTTAAGATAATCCAAATTCCAGGGTGGCTCGAGCGCATTCTCCGTGAATAAATTATTATTAATTGAAAAGCGATCGGCGCAGCCGGAGCCGGCCCCCCTTTCGTGCAATCAGCAGGGCTGGCCGCAAAAGGTATATATGATTAATTGAAAGATAAGCTGGAACTATCACCGGGAATGTCATTAATGCGCCAGGGAGACGTCCATTGGAGACAGGCGGCGTTATCCGCGGCTTTATCTTCAACAACGCCTCGCTCTCGGCCCGCGCGGGGGAAACAGATGGGAGTTTCTGTCTGGGACGCTCGCCCCATGTTTATATTTTGGGAAGAATCGCAACTCGTGGGAGTCCCCGGCTGGCCCCCTGATAAATGAACATTAGCACTTTTTCGGACTACTGTATCAACAAAGGGGCTGCGGCGCTGCAATAATTGGCGAGAAAGCAAACAGAGGGCCGAGAGCGCGACTCTGCTCTTCGTCCGGCTGATGGATGAGCAGCTCCGGCTGCGCGTCGGACTCCCGGCCTCCGCCTCCGCGCCGGGGCCGGCCACTGGGCCCCTCCGCCGCCCCAGCTTCCTTCCTGGCCGGGAGTTGGGGGCCGGGGGCGACTCTGAGGGCCGCCGACCTCGCCCTTGGCTCCGGAAGAGTCCAGGCGGCCTCCACGGCACCGGATTTTTCCTGCCTCGGGACGCGCCTCATTCAGGTGGCTCAGCTGGCACCAAATCCTTCTCATTTCCACGCTTGTTCAGTGCCCACGGGGTGTGCCAGGCGCTCTCACGGACCTCGTCACGGATCCTCTTATTCCGACTGCAGGCCTGAGGAGAATGAGGTTCAGAGACGTGGAGTAAGTTGCTCAGGGTCACACAGATGGGAAAGGACAGTGTCAGGGTGTTAGGATTCGAACACACAGCTGACTCCAGAGCTGAGACTGTTTTCTTTTATTGCACGTCGCTGCGCCCAAGACCATACCAACTGGAGGAAGAGCAAGACCCCCACCATCACCCTCCACCCCGCAGCCAGGGAAGAGGACCAGGCTGTTGGATTTGAGATGCCAGGTCTCCCCAAACCTTCATAGACAAGGGAGATTTCCTGCATAAAGTTCATTTGAGAAAGAGAGGGGGAGAGAGGAATTTAACATGCGTTCGTTTCACCTCTGACTTCCCCTTCCCTCGCTCTCCCGCTTTTCCTCTCCCTTCTTCCCTCCCTCTCTTATTTTGATAACAGCTTTATCGAGATATAATTCGCATACCATACAATCCACCCATTTAAAGTGTACAGTTTAGTGATTTTTAGTATGTCCACAGAGTTGTGAAACCAACACCACAATTTTAGAACATTTTTATCACCCCAAAAACAAACTTGTAGTCTTTAGCCATCAACTCCAATCCCCTCTCCTACCTTCCCAGCCCTAGGCAACCGCTAATCTATTTTCTGCCCCTATAGATTTGCCTGTTCTGGACATTTCGTACAAACGGAATCATACAATATGTGGTTGTTAGTGTCTCGCAGCGTTCACTTAACATAATGTTTTCAAAGTTCGCCCATGCTGTAGCACGTATCAGCATCTTGTTCCTTTTAATGGCTGAATAATATTCCATTGTGTGTCTATACCACACTTTGTCCCTTCATCACTTGGTAAACATTTGGGTTATTTCCACATTTTGTCTATTATGAATACTCCTCTAGCCCACTTCTACCTTACAGTCTGAACCTTTAGAGTCCTTGAAAGGGCCCTTCTTCCCCCTCCCCCATAATTAACCCTGTCCTTCATGGGCATGGCGTCTGTGCAGTCTCACAGGGCCTGAGCTTGGTTTAATGTTCCGCTGTTGCTGTCTTAAAACTCTTAATAAGTTTTTAATCAGAGTCTCCACATTTCTATTTTGCGCTGAGCCCACAAACTATGTAGTCAATCCTGCTTTCTGGGCCGCCTGAGCAGAGCCCTGGAGATACTAACTCTCTATCGCCTGGCTGTGTTTTTGCTTCCTTCCCTCACCCCCCTACCCCTCCCCAGCCCCCTGCTAGCCAGCTAGGACAGACAGAAAGTCCCCAAGCTGCTTTAAGAGCTGTCCATGGAAACTTGCTCAGACATAGGAAGGGCCTAGAGCCCACAGAAGGAAAGAGCAGATCCACATGGCTAGTGGATACTGTGGGTATATGTGTGTGTGTGTGTGTGTGGTTGTGAGGGGAGAGACTAAAAGAGTGGACCATAGCTTTCACCCAGCCGCCAAGTGACTCCACAGCCTGTTCACTGTTGGATTCTTGGCCTGATTTTCTCCATCCCTTCACCTACATTGACTGGGTGCCCACTATGTACCAGGTGCTGGGCTTGCACAGCCCAAGATGCACAGACCCAGAAAAAGGCAGGCATGTGTCAGAAAGAGCGCTGGCCTCTGAGCCCGTGGTGGGTGTGGTCCTGCCTTTTCAGTAGTTGGCTCACCTTGAGCATGTCTCTTTTCCTGTCTGGTCCCCAGTTTTGTGTCTGTCTCCTTGGTGGTATGAAGTGTACACAGTGTTCCTTTCCAGTGACACTATCCTGGGAGACATCCCAGGTTGTTACCTGAACTCACCTGGACAGTGGGCAGAGGTGGACAGGCACGTGGGTAGTTGTCTAACCAACAAAGTAAAACTGGTTAAGATGAGAAGTAAGTCCCCGCCAATTATAATATTATGCTATTTGGTGGGGGGGGATGGTCTATATGACAATATGCTTTCAAAATAAAATGATGTTAACATAAGGAAAATGTGATGGATTTTTCTTATACCAAATACATTCAATTTCAGATAGATCAAACATTTGGACTTCAAAAATGAAACACAAAAGTGCTACAGATAATTAAAATAATAATTTTGGAGTACTTGTATATTTGAGAGGGTGGATTAAGAGAACAAAAGACCTAGAAACTATAAAAGATGAATTATATAAACCTGATTGCATAAAAATAAATCTACACACAGCAAAAATACCATTAATAGAATCCAAGAGAAAACTATACTCAGGAAAAATGCTAGAAATACATGACAAAATACTGATTTCCACAATATGGAAAGAATACCTGTAAATCAATAAGAAAATGATCCAGCAAAAATATTTAAAAAATGATCAAGAGTAGCAGAGCCTTGCTGGAAAAAATAAAAAGAAATGCAGAAATGCAAATTAAAACACAGAGAGGCAAATGTTTTTACTTATCAGACTGATGAAGATCAAAGAGTGTAGTAGTTGCCTCGTCATGCTTCTACATTGTAAACTGGTAAACCTCTTTGGAGCAATTTGGTACTGCCAAAATGAAAAATGCATAAGCTCTTTGAACGAATATTTTCATTTCTAGGATTCCATTCTATAGTTATATATATATATGCAAAGAAAAGTATTTTCATCACAGTTTTTAATTTTTTAAGAATCAAAACATGTTAAAAAAACCAATGTATATATATTTGAGGACTGGTTAAAAAAATTATGTTGTACCAATAGAACAGAATACCATATGCCATGAGAAAGAATTATTTACATTCATATGTATTCTTATAGATATGTTTTGAGATACTTTAAATAGCAAACCAGGTGCAGAATTTGTATTTTAAATATGGGCATATGTACACATATGGTCCACATATGGGGTTTTTTGGTGATGAAAAAAACTTCAGGGGAAGAATAATTGGGGGACAAGTCAAGAATAAACATGACACTTTCCATAATACACTTTTTGGAACAGTTTCCTTGTTACTTTTGAGGCTGTAGAAATATCTAGGCCAGAATCCTCTGAGGTACATATTAAAAATGCAAATTTCTGGGGCCCATCCTAACCTTGGAGTTTAAGAATCAAAGGTGTGTGTAGTTTGAGACAGGCAGCCGAAGCAGCGATGCAGTGAAATCTCTGTGAAGGGGTGGCAGCGAAGCCCTTGGTGTAGGAAGACTGCGTAGGGTGGTCAGCAGAGCCCTAGAGAGACGGGAGGAAGGGTGGCCTTTGTCTAGTACTATCTGGGAACAGGAGCCCGGTGGCACTGGCTGCCCTCAAGATCTCTCCTGAATTGTGGTTTGGTCTTGGGGTCTTGGACAGTACGGGTCAAGGGAGGGGGCAGGTATGGACAAACTAGAGGGCAGGCCCAAGTCTTGTGGTCACTGAGGATGCAGAGCCTGGTCCCTGTGAGAAGGTGACAAAGTGGGAAGATGAAACTGGCTTGTGGTCTTGGTAGCCCCACCCGGGCACTCCCCGCAGGCCAGCAGTGGAGTTTAGCAGTTCCTAGATTTCCTGACCCCTGGCCTTCACCCCACTGTCCTTCCTTCTCCTGAGATCCAGCCTCTAAAAATCTCTCTGAAATAGCCCTGAATCTGAACCAGATCTGGAATCTGACCTAACAAGGTTGAAGTGACTTTCCTGTCTGGGGCCGGGGTAGGGGTATAAATGGAAATATTTCACACCTAGTTTCTCCAAACATGGTGGGGACCCTTGTAGCCACTGATCCTGGCAGCTCCCTGAAGTTTGAGGTCTGCCCAATGGTGGCACAGCCTGGAGCCTCTCAGGCCAGCAGGGATTCCTGCTGCAGGGGGATACCACTCTCATCCCCCAGTGAGATCTGAGGTTCCTGTCCAGGCCTGGCCTTCCCCCACAGCGCAGCCGGCCACCACATCTTTGCTGCAAGCGGGACTGTGTGTTGCTCACCAGCTGGGACTCAACATCCAGGGAGCCTTTTGTCCTCCCGCTCCTGTGGCCTTCAGTAGCCAGTCCCAAGAAGATGACAGCCACACACACCACACGTAACCACTGGATACGTTTTGGGTCCTCATTTCTCGTTGATGTTAAACACATGAACAAAAAAACCAAAAAAAAAAAAAACAAAGCTGAACGGCATTCATTTCCAAAATATTTTATGAGCTTGGACAGCGAGTGCTTATTCTTATCCCTCTAACTAGGATGCACCAGTGTCTCTTGTTCCCGCTTTTGTTGGTTTCCTTAACAACTGTTTTACATTTACATCAGTCACTCTGCTAATGATATATTTTTGAATAAATAATACATCATAAGAACAAAACCAAAACAAAATGAACATGCATAGGAGGGAGATAAATGTAAAGTGTCCCAAGCCTCTTCCCCAGCCACACACAGGCAAAGCTGTTACCCAGCTTATTTAGCTTTAAAATCCACTTTATTGAGGTCTAATGTACCTAGAACAAAAGTGTACAGTTCGATGAGTCTTGACACTTGGATGCGCGCCCCCATAACAGCCACCATAATCAAGATACAAAAACATTTAAGTCACCTCAAAAATGCTTCCTTCTCCCCTTCGCAGCTAATCCCCACTCCCTCCCAAACTGCCACTGGTTTTAAAAATATATCCTCTTAGAGACTTTTTTTTTTTGCAAATTTAAATCATATTATAGGGTGTATATATATACACATATTTTCTGAGAGCAATTAAGTTTCGCAAACTCCTTTGCATTTTGTCCTTGTCAGTTTTGTTTTGTTGTAAGTCAGTTTTCTTATGCTCTGGGGAGTATGTTTCCCAACCCGAATTTGTCCTGGATTAGTGGATATGATCCGCTTTCAAACCAGTGTTAGGATTTGCCTCGGATTCCGAGGATCCGAGGGAGTCGCTTTCAGACTTCCGGTGTCCCTTCGCGTTAATTTCGTCCTCTTTTCTTCTCTGGGCTGGGGCTGGTGGCTGCCACATCCCACCCCTTCTGCCCCGACGGCTGCAAACCGCTTCAGCCAAAACGGGCGGAGAGGCGGAGAGAATCGAGACGCTGGAATCAGTTCCTCGGAGTCCCGTCGCTGGAGGTCACAGCTGGGAAAATCAGGTGACATTCGAGTCAGATGGACAACGATTCAGATACAGTGAAGAGGAAAATGGTTGTCCTGGGGCTGGTTCACGCCTGCCGGGCGGGTGTGAAGCCCGGGGAACCGCGACTTTGGAGGAACCTTCGGCTTGGCGGTTCAGGTTTGGGAAAAGAGAGCTGGCGAACTGCCCGCGCGGGGGACCAGCCGGGCCGACGGCAGCGCTGCGGGTGGGTTGGGTCGTCAGCCGCCGCTCCCTGGAGAGGTGAAGAGTCGCACCTACCACCGGGCAGCCTCCGCGGCTCTGGCCGAAACCCCGGCCGGCCGCAGCTCCGGGAGCCCCCAGCGCTGCGCTGCTGCGGCCGGCTCAGTGCTGAATTGATGCTGGAAACGGCTGGCCAGCGGACCTAGGGTCGCCGCCTTTCCCTCCTCGCCTCTTCCTTCCTTCCCGGTCGTGCCCTCCAACCTGCTGTGCGTTAACGCAGCGAAGTTTCCACCGCCCGGCGGAGCGCATTCTGGACAGCAGCTGACAAATTGTTGTGTTGCACACACACACCCAAAAACCCATTCAGTCTCGTATAATTCGGCGCAACCGATGTCTGTGGAGAGCCTCCCGGGGGCATGGCACGGGGGACCCGGAGGCCAACAAGCTGCGCGATACCGGAGCAAATTCGCGATCAGCAGCCGCCTTTCGCGGAGGGCGTTCTGCGCTCCTAGCAAATTGGCGAAATGCGGGGATTCAGACACGAAACGAGCGCGCTAGAAAGGGTCGTGTTGACACATCCCATACTTTAAGTGTACACATGACAGTTGCAGACATTCAAGCCCTTAAAAGGAGCACAATGGAGCGTTTACATTTTAGACCTGTGTCTATGGGATACATCTACAGCCACCAGTAACCCGCTTTGAATGTGGAGTTGATGTGCTTTATTTATTTATTTTATTTTATTATTTTTTGAGACGGAATTTAGCTCTTGTCGCCCAGGCTGGAGTGCAGTGGTGCGATCTCGGCTCACTGCAACCTCCGCCTGCCGGGTTCAAACGATTCTCCTGCCTCAGCCTCCCGAGTAGCTAGGATCACAGGCACACATCACCAAGCCCGGCTAATTTTTGTATTTTTTGTAGAGACAGGGTTTCACCGTGTTGGCCAGGCTGGTGTCGAACTCCCGACCTCAGGTGATCGGCCCGCCTCGGCCTCCTAAAGTGCTGGGATTACAGGCGTGAGCCATGGCGCCCGGCCTGATGTGCTTTAAATTCGCTGAAACGACACGGGTACACACACGCGCCCTGAGTGCACAGTCACTTTCTCTGTGTGTGCATGTTTTACGCGCATACGGTGAAAAAAAAACTTTCCAAGGGCACAGAAGACCATACTGTGGGTGCCCCTCGCCGCCCCCAGCGTCCCTGCCGCACTCTGGAGCTGCTCTGGGAACACACACGTTTGTGCACTCTAAGCGTCAATGTGTTTTTGCTTTCCCCGCGCCGAATTGTGCGTCGCCTGTGCAGACCCTCCGTTGTGTGGCCTTGTGTCTTTAGGTAGGGAACATCTTTTGTCTCTCCGCAAGAAGCTTTCCTCTAGGAAAGATAAAGTAATCGATAGGGTCTTTTAAATAGCTCCGCGTTTCCTGTCGGGAGAGGAGTATCAGCGCGCGCACCAAATCTGCTCTGGTATGTCACCTTATCTCTCGTCCCCGCTGTTGTCCCTAAACGCCGCCTGTCAAAGGAGACGCCACCCGCATTAGGACCTAGACTGGGGTCTTTCCGCTCGAGGTCAGGCGCAGCGCCCTCGGCTTGGGCCCCGCCGCCCCTTTAGGGGTTCGGGAGGGTGGAGAGAAGAGACGGGAGCCAGGATGAGGGTGCGGGTGGCCTAGAACCCGAGGCTGGTAGGAGAGCAAATTCTCAAACGCGCTGAAACCGGCCCATCTGGGAGAAATATTAGGGCGCATGTCTCTCCCGGAGGGCTTCCTTTTTTTTTTCCTAACCACGAAAATAGAGAATCTTCGTTACAGGCTAATTGTGAGCGAATCCTCCTTTGTCCGCGTCCGGAGGAAAATGAGGTTTATTCTTAAGAGAGGGCCGCTTGGACTTTAGGAAGTGCCTGCCGGGTCCAAGTTTACCTTCTGGACTGCGACAACGTGAGGTTTCGCCACCGTCCTAGCCTCTGTCCTCTCTCCAACCTGCAGCAAGTCAGCTCTGACTCCGGCGGGGCCGGAGTGCAGGGCAGAGGGGAAAGAAGGTGCCGCCAAGGCTGGTCCTTCAGCCACAGCAAAGGCCCTGTGGCCAGCCTAGGCGACCCCTTCCTGTGGCTAACCCTTGGCGATCTGCAGGCAGAAGTGTTTCTAGGTGCCCCACCAGCCGCTAGGCTCTGGGCCCCTTCAGACATCCAAGCGCTGTTATGCAAATCTCATTTTTCATTTTCTGTATTCAAAGTCGGCTGTATCCAGTTTTTTTTTTTAAATAAAAATAAACCAAATAACAATAACAAAGCACTCTCAGTCTCCTCCTGCCTTCCACCCCCAAACCGTGCACAAACCCATCAACCACCTCTATAAACATGGGAGTCAGCCTCTCGGTGTTTCCAGCCTCACAATTACCCACGGGGATCCCCTCTCTTGAGAAGCTGTAGGGGAAGATACCTCTTGGCTTCAATACAGACTTGCTCCCTTCCGACTTGCCCCGGATCACTCTGGATTACTCCAACTGCTGAGGGAGGACCACCCAGCAAAACACAGCCTGGGGGAAATCCAGGCCTTGGGAAAATGTGGGTTCTCATTTATCAGGGTTTATTTATCCAAAATAAAAATTACTGTAGAGAAGTAAAGGAGGGAAAAACACCTTCCTCCCTTAGGAGGCTTTTTTGAATGAATCTTCTCATTCTTTAAGGCCTTGGTTTAGGCCTTCCTATTCCCTGTGGGCCTTTCCATATTATCTCAGCCTTAGTTAAAAAAAAATAATGAATTTGATTATTATCAGTAACCAAAGGTTGCTGGTGGAGGAAGGGAGACTAGCTGTGTTTTCTTGCATGACGGTTCATTTGCACTGGGTGCTATGCTGGAACCAGAAGAACATGAACTGGACATCACCCTCCCATTCCTGGCCCAATGCTTGAATGCCCTTGTCTCCTGGCCTCTTTGGTTACTCTGGTGACCTAGTTACTCAGTCCTGGGTAGCCCTGGAGATGACTCTCCTGGAGGGGGAGGGCTGCCTCTCCCACTCCTTCAGGCCAGGGGCCCTCAAGCAGGACTACTCTGAATGAACACTTTTGTTAGAAGGAGCCCTGGGAGATTCATTTCTTTTCTTCTAACAAGATGTGTGGGTGGGAGATGAGGGAGTCGGGGCATTTATAATTCAGAGTGGTGAGACAGCCAAGGGGGGTGTAGGTGAGGACCCTAGTGCATCACCCTCTCCCTAGATGTGACAGTCATCGCCTAGGGACCCAGTCTGCTTTCTTAACAGAAGCTGTACTGCCTGTTCATTAGAAGTGGGAGAGGGGAGGTGGGACCAGGTGGCACTGGGAAAACTCTCAGCCACTCCTGGGTCCTGCCTTGGATCCTGCCTACCAAGCCATTCCTGGATCCTGACTCTGGGAGATGCTACTTAGGATAAGAAAGCGGGCTTTGCTTGTGCCTGTGACAAATTATGGGATCCCCTAAGTTCCCAACCAAGTCCATCAGTGTACTTGCTTCCACTTGCTGAACACTTTCTGATTTTGGGGGAACTTTTAACTCCAGTGTGACACAGGACTGCACAAAATAACAGCTGTGTCACTAGCATGCAGTTCAGGAAGCGGAACATTACCAGTAGCTACTAAGCCCTCTTGAGTTCTGTTTCCTCGCAGGGCAGTAACTATTCTGACTTCTAACAACAGAATAGTTTTGCCTGTTTTCAGACTTCACATGTATCTAAATACAGTATATACACTCTTTGTGTCTGATAATTTTACTTAGTATATGTTTGTGAGGTTCAATCACATTATTTGTAGTTGTAGCTAGCTACTTTTCATTGCTGTCTAAACATTTCATTATGTGAAGATGCTACTGTTTATCCCCATTCTCTGCTGATGGACATTTGGGTAGTTTCCAGTTTTTGACTGTTAGGAATAGTGAGTGCTGCTATTAATTGTCTTGTGTGTGTCTTTTGGTGAACATGTTTACACATTTCTGTTGGGTAAATTTCTAGGAGTAGAATTGCTGGATCGTATGATATTCACAAATCCAGCTAGAGTACATTCTACTCAGCAGTTTTCCAACCTGGTTGTACAGATTTACGCTCATACTGGCAGTGTACAAAAATGGCAGTTTCTCCACATCCTTGTGAACATTCGGATTTAAGCCGTTCTGGTGGGGGCGTGGGGGTGTCTCATTGTGGTTTTATTTCACCTTTCCCTAATAACTAATGAATTGAGGATCTTTTCAAATGCTTATTGATTTTTTGAATATACTTTTTTTGTGAAGTGCCTGTTTAAATCTTTTGCCTTTTTTTAATTGATGAGTGAGACTTCTTTGCATATTTGGATAGGAGTCCCTTGTGGGTTATATGCTTATTGTGAATAATGTCGCCCTGTCTGTGGTCTGCATTTTTACTCTCTTAATGATATAGCACCTATTTTTGGCTCTGGTCTAGTGACATACTTCTGACCTTGAGGTTGTAGCACTGCTAGTCTACATCTGGGGTATCTGTGGCTGAGATGTTTTCTTGGGCTCTGGACTACCAGGCCTGCCAACATGGTAAAATCTTTGAAGACAGAATCCAGGGCTGGTTCTGCTTGTTTTCCTCATAGTTAACTAAAGCTTTGTCCTTCCCAAGAATATTTTAATGACCCATTAAGTAGGGGGAAACTGCAATAGGACCCTTTGGATTTTACAGAGAGGGCTGAATTCATTATTATGCATCCCTTTTTAATACATAGTAGTGGGTCAAATCTTTACAGAGCAATGTAAGCAGAAGAGTGTAAATTCTTTGAGTTTGGAAACATGCACAGTGTAAACCTGGAAGGAGAGCTGAGGCCTACCCCCTTTTAAAGTCTCAGTCTGAGCCCTGCCTCTTCCAGGGAGGTTTTCCTGATTGCTGCTGTTCAGGAAGAGAACATGAGTGAAATGTGGGTATAATTTTGAACAATCCTTCTGGAAAGCAATTTGGGAATTTTCATTTTAAAAATCTTTACAAAATATAAGGTGAAAATAGCAAAAAATTAGTTTTAGTTATTTTAATCATTATTTATTTATTTATTTGACAGGGTCTCACTCTGTCTCCCAGGCTGGAGTGCAGTGGTGTGATCATGGCTCACTGTAGCCTCTACTTTCCAGGCTCAAGTGATCCTCCCACCTCAGCCTTCTGAGTAGCTGGGAGTACAGGTGTTTGCCACCACACCTGGCTAGTTTTTAAATTTTTTGTAGAGAGAGAGGGCTCTCCCTATGTTTCCCAGGCTGGTCTTGAACTCCTGGGCTCGAGTGATCCTTCAGTCTCAGCCTTCTGAGTAGCTGGGGCTACAGGAGCGCACCACCACCGTGACTGACTAATTTTTAAAATTTTTGTAGCGATAGGGTCTAGCCATGTTGTCCAGGCTGATCTGGAACTCCTTGGGCTCAAGTGGTCCTCCTACATCGGCCTCCCACAGTGCTGGGATTACAGATGTGGGCCACTGTGCTTGGCCTATTTTTCAGTGTTTTAAACCCCTTTGTATTCTTCTTTTTAAAGAGGTGTTATCTTAACAAGTTGGGGGAGTTAGGGAAAAAATTAAAAAGAAAAGTTATTATCCATTTTCATCTTTGATCTATTGAGATCTTAGGAACCCTTTGTCATTTTATTTTGTGCTGCAAATATTTTTGCCATTCTCCCATTTGTCTTTTCGAAACGTTCATTTTTTAGTTGAAGACATTTGATGATAATGTAAGAAGGGGCCACTCAAACACAGGGGGTGGGGTGTTTGATTCCCAGTTAGGACTGGTCAAGAGCAACGTCAGGGCCCTAACCTCTCTTGCAGCTGGCCCCAGGCAGTGGGGATTCCACAGGACGGAGGCCTATCCCACTCTAGCCTTGTAGAGTATGAAGAGTCTGTAAGTAGCTGGCTTCAGAGACTGGGGAAAACTGGGGGACTGCCTTCCTTGAAGTTTCTATCCTGGCCTCTCAGGCTGGCAAAGATGGAATGGAGGAGGGAGTGCCACTGGCTACTCCCAGGGAAGAAGGAAATTGAAAGCAGGTAAACCAACAAGAGGCGAGGAAGAGGTGCCTTGAGTTTGGGCTGGGGAGGACTTGGGGAGGATCCACAAGAAAGGAGAACATCAGCCAGGCAGGAAATCTGATGGGCAGACTCAGGCTCTGGAGTAGGGCTGCAACCTACCACACAGAATTGTTTAATCTCCCTGAACCTCAGTGTTCTTATCTGTAAAATGGGATAATACTTGTACTTTGTCAAAAGATTATTTGTGAGAACTAAAGAAGATAACATTGTAAAATATAGCCTCAGATTCTTTGCCACTCTTCTGATTGAGAGGTAGGGTCTATGTCCTCCCCCTTTCAATCCAGCAATTGTTCTACTGCCTCAACCAATACAGTACTAAGGAAGTGGCGCCATGAGACTGCAAGCTGTAGGTCAGAAAAAGCCACTTACCTTCTTTTCTGCTTGCTGGAACATTTGCTCTTGGATCCCTGAGCTACTGTGTGAGAGACTGACTCCCTGGAGGCCACCGTGCTGTGAAGAAGCTCAAGCCATAGAAAGAGGCCACAGGTAGGACACTCTGGTGGACAGTTCTAGCTAAGGCAGCCTTCTAGTCATTCCAGTGCAGGTGCCAGATGAGTGAGTGACGAAGCTTCCAGATGATTCCAGCACCTAGCTGATGCAGGTTTTGTTGTTGTTGTTGTTGTTGTTTTTGACAGGTCTTTTTTGGCTGTGTCTCCCAGGCTGGAGTGCAGTGACACGATCTCGGCTCACTGCAACCTCCGCCTCCCAAGTTTAAGCAACCTCCTGAGTAGCTGGGATTACAGGCACATGTGGCCACACCCAGCTAATTTTAGAGACGGGGTTTCACCATTGGCCAGGCTGGTCTCGAACTCCTGACCCCAGGTGATCTGCCTGCCTCAGCCTCCTAAAGTGCTAGGATTACAGGCGTGAGCCACTTCGCCCTGCTGGTTGATCCAGTTTTCATAGCTGAGGCCCCAGGCTTCACAGAGCAGAGAAAACTCATCCCTGTTGTGTCCTCTCCAAATTTTCAACCCTCAAAATCAGTGAGCATAATGAAACGTTTGTTTTCATACCACTGAGTTCTGGGATTGTTTGTTATGTAGCAATTAGATAACTGGAACGTGGTCCGAGTAGAACGGGTTAGTGTACTGCTTGCCCGGTAGTAGGTGCTAAAGAAACAGCACCTGTTGGTAGCATTTTGGTAACAGGGGTATTCCAGTGTAGAGAACAAAGGGCTGTTAAGGAAGAAAAGGCAGAGGGCCCTGCTCGAGGAAAGCTGATCCTGGACAATCTCCAGCTTTCCACCTGGACAGTGTCTTTATCTTGGCTCTAATTTTAGCTCCCCTCCCGCTTCTTCCAGAATTTGAAACCCCGAATAGCCACAAAAGGAGGTAGTCAGTGGGCCTTAGAATTTCCTTTGTGTACCCCCTTGTCCCCTTTTAAAAAGTTCTGGAGTGGCATTGGCAAGGATTGTAGGCTGGAGTTGAGCTTGAGGAATGTGGGGGTGGAGAGCAGAGGAGGCATCAGAAAGCACTTTGTTGCTGCAACTATGAAACCACAATAATACAGTAACCATGATGAAAATCAGGCAGAAGAAGTCATCCCTGCCTCTGCGCATTGCTTTTCAGTTTGCTAAGTGCCTTCTTTCACATGGCCTAGTCTTCATGTATTTGAAGGTGGAGAACACGTTCTTAGCACACTTCTTGGCAGGTGGCAAGTGTCCAACAAATGCTTGCTGATTGATAAATATGGACCACATTGAGCAGTGACTTTACAGCAAGTCCCTCTGCGTGTGCACTGCCTCCTGCACGGGGAGTTTGTTTCTGTGATTGTGCATGATTCAGGCTTTCATTTGGCCCCGTTCAAGTCCACCTGCTTGTTTCTCCTTCTGCAGGGCCTCAGGGGGAGATGCAGTCAGGAGGTAACTAAGGGACATGGCATCTGGGGGTCCAGGCCCACAGAAAGGAAAGCCTCGTGCTTGGCAAACACTACATAATTTTAAGCTGCAGCAGTACCATCCTTTTATTTTTCTCTGGAGATGATGTCCTGGCCCCAGCACATCCTCAGGAGTTCGTGGAGGGGGCCTGGGACTGTGTGCAGATTCTTCCCAGGTTTCTGTGGTGACCACTGTCCTCTGTCCTCTGGAGAGCGGCAGGCAGGGCGACATGACAGGACAGATTTTCCACAACTGCAGAACATCTGGACAGGTTGTTAATGCTGCTGCACGCCACGCCTCCTTGGGGCTGGTCTCGGCTCTCCTGAACCTCATCTTGACCTTCCTCCGTAGCGGGGTGCCCATGACAAAGGTTCAACTGCCCACTTTTTTTCTGCTTCTCTTTCCTTCGCTGCTGGTGGGGCTTCTCCTAGAAAAGCAGAAGAGAGAGGGAGGGTTATTAGTCCGTCTTCACACTGCTATAAAGAACTACCTGAGACTGGGTAATTTATAAAGGAAAGAAGTTTAATTGACTCACAGTTCCACAGGACTGGGGAGGCCTCAGGAAACTTACGATCACGGCAGAAAGTGAAGGGGAAGCAAGAGACGTCTTACATGGTGGCAAGAGAAAGCGAGAGAGCGGGGAAGTGCCACACTTTTAAACCATCACATCTTGTGGGGAACTCCCTCACTATCATGAGAACAGCATGGGGGAAACCACCCCATGATCCAATCACCTCCCACCAGGTCCCTCCCTCGACACATGGGTATTACAATTCGATTGAGATTTGGGTGGGGACACAGAGCCAATATTTTGGAAAATTGGAGCCAATTTTCTGTCTCTCATATTAGAGGGAGACAGAAAGAGAAAGAGAGATTGAGAGAGAAAAACAGAGGGATTGAGAGAGAGGGGAAACAGAGAAGGGGGCGGGGGGAGAGAGAGACAGAGAGAGAGAGAGAGAGAAAGAGAGAGAGAAGGGGGAGGAGATTGAGAGAAGAAAGAGACAGTTGACAGAGGAGAGATGGAGAGATAGAGGGGGAGAGAGAGAGATGAACTTCGAGGGCAAGGAGGGTTTCCAAGTCTGAGGGAATATGCCCAGCCTGGCCTGGGAGGAAAGGGTTCTGGGTGTGGGGAGAAGGAAAATGTCTCTCTCTCTGTCTCTCATCCACATGGAGACTGACAGTGGCCAGGTGTTAGGGAAGGAGAATGGGCACCAGCTTTTTAAACGACGTTCAGCTTTGACGGAAACGTTCATTTGCATGTTTAACTATGGGGAGAATGCCTTTGTGTTAACCAGCTAAGGGTGGCTGAGTGGGGGTGAGTGGGTGGTAAGTCATTCTGTGTCAGATTCCTGTGAAGCAGGGGAAAGAGCACCCGGGGAGGAGTCCAGTGGATAATCTGCCTCTCCTGAGCTTTGTGTGCCAACCGGCCCCTTCCTTCAGTTGTGAAAATGGGAGTGGAGAGTTGTTGATCAAAAGGTACAAAGCTTCAGACACAAAGGAGGAGTAGGTTTTGACATCATTGCACAGCAGGGGGCTGTAGTCAGTATTAATCTATTATACACTTCAGAATGACTAACTGCAGATTTCAAATGTCTCACCATAAAAAATCAGGTAAGCAAGGTGATGGATATATTGATTAGCTTGAGTTAGTTGTTCCATACCACATACATATATTGAAACATTGCACTGTACCCTATAAATATATACATTTATGATTTGTCAATTAAAAATAATATCAGCTGGGCATGGTGGTTCACACTTGTAATCCCAGTGATTGGGAGGTCAAGGAGAGAGGATTGCTTGAGGCCAGGAGTTCCAGACCAGCCTGAACAACACAGTGATACCCATTCTCTACAAAAAATAAAAAAATCTTATCGGACTCCTGCTTGAACCCAGAAGTTGAGGCTGCAGTGAGCCATGACTGCACCATTGCACTCCAGCCTGGGCAACAGGACTAGACTTTATCTCTTAAAAAAAAAAGTACTTTCTTTCCTTTTTTTTTTTTTTAAAGGCTAGTCAAGTGAAGCAGTGGGAATGGAGAAGGAATAAAGAAACCTGTAACTGGTTGTGACCAATTAGTTGTAAACACCATTGCACTCGGACCACCAGTGGGGCAGGGGGAGCTCAGAGTGTTTGGATTTCCTGTTTTCTCCCAGGCTTTGTCAGTAGGATTTGAGCTGGAATCAGATTCCCATCTAGCCAGGAATCCTCAGCATTGGGAAAAAGGCCAGAAAAGAATGATAACCCGTGGTATCTCAGTTGAGCTTAAGAATCACCTGGAATTCTTGCTCAATGCAGATTCTTGGGCTCCCTTCAGAAATTCCTATTTAGTAAGTCTCAGGAGTCTGCATTAAAAAAAAAAACTTAAAAAAATTAAAAAGTATGTGTAGTAGAGACAGGGTTTCACTATGTTGCCCAGGCTGGTCTCAAACTGCTGGCCTCAAGCGATCCTCCCGCCGCAGCTTCCCAAAGTGCTAGGATTATAGGCATGAGCCACAACGCCTGGCCCAGGAGCCCGCATTTTGAAACAAACATGCCAGGCTATTTTGATGGCACTGGTTTTTGGATCTGCACTTTGACAGACAGACTTAAACCTTCAGTGTGAGTATTCGAGAGCACCATTCTGCTTTCCTGAGATGACAGACTCCTCAGGGAGGCAGCCAGGGCTTCCTGTTTCTAGATGGAGAAACCAAGCCAGGCAGCCCGCTGGAGGCTTGCTGTGGGGTGCCCTGGCAGGCTAGTGAAGCCCCACAGCCAGAGGGCCAGCCCCGGGGGATGGCGGGGAGACCAAATATTAAAAAAAATATGCAAACTCTCTTTTTGGCTGATAAATCTAATGCTGTTTCCTCATAACCACATATAGGTTTTGCTTTGCATTTCATGTTCTTGCTCCTTATGTTTAAACATTAAAAGTTTTTATTGTTTTATCAGATTCTATAAGTAAGGAATAAATTCTCATTGTAAACATTTCAAATTCTATACGAATCACTATTTCCCTAGTCTCACGTCTCTCCTCAGAGATAACCCTTGTTATCTGTTAGATGTGTGTCTTTCTAGATGTGTGCTATTCAATAGTACATGTGGCTGCCAAGCCCCTGAAATGAGGCTGAAATGAATTGAGATCACTGGAAGCATAATTTTGAGAATTTAGTATAAAAAAGGTAAAATAGTTCATTAATTTTTTTATAATTGACTTTCATAATATTTTGGATACATTGGGTTACATAAAATAAATTTCACTTTGTAAAAATATGGATACTAGAAAATTTTAAATTATATATGTGGCTCACATTATCTTTCTTTCTTTCTTTTTTTTTTTAAGACAGGGTCTCACTGTGATCACCCAGGCTGGCGTGCAGTGGTACGATCACAGCTCACTACAGCCTTGAACTCCTGGGCTCAAGCAATCCTCCCACTTCAGCCTCCTGAGTAGCTGAGACTACAGGCTCATGCCATTGCACCGTACTGATTAAAACATTTTTGTTTTGGTAGAGATAGGGTCTCGATTTGTTGCCCAGACTGCTCTCAAACTCCTAGCCTCAGGTAATCCTCCTGCTTCTGCCTCCTGAAGTATAGCAATTACAGGCCTGAGCCACTGTGCCCGGCCACGTTCTGTTTCTATTAGACAATGTTGTCCTAGACTTTTCCCTATGCATTTATATGCATACATATGCACCTCTACATGTATAATTACAAAGAAAAGATAACAGGGATCATTCATTTTGCATTGACCTACGGTTTGCTTTTTTCTCTTACCAACCTGTTTTGGAGATCTTTCTACATCAGGACATATAGATCCGGTTTTTCCCTTTAAAGGGATGCATAATATTCCATACTGACAAGCCATGGTTTATTAAACCATTTCCTATTGGTGGACATTTGACTTGTTTCTCTGGCTTCCCTGTTACTAACCAAGGAACATCGTTGCTTTTTGGCTTGTTTTTAATCCCACATCTCTTGGCATGCAGAACTATTTGGGGTTTCTCAGATTCTTCCTGAAAAACATAGGTGGTGATGTAGTGAAATGTCGGGTAACTGTATGGTTTATTGTCCACGTGGGAACTTTGAGAGTGAAAGACAATGATAGCAGTAATGATTCCAGGACACGAAGAGGTACAGACTCAGACTGCCCTGTGCAGATTTTGGACATTTGGTCACTAGGGCCAGAGAAAGGGTCCGAATGCGTGTTTTAATAGGAGATGCTTCACAAGATGAGGCTCTGAAGTCAGTCCAAGACTGTCTCAAACAAATGCTGGACTCCAGCCTCCAGCTTCACCCTTTCCTTCTGTCTGGTAACTGGTGGGCATTGGGGCAGCCCCCTGAGGCTGGGGGAGGGGACAGGGTAAGCAATGAAAATCTCCAAAGAGAAAATCTCCGTGAATGAGGAGTCTCATTTGCAGGAGGCCCGACCCCATAGGAGCTCTTTGTAGAGTAAATGGTGGACAAGTCAGCAGAGGGTTTGCAGAGGTTGATTTCATTCTTGACCACTCGTGGCTAACTCAGGGACAATCCGAGCTGCTGTGACCTTGAGGAGAAAGACCCCAGATATTGTTACCGGCTCCATCGGGAAACCTCCACTCTCTTCCCGCCCTCCTTTCTGTGACTAATTTCTGAAATCTCTGTAATCGAGAAGGCATTGGATGAGGTTTCCCACTCTGGGAGGGCCCTGGGTGCCAGACTGGGGCAAGGGGGGGCTGAGGCTCCTGTGCAGTCACATGCCATCTCTCAAGAGCAGGAGCTCAGGCCTCCAGATTGGGTGGCAGCAGCTGGTGGGGTATTGGGATAACCTCACTGATGACTGGGTAGATAGGGCTCTCTTGTGTTAGCAGAGTCCAGAAAACAGTGTGCTCCCTGATGAAAAGGCCACGGTCACTGTCTTCTGGGCCCTGCCTGGGTCTGACAGTTCTCAGCTGCTCCATAAATCTTCCATCAGTTCCATCTGGCCAAAAAGATGTCATCACCATTTTCTCCTAGCGACGAAAAGTAAAAGGTCATTAATGAAAGCGCTCCTCTCTGCCTGTTCAAACCAAAGAAGATGATCTTCAGTTTTTCAGTGGAAAGGGAAATGAGTGTTGAGGTTGGGTTGTTTGTGTATAGTAATAGTTTATATTTATATGTTGTACATGAGTATAAGGAGGATGATTATGTTTTGGGTATTATTGAACACTCTGGGCACCCACATACTTAATACACAGAACATTACAATCTGAAAGTTAAAAGGAACGTTAGTACTTATCCAGTTGTTTTCGAGTTTTTTTGCTTTAAAGCAATGGAACCCTCATAGCAAATGATATGTTTATGCAAAATCCCAGTACATCAAACAGAAGGACTGAGCGTAGCAGAGGCCTGGCACTTGGGGCTCTCAATACCGGCTCCCCCTGACCTCATGGTGGCTCCTGTTTGGAAACTATTCTGTTTAAATTTCTATCCAGTCCCTAAATCCTCATTGTAGCATCCCCAGCAATTGATTATTACGGTCTTGCCTCTTCCTCTCACACCCCCAGTGCCTTGGAAAGTGGCCTCTACTGTGCTAAGACAGAGCCAATGGTCAGAAAGAATTACTTTATCATTTGCTATTTTTTGTATATTTTGAGATAGGGCCTTGCTCTGGTGCCTAGGCCTCACTAAAGCCTCCACCTCCTGGGCTCAAGTGATCTTCCCACCTGAGCCTCCCAAGTAGCTGGGGCCACAGGTGTGAGCCACCATACCTGGCTAATTTTTAAAAAATTTTATGTAGAGATGGGGTCTCTCTGTGTTGCCCAGGCTGGCCTGCAACTCCTGGGCTCAAGCGATCCTCCTGCCTCGGCCTCCCAAAGTGTTGGGATTACAGGTGTGAGCCACTGTTGCTGGCCAGAAAGACTTACTTTAATAACAATAAAATTCTCTTACCTACTCCTCTCCCAAATCTGTGATCCCCAGAAGGTTCTAATAGTAGCCCATTTAGTACCTGTGCTGGAGACGGTGGATATTTCCAACTGCTGAGCCATGGATGTGCTAAACAATGACTGCGTCCTTTGCTTGGACTGTGTGGTCTGCCAGGGATCTGGTTCATCTTGATTTGCACCGTGTAGACGCTGTCAGGGGCAGAAGTCGGCCACACGTCACCCTCACGTCACCCTCCTCCCTCAAGAGACCTTGTTGGAAGGCTGGGAGAGGTGCAGAGGCCCATGCCTGTTCTTACCATGGCCTCTGGTCTGATGCTTTCCTGGCACACAGGGATAGCCTTGGGTTTTCATGTTCCCATGCAGACACCAGCCTTGCAGAGCAGTTGCTTTATCAGCTGGTGTTACCCAGGTTGGAGGCTGATTTGGTAATTTCCTGAAAATAACAACAAACCCAAAGAAACAAACAAAAACAACCAGAGGCATAGTCAGAGGCACAGTCATCAGAGGGGGACTCAAGGGTAGCTTGGGATCTTGACTGTCCTAACTCTGATTTGGCCCAGAAGCTGCAGAGCCTGGTGGTGTTGGAAGACAGAGCTTTTTATTGTTTTCTTCCAACTTTCTGCCAGCAGTCACCAGCAGTGGTTTAGTTAGATTCTACTTCTGGGTCATGATGTAAATTTAAGTTCCGGGCTGGGGATAAAGATTCTAAATGTGCTCTGCTAGTGTGTGTGTGTACGTGTGTTAAAAAAAAAAACAAACTTATTTATTTATTTTATTTAACATTAAAGTTTTTTTCCCACTTGTATTTTTAGCAGCAAAAACTTAAAAAGTGATCTGGTTCCTCCTGTCCAGCTCTTGAAGAGGGAGCTGACTCCCCCCTACCTCTACCCCATGGACTCTGTTGGGCAATGGCTGCCGCAGGATTCTGCCGTCTTGTTGGCTGTTGACACATTTCCCTTTTGAGTACAGATGCCCCTCGACTTATGTCCAGATGAAACCAGTATACATTGGAAATATTGTTAAGTAAAATGCGTTCAATATACCTACAGTACCGAGCATCATAGCTTAGCATACAGAACGCTTCCATTAGCCTACAGCTGAGCAAAACCATCTCACACAAAGCCTATTTTATAAGAAAGTGTTGAACATCTCATGTCCTCTCATGGTGAATATCTCTCATACTCACGATGCTGTGAAGCATTGCTAGAATACTGTACCCACATTGCTAGCCTGGGAAAAGATCAAAGTCTAAAATCTGAAATCTACTGAAATCTTATTGCTTTTGCACCATTTTACAGTAGAAAAATCATAAGTTGAGCCATTGTAAGTCAGGAACCATCTATATAAAGAGCGTTTCTACTAAACTCCATTATTAAAGAGAACATTTAAAAACAGTTTTTATTTATTTTAATTTTCTCTTTTTCTTGTTTATTTTCTATAAGAGTTTGACACAAAATTAATTTTTAACTTTTATGCAGATGAAGTCTTGCTATGTTGCCCAGGCTGGCCTTGAACTCCTGGCATCAAGCGATCCTCCCACCTTGGCCTCCTAAAGTGCTGGGATTACAGGTGTAAGCCACCACACCTGGCCTAAAGAGAGCATTTTATCCTCAGGTGAATGGCAGAGACCCATGGAGAGGTAGGGGATAGGAGGGGAGGGATGTTTTGGCCTACACCAACATTCAAGCTAGAGACCTGGGCATAGAGAGGTCTCTGATCTGGTTGCTTACCTTAGGCTGGTGGCTTCCAAACTTGATTGAGAGTCAGGATCTTCTGGGGAGCTTGCTAACACACAGATTGCTTGGCCCCACCCCACATTTCTGATTTGGAGCCTTAGAATTTTCTTTTCTTTCTCTCTTTTTTTTTTAAGACAGAGTTCTGCTCTTGTTACCCAGGCTGGTATGCCATGGCACGATCTCAGCTCACTGCAACCTCTGTCTCCTGGGTTCAAGCAATTCTCCTGCCGCAGCCTCCCTAGTAGCTGGGATTACAGGTGCATCCCACTATGCCCTGCTAATTTTTGTATTTTTAGTAGAGGAGGAGTTTCGCCATATTGTCCAGGCTGGTCTCAAACTCCTGACCTCAGGTGATCCACCCACCTCAGCTTCCCAAGGATTTGCACTTCTAATAAGTTCTGAGAGGATATTCATACTGCAGGTCTGAGGACCACACTTTGAGAACCACTGGCATAGAGCTGTCCCCTGAGCTATGTAGCTAAAGTGGAAATATAGTTAATCTTACTTCTTGTAGTAGATAATGGTTTAATAGCCATGGATTCTTCTGATCCCAGTGTTTACCCCCTTTGCAATGTGACTTCTCTCCTCCTCCCCAGCAGAGATGGAGTCTAGATCTCTACTCCTTGAATCTGGGCTGATCTTCTTTCTTTCTTTTTTTTTTTTTGAGATAGAGTCTTGTTCTGTTGCCCAGGCTGGAGTACAATGGTGCAATCATGGCTCACTGCAGCCTCAGCCTCCCACGTAGCTGTGACTGCAGGTATGCGCCATCAAATCTGGCTCATTTTAAAAATTTTTTGTAGAAATGGGGTCTCACTATGTTGCTCAGGCTAGTCTTGAACTCCTGGCCTCCAGCTATCCTCCTGCCTTGGCCTCCTAAAGTGCTGAAATTACAGGCACAAGCCACCGCACCCAGCCTGGGCTAATCTTGTGACTTGCTTTGGTCAATAGAATGTGATGGAAACAGGCCAGGTGTGGTGGCTCATGCCTGTAATCCCAGCACTTTGGGAGGCTGAAGCAGGTGGATTGCTTGAGCCCAGCACTCAAGGCCTCTTGGAGTTCAAGACCAGCCTGGAGTTCAAGACCAGCCTGCGCAACTTGGCAAAACCCCGTCTCTACAAAAAACACAAAAAGTTAGCCGGGTGTGGTGGTACACACTGTAGTCCTAGCTACTTGAGAGGCTGAGGTGGGAGGATCGCTTGAGCCTGGGAGGTTGAGGCTGCAGTGAGCCGTGATTATGCCACTGCATTCCAGCCTGGGTGACAGAGCAAGGCTCTGTCTCAAAACAACAACAACAACAACAACAACAACAACAAAAAGAGAATGTGATGGCAACAACATTGGGTGAGTTCTCGAGCCCAGATCTCAAGAGGCCTTGCAGCTTCCACCTTCACTCTTTTGGAATTCTGCCCTGAGACCATGTTGCAGCAAAGTTAGTCTAGCCTCCTGGAGGATGAGAGACTACATGGAAGAGAACTGAGGCCCCCAGCCAACTGCCAGCACCACCTACCAGACTCATGAGTGAGGGCATCTTGAATTTTCCATCCCAGTTGACTTTCCAGCTCAGATTTCTCAACCTCAGCACTATTGACATTTAGGCCGGATAATTCTTTGCTGTGGAGGCTCTCCTGTGTAGGTTTTGCAGCATCCCTGGCCTCTACCCACCATGTACCAGCAGCACCTACCAACAGAGTCCCCAGTCATCCCTGGTTGAGAACCACTGCTCCAGCTGAATGCAGCTGAATAAATGAGTTCGTGGGGAACAATCTGAGGAAACACCCAGCCAACTCACAAAATCATGAGGCACAATCAACCACTGTTGCTTTAATCCAGTAAGTTTTGGGTTATGCAGAGGTAACCGAGCGACTTCTCCTCTAGCCATTTCTTTCAGAGCTCTTCTTCCTGCCCTAGCATCACAAATTAAGAACACTAGCTGCTTCTTTGTTCCACTTTTCTATTTATCATTTGATCTTCCTGTGAAATAGCTGAACAGACGTTTAAACATCTATCCTCTCAGCAGAGAAAAATGAGGAGCAAGACCTTAAATAATTGCCACATAGCTACTCAGAAAAGCCAGCCTTTCTGATTCCTAGCCCAGTGCAACTTGGATCCTAAAGTCAGGCTGCCTGGGTATGAATCTTACTCTGCTACTTATGACAAACATGATCTTGGGCAAGTCACTTCACTTATTTGATCCTCTGTTTGCTCATCTATCAAATAAGGAAAGTAATATCACTCACTTCATGGGATTTATTATGAGGTTTTAATGAGATGGACAACAGATCAGCAAATTTTTTTTTTTTTGGTGAATGGGTACATACTAAATATTTTAGGCTTGGCAGACCCTACGGTCTGCCTTTCTGTCACGATTACTCAACTCTGCTGTTGTAGGTGAAAGTATTCATAGACAGTATGTATTCAAATGGATATGGCTGTGTTCTAATAAGACTTGACTTACAAAATCAGGTGGTGGGCTAGATTTGGGCCATGGAGTGTAATTTGTTGCCCCGGTGAAAGAGTATGGAAAGATCTTGGCCATTGCCCACTGCCAGAGAAGCATTTGATAAGTGATAGCTACTGTTGATATCATACTGTTATTATTACTTTATTGTCTTAGCAGTCTTGTTCTTCTGCTTTCCTTTTTTTGGAGACAGGGTCTGTGTCACCCAGGCTGGAGTGTATTGGCGCAATCATGGCTCACTGCAGCCTGGACCTTCTGGGTTCAAGTGATCCTCCTATCTCAGTCTCCCAAGTAGGTGGGACTAAGTGCCACCATGCCCAGCTAATTTCCATTTCTGTACTTCCTCTCTCAGCATTGCTATTTGGTTCCATCTACTGGAGTGTGAGAAAAAATTCAATTCCATTCTGGCCAACTGTGGTAGCCAGCTTCCAAGATGGCCCTTGGTGATTCTCAATTCCTGATATTCTGAAAGGATAGGAGGCCACATGGAGAACTGAGGCTCCTACTCCCCTCCAACACTGAGTAGGACTGACCTGGTAACCAATAGAGTATTGTAGAAATGACTGTATATGACCTCTGACACTAGATCATAAATGACATCATGGTTTCCTTCTTGCCCTCTTTCAGATCACTCACTCTGGGAGAAACTAGTTGCCATGTTGTAAGGATGCTCAAGCAGCCCCGTGGAGAAGACTATATGGCAAGTAACTAAGACCTCCTGCCAACAGCCAGCATGAACTGGCCAACCATATTAACAATCTGGAAATGAATCTTCCAGCCCCAGTAAATCCTTCAGATGACTGCAACAGAGCCAACATCTTGACTCTAATCTCATGAGACACCTGAAGTCAGAATGATCCAGCTAAGCTGTTTCTGTATTCCTGACCCACAGAAACTGTATGAGATTATATATGTTTATTGTTTTCTTTCAGCTGCCAAGATTTGGGGTAATTTGTAATGCAGCAGTAGATAACTAACACACAAACTCTCATAATTGCCCTATATTGGCTGATGTCTGCTTGGCTTTTATAAGAACACAAATTTGCTCTCGGGCAAGAGTTTTCTGATCACTTAACACCTTGAGTGGTAGAATAATTGGCAGAGCCATGATCAGTTGGCCACTGCTGCTAAATGTTTTTGAAGATCCCCTAGCCTCAAGTGATCTGACTCCTACATGACCATCCAGTCACATCTCTCAGAAACTCTCAAGCGACCCGCATTTTAGAACACTAAATTATTAATACCGTGTTACTCATTGCAAGTGTATTAACATTAGAGACAATAAAATTACCATTAGTTGCATACCAAAAGTGTGCTGTGCCCATTCTCATTTGATTTTCAGGACTTCACTATGAAGAAAGTACTAGTATTAGCTCCATTGTACTTAGATCAGGAAACTGTTTTTAGAAGGATTTTAGAGCTAGGGGCTGAGTGAGGATTGGAGCATTCCTGACTTCAGAGTCTGAGCTTCTTAGATACTCTTTGCTTTTTATTGCCCCCACCTTTGCCCACACTGTTCCTTCTTCCTCGTGTTCCCTTCTGCCTTCTCTAGCAGGTGAACACCTACTTCTATTTCTTTTTTTTTTCAAGTAGAAATGGGGTCTGGGTTCTCACTATGTTGCCCTGGCTGGTTTGAAACCCTTGGACTCAAGTGATCCTCCTGCCTTGTTCTCCCAAAATATTGGGATTACAGGTGTGAGCCGCTGCGCCCAGCCCCTACTTCTATTTCAAGACCCAGCTGAACTGTCATCTCCCCTGTGCCACCTTTCCTGACATTCTTAGCCAGTTAACAAATATTTATCAAGAGTCTACTAAATGACAGTTCCACAGGCTGGGAATGCAGCAATAAAAGTAAAACAAAAATCAAAAGAACAGCCAAGTCCCCACATTTAAGAAGTTAACATTCTGGTGGAAGAAAATGAGTACATTCAGACAGATAAATAAGATAATTTTAAGCCATGCTGATGGATTGTTTTGGGGGGATAAAAAGGAAAAAGAAGAATTGAGGATAACCTCTCAGTGCTTAAGAATCTGGCTTAGGCAACTAGCATCATTTTCTGGGATGGGGAAGACTTGAAGAAAATCTGTGTGTGTGTGTGTTGTGTGCATATGAATGAGGGGAAGGGTAACTGGCAGGAACTCAACAGCTGTCTCACAGATGAGGCCAGGTGCGGTGGCTCGCATCTGTAATCCCAGCACTTTGGAAGGTTGATACAGGTGGATTGCTTGAGCCCAGAAGTTTGAAATCAGCCTTAGCAACACAGGCAGACCCTGTCTCTATTTCTAAAATATATATATGTCTTATAAATGAATTAAGTTTTAGATTCTTGTAGACATCCATGTTTTTAACAGGCAGTTGTTTTCTGAGTCTGGAGTGTAGTGGATAGATCTAGGTTGGAGATATGAATTTGGAAACCATCAGTGTATAGATGGTGTTTAAAGCCATGGCAATGAATGACAATAAGTAAGGGGAGTATAGAGACGGAAAAGAAGGTCCAGGGCTAGTCTTATCCTTGGTCAAGTTAGCTTCCCCTCTTCCTAACTCCTTCATACTCTACTTTGATACTTTTTGAAATGGTTTGCTCCTCAGTAGACTGGGAGTGTCTTGGGGGCCACGTGCTCATTGCAATGCCTGATCCATGGTAGGTGCTTCCTAAATGTTAACTAATGTCACGTGATCATCTGATCAAATGAGGAACTCCTGTTATCCTGGAGCTTAGGTTGGCCACGGTCAAGTTCATGTGTTTGGGCTTATGGAATACATCTTATGCTCCAGCTCTAAGGCAGTCATGTTTCTGATGCTCCACTGCAGGAATCACCCTGATATGTGGGCTGTCAGGAGGTGAGGTGTCCAGGGAAGTGAGCTCTGCCTTATAGGGACTGTGATTGAATTTTCCAGACCAGGACAGATGGGGTGAGCCCAAGAAGGAAGAACCATTTAGGAAAGTGAGATGTAATAAATGAAATCGTTCTCCCTAAAAACATAAATATGGGTAATATAACAATGGTTCAGCAAATAATTAGAGAAGTATAAGAAATAAAAAACAGAAGGGGACCCAAACTTATCAATGATGATTATTTGAGGGATGTCAGTCTTAGGAAGGAAGGGGAAAAATGAGGGGGCAGGGATTTAATTTTGTTTAGCAGCTGTTAAAATGCCAGATGCGGCCGGGCGTGGTGGCTCATGCCTGTAATCACAGCAGTTTTGGGAGGCTGAGGCGGGTGGATCACGAGGTCAGGATATCAAGACCATCCTGGCTAACACGGTGAAACCCCGTCTCTACTAAAAATACAAAAAATTAGCCGGGCGTGGTGGTGGGCGCCTGTAGTTCCAGCCACTCAGGAGGCTGAGGCAGGAGAATGGCGTGAACCCGGGAGGTGGAGGTTGCAGTGAGCCGAGATTGTGCCACTGCACTCCAGCCTGGGTGACAGAGCGAGACTCTGTCTCAAAAAAAAAAAAAAAAGCCAGATGCATATATACATATGTGTATGTATATATATATATATATATATATATATTTTTTTTTTTTTACTAAATTTTACTATATGTGTTTTACAGAGAGAAGGCAGATGTGTAGATGTGTAGTATCAAACAGCTAGTACTTGAACTCAGGTTTGTCCAGTTCTAAAAGTCACCAAGAAATAAAAGCTTGGGTGACAGCATTAACAAGAATTGAACTTGGAATCAGGAAGTTACCATGTTTTGGACATTGTATTTGAAAAACTGCTTGCAGAATTAATTTTAGGCTTCAGATGATGATATTTTCCTCCTAAGAAGATTTATGTTTGCCTCTTCTAGGCTCATGGAGTACCAACAATTTAGGTTTACTGAAATCTAATTTCGGGGGTTTAGAATACCTGAAGTGGAGCTGTGTCTCTGCAAGGGCCTGTCTGCTTCTGGGTCACACTTACTTGTAGGGAGCTTCCCTGTAGAATCCCAGTTCAAGATGACTCCCAGCCCTACTCTCAGCTTCAGATTCGGTCCCTGCCTCTTTAGCCCTGTGAGGCTCTTGAAAGTCCACCCAGCCTCTTGGCCAGTCATGGTAGAATTGGAAATCAAGAGTTCTTTCAGCAGATTGAAGATATAATCTTATTGTCTTCTGGCTTCCATTGTTGCTGATGGAAGGTCAGCTGTCAGTCGAATTCCTCTCCTTTTAAAAGGTATCTATCCCACACTCACCAGCTGTTTTTAAGATGTTATTTTCATCTTGGATTTTCAGCAGTCTTTTTCTTTGTTCTTCTTCTTTTTTTTTTTTTTTTTAAGAGACAGGGTCTTGCTATGTTGCCCAGGCTGGAGTACAATTGCTATTCATGGATATGATCATAGTGCCCTATAGCCTTGAACTTCTGAGCTCAAGTGATCCTCCTGCTTCAGCCTTCTGTGTAGTTGAGACTACAGGAAAACACCACTAGGCCTGGCTTCAGCAGTATTTTTTTTTTTTACTTTTTATTATTTTTAATTTTTATTTTTTAGAAATGAGGTCTTACTATATTGTCCAGGTTGGCCTCAAACTCCTGGGCTCAAGCAATCCTCTTGCCTCAGCCTCCCAAGTAACTGGGATTACAGGCATGCACCATTATGCCTGGCTTCAGCCATCTCTTTTCTATTTTTAATTTTTTTTATTTTTGTAGAGATGGAGTCTCACTATATTGACCAGCTGGTCTCTAACTCCTGGGCTCAAGCTTGGTCTCCCAAAGTGCTGGGATTATAGGTGTGAGTCACCACTCCTATCCCCAGCAGTCTTTCTTTCTTTTTCTTTTTTTTTTTTATTTTGAGACAGAGTCTTGCTCTGTCATCAGGCTGGAGTGCAGTGGTGCGATCTTGGCTCACTGCAACCTCTGCCTCCTGGATTCAAGTGATTCTCCTGCTTCAGCCTCCTAAGTAGCTGGGACTACAGGTGCACACCACCACACCCTGCTAATTTTTGTATTTTTGGTAGAGATGGGATTTCACCGTGTTGGCCAGGATGGTCTCAATCTTGACCTTGTGATCCGCCTGCCTTGGACTCCCAAAGTGCTTCTAATGATGTGCCTAGGCATGTGTCTCTTTTTATCATGCTTGGGAGTTGTAGGACTTCTTGAATCTGCGGTATGATGATGTCTTTCACCAGTTTTGGAAAATTCTCAGCTGTTATGTCTTTAATATTGTTTCTGCTATATTTTCTTTCTCTTTACCCTGGGCCCTTAATCACACACGTGTTAGATCTCACTGCCTTTTATGTCTCTTGCTCTAACATCTTTTTGTCTCTCCTGTTGTATTCTGGTAAATTCTTCTGGTGGGAAATACTTCATCAGTTTTTTTTTTTTAAACTAAAAGTATTATTAAGGTTATGGTGTTTTTTTAGTTCTAACATTTCCATCTTTTCCTTTTTAAAAATAGTTTTCAGTTATCTGCCAAATTCTCAGTCTTATCTTTTATTCTTTTTTAACTTGGTAAGCATAGTTACTTTAAAGTCGTTGATTACTGCAATGTCTAGAGCCTTTCTTTTTCTTTTTCTTTCTTTTCTTTTTCTCTTCTTTCTTTTTTTTTTTTTTTTTTGGGTCTTTCTCTTTTCTTTTCTTTTTTTAATATATAGTCTCGCTCTGTCACCCAGGCTGGAGTGTAGAGGCATGATCACAGCTCACTGCATCCTTAATCTCCTGGGTTTAAGGATGGGAGGCCTTAGCCTTCTGAGTAGCTGGGACTACAGGCACGTGCTACCACACCTGGCTAAGTTTAAACTTTTTTTTTAGAGATGGGGTCTCACTGTTTTGCCCAGGCTGGGCTCAACCTCCTAGGCTTAAGTGACCCTCCTGCCTCAGCCTCCCAAAGTGCTGGGATTATGGGTATGAGCCACCATGCCCGGCCTCTCTATTGTTAGTTGATTTTTCTGTATTTAATTTTTCTTTCCTTAAAAAATACTGCTTTGTATTCTTTGTGTCTTATTTATTTGCTTATTTTTTACTGTGTTTTGGACATGGTATTTGAAAAATTGCTTGCAGAATTAATTATAGGCTTCAGATGATGATATTTTCCTCCTAAGAAGATTTATGTTTGCCTCTGCTAGGCTCCTGGGGCACCAACAATTTAGGTTTACTGAAATCTAATTTTGGGGGTTTAGAATACCTGAAGTGGAGCCGTGGTTTCTGCAAGGGCCTGTCTGCTTCTGGGTCACACTTACTTGTAGGGGGCTTCCCTTTGGAATCCCAGTTCAAGATGAATCTCAACTCTAATCTTGGTAAGCTTCAGATTTGTCCCTGTCCCTTTAGCCCCGTGAGGCTCTTGAAAGCCCACCCAGCCTCTCTGCCAGCCCTGGTAGAATTGGCACACGCTGCCGGGCCCAGGGGAGCTCAAAGGACAGACTCCCTTCGCACGGCCTCCTCCTTCCTTTGGGTCCTGGCTGGTTATTCTTCATTATTTTGTAGCTCTCTGGTGTCTTTAAGCAGTTTTTTTTTTATTTTAAATAATTATCAAATTTATTAAAAGCATACAACAGATGCTTATAAACAGCAGCAAAATAAGCTGATAATCTTTTTCATTTCATCTGACCAACAAAATTCTCACAAAGTCTATATAGATTTTTCTTTCAGTTTATTTTACCTTTGTATGCTTTAGTGACAAATCCTTACACCTGAGACAAAGTGATCATCATTTAAGAATCACCATCATCATAAATTATTTTACATTTATTTTATTCTTTTACAGACAGGGTCTTGCTCTGTTGCCCTGCCTGGAGCACAGTGACTATTCAAAGGTGCCCTTCTAGTGCACCACAGCCTTGAACTCCTGGGCTCAAGTGATCCTCCTGCCTCAGCCTCCCATGTAGCTGGGACTACAGGCGTGTGCCACCACTCCTGGCTTATTCTTTTACATTTTTTGAGACAAAGGGCAGGTTAATTTTATTATTTACTTTGAATCGATTAATAACCCTCAATTCTAAATGTGCTGGGCAAAGTAACAGAGAGGGCTTGACAATATCCCTCTTCATTATGTATTCCAAGACATTTCGTGATTTTTTTCCCATTTGTCTGATTCAGGATTTATTCTGCAGCATTCCCAGTTGTCCTCAGTGGAATGGAGGTCAGTCTGAATTACGTACTTTGCTATTACTGATAATGGGAGTTCACCTTTCCAGATTTTATTAGTTCTAGTCTCAGCACGGTAACTAATTACTTCTACGACCTTGGGTTGAGGCTGGGCATGGTGGCTCACCCCCGTAATCCCAGCACTTTGGGAGGCCGAGGCGGGCGGGTCACTTGAGATCAGGAGTTTGAGACCAGCCTGGCCAACATGGTAAAACCCTGTCTCTACTGAAAAATACAAAAATTAACCAGGTGTGGTGGCAGGGGCCTGTAATCCCAGCTACACGGGAGGCTGAGGCAGGAAGAACTGCTTGAACCCAGGAGACGGAGGTTGCAGTGAGCCAAGATGACGCCACTGCACTGCAGCCTGGGCGACAGAGCGAGACTCTGTCTCAAAAAAAAAAAAAAGACCTGGGGTCACATGTGCTTTTCTTTCTTCGTTAGTCAAATTAGATTGTTAACACTGGGCTTGCCTGCCTCCTGGATTATTGCAGGAGCAAATGGGATAAGCTACATGGAAACATGGAACCCAGTGTAAATGTGAGGTGCTAAAGCCCAGGTCCTGCACCCCAGATTTCCCGAGGCATCTGAGCCCTGTGGGAAGGAGGGCCCGTGCTGACTCCCAGCCCCCGGGTGCAGGTGCCTAGAGTAATTTACATCAGGTGGTCTCTTTTGTTGTTTTCTAAACATCATGCAGGTTAATGGTACACCATTCTGCGAGTCAAATCTTGAATCTGGATGATAAGGTGAGTTTTTATTGTACTTTTTCTAATTTCTTTTCCCACATAATTGCATTTCAGGAAGCGTCCCTGGGTTATTTCTTTTTCTTCAGTTTGTCTAATAACTTTCTGTGAGCAGACCCCACAGGGTGCAGCAGTGAGGATCCCTGGACTTGGCTAAAAGAAAACCTCCAAACCTTGACCTCCCTGGGCAGCTCAGCCTGCCACCTGGCAGGGGCCCCTCTGGGGCTCACACTTATTTTGGCCTTTGTGAACTGTGCAGAACCAGGGCTGACCCTGCCGAACTGTGGATGTGTGGCCAAGACAGGTCCCAGTGTCCTGCCCGGGCTGTGCATGTGAGGGAGGCGGTGATGCAACGTGATGGCATTTGTGACAGGGTGAGGGAAAGAGATTGCTGGCTGGGGCTTCAAGGGGTGCGATTAGATTACGGCAGAGTGGCCTGTCTGGTGGAGATGGAAGACTTGGTTCTGTTCATTTCATAGGCAGCGGATTCCCGCAGTTTCAGACTGGCCAGAGAAATCCATTTCTGGAGTAGTAGGCAGAAATGTGGAGCTGAGAGGCTCATTCCACAATGTTTCCCTGAGCTTTTGCCTTTTGCTTCTTCACTTTTCCTTCTCTGGCTTTCTGTTTTCTAAGCTTGCATGCTTCCACAATGCTAAAACATCTGCTAATAAAGGTTTTATTAGCAGGTTTTATTCCAACCACCTGGAATCCAAAACCCAAAGGTTTTATTCCAACCACCTGGAATCTTGTCAATCTCAGCTTATATTCCTTCTCGTCTTCCTACCCACTCATTGCTTTTGTTGTGTATTTAAGTCCTTTCAGGCGCAGGGAGCAAAGGGCTTGGGGGCAAAGACATTGGGCTTTGGTGTCAGACTCACCAGATTTGAACTTTGCTCGACCACTTTTACCTGGGTGACCTTGGGCAAGTTAATTAACTTCCATGAGACTTAGTTTTCTCATCCATGAAAAGGAGAGTATCTTATCCTCTAAGCTGTTATGAGGGCTGCATTAAAGAAAATACATAATGTTTTAAAAATAACTTTTGGCACTTAGCATACATTCCATGAATGGTGATTTCCTTCTCTTTTTATTCTCTTATATATGTTTTTTGGTTGTTCTCTGTTAAGTATTTCAGGAAAAAGGTTTTGATGCGGAGTGAGAGACTCAGATATAGTTAGATTGCACTACAGTTAATATCCCACCATAGTTCCTATGTCAACTGTCATCTCTGATCTCAGTCCGTTACCAAGGATCTTAGTGGGTGAGCAGTGTCCAAGCCAAGGCGGAAGAAGATGGGATCAGGAAGAGGCTCTACATAGAACCTTGTGGTGTTCACCTGCAGGGTAAAATAGGGAACCAGTGTCATCTTCTGCTTAGGGCTGGAGTGCAGTGGTGAGTCATGGCCTCAAACTCCTGGGCTCAAGTGATTTTCCCACCTCAGCCTCCCAAAGTGCTGGAATTACAAGCATGAGCCACTGTGCCTGGTATATAAAAAATATATACATGCTTGCATATATTTTTTAAGTTTTTTTTGAATGAATATCCTAATGTAAAATTTCCTAAACCTCAGTTGCTTGCCATAGTCTAATACTTAACTATATTATTCTTTATTTTATGTGTTAATTGAAATGGAGTATCAGAGAATATTTAGGTGTGTTGCTTTTTATTGTTTTTCTGTATATATATTTTACATAGTTGAGATCATATTGTGTGCAATTTCTGTTCTGATTTTTCATGTTTGAGATACGGGTCTCACTGTGTCGCCCAGGCTGGACTGAAGTAGAGCAATCATAGCTCACTGCAGCCTCTACCTCCTGGGCTCAAGCAATCCTCTTTGCTTAGCCTCCTGAGTAGCTGGGACTATAGGCACTTGCCACCCTGCTTGGCTAATTAAAAATTTTTTTTTGTAGAGATGGTGTCTTGCTATGCTGCCCAAGCTGGTCTTGAACTCCTGGGCCCAAATGATCCTCCTGCCTTGGCCTCTCAAAGTTCTGGGATCACAGGCATGAGCCACCATGCCCGGCCTGTTGTGATTTTCTACCTAATTTAAAATTATACGCATTTCCTTATATCAGCAAATATTCTCTTCAAATTTGATTTTGGGAGCTGAGGTTCCTGTGGTAGCCCAGGGTGGCATCACAACTTCATGGGACCCTCTTTGGACAAGGTCTCTATTGCTGGTTAGCTGATGGGACTCTGAGGTGGGCAAGCCGTCCACCCACTCCATTTGCAGCATTTAAAAAATGTTCTTTTCTTTTTTTTTTGAGACAGGGTTTCACTATGTTGCCCAGGCTGGTCTCGAACTCCTAGGCCTAGTTATCCACCCACCTCAGTCTCCCAACCATTTACAACTTCGAGTTTGGGGCTCAGAGATTTGTGCGGCTTATATTTTGCTTTCACTGAAACATTCATGACTGATCTTTATCATCTTATTAGAAGTTGAGAACACAGTGACTTTCATCTGTGGTGGACTAAAGGAAACCCTTGTTTAATAAAGTGATGTGAAACTCCAAACAAAAACAACATTATTCATAATAAGCTGCGTTCTCCAATCTAGAGAATCAGAGAACAGCCTCTCAGAAACCAGTCAAGAGTCCTGTTCATCCCCACTCCTAGATTGCATGTAGGTGACAAATGTTTCTGTTTCCCCTTCCTTCTGGTTTGTTCTGGGCGGTTCCTCTCTCCTTTTCCCAGGTATAGTAATGCCAGTTCTGTAAGGAATCACATATGTTGGGTGCTCGCAGAATTCCTTCTGAGGCCCAGCTCTCCACCCTTCCTCTGTGCGCCTCTGTGGCCTCTCTGTCTTAGGGTCCTCACGTCGTAGCTCAGCCCAAGCCAGCTCTAGGGCCGGCCAGCTCTGTCGGCTCTCTGCGTCTGAGAGAGAGGGTGCCTCATGACCCATTGGAAGGGATCTGAGTGCCTACAGCCTTCAGAAGTGCAACTAGGAAGCCAGGTCACCGGTGGCTGGGGATGGCTTGTCCACCAGCTAGCAGCCAGACAATCGAATAGCGCCCTACATGGGACAGGAGGAGCGCCTGAGCTCTTCACGCCGTCTCCACCAGCCTTCATTTAATGTCTTATTGGAGCAAAATGACTGAGGACAGCAAAGCCCAGTGGCTTCTCCCAGACAGTTTCTGGTCACCACAGGAGCGGTGGCTGCAAGCTACCTTCTGGATCCTCAGGGGTAACTACTCTGAGTGGCTAGTGCCTCAGAACTGAACTCAGAAGCCTGGGGTTATGGCCACAGATGGACCACCCTGGTGCTCAGGGCCAGATGTAAGAGGAGCCTGGGAGAGGCCCTGACCCTCCCAAACTAGAGGACAATAATATACCCATGATGATAATACCCAAAGGTTAAAAAAACAACCAAACCCCGAACTTAGATGAGCCCATGTATATCATCACGTGTCTCAACTAAGAGCAGGGAGACCAGGTTCACATTGCTGGAAGCTCAGAATTTTCATGGTGCCTCTAGAAAAATCATCCCATCCCAGGCCAAGCTGTGATTAGAGGTGCTTTTCATCAGGTCTCTTTCTTCCAGTTGCTCTCCGCTCTCCAGCTTTGTTCTGGCTTAGACTCTCAGCCCAGGCCACCCAGGGGCAGTGGCCGCTGAAGGGGGCAGCCCCGCAGCTGCTTCCTCCAAATGCTCTGGGATTCAAGGCCGGGTGCTGGGTGATTACACCGCTGTTATCTGGGATTAGCTATTTTCACTCCCTGTATTTATATCATGGAAGCTGCAGCGTGATGCTGCCAGATGCCAATGTGGGCAAACTTCTTCCTTTTGGACCCACCTGCTGTTCTGCTAACACCCGGCAAGGTGGCAGTTGGTGGGGACCAGACCTGCCAACCCCTCCTCCACCCACTTCTCACACGTGCAGAGCAGTGAACTGAGTCATTGTGAGAGACTCAGGTCAGCAGCGACAGGCGAAGGCTGGACACAGACTTGGGGGCGGGAGGGGTGGAGGGCTGGCAGCGGTCCCTGCAGAAGACGCCTGTCACCTCCCTAATCCCCTGAAGTCTTCAAGTCTAGGAACCCTCTCGCCTGCCCTCCACCCCTGCCCCACCCCGACCCACGTGTATCTCCCTGTTGCAGTGAGGCGTTCTGAAGGGCCCTCATTTTAGGCAGCTCAGAAAAGCGCCAAGTGCCTGAGAGTCGCAAATGTAAGTGCAGAGGGATTAAAAGGCCCTGCTGCATTTAACTTGCTCCATCTTCGTTTCCATCTCGCCTTCCATCCCTGTTTTTTTTTTTTTTTTTTTTTTTTTGTCCCCTCGAGGAGGTGGGAAGATCCTGGCTTGTCAGCTTGTCTTTCAGGAAATGGACAGGATTTTTTTTTGAAGGTATGTTCTATCTCACTGGGGCTGCACTAGCTTACTTCAGCAAGCTTCTTAGAGATGCAGAGACTGTAGGTGGGATTTGCCCCCAGGCCCTGGTGCATTGAGGGAGGCTTCTCCCACTTGCCTGGGAAGGTTGCCTGCAGGCTCACTCCCTCTCCTGGGCAAAAGTAGGCAACGCCAGGCCTTGGCTGTGCCTGCCTTGGGAGCTCTGAGACCATCACATCAGGAGGAGGCTTCAGATGCAGCCCCAGGGATTCTGCCCAGAAAAAACAGTATGTTTGGTGTGGCCACTGGCTTCTCATGCCCCACTGTGGAGCTCTGTCCTTCTGGGCTTCTCTGCCCAGGCTCATCTCTCAGGGCAGAAATCTCAAGGGTGACAAGTTAGCCCTCCCAGGTATGTATTAATTTTTTTAAAATTATTTATTTATTTGTATTTATTTATTTATTTATTTATTTATTTATTTATTTATTTTTGAGACAGGGTCTTGCTCTGTCACTCAGGCTGGAGTGCAGTGGCATGATCATCACTCACTGCAGCCTCGAACTCCTGGGACTCAAGTGATCCTCTGAGCTCAGCCTCCCAAGTAACTGGGACTACAGGCACATGCTACCACATCTGGCTATTTTTTTTTTTTTTTTAACAGAGATGGGGTTTTAATTTGTGGCCCAGGCTGGTCTCGAACTCCTGGGCTCAAGTGGTCCTCCTGCCTCGGCCTTCCAAAGTGCTGGGATTATAGGCATGAGCCACCACACCTGTCCCCCCAGATTTTTTTTACCCTAGCATAGAGTTTCCTAAACCCCAGTTGTTTACCATAGCCAGGTAAGATATATACTGTATAAATAAAGACATAAAAATATAGATAATAAAAATTAACATATTAAAGAATATATTTACTGAAAGAATATTTTTATTGACATTGATTCACCTTTTTCTTAACCCAAAAACTTATTTTAGCATTGTCTCAAGTATCCAAGTATATGTCTCAAGTATCCAAGTAAGAGTATCCAAGATATCATGGGTTTGAGGCCCTAGTTATTTTTTGTCTTTCTACACTTTAAAGTAAATACTAACTTTAAAAAATCCAGGTACTGGCCTGGCGCGGTGGCTCACGCCTGTAATCGCAGCACTTTGGGAGGGCAAGGCGGGCGGATCACTTGAGGCCAGGAGTTTCAGACCAGCCTGGACAACATGGTGAAACCCCGTCTCTACTAAAAATACGAAAATTAGCCGGACGTGGTGGCAGGCGCCTGTAATCCTAGCTACTCGGGAGGCTGAGGCACGAGAATCACTTGAACTTGGGAGGCGGAGGTTGCAGTAAGCTGAGATCGTGCCACTGCACTGCAGCCTGGGCGACAGAGCGAGACTCCATCTCTAAAACAAACAGACAAACAAACAAACAAAAACAAACCCAGATACTATCATGCATTGGAAAATGCTGGCCTAACTAAATGAAAGACGGAAAAGTGGAGAATTCCAGTCGCCATGGTGCAGGCGTGGGTGGGAGGGGGCAGACACATCTGCAAGGGGGCTCAGTGGTGGACGTGGCTGGTGGAGGGGGCGTGGGTAGAGGAGGGGAGAAGTGGCAGAAGATAAACTTAATTGGCTGGAAAAGGTAGAGCAGCATCTTATTTGGGGAACATTCATTCCTTGGACTGAAAAGGAGAGATATCATTGAAATCCCAATTGGCTAGTACAAAGCTTCTGTCTTGGATGTGGCTGTCCAACCAGGAAGGCTTACTAAACCCAGCCCCGTCTATACTGGGAGTGAAAGTCACCTGGGGGCAAGCTGAGCAGAGGGCCACCCAGTGAAGTGACTACCCATGGCTTTGGCACCTATGGGCGATTCCTTCTCCTACCCCCAACCTCGACACTGCAGGCCGAAGGGAGCACCAGTGGGGAGGACTAAAGAAATGGCAGCAGCAAGGCTGAGGCCCAGGAGTTCCTGTTTCCAAAGCGGAGGAAAGGAAAACGCAACACTCGCCTTAGGCTCAGGCCACTCCCACTTCACTGTTCCCCTTCTGCAGGAGGGCCCGCGGACCCCTCAAGTGCTTCTGGAAGCAGGTGGGGGTTTGTTTCTATCCCTCCCGCAGCCCACTCCCTCCCTTATTATGTAAAGAATCACAAGTTCATTGTCATTTTAGGAAATAGAGAAGCAGAAGAAAAACTAATTTCGCTAGTTGACAAAAAACACTGATAATATTTAGGTGTGGTGCTTTTCATTCATTTCTCTAGATAGATATTTTTTGAGACAAGGTCTTGCTCTGTCGCCCGGGGTGGAGTGCAGTGATGCCATCATGGCTCATTGCAGACTTAATCTCCTGGGCTCAAGCAATCCTCCCACTTCAGCCTCCTGAGTAGCTGGGACTACAGGTGTGTGCTACTGCGCCCAGCTAATTTAAAAAATTTTTTTGTAGAGATGGCGCTAGGGTGTCACTATTTTGCCGGGGCTGGTCTTGAACTCCTGGTCTCAAGAGATCCTCCTGCCTCAGCCTCCCAAAGTGTTGGTATTACAGGAGTGAGCCTATGTATGTTTTTTTTATATAGCTGTGAACACATGGCCTGCAATTTCTGATGTAATTCTTACACTTAATATGAAATTATAAGCATTTTCCCATGCCGTTGAATGTTGTTTACAAATTATTTTTCATGGACACTACATATACCATAATACATTTAATATTGGTAGCTAAGTTTTGTGTTTTTTTGTGCATTAAAGATTCCATTTTCTTTTTACTATTATAAATAATGCTGCAATTAATTTCTTTGGTCATATAGTAAAAGTTTCAGCTATTTTCTAAGGATAGATTCCCGGAAGTGGTACCAGTGTAGAGTGTTGGTGTAGAATGTAGAAAATTATGTTTTATGTAAATAAGATGAAATATAAGCATCTATATTTGTATGTATGTAAATGAATTTTTGAAGAATCCACAGAAAACTAATGACAGTATTTATCTGACCACTGAGGGTGGGATGGGATCCAGGCAGGGAAACAGGGTAAAGAAAGATGTCTCACAGCATACATTTTTGCTATTTTGAGTTTTGAAGCATGTATATCTATGACTTATTAAAAAATTAAAAACTAACGACAAACTCTAATTGGTGCTTAATTGTAGAACTGAAGCAGGAGTCCCTCTATAACTGGCTTTTATGTTTTCCCTGGCATGTCCAGCGCCATGCATTCATAATCAACAGTCGGGTGAGATACACTGTGGGCTCTTGATAACTGGGTGAAGGCAGGAAGGCAGCTTGGCTCCACTAAGACATCTAGGGCCCCAGGCTCCTCCTATCTTGTTGGTCACCAGCCTGTGTGATGGGAGAAAGAGAGATAGTTGAGGGTAGGCAATTTCCTTTCCAGGAAGAGATGTGGGAGTCAGACACATCAAGTCTTCTCACTGTCATTGGTGAGGACTTGGTCAGGGACCACCCCTAACTGCAAAGAGGTCTGGGAAATGTAATCTCTGCCAGGGCAGCCAGGATGCAGCCTGGGGTTTTATTATTAAAAAGAAGGGGAAAATGAGACTGGGGGAAAATGAAAGTCTTCGGCCATGGGAACTGTTAAAATAAAAGAAGGGCTAGAAATTTTTGGCTGTACCAGACTATCTTGCAGTCTTTTATTTTAGCTAAACTCATACAACTCTGTTACTATGGGAATAATTAAAAGGCTATAGTAGTAATGGTATTATTATAATAGCATTATCTCTATTTTCCTGTAGTTATCCCTCAATAAACTACCTTCTCTCAGGTGAGCACTCAGTTGTAATTGAGTGCCAAATCGAATAATTGCCAAATCCAATTATTCGATTTGGCAGTTTGTCAAATGACATCCCTGCCATATACTTTCTTAGGTGCTGGGTGCTTACAAAAAGGGCAAAGGATAGAGCCGCTGCTCCCCAGAGGACTCAAAATGACTTTCATGTGGAACACAGGAGGAGTGAGAAGGGCCTCCCATTTATTTACCATCTACTAAGACATTGTGTCCCTGACACGTACCAGGTAGGAATTATTAACACAGAAGGAACTGAGGCCTGAGAAGGGGAAGAATTCACTTAAGGTCACCAGCTTGGAAGTGTCAGAACCAGGCCAAATTATGTTGCCTTCAAAGCCAGTGCAAACAATGTACAAAATGTTGTTAAAATGATATTGCTCAGGCTGGGTGCGGTGGCTCACACTTGTAATTCTAGCACTTTGGAAGGCTGAGGCAGTAGGATCACTGAGCCCAGGAGTTTGAAACCAGCCTGGTCAACATGGTGAAACCTCGTCTCTACAAACAATACAAAAATTAGCTGGGTATGGTGGTGTGCCCGTAGTACCAGCTACTCAGGAGTCTGAGGCTGGAGGATTGCTTGAGCCCAGGAGGCAGAGGTTGCAGTGAGCGGATATCACACTCCAGCCTGGGAGACAGGGTGGAAAAAAAAAAAATCTTGCCCTATCACTTCCAGCCACCCAACTAATCCTCATCCCCACTCCCAGAAACAACATCTTTTAGCCTATTTGCTATTTATTCCGGTATTTGCTTCAATATTTCCAAGTAACATGTATATTAAGCTATCTTTTGATTTATCAGTTGTGACCATTATTGTTTGACTTCCAATTATGCAAATGAAGATTTCGTTCCATGTATATTTTCTCTTTCCTTTTTCTTCCAATAGAACTTATTATTTTATAAAATGTTTATACAGTATTTACATTATTATAGCATTGTAAAAACTTGGTTCAACAGTATTCACCATTGAACCTGATAGTCTACTGTGATTAAGTTTTCTTTCTTGTACAGTTTTTCTGTGTGCTTGGTTTTCTTTGAATATCTGACTTGCTCTTCAACAGCTCTGCTAGCCACTCCATATCATTTTCTCTATGGTCAAACCATCAGACAATGCGTCAGTTCAGTCTTTTTCTTGAAGAGCCTGCTCTTCCTGATCTTTAAGCTTTCTGCGTATCCTCATATTTTTATTCACCCATTTCCTGGGAAATCTGTTTACTTTTCTCTTGTGTTGGTTCCTTCTTCTCCTGATTCTCTGCCTTCTTTGTTTTCCTGAATACTGTTCTTCGGTAATTTTCTCAGAAAGGGTGTGCAAGTGGTGAATTCTTGAGATCTTGCATGCTTACAATGTCTTAATTTTGTCTTTTCACTTGATTTATAATCTGGCTGGATATAGATGTTGAAATTCATTTTTCCTAAGCTTTTGAAGTAAGTTCCCTATTTTTCTCTAGCTGTTGAGAAGTCTGTTACTATTTTATTTCTTGATATTTTTGTATGTAACTTGGCTGTTTTTCTTTTCTTTTCTTTCTTTTTTTTTTTTTTTGAAACTGGGTCTTTCTCTTTGGCCCAGGCTGGAGTGCAGTGGTGTGAACATGGCTCACTGCAGCCTTTAACTCCTGGGCTCAGGCAATCCTTTTGCCTCAGCCTCCTCAGTAGCTGGGATACAGGTGCATGCCACTATGCATGGCTAATTCTTATTATTTTTATTTTTTTGTGTAGACGGTGTCTCACTTTGTTGCCCAGGCTGGTCTTGAACTGGTGAGCCCAAATGATCCTCCCACCTTGGCCTCCCAAAGTGCTGGGATTATAGGCATGAGCCACTGTATCTGGACTGGCTTTTTTTTTCTCTGTGGATGTGTTCAGTATCTTTTATCTTTGCTGTTCTGAAATTTCAGAATTATGTTCCTTTGCATAGTTATTTTTATCATTTGTTATGTTGGGGGCTTTGAAGGCTTTTAAAATCTGGAGATGCATGCTTTGCAATTCTATAAACTTTTCTTGAATTTTTTTGTGATAATTTCCATTTCACCATTTTATCTGATGTCATTTTCTGGAATTCCTATTACTTAGATTTTCATGTTAGGCTTCTCAAATTGCTTCTCTAATTTCTTTTCAGTCTTTCCTTACCTATTGCCTTCTTTTTGGCTTTTTATTTTGAAAGGGTATTTCAGGAGGATACACTGAACTTTATGTTTATCTAAGCTTTTTATTTTAAATATCCTTTATCTTCCTCTTATTGAAGGATTCGTTCATTTCAGCAATAAACAAAAATTTTTACTCAGAGCAATTTCTTGTTCTTTGACTTTTCCTTTTCTATAGTATGCATCTCCTGTTTCATGGGAGCAATATCTTCTCTTATTACACAGAGAATATTAATTATGATTCTTTGATGTTTTTCTGAGCTGTACATGATCTCTCTGTGCTCTGAGTTTCTTCATAGTCTTTTGTTTGGTCTGGTCTTTCATGGTGGTATTCTTCAAGATTATGGGGATTCTTGTTTCTCAGTTTATGTTTAAATCAGAAGCTGACTGGAAGCTCTGTGTGCTCCTTTTCAAGGAGATATAATTCACATACCGTAAAACTCATCTCTTTTTATAATCCTTTGGGTATATACCCAGTAATGGGATTGCTGGGTCAAATGGTATTTCTGGTTCTAGATCCTTGAGGAATTGCCACATCATCTTCCACAATGGTTGAACTAATTTACATTCCCACCAACAGTGTAAAAGCATTCCTATTTCTCCAGCATGTATACACCATGGAATACTATGCAGCCATAAAAAAGAATGAATTCATGTCCTTTGCAGGGACATGGATGGACCTGGAAGGCATCATTCTCAGCAAACTAACACAGGAACAGAAAACCAAGCACCGCATGTTCTCACTCATAAGTGGGAGCTGAACAATGAGAACACATGGACACAGAGAGGAGAACATCATACACGGGGGACTGTCGGGGTGAGGGGCAAGGGGAGGGATAGCATTAGGAGAAATACCTAATGCATGCGGGGCTTAAAACCTAGATGATGGGTTGACAGGTGCAGCAAACCACCATGGCACATGTATACCTATGTAACAAACCTTCACATTCTGCACATGTATCCCAGAACTTAAAGTAAAAACAAACAAACAAAAAATAAAGCAAACTCACCTCTTTAAGTTGTACAGTTCAGTTGCTTTTAGCATATTCACAATGACTGCATCACCACTATCTAACTCCAGAACATTTTCATTACCCCAAATAGAAACTCTGTACCCATGAGCAGTCACTCCTCCCTCCACCCTCGCCCCAGCCCCTGGAGCCACTAATATACTTTCTGTCTGTATAGATTTGCCAATTCTGGACGTTCATATAAATAGAATCAAAATAGAATCATACAGAATGGGGCCTTTTGGGTTTGGCTTCTTTCCCTTAGCATGATGCTTTCAAGGTTCCCCCATATTGTGACACATTTCAGCGCTTCCTTCTCTTTGATTGCTGAGTAACATTCCACTGTAGGATAGACCACATGTGTTTATCCATTCTTCAGTCGATTGACTCTGTACTCTTTAAAGAGGTTTTTCAAACAATTCTTGTTTTCATTCCTGTTCAATCTCTATCTCACGTGAGCACTTGATGCCTCCTATTTCTGAGCCTTTTCTGGGGCTCTGTAGAACAATTTGTGGGCCCTGCTACCCAACCCTGAAGACCCTTGTGTTTGCCTTGCTGCTTCTCCACTGAGTCATTTACATTTTTCCAGTGCTTTTGTCTTTATATATTGGAATTAAGCGTTATAGACGCCACATCTCCTGGGTTCAGGGAAGATGTAGTCTGTACATCTGTTTCTTCTGCTTCTTGTCCTTGTGAGATTGGAAAAGGAAAATCTTTATTCCCTTATCTTGAGACTGGAAGCCCTCCAATGCATTTCACATTAGGCTGTGTTGATTCTTCATATTTTTTATTTTTTAATATGTAATTTAGACATTTTCTTTAGAGATAGGGTTACCCAGGCTGTTCTCGAACTCCTGGCCTGAAATCCCAAAGTGTTGAGATTATAGGCATAAGCGACCATGCTCAACCTGTGCAACTTCTTTTAAAGTACAGTATGTGGATCGGATGGTAAGTGCTAAAATGAGTCATTCATGTAATCAATTCATTCAATGCAAACGTATTGACCACCTATGTCTGGGCATTGTACTGGGAAATCAGGTGACAATAACAGAGACACAGTCCCTACCCTCAAGGAACTTCTATGTTAGTAAGAGATCTAAACAAGCAAACAGATCATTGCAATCTAGTGGTAAGTACTAAGACGGTAAGTTCAGAGAAGGAGGGCACATAGGTGAGAGTACTTAACTCAGACTTGGAATAAGGCTTTCACTTTCCAGAATACTTCCACACATTCAGAGGAATCTCACTAAGTTCTAAGATGAGAAAGCAACCCTTTATCTGTCCTTCCTGTAGTCTCATAACATCTTTCTTTGACATGGAGAGTCTCCCTGAACCGTTCAGGTTCCCTGCAGCCCCTAGGAGACAAAGATACTCAAAACGCCAATGCTGCTTCTGTGGGAAGTTGGCCTGGAGCCTGGCCCTCCTCTGGCTGCTGCGTAGACACCATTCCAGTGATGAAGGCTGGCACAGGAGGCCCCTGGGCAGGGTTCAGGCTTCCAGACAGGCCTGGCCACGTGATGAGTGGTTGCGTGGACAGAAATGTGTTTTGAATCCAACTCTTGTTTGCCGGGTTTATTCTCAGTGCCTGAATGTGCTAGAAGCGAACAGAAGCCAGGATGAGGGCCTCACCCCAGAAGAGCTTGAGTTGTCAGCGAAAATAAATCTGGGGACAGAAGCTAAAAAATCAGGAAGTGTCGTGAACTGAGATACGTGACATCACGGAATGCTCTGAATGCAACTGCCATTTTTATTTCTCAATATTAATACTTTTTATCTTTTCTCCTTTTCCCACATTCTGTTAACGTAAGATGATAGGGAATCAATTTTGCATTGATATTAGTCCAGGTTAGGGAGGCGGCAGGGCCCAGCTAAACGCCTGCGTCCTGCTCTGGGCCTCTAGAGAGGTGCTGAGTGGTGAGGGGGCCTGGGTGGACGCTGGGCTCCTCCTCAGCAGAGAAGCACTGCCAAGCTAGAGAGGCTGGCTGCATTCTATCTCCCTTCCAGGGCAGAAATAGACCTGGGGGAGGATGCATGCTGTATGAGCCAGATTTGGCCAAATATATTAGCAAGACATTTCTAATCACAAATGTCTTAATGAAAGAACAAAATGCCTCATGGAGAAAGGATGCACCTTTGCAGTTTAAGCGGAGATTGGAAGCTGTTCTAGGGGTGTTGGTCCTTCCAAGTCTTGACTGTATAATCTCAATAATAATTAAAGAGCAAGTAATATCTACTGAGTGCAAATCGTGTCACTTTACATATATTAATTTACTTAATCCTCACAACAGCCCTGGAGCTAGGCATTATTATTATTGGCCCATTTTACAGATGAAGGGCCTGAGGCGTACAGAGGTTGCCGTGAAGTTTTTGTTCTTTTTTCCATCAAAGTGGTCGGCAGAACGAAAGCCATTCTATTACAGGGATTGAAAGCCTGAGCTCCAGTGAACTTGGACTCTAGAATTTGTCACATTCCCAGCTAAGTAAGCTTGGGAAGTTCCTTCCTGTCTCTGAGCCTCAGTGTTCTCATCTGTGTAATAGGCACAATAACAGCGCCTTCCTATTAGTGCCCTACCTAACACATAGATGCTAGCTAAAACCCAACCCAATGGAACCCAAATTATGTTTCAAAAAATCCTTTCTTACTTTCCATCTTTCTCTTTGTTTTTCTGTCTCTCTTTTGAGATGAGGTCTTGCTGTGTCACCCAGGCTGGAGTGCAATGGCGCAATTGTAGCTCACTGCAGCCTCAACCTGGGCTTAAGCGATCCTTCCGCTTTGGCCTCCCAAAGTGTTAGGATTACAGGCGTGAAACACCACACTCAGAAAAAAAAAAATCTTTCCTTTTGGCATATTTGCAAACACAGTCTTCATGGCGGCCTGTTCCCAGGAGTTCGTGGGAACTGAGGATTGAATTGAGCTGCGTGACCCTGGAACTTTTACACACAGGCAGGGACTCAGTCTGTGCCAGGGGGCTGTGTAGGATCACCTGTCGATGCTGAGAGGCAGGAAAGCGAGAAAGGAGGAATAGGTGGAACAAAAAGTAGAGCCAGAACCCGTGAGCATCTGCCTGAGACCTTCCCTTGCCCTCCTGCTAACTGAACGCTTTGCTTTCACCCTGGCAACAAAAATGTTCAGGTTTGCTGGCGTCACACATGTCAGATATCACACTGTCACCATTATGATGCAGATGAGGGTCTCCAGTGAAGGCTTTTGTCCTCTGCCTGGTGTTTAAGGCCAAGCCCAGGTCCTGCCCCTCTAGGCAGTTCTGGCTGTGTACGTGCGGGAAGAGCATACGCATTAGTAAGGGACACACTGGGGTCCAAATCCTGGCGTGGCCACTAACAAGCGATGCAGCATCAGGCCAGTGACCATTTGTGACCTCTAGTTTTCATCTATGAAAGGTAGAAAGCAGCCTGGGCAATATAGTGAGGCCCTGCCTCTACTAAAAATTAAAAAATTAGCCAGGTGTGACGGCATGCACCTGTAGTCCCAGCTACTCGGGAGGCTGAGGCAGGAGGATCACTTGAGCCCAGAAGTGTGAGGCTTCAGTAAACTCTAATCATGCCCCTGCACTCCAGCCTGGGTAGCAGAGCGAAATTCTGTCTCCAAAACAAAAAGATAAAAAGGGTGGAAAGCACCACGTACTGCCACATGAGGTTGTTGAGTGCATTAAATGGGATAATGTGTGTGAAGTACTCAGTGTAATGGTTGGCACCTAATACATGGTGAGGCTTAATACTTGGCAAAGAATTATTATTATGTCATAGGTAGATAAACCAAGTCTGTTCAAATAAGCGGTTATTATTACGCGATAGTGTCTCCTGCCATTTTCTTCCATTCTCTTCTCTTCCTCTTGAAATTCTGCTTTTCTATAGGAAACAGAGCTAACTTAAGAGATGCATACATTCTTCTTTTCTAATGTGTTTTAAAGAGTCCACATTTTCTGAGGAGCTTTCTGGAGACCATCTGTATCTTCATTCACAGGAGTGCCTCTACTCTGGACATCCAGGGACTTCGGAGAGCTGGAAGCATAAGGACTGTGCAATGACAGAATCTGTGTTTTCTACCACACCCTGCCTGTGAATAGTCCTAATATTTAACAAGTGAGTAAACGGCCCGGCACGGTGGCTCACGCCTGTAATCCCAGCACTTTGGGAGGCCGAGGCGGGTGGATCACGAGGTCAGGAGATCGAGACCATCCTGGCCAACATGGTGAAACCCCATCTCTACTAAAAATACAAAAAAAAAATTAGCCGGGCATGGTGGCGGGCGCCTGTAGTCCCAGCTACTTGGGAGGCTGAGGCAGGAGAATCGCTTGAACCTGGGAGGCAGAGGTTGCAATGAGCCGAGATTGCACCACTGCACTCCAGCCTAGCGACAACAGTGAGACTCCTTCTCAAAAAAAAAAAAAAAAAGTGAATAAACAATATGAAATGAACATAGGAGAAAACAACTCCTAGCCCTATGACCTCAGCAGTTCAATTTTATTTGTTTTCCTTTTGTTTCTCCTACAAGTACATATAATTTTTAGATATCTGGAATCAAAATATTGAATATGTTTTTGTGTTCTTCCTTCCATTTGCAGAATTTTCCCAAGTTACTGCATAATCTTCATTATAATTGTAAATATGCATTCAAGTGGATGCATCACAGTTTACTTAGCCATCACTGTTATTTATGTTGCTTGTAATCTTAAAAATTATTCATAGTTAAGTCTGCAAAGATGCACATAGTTCCCCATGCACCTGATTTATTTTGTCTCCCATTGAGACCTATTTATATTTTCAGCCAGTGTCACTTTTAGGGTTAGTAAGTTTCCTACCTTTGCTGTGAGCTGTGGGAAGTGGCATGCCTTTATCTCTAGAATTGTTCTTTAAGTGTCAAGAGTAGCTTGGTTCTGTTAGTCTAGGCTGGGAGAATAGAGGAGAGGGGAGCGCTCCTGGGTAGGTTGAAATCCAAAGCTCAATGTTGCCTTCAAGTGAGAACATGCAGGAACTGCAGGGTTGGGAGATGGGTCTCTGCCTTGGATGGGGCACTTGAGTTTGGGTGTAGGATTGAGATCTTTAGGAGACACCAATCTGGTTCAGAGATGGACTTGGGGCAATTAGATGACAATCACCAGATAGTTGACTTTCTCAATTCAGTTTTTTGTTTTGTTTTTGATGGAGTTTCACTCTTGTTACCCAGGCTGGAGTGCAGTGGCACGATCTCGGCTCACTGCAACCTCCGCCTCCCGGATTCAAGCGATTCTCCTGCCTCAGCCCCCCAAGTAGCTGGGACTACAGGCGTGTGCCACCACACCTGGCTAATTTTTGTATTTTTGTAGTAGAGACAGGATTTCACCATCTTGGCCAGGCTGGTCTCGAACTCCTGACCTCTGATGATCTGCCCGCCTCAGCCTCCCAAAATGCTGGGATTACAGGTGTGAGCCTCCTCGCCTGGTCTCTCGATTCCGTTTTTATTCCATTCAGTTTTACGATTTCCTTACTAGAAGAAGAAGAGGAAGAAGAGGGAGAGGGAGAATGAAAAGAGCCACCAAGAATTAAAAACTGCTATTTGCCAGTCTTTTTGCTAGGTGGTTTACATACATCAATGTTAAATTTTATGATAATACTCTTATAACTACTGTTTTACAAATGAGAAAACTGAGACTCGCGAGATCAAGTTATTTGCCCAAAGTCACCCAGCTGTCAGATGCAGGAACCAGGTCCAAATAAAGTCTGTTGGGTTCTAAGTCCTGACCATTTTGCTACAGCAGGCTGATCTCCCGATGAAACTGTCAAGGACGACATAGATCCGAGCCCAGGTTGAATTGGCAAATCTTCAAGTCAAGTCTGTTGCTTCGGTGACTCCATGGCCCTGCTATTCTCACTGGAGCTCTGCCTCTCAGGCCCCACTGGGAAGCCCTCTATGTCAGCGGGCCAGGGCGCTTTACAAGCACGCAGTCCTTCATGGACCCATCCTGGTTCCTTAAGGCAGCCTTGGACAGTTAAATGGCCTGGGCCTCCCTGTGGCTCTGGGCGTCCTGGGCCTGAGGCTCTAAGGCCAAACCTGCTCCCTGCCCTAGAGAGGGAGGGTCACCAAGCAGTCAAGTGCTGCCAGCCAGCCCTCCTGCCCCCAGGGCTAAGCAGGCAGGGCCAGCAGCAACCCCTAAACTGTCTCCCTCCTTCTTTAAAAACATTAGGTTAAAAAACCAAGAACGTGTAAGGTAGGAAAAGCAAACAAAAAATCTTCCCAATCCCAATTTCCAGATAATTCCTATTAAGATTAGAGGGAGAGAGGGAGAGAGGGGGAGGGAAGGGGGGGGAGGGAGAGAGAGAGAGAGGATACATTCCCATGGCAAAACAATCATTCAAACAGCACAGAAAGGCAGAAAATAAAAAGTAAACTGCTGGGTTTCCTTCAAGAATTTTCTTGGGCGTGGGCCAGTAGACAAGTAATGCATCTAGTTACTTGCACACATTTAGAATCCACAAAGGGGTGGCACTCCAGGCGCGTCCAGCACGTTGCTTTTCTCATTTGCTGCTGCTCCGGGATCTTTTGCAGCAGCAAGACCCCATTCTTGTAAGGGCTGCGCAGAGTTGTGCCGCCCATGCCCGGCTGGTTTGAAGGTGCCCCATGGGCGGGCGCGGACGTGTGGTTGCTCCAGTGTTTCCTACAGCACTCTCAGCCACGCCTCCGCCACCCCAGCGGCGCTGCAGGAACCAGCCCGCCGCCAGCGCGAAGAAAAAACCGGGTGCCACGTGCTCACCCGGCGGCCTCCAGACCCAGCCCTGCCCGCCGGCTGTGCGCGGGTGCCGGCAGACGCCGAGCTGCTGCCCCCGTGTGGCCTGGCGCGGGGGATCCTCTTGCTCACTGGGGGCGTGTCCCGGTAAACCAGAACCTCAGCCCATCAACTCACTCATGGGGTTACAGAGGAGGAGAATCTTTGGTCCTCACCGTCATAGCTCACCCAGTGGCTGAATCCCGCTCGCACGCGCCTCATCCAGGCAGCTGTGGAACCTGGTTGAAACCAGGATGGTCAGCTTCTACTCTGTGTTTGGGGGACTATTTGACAGTGCCTGCTGTGTTCCTATTCTGGTGCTAAAAAGCAGGAGCTCTCTTATGCTCAAATGGAAAGGCCTATTGGAGTCAGATGAACTTGGCTCCACCACTTATATGCTGAGTCTGTTCATCCATCCATCCACCATCCATCTATTCGCCAACCCTCCCATCCATCCATTCATCCATCCATCCACCCTGTCATCCAGCCACCTGTCCATCTATTCATCCACCACCCTTACATATTTTCATCCACTCTCCTATCAATCCATCTATCCATCCATTCATTCATCAGTCCACCCATCCATCCATCCATCCATCCACCCATCCCTTCATCCATCCAACCATCCACCCAGTCATCTATGCATCCACCCAGTCATCTATGCATCCACCCACTCATCCACCCATCATTCAACTATCCACCCAACCATCCATCCATTCGTCAGTCCATCCATCCATCCATCCATCCATCCCCTTATCCATCCAATCATCCACCCTTTCATCTATCCATCCATCCACTCACCCACCCATCATTCAACTATCCATCCAACCATCCACCCTTTCATCTATCCATCCATCCACTCACCCACCCATCATTCAACTATCCATCCAACCATCCATTCATTCATCTGTCCATCCATCTATCCTTTCAGTCATTCAAAATTATTTGTTGAGTGTTGATGTGGTTTGGCTGTGTCCCCACCCAAATCTCATCTTGAATTGTGTAGCTTCCATAATTCCCACATGTTGCAGGAGGGACCTGGTGGGAGATAACTGAATCATGGGGGTGGTTTCCCCCATACTGTTCTCATGGTAGTGAATAAGTCTCACGAGATCTGATGATTTTACAAGCGGTTTCCCCTATCAGTTGGCTCTCATTCTCTCTTGTCTGCTGCCATGTAAGATGTGCCTTTTGCCTTCTGCCATGATCGTGAGGCCTCCCCAGCCAAGTGGAACTGTAAGTCCATTAAACCTCTTTTCTTTATAAATTATTCGGTCTCAGGTATGTCTTTATTAGGAGTGTGAAAACAGACTAATACAAGTGTCAACTTGTGCACCTTGAGTGCTGAGCTCTATGACTTTGGATAAGTTACTTTACTTCTTTGAGCCTCAGTTTCCACATCTGCAAATTGAACATAATGACACCTAAATTTTGCAAAGTTGTTGGGAAGATTCAACAAAATAATGTAGGTGAAATACGTGGTACATAGTAGATGCTCTGTAAATGGCATTTACAAGTTCTGAAATTTAGAAGACACCTAATCTTCTAGAAGCTTATGTATTAGTTAGGGAGGCCTGATATAGGTACATAAAGCAATTGGAGAGTTTTAACAAGTATAAAATATTGCAAGACTATTGTGCATGCATGTGTATGCTTGCACACATGTGTGTACCAACTGCAGGCCTGTGGGCTGAAGCAGTGCAAAGTGAGGGGCTAGAGTGGACTTCTTCAAGAGGTGAATCTTTTTTTTTTTTTCTGGTAGAGACTGGGATTTTGCTATGCTGCCCAGGCTGATCTTGAACTCCTGGCCTCAAGTGATCCTCCCAATTTGGCTGCCCAAAGTGCTGGGATTATAGGTGTAAGTCACTGCGTGAGTACCTAGTTAGTCTTTAAGAACCGGGATTGCTAGAGAGAAGTGGAAAGGGTGTGTTAGGACAGGGACTGCTCAAGCAAAAATATTTTCCTGCACAATAGTGCTTGCGTGTTCAGCCTATCAGCCATGGCATTAGCCCAAAACCAAACCAAACCAAACCAAACAAAAACCCACTAATGGTGGGCCCTGTCAAGACAAACTATTGCCTGAGGAAGGGAAGCAGTTAGCCTGTTCTGAGATTAAAAAATCAACGAGAGGCACTTTAGCTACTGATTGCTAAATTCACTTAGCTCAGGAGTCCACTGTGAACCTAGACAGAATTTGCTAGATTGCTTGCAGGGGAGGGTTCAAAGATTCTGGTCCAGCCAACAATTATTAAATACTTGCTACTTGCCAATGATTATTAAGCATTGTGCTGGATTCCTCACATACCTATAAGGTGGAATTATTACACTCATTCTCAGAGGAAGAGACTGAGGGTCAGAGAGGATAAATGACCTGCCCAGGGCCACACAGATTATAGATGTAGTCAGGATTCCAACTGAGGTTTCCTCCTGATTCACTGGTTTTCTCCTATACCTCCTCTACCTTCTCTCTTATTCTCTCCTTAGCTTCAGGTAAGAACTACTTACAATTGGGTCTTCCATGTTGTTGGCCCGAGTATCTGGGAACTCTCTCTTCCGTGTCAGGGAGGACATAAGTGGCCCTCTTCATCCAGAATGCTTGGAGGGAACTCAGGAAAACCCCAGGGGATCTCTCTGTCTTTAAACGGTAACCCTGAGCACAAGCACTGACTTTTCAGTCTCAGAGTTTGTTAAGTAAGCTGTGTAGTACCCTACTGTGATAAGCCACAATATTTCGGTTACAAAGATTTTTAAAATTAGTTTGTGATGCTTACCTTAGGCTTCTTTACTTTCCTTAGTAAATAAATGTTTTAAAACTTAAAATAACTTGTATAAATCAAAGAAAATGAAAGGACTCATAAATTTCCACCATCCCAATGTAGCACTTTTCTCTCTTAACAAGCCCTGGCCAGAGGACTGGACAGTGTTGACGCATCTGGGGTGGAGCCCGTACACCTGCGCTGGGGATCTCTCCCTTGGAGAGGATGGAGAGCGTGGGGGTGGGGCTACCAGGGCAATAGGGAGGCGAGCTTGATGTAGGTGGTTTCACGGGCAGGGGTTGAGAAGGAGGGAAGGGGCTGGGCAAAGCATAAAGGAGGTAGAGGGATGGTGAGTTCAGAGGGCAGGATTGGCAGCCAAAATGAGTGACTAGTGCACTGAGGAAGTAGATTTCAGGTAAGGAGATGAGTTTAACAAATTCTGGATGAGGGCACCTGGAAGGCAACTTTGAGCATCTAGTTGATGCATCAGTGGGTGCAAAGGGGACGAGTTTTCTTTTCTCACTCACTCTGTTGCCCAGGCTGGAGTGCAATGGTGTGATCTTGGCTCACTGTGACCTCCACCTCCCGGGTTCAAGCGATTCTCCTGCCTCTCAGCCTCCAAGTAGCTGGGATTACAGGTGTGCACACCACATCAGCTAATTTTTGTATTTTCAATAGAGACAAGGTTTCACCATGTTGGCCAGGCTAGTCTCAAACTCCTGACCTCAAGTGATCCACTGGCCTAGGCCTCCCAAAGTGCTGGGATTACAGGTGTGAGCCACTGCGCCCGGCCTGGGAATGGGTTTTCTTAAGGTCCTGGACCAAAAGGAAGATGTTAGGAGGCTCGCAGGGGATGAGGTCATGAGGTCTCCTCACACCTTGCTTGGGAAGCATCAATTGGTCCAGCCCCTCTGAGGGCAATTTGATAATATCAGTTCACACAAAATGCTCACTTCTCTGACTCAGTGTTTCCACCTCTAAGAATGAACATCCCCCTAAGTGCCCAAAGTTACAGGCACGGGGTGCTCTCAGGGGCTCTGCCTGTGTTAGAAAAAAAAAATAAATCAGAAGTAACGTCCACCTACAGGGGACTGGTTTAAAAACCAGTGAAACTCTGTGCCACCATTGAGACGAACACAGTCGCATCTGTCAATTGCATAGAGAAATGAACAAGTCAAAAGGAGATGCAATGCGCATCTGACTCCAGTTTCATAAAAACATACTGCAAGTAATTCCTGTCTTTGTGCATGGAAATAATTACTTAGTTGAATGTGCATCAAATTATTTATGGGGACATAGGAGTTGTTCATTTTTAAATATTTTTATATATTTCTCTGATTTTAAAATTTTGTGTCATGTACGGGTGTAAGTGGCTGGCCTGCGATGTCTACTGGTCAAAGTGGGCAGTCTCCCTCTTGGGAGGAAGCGTGGTGGCGAGGTCACCAGGGATGCGGGGTGCACAGGCTCCAGGCTGTGTGAGTGGAAAGGTGGGAGGTGGGGGAAGTAGCTGTGAGGTAGACCCTGGCTGCGTGGGGTGGCGTTGGGGCCACTTGCCTTCTACCTCTCCTGGCAGACCACAGGCTGAGGCTACCTGGGCGAGGTGGCCCCAACACATCTGCAAGGAGCTCTATAGCCCACCAAACTGTCCCTCCTGCGTCCTTTTCATCCAGGTCCTGAGCAACCCTGTGACACAGAAATTATTGTCATCTCTACTTTACCAATGAGAGAATGAGGGCCCAGACCAGGTGAGTGACTTGTCCAAAGTCACACAGCTCTTGTAGAGCCCAACTTTGAGCCCAGGTCCTTGCCTCATCCTCTGTCTCACTCTCTCTGCTTGGAAAGATGCCTGGAGAGTAAGGAGCTGAACTTTGACTCTGATGGGAGCCCAGTGAGGCCAGAGGTCAGGCCAGGAGCATCCTTCCATATCAGAGGTGCAAAGCGGCAGCCCACACAAGGTGCTTTGTTTGATCTGCTTGGTGTTTTTAAGAGCTTTGAGTGAGTTGGCAACATTTATTTTATTTTATTAAAAAAAATAGAGAGGAGGTCTCACTATGTTGCCCAGACTGGTCTCGAACTTCTGGGCTTAAGCAATCCTCCTGCCTCTGCCTCCCAAAATGTTAAGATTACAGGCCTGAGCCACCTCACCCGGCCACCAACATTTAAAAATCAGATTTCATGCTAAATCCAGATGTCCAGCTTTTCTTAAAAATATTGGAGTCCTCATTCCTGTAAGGCAACCAGCCAGCTATAGCAGCTGCTTCCTTTAGTCTGGGTGTGCTGTGTCCAGGGCACCGCAGTCCCCACCACCCCCTCCTGTTTCCCAACCCTGATCTGCGTCACCATCAAGTGAACTAAGAACTGTAGAGATGATAGGTTGGAGCATGGATTGTGCAGCCAGAAGGCCTGGATTTGAATTTTACTAACTGGCTGTGTGACCTTGGACAAGTTAGTTCACTGCCTTAGTTTACAAACCTGTGAAATGGGGACACTCATTTAATTTAAACTAATTAAACTAGTTTTTAATATTGAAAAATCAGGAGATTTCATAGAATGCCTTGAAAAATCAGAAAACTTGGTAATACAGGTCTCAGGGCTGATAGCACATATCTCATAGGGTTGTTTTAAGAGTCTTAAATGAATTTTCCTCCCTCCCCCCTTCCCTCCCTTCCTCCTTCCCTCTCTCCCTCCCTCCCACTCTCCCTATCTTACTTTCTCCTTCCCTTCCTCCCTTCCTTCCTTCTTCCCTTCCTTCCTTCCTCCCTTCCTTCCTTCCTTCCCTCCTTCGTCCCTTCCTTCCTTGACAGGGTCTTGCTCTGTCACCAACGCTGGGGTGCAGTGGCTGGATCACTGTAGCCTCAACTTCCCCAGGCTCACTGTAGCCTCAACTGCCCAGGCTCAAACAATTCTCCTGCCTCAGTCTCCCAACTAGCTGGGACCACAGATGTTCACCACCACTCCTGGCTAATCTTAAAATTATTTGTAGAGACAGGGTCTTGCCATATTGCCCAGGCTGGTCTTGAACTCCTCGGCTCAAGTGATCCTCCTGCCTCAGCCTCCCAAACTGCTGGGACTATAGGTGTGAGCCATGACACCCAGCCTTATTATCATTGTTTTCTAGTTGTGGGAGTTTTCATTTTTGGACTGTTGCTCTCCCTTTACAGTGACAGATGCTTTTTCTTCTAGAACTACGAATCTTTGTTTCCCTCTGATCAGACAGATAGAAGAGTTTGCAGGGAGGGGTAGGTATGAACCCATTGGAGATGTTGGATGAAGCAAGGCAAGTGGAGACGATTCCTCTGAGAACCTGGGCTGCCTTCTACCATGGCCACACTTTTGGGGGCTGCCACTCCTGGCTGGGAACCTGCCCTGACCTAGGGAGCCACTGAGCAGGGTGTCACTCAGTGTCCCCAACACCCTGGCCTGTCAGGCTGAGTCCAGTTCCTCCTGCTCAGCACCAGACACCTCCAGACCCTGGAGTCGGGAGGCAACTTAAACAAAGGCGTTTATCTCACCCGGGCTCTCCTGCTGGACTGCTCAGCCAGGCTCTGGACAGCGTAAAAAGTCAGGCTCGGATGACAGAGGCAGAATTTAGAGCCCTTTTGGATGGCAGCTGGGATCTGAGCTGTCAACCGGAGGCGAGTCAACACGCTCAGGCTCGCTGCAGCTCTGCACAGAGAGGGCAGGGCAGTGATGCTGTGCAGAACTCCCGTCCAGTCGGGCTTTTTTCTATTTATAATTTCCCTTGATAATAGAGCCCATTCATTGCCTCCGCAGGCCCCTAATTGCTCTGGAGCAGAGGGATGACAGCCTAATTATTAACTTCACAAAAATTGAAGTTGGGCTGTGTCAACAAAGTCCACTCGCTGTCACCCAGATGCGACTCTTTGCCCTTCATGGTGGCAAAGGGCAGTTAGGAAAAAAAAAAAAAAAAGAAAGAAACAAAAACCCTGGCCTGGTTCCAGCTTAAGCAGGCTTTTATTTTCTGGCCTGAAATTATTTTGGGGGAGGCTCTACTTAGAGGAAACAGAATGCCTCTTTCCTCTTTGTTGTAAGCTATGGTCAGCTGGTCACCATGCCCCCGACTGGAGGTGACATTTTTGGTCTTTGGAAATATGACCTGAGAGAATGTTAAAAGGGACCTTAGTGACTGTTTGGCTGTGATTAAAAACGGGGCCCAATTCAGCCTGCAGATATGTTTTATTTGGCTAGCAGAATATTTAGCAAACTTTTTTTTTTTTTTTAAATTGAGGGAAAACTCACATTACATAAAATTAACCACTTTAAAGGGTACAATTCAGTGACATTTAACACATTTCACAATGTTTTATGACTATCACCACCACCTAGTCTCAAAACATTTTTATCACCCCAGAAAAAACCTCTGTCCCCATTAAGCACTTACTTTCCATGTCCTCTTCCCAGACCCTGGCCACTGCCAATCTGCTTTTTGCCTTTTCTGGATATTCCATCTAAATGGAATCATGCAAACCGTGGCCTTTTGTGTTTGGCTTCTTTCACTTCCCATAATGTTTTCAAGATTCTCCTGTATCATAGCATCCTTTCCCAAAGGCTGAAAAATGATAAAAAGCTTTTGAATGCATTTCTGTCAGCCTTATTGAAATATAATTTGCCGCCCACACAATTCATCTATTGAAATGGACAAGTCAATGGTGCAATTCAGAGTTGTGCTACCATCACCACAATTATATTAGTTTCTAACACTGAAAAATCAGGAGATTTCATAGAATGCCTTGAAAAATCAGAGGACCTCGTAATACACGGCTGGCATCACAACGCTAAATGGGACTTGCACTCACAGGTCTCCTAGGGCCCCACCACTTCCTGCTGTGCTGACCTGGCCACTGCGCTCATTTCCTAAGTGCATAGCCCTGGAGGGATGTGAGCCCGGATTCTAGTCCAACCCCTGATTGGACAGATGGAGAAACTGAGACCCCGGCAGGCCACGCTGCTTATTCAAGGTCACACAGTGACATAGCTGTGAGTGGAATCCGCGTTTTGGACTCCCACTGCCCTGTGACTCTTCCCACAGGTATTGAAGCTAATCATCAGCATTTGAATCTTAAGGGCAGTGTAACCCTGTGTTTATGACAGCCTTTGTGCTGAATTTGATTAATGTGCACTTTGAGGACATCTCCAGTTTCCTTTGGGAAAACACCCCAAGTAACCATGTGGTTTGGGCAGGGCAGGTCCTGACCCCTTTCCTGCGGGAGTGTTAGTGCCTTCCCAGGCCTGATGGTCAGGCTACATTACCTTAGTGTTTGGATTAGCATTGAGGAATTTTGTTGGAATTATTGGGAAAGAGAAGCTATCTTCCTACTAAGGCCCTGAGAAGCTGAGATGTCAGCTGCTGCCTGGTGGGGGGCCATCTTGCCATTGTGTTGAAAGAGCCTGCCTGAGATTTGAGTCCGTACAGAGGAAAGAAGAACCAAGAGACAGACAAAGCAAATTTCTCCCTTTCTCATACTAACCAGGCCTGACCCTGTTTAGCTCCTGAGATCAGACAAAACCAGGCATGTCCAGGGCGGTATGGCTGTAGACAGAGAAAGCAGATTTCTAATGGCACCATTTGAGCACACTGATGTAGCTGTGCCTGAAACCCTAATCTTTTTAGTTTTCAGTTTAATAACTCAATATATTGTATCTTTCCTTTTTTTTTTTAAACTGAATTGAGTTGGATTTCTGTCACTTGCATTAAACTGATCAATCCAAAGTATTTAAAACACTAAATTTGGCCAGGCGCAGTGGCTCATGCCTGTGATCCCAGCACTTTGTGAGGCCAAGGCGGGCGAATCACCTGAGGTCAGGAGTTCGAGACCAGCCTGGCCAGCATAGTGAAACCCTGTCTCTACTAAAAATACAAAAATTAGCCAGGCGTGGTGGCAGGTGCCTGTAATCCCAGCTACTCGGGAGGCTGAGGCAGGAGAATCGTTTGAACCCGGGAGGTGGAAGTTGCAGTGAGCCGAGATGGCGCCATTGTACTCCAGCCTGGGTGACAGTGAGATTCCGTCTCAAAAAAACAAAACAAAACAACGCACTAAATTCACTCAAATAATATTTATTGAATACTCGCACTATACCAATGTTTTAAAATACATTATCTCATTTTACTCTTATAGTAAGACAGTGAGGTGGGCAGCTATAATTATTTCTAGTTACAGGGGACTCGATGGGAGGTTAAAGAGATCACTCACCCATGGATACTCAGATTGTGAGTGGATGGCCTGGGGTTTCCACTTCAAGGCTGGCTCCTGTGCCCCAGCTCCCTCGGACATTACAGGAAATGCTTTTCAGTTTCCCAAAGACCGTAAACATATCTTTCCTCCCCATCCTCAAAGTATTCCAGACTTTGGAAATGTGGAAAAGTTGGAATATATGGGTGTTGGAATACATTTTAAAAATCCCACCATTCACAAATAACCTACATCAATTTTAACTTAATTCTAGATTTTGCAGTGCAGTTTTTTAATACATGAAAGGTTATGTAAAAAGAATTAAATATCTATGTACAATGTCATATTCTGCATTTCTCATTTAAAATGATGTCAAAAGAATGAGGAATAGTCTCTTAAAAAATCAATCAATTAATTAATTTTTGTGAAGACAGGGGTCTCACTGTGTTGTCCAGGCTGGTCTCAAACTTCTGGGCTCAAGTGATCCAGTGATCCTCTTGCCTTGGTCTCCCAAAATGCTGGTATTACAGGCGTGAGCCACCGCGTCCAGGACTGTCTTGAAGGTACTTTCCCCTGAGTTAGAGGGAAGAGGCAATGCTGAGGCTTTGGGGTAGTCTTAGAGCTGGCCCTGGCTTGTACAGGATGTGGCCCGGCAGCCACCAGGTGATGAAGGGAAGCCTTCCACGTCTATTTCCTCCACCGACAGAGCGGGCTGTAGTGGAGTTAGTGTAAGGGCGAGTCCTATAGAGACCTGGCCGTCGATGTGAAGAGGTCTTCAAACCCGTTTGGCGTGAGGATTCCCCTGCCTTTGCCCGCTTGATAAAAAACGCGCGGTGTTCTCTCTCTCCATGGCCGCCAGGTGGCGATGTGGAATAGGAAACGAATCGCTGCTCAGTGCGTGAAAGGCGAAATAAAGGTAGAGCAAAGCGGAGATTTTTAGAGAAAAGAAGGAAGCAAGCTGAAAATGCACAGCCACTAAGGGCGTGTGCACCATGCAGAGTGAGGAGGGAGGGCGAGAGCCCAGCAGAAGTAGACACACACTGGGGGAGAAAGATACAGCAGCAACGAGCCAATGAACACAGTGCCATTGAAAACCTCCTATAAGAGGTAGTGAGATGGAATTCCTGTGAGTTCCAGGGCCACAGGGATCAGGCTTGGATGCAGGTTCAGGCACTTACTAGTGATGCGATTGTGGCAAGTTGCTTTGCTTCTGAGCCTCAGGCCTCTTGTCTATAGAATGGACCATTCCTCGGGGCTGCAGGGAAGATGGGAAACGGAGAAAGGGAGCTCTTGTCCTACGGGCTCACTCCGCCTGCTGGGAAGGTGCAGTAAGCTCACGATTCTCCCTGTGCCCGTTGGCACTGTCATCTTCCTCCGAGCCCTCTCTGGGTGCCTTGTTCGTAGAAAGCTTCCAATACTGTATTGGTTGCATTGGATCAGTTGAGCGGATGTACTCTACAGAACATGATCAAGGGTTTCGAGTTGTGAGCTAGACAGTAGCTACTACAGGTCATCAGATAAGGGGGCCAGGAGGGCTTCCTGGAGTAGGTGGGGCTTGAGCCGGTCTGAGAAATCAGGCGGTAACTGAGTAGGGAGATTAGGATCTCGGCATTCTAGGTTCAGGGGACAACGTGAACAAAGGCCTGGATGTAGGAAGGGATGTGGTGTGCGTACAGGATTTGCTCCTGGTGCTGGGTGAGTGAATCAGAGCAGTCTGGGGAGGAGGACGCTTCGTGGGAAGCCCTAAAATCCCAGCCAGAGTGCTCGAACTTGCCCAGGCAGATGTGGTCCTCTGGGCAGCCAAGTCCAGGATGCCTGACCCTGGGGCAGCCACCAAATCAAGCCTGTCTTGGTTCCAAATGCTCCTGCCTTGGCCAGCTCTGAAGGCCGAGATCGTGGAGGAGCTTGCTGTCTGCTGAGGCACCTGCCAGGTACAAAGGATGTCGGGGTGGGCAAGTGGGCTCAGGTGCCAAGCTGAAGGATGTCAGTGTGGCCATTGAGACCTGGATGCTCCCAGGCCTCTGGAGGTTCATGGTCTCTGGGATGTCTGAATCCTCATCTGCAAGGATAGGTTAGGACAGGGAGTGTCTGAAAGGTTCAGAGGGATTGCTCTAGACCAACACACTCTCTGTCCCTCTCCTCCATCAGCTGCCTTGGTGAAGTGGGAATGAATACAGCTGGCCCCCTTCTTGTGGGTGGGGTGGGGGGTGAGGAGCCAAGAAATAGGGCCATGGGGGAGGGGGGTGGGATAGCATTAGGAGAGATACCTAATGTTAAATGAAGAGTTAATGGGTGCAGCACACCAGCATGGCACATGTATACATATGTAACAAACCTGCACGTTGTGCACATGTACCCTAAAACTTAAAGTATAATAAAAAAGAAAGAAAAGAAAAGAAAAATAAAGAAATAGGGCCATGGGCACCTCAATGGGTGAGCACTAGGTCTCATGAGCCACAGAACCCCAGGACTAGGGATGAACTAGGCAATCTGTGTGTTCTTGTTAAAGGCAGCTCCCAAGATCCTAGCTATGGAGTTGCTAGCTCAGAGGCTCATTGTAAGGACCGCAGTCCTAATACAAAGACCTCAGTGCTTACAATGTAAGTGGTCACTGGGCTGTGCTTGGAACAAGACCCTTGACTTTATCCTTGTGTTTGGTCAAGGTAATCCACTCCACTGCTTGGCTTGGCACTCATCTCCTGGGAAGGGGAGATGACATTTATTGGGCATCTGTTTTCTGCCAAGAACACATACATTATCACATTTAATCCTTTTCAAGCCCTATGAGTTAGGTGTTATTCTCCCCATTTTACAGCTGAAATGGGGCTCAGAGAGGTTAAACCTCTTGCCAAAAGTCACACAGATCATAAGTGGCAGAGGCAGAATTCTAACCCAGGCCTGTTTTAGAGCTCCATGGGCATTCACCCATTTAATCAGATGTCAACACTTGCATCCCAGTCTGATTTTCCAGCTGCTGTCTGTGGCTATAGCTTTATCCATTTCCTTATCTGATTTCTGGCCATCCATTTCCGTGCTACTCATCCACACAGGGCAGATGCTTGGGCAGTTTTGCAAACAAGGTGCCCAAGAGACGAGAAAGCAGAGAGATAAAGGAGTGACAAAATGGAATTTCAGGTTGTGAGTCACCTCTCTTAAATTTGTGGATTTTGAGATGTTTTGCTGAAGACATCTTTTCATCCCCAAAGCCTAATAATAATAATCACAACAACACTGATACAGCGGCTATCATCACTGAGTGATTTTTATGTGCTAGCCGCCGAGCTTATGCAACCCTCTTGACACCCTATGACATAGAAACTATTATTATCTTTATTTTACAGGTGGTAAAACTGAGGGCCAGAAAAACGACTTTTCCATAGTTACATAGCTAGTAATTTACACAGCTAATAGTAAGCTAGTATTTGAATCCAGCCATGGGGCCCCAAAACATAGGTGCTGAGCTGCTGCGTTCCTGCCTCCCAGCAAGCTGCACTGCCACTCTGAAGAAGGATTCAGACTTAGAAAAGGCCAGGGATATGCCAGAGTTCTGCTGCCAGGGGAGCACCTGGGGGCGGAGAGCTAGAGGCCTTTGAAGCATTGCCTTTGGGCTTCCAAGGCAGGAGGCCCCTAGGGTAGCAGGTGGAGCAGGGCAGCCCCTGCTGCTTGTCAAGGACCGCAGTACCCCTTGCTCACATCTGTGCCACCCACCGCCTCCCCGCCATGGTCAGCACTAATAAGTGTGCACCGAGGACATGACCAAATGGGTAATGTACCCAGCGGAGGGTATCTGTAAGGGTGGGGATACATGCGTCCACTCCAGCTTTCTCTGGACTCTGACCTGCCCCTACATTTTCTCCCAGGAGGAACTCTGGCCAGAGGCTGTCCTGCGGCAAATGCATGGTGCACAGAAGGGGGCCGTTTCCACTGCAGTGACTGCATCATCTCCCCAACCTGAGCCTCTCTTGGGCAGTGGGTCCTGGGGTCACACAGGCTGCCAGTGCGCCTTCCTTGCTCTGGCCCATCTCTGCTTTCTTCAGAGTCAGGTTCTGTCGAGGAAGGCTGCGCGTGCAGCCCCAGCCCCTCCTCAGGGCCCGTGGTCCCTGAGCTGCTGATGCTGGGGCCCGCCAGTACCTCCCTCCCCTCCCGTCACCAGGAATCTCCCCTGGACTCCAGGAACACCTCACCCAAGGTCACGCCCCACCTCCAGCGGGCTGGCCTGTGGCTGCTGACTCCTGATGCCCTTGGGACTACTCTGCAGGATCACCATGTTCAGCTCTCCTTGTAGGACCAGCAGCGGCCTCACTTACTATGGCATGGTGGGCCGGCTTCCCCGCTGCCCACTCCCGCCTGGTCATTCCGTGCAGGGGCATCTCCTGACTGCTCTTCGCAGCAAACCTTGCAATTTTCTGTCTTGAATCTGTTTCCTGGGAAGCCCATCGAAGACCACTGCCTTCTCGGGCAGGCCTCCGCTGCCAGCTCCAGCTGCCCCCCACCGTGAGTCCCCTGGCCTGGGGATAGATACAGGCTCATTCCCGAGTAGCCTCTGATATTGATTGGCTAACCTGGGATTGCTGGGAGGGACTGGTCCCTGCAACTGTAGCACATGGATTGGGGGGAGTTTCCCCTTGCCCCCAAACTATCATGCAGTTACCTGAAGACAGAGTGGGCTCCACGCAGGTAAAAACAGCAGGAGTGTCTGTCCCGGCTAAAGGCTGCTCCTACGGCTACCAGCTCCCCAGCACCTCTGCCTGCCCCATGCACAGGCCTTGGGAAAGCCTCCAGGGAGAGAGGCACAGGTGTGTGTACCAGCACGGAGTGTGCTGGTGTGAGGGTGGGGCATGGCCATGGCAGTGTCTGCCACACACAGGTTGTGGGTGAGTGAAGGAAAGAGGACTGGCTTCTGCAGGTGCTCATAATAATATTAAAAACTAGCATTGAAACTGCTCCTGAGATTTTGCAAAGTACTTTCAAATACATTATTTTTGTTCCTTTTGGAAACCCTGTGAGAAATAGTTATTTCAACTTTCCAAACAAGGAAATGAGACTTGCCAAGGTCTCCCAGTCCAGGAGTGACAGACACCCAGCATCCTCCGTTCTCCCTGCTCTCTTGCGAGCCCACAGGCCCAGCCACCCTTCCCAGCCCTATTGTCTGTAGAATCGCTGTTCCTCTGGGCTGCAGGGCGGATGGGAAAAAGAGAAACTGGGCTCTTTTCAGCTGGAGAACTCTCATTGCCTGCAGGAAGGTCTGGAAGGCATTCTCGGTGAGAAGACTCTTGCAAAGGCAGAGAAGAAGGGAAGGGCGTGAGAGGGTTTTCGGGATGGCTGCTCTTTTGAAATCGGTGGCCGCTCTTTCTTCCTTGTGACTGTCCCTCACTGGATTCCCACCTGGCCTCCTGGCCATAACTGCTGCTGTCATTATGTGGCCCTTTCCAGGAACAGTGGGTCGGGTTGTCCTGATGTTTTTCTCGATTCAAAGAATTTCACGAATCTCTCAGAACTCAGGGATGGCCCCAGCCTGGCCCTAGAGCCTTGCCGAGGAGGTCTCCCATCTCTGATGAGCTGTTGGATTCCATGGGTCATTTCTCTGCCCCTTCTCTTCCCTTTGCTTCCCTTTCCTGCTCCCGCCCTCCCAGCTTGGCAATCCCAGCTCCATTCCTGCCTTGATGCTTCCAAACCGGAGCTGTGTTCTTGGGGGCTCTGCATTGGACGTTCCCAGGTGGTGCCAGCGCGGATGGAACTCCCTGCTCCCCCAGCCCCTTGGAACCCCATCTCAACCTCAGCCCCTTGGCTGGCCCCTGGCATCCCCAGTTTGTCACTCAGATCAGGGCTCTAAGAACACGTGGGAATGAATGGCAGGACAGGCCCTCTCTTTAGCCTCTGCACTTCCCAGGGTACTGAGTGATGCTGAAGGGCCAGCCCCTGGCAGTCTTAAGGCGGAAACAAGGCAAAAGGAAACTGAAGTGAGAAACAAATGGAAGACATAGAGAAAAGAATACTAGTAGCTACTATTTGCTAAGTGCCCTGTGCTGGTTAATTTACATAACTTATCATGCTTAATCTCTATAGCAGCCATCTGCAGTAGGTATTGTGAACCCCATCTACAGATGAGGAAACAGAGGTTCATGGAGGGGTTGACTTGCCCAAGGCCCCACAGCTAGTCAGCGACAAAGCTGGGTAACCCTGGGCTCCATCTGGATCCCAGGAACTCCCTTTGCTTTCCCTTTCCTCCCTGCCTTCCTTCTGTCTTGCTCTGAGCGCCACTCTAATTGCAGTGGTGCAATCATAGCTCACTGTAACCTCTAACTCCTGGGCTCAAGTGATCCTGCAGCCTCAGCCTCTGGAGTAGCCGAGACTACAGGCGCGTGCCGCCATGCCCAGCTAATTAAAATTTTTTTTTGTAGAGACAGGGTCTCTGTGCTGTGTTACCCAGGCTTGTCTTGAATTCCTGGCCTCAAGTGATCTTCCCGCCTTGGCCTCCCAAAGTGCTGGGATTACAGGTGTGACCCACCTCTCCCAGCATGAGTCCCTGTTCTATTTCCAGCCCAGGCCTCCCAAGTTCAAGACCCTTGTATCAGGCCCCCCAATGAGGCCCAGGTCTGCCCAGTCAGTGTATTCCCTGTCCCTGACCACAGTGATAGTGACACAAACAGGGCCAATGAGGACCCTTGGGAGGAGAAGCTCCTTTTTCCCTGGGATTGCCCGTGGGAAGGAGGCTGGGAGCCTGCAGACTCGGCAATGCCACGCGGCATCTTAGAATGAAGCGGGCACAGAGGGAGGCAGAGCTGAGACACTGAGAAGAGGGGGGTGGAGGCCTCATGGCCCTGTCTGAGCCTGGGTCCAGCTATGCCTGAAACTTGGACCCTGACCTTTTTAGTCGAGTGAACCAATAAATCCTCCTTGTTGGCTTAAGCCAGTGTGAATTCGGTGGCTGCTACTAGTAACTGAAGTCATCTAATACAGTGGCCAGGACTCACTCTATTTCTGTTTAAGTGATTTTGCTAGATCTGTCTTTCTGAAGCCCCTTCCGCACACAGGCCTTATGGTCAGCCTTGCTTCCTGGAAGGCTCGGAACCTTATATTCAGTTATATTCATCCCAGCCTAGAGCATAGAAGGTGGATTGACTAGATTTTAAAATTTTCTACTGTGTATTTTTTTTTTTTAATAAATAACTTTTGAATTCTAGACTAACAGCTGGGATCCACCTCTCTGTTGCCTCTTCTGACCTCGTTGCATGTTTAATTCTCTTCAAGCCCCTCCCCAGACTGTGGAATCTTTGTGTCTGCGGCCCTCGTTGCCTTTATAAATGTGCACAGAACTCAGTGTGGCAGGCTGCGAGTTCTCAGAGGCGCCCCTTCCTATGGTGCTCTCAGGCGTAGTGTAGGAGGCCAGGCCCCAGTGTTTTGGGGACACTGTGACCTGTCCTGCTTCCGTTCCTTGGCCAGATTCTGGTCACCTTCAAGAGATTCTTAGCAGCCATTAAGGCCATCAGCTGATGGCTCAACCCTCTGGCTTTCTACTCTACCCAGCAGCCGGTGTAGACAGAGAACTGACCACACACGCTTAGCTAGACCCTCAGTCCGTCAGTTCTCTTTCTTTCTCTTTCTTTCTCTCTTTCTTTCTTTTCTTTCTTTCTCTTTCTTTCTCTCTTTCTCCTTCCTTCCTTCTCTCCTCCCTCTTCCTTTCTTCCTTTTCTTTTTCTTTCTTTCTCTCTTTCTCCTTCCTTCCTTCTCTCCTTCCTTCCTTCCTTCCTTTCTTTCTTTTCTTTCTTTCTTTCTTTCTTTTTCTTTCTTTCTTTCTTTCTCTTTCTTTCTTTCTTTCTTTTTCTTTCTTTCTTTCTTTCTCTTTCTTTCTTTTCTTTCTTTTTCTTTCTTTCTTTCTCTCTCTCTCTTTCTCTCTCTCTCTTTCTCTTTTTCTCTTTTTCTCTCTTTCTCCCTCCCTCCCTCCCTCCCTCTCTCTCTCTCTCTCTCTCTTTCTTTCTTTCTTTCTTTCTTTCTTTCTTTCTTTCTTTCTCTCTTTCTCTCTTTCTCTCTTTCTTTCTTTCTTGTCAGGGTCTCACTCTGTTGCCCAGACTAGTCTTGAACTCCTGGCCTCAAATGGTCCCCCTGCCTCAGCCTCCCAAAGTGCTAGGATTACAGGTGACAGCCACCATGCTCATCCCTCAGTTCTCTTTCCTAAAGTGGGTCTGGGAGTCTAGAAAGTTCTCTATAAAAGGATTGGCTTGATTTTGGACTGCTGTTGGACCCAGTGGAGCTGGAATGGAGAAGCTGGTACCCTATCACAGGCTTGTTTGCTTTTCTAAAATTGCCCCTTTCACCCCCATTTTGCCAACAGGAAAACAGAGGCAGAAACCAAAAAAAATGACCTGCCTGAAATCCTGAGAGTCTGACCTTTTGACTGTGAGTCCTACCCTGAGCATTTCTGCAGCACGAAATTCTTTCTGCTGCTCTACGTGGTCTCTTTCCTTCCAAGCAAGGGGGAAACACAGCTGTTGGAGCTTTGGGGGAGGATGTCATGCTTATTAGGACCCCCGCCCCCCCCCAGGCAATGGCTCAATGGGATGAACTCCTGACCCTCGGGCCTGCTGCAGGAAGTGTGACGTACAGACTCTGGCTGGATTCAGGGGGCTGTGGGAGAGGCAGACAAGCAGGATTGAACTCTTGAGCCCAGGAGGTTAAAAATATGTAGGGGAATGGCAGGGCTAGAAGTGTGGATGGCTTCGCTCAGTTCCCGGAGGAATGGGCTTTGCTGGAATGATGTGTGAGCATCCGTGTGCTGGCTGCTGGGAGGGTCTGGGTGGGATTTGGTGGCCCTCAGAGGCTGCAGGTGTGGACGCTTGGCCTCCAGGTCACCCTCAGACACCTTCAGGTTTCCCTGCAGGGCTGGGAGATTGTCTCAGCTGGGAGTCTTGGCTACAGCAGGAGGTGGGCGGCAAGGAGCGGGAGGCTAGAACCTGTGCCTGTGCTGGGAGCCCCAGGCTCTCCCATGGAACCCGTGGGGAGGCAGGGAGCTTGGCACCTTTGTACATGTGCCTTGTGGCGGGGGGAGGGAGGGTATTAGACAGAGCGGTGGGCCCCAGATCCAGAAACTGTTGAGGTGAAGGGTGCCCACCCTCCCTCCACATTCTGCCAAGTGCTTGTTGAACCCTGCTGAGTTTTGCTGCCCAGTGATCAATTCCCCTTTCTCTTTTGGCAATCTCATCTTGATTTTCTTTTGAAGGAAATCTCAAACCCTGTGATTAGGGTGGGGCTGGCCCTCAGATCCATGGCTGGAGGCTAGACTGTGACTCAGCCTGGCCAATCAGAGCACTGTACCCCTCTGGCCACAGGGATGAGTGTGTGTCCCAAGCTAGACCAGTGAAGCATATATTACTCAGGATAGGCCGAGTTAAGCTGCAGTAACAAATCATCCTGCTAATATCTCTTTACAACAAAAGTGTGCGTGCGTGTGTGTATGCGCGTGTATGTTTTAAATGCCCCCTCAACTACTGAAAAAGAGAAGCTCCCTCTCCCTACTGGCATTGCAAAGCTGTGCATTTAACTCTGAGGGGCTACCTTGCAGGGAGTCTGCCTGGGAATGAAGCTATCACAGAAGAAAGCCGAATGGAGAGAAGTAGATTCCTGATGTTATCATTTGAGCACCTGGAACCGGCCATGCCTGTTTCCCATTACCTGGGGCAATATAGTCTCCTCTATTTTTTCCTTTATTTATTCCTCCTTCTCTCTTGTTTTCCTCCTTCCATCCTTTTTCTTTTTTCTTTGTCTTAAACTGCTTTGAATTAGATTGCTGTTGCTTACAACCAAAATAAGTCTAATCTATTAACCCAAACTCTATTTTTTTCCCAGTAGCTGGTTCAGAACTCGCCTCCTCCATGCAACCTCCCTAGATCAGTGCCCTCTCTTACAGATTCACTTATTCTTTTCAACGCCCCCTCAGGATTGGCAACTGTTATTTGTGTGGTATTCTTTTGTGCTTATTTGTGTGTTGTCATTTGATGGTATTGTTCTTTTATGTCCTTAACTAGATATTTTCAAGTCAAGTAAAAAAAAAAACCAACAAAGATATTTACTAAACTCTTCTGGTTATGTGACAGTGTGCTGGAGGCTGGGGTGGAGTGAGAGTAAGTCATTTAAACACAATAATAGAAGGCTGGGCCTTCTATTATTATAAGTGGGTCACCCCCTGTAATCACAACACTTTGGGAGGCCGAGGTGGGAGGATCGCTTGAGCCCAGGAGCTTGAGACCAGCCTGGGCAACATAAAATTAAACATCTGGGGAACATCTTAAAAAAAAAAAACTTTTTAAAATAGAAGATTTAAATTGGGTCAGAGATGAAACTCACGCATTGGGAAGGTTCATTCAAGCTGGAGGAGTCTGGGAAAGGGTCGAGGAGGAGCGGGGATTAGTTCTAGGGGCTGTTGGAGGGTGGCAGTCCTGGATTGAAGGTCACCTGCTTGGTTCTGATGATTTGGAGAAAGATTTCCCTCAGTAAGAAAACAGGGGGAGGGGCAAAGCAATTGCTGCTGAGCAAATTGCCTCCGTGGTGCCCGGTCAGTCTCCATAGTCCCCTAACATTTGAAGCTGCCTCAACTGCAGACTCTGGCATCAGTTCTGCGACCAGCCAGGGAGTGTGAACATTTCCTCCAATGTCTCTCTGGCTGAGTCAACATGACGGTTGTCACCTCACTGTGACCTACAGCCCCAGCAGGCCCCTCTCCTGTCTTGTTTCTCAGTGACCCCGCCTTGACTCAGCTCTACCCGGATTCTTCACTTGAAACCTGATTCCATCTGGGAGTGGGGGGGTCCTGCCTTGATCCGAGTCTTTGCAGGTGCTGAGCCCTGTCCAGGAACCTCCAGCTAGGTCCCTGTTGCCAGGCTCTGTACATTTCTTCTCTGCCCTTCGCCTAGTTCTGTCTGTCTGGCTCTGCCTAATCTGCCTGCCCCTTTTGGTTGGACCAACTGAGCTCCGGGCTTTGGCTGGTCCTCATGCATTCATTGTATCCAGACAGGCATGGCTAGGATGGGTTCTGGGGACAGTAAACTCCTTCTGCCCTCTGCCAATTTGCCTCCTTCTCTCCAAGAACCACAGTATCTCTCCAGCACCTTCCATGACACGTGGGGTGCGGCGAGAGGCAATGACCGTCCCAAGGTCACTTGGAGGTTCTGCAGTTTTATTCAGAAATGTTAGTGAAGCATTCTGAGGTTCTCAGATGGTACTCAGGGGGCAAATATTGTTAGAGCAGTGCAGAACGACTTTCCCTTCTGATTTTGGAGGAATCGGAAGGGAAAAGCTTGGAATTCTATATGCTCCAGCTCGTGGCCTCGTCTTGACAAAAGCCCTTTGAGGATTGAAATAACTGCAGCTCCCAGCTAGCACCAGCAGCACTTTCTCTTTGTCTGGAAACTGCTGTGCTGGTGTTTGCAGAAGGGGATCCTCCCTAACTGTGTACTCTTTCAGCCCTGCAGAAGGCTGACTTCCTAGGAAACAGGACTGCTTATCCCACTGGGCCTCCCTGTTGTGTATCTTGTCTTCAAATGAATCATTGCTTCTCGTGACTTATTGACAGGCCTGATTTGGCCCTGCAGAGAACCCAAAAGCTGCGGATGGCAGACCCCTCGGAGGAGAGAAACCTGGACTTGGTCTTTGTATTCCTGAGGTTAAGAGTAGGACCCTCTAGTTACAACCTGGGGGAAGTTGCTTTACCTCTGAGTGTCTGTTTCTTGATCTGTAAAGTAGGAATAGCCATTTCCACCTTACTGAGGGGCATCGTGTGACAATATTTTTTTAAACACTGGTCTAAATGTGGAAGGCCAGAAAGAGTTGAGCATTTGAGGCTATTAGCAAGGCTGCTGACATGGAGTTATTTGGCCCCATAGTGACAGTGTGCACCTAATGCCTTCGTTCTGCCAGGCCAGCTTCTTAGTCTTCCTCCTAGAGCTCCTCTTTTGGTTCCTGGACTGTGCTGGGGGGCCTGAGTGGTGGTCCTGCTCTCATCAGGCATCCCTACTATCTTCCCAGGTGTGTGCTTTAGGACCAATGCACCCTGCCCAAGTATTCTTCACTTTGTCTATTGGCAGCTCATGCTATTTCTTTTTGTTTACATTTTACATTTTATCAAAGTAATACCTATAGATAGTTGACAACTTTAAATACAAGTCTTAATGGCAGAGACTCCCTAGTTCCATAGCTGGCTATGGCACTCCAGAATATAGATGGTATTTTCCAGCCTCCTTTGCACCTAGGAGTAACCATGGGACTAGGTTCTGGCCAGTGAGGCCTTGGTTCTGGCCGGAAGTGTTATGTAGTAGCTTAGGGGGAAACTGCCTAAAAAGACAGAGGGTGTGAACCCTTTTTCATCTTTGTCCCTTCCATCTTCCATCCTGCTGACTGGAAGGTGGATTTGATGGCTGGAGCTGGAGCAGCCATATTGATCAAGAAGGACATCTTGGAAATGGAGGCCATGCATGGTGTAGCAGTGAGAAAAAGGAGCTCTAGTCTTCTAGAACTTTGTGGAGCAGCCCTGAGATGCGAAGCTCCAGCCTTTTGTCTGAGATAGAAATATATTTCTGTTTTTTTTTTTTTTTTTTTTGAGATGGAGTCTCATTCTGTCACCCAGGCTGGAATGCAATGGCATGATTTTGGCTCACTGCAAACTTCGCCTCCAGATTCATGCGATTCTCCTGCCTCAGCCTCCCAAGTAGCTGGGATTACAGGCACCTGCCACCATACCCAGCTAATTTTTGTATTTTTAGTACAGACGGGGTTTCACCCTGTTGGCCAGGCTGGTCTTGAACTCCTGACCGCAGGTGATCTGCCCGCCTCGGCCTCCCAAAGTGCTGGGATTACAGGCGTGAGCCACTGTGCCTGGCTGCATTTCTGTTTTAAGTAAGGGATTTTGTTTTGAGTTCCAGTTTCTTTTTGCTAAAACTGATTCTAGCAGAACCAAATTACACAGAGCTGTATCTTGCCCTACAGTTGCCCACCACTGAGTCCCACTCCCAGAGACAATCACTTGCTTCCCTTGAGCTGTTTCTTCTAGTATTTCCCTCCAGATGGCTGAAGAACACAGCTCTGCTGCTATGTCTTGTTTATGTGTTTATTTTATTTTAGATGTTATCTATTGACATCTTCCTACAAAATGTTGGGATTCAGCTCTCTGTTCACCCCCAATCCTCTGCTACTGCCCCAAACACTGTCCTTCTGCTCATCCTCCCAGTGCAGATGACTGGTTGAATCCACATATAGTGCATTTGTCCCTTATTACACCCGTGTGAATATTGTTCACGTCTGAGCTAAGTCCCTATGCAGGGAGCGTTTTAAGGATGACATTCTCTTTTTGAAAATAACTCTTTACTTTGCATGGAATTAATAATGTATCTTTTGGGATGTGTCTAGTTCTCTTTTCTTTCAGTACTTTGTGAAGGAACAAATTACATGTAGTAAAAGGTACAAATCTTCAGTGCACAGCTTAATGACTTTTACACATGATCTCCTGTGACACCTCCCCCGAGGCCAAGATATAGAACATTCCTGTCATCCCTGAAGGTTCCATTGTGTCCCTATCCAGTTAATACCTGCCTATGCTTTTCTCTCCGGATATAATCACTGTTTTGACTTCTATTCCTATAGATTAGTTTTCCTGTTTTTGAATCTCATATGAATAGACTCCTACTACATGTGTCCTTTTCTGCCTGGCTTCATAATGTCTTGCGATCCACAAGTTGTGGTGTGAATCAGCCATTCATTCCTTTTAATTGCTGAGTAATATTTCTTGGATGGAAACACCACAGTCTGTTTATCTGTCCCTTATTTGATGGGCATTTGGCTGGTTCCAGTTTTTGGCTATAATATTCTTGTACCAGTATCTTTGTGGACATAGGCACTCACTTTTCTGGATATTCCTAAGACTGGGATTGCTGGGCCATTGATGGGTCTATGTTTAACACTGGAAGAGACTGCCAACTGGGTGTGGTGCCTCATGCCTGTAATCCCAGCACTTTGGGAGGCTGAGGCAGGTAGATCACTTGAAGTTAGGAGTTCAAGACCAGCCTGGCCAACATGGTAAAACCCTGTCTCTACCAAAAATACAAAAAAACTAGCCAGGCATGGTGGCACACACCTGTAATCCCAGCTGCTCAGGAGGCTGAGGCAGGAATATCGCTTGAACTTGGGAGGTGGAGGTTGCAGTAAGTCGAGATTGCACCACTACACTCCAGCCTGGGCAACAGAGCAAGACTCTGTCTCAAATAAATAAATAAATAAATAACAATAAAATAAAATAAAAAGAACTGCCAAAGAGTTTTCCAAAGTTGTTGTACCATTCATGCCCCCGCCAGGAGCAAATGAGAGTTCCAGTTGCTTCGCTGACTTGTAAAACTTGGGCTTGTCTGCTGTTCTTAATTTTATCTACTTTGCTGGGTGGATAGTGATTGCCATTGTGGTCTTAATTTCCATTTTCCTGGTGACTAGTAATATTGAGGCCCCCTTCATGTGCTTATGGGCTGCTTGAACATCTTCATTTGTGAAATGCCTGTTCAAGTCTATTGCTCATTTTTGGCTTTGCTATCTATACCTAATTTAATCATAACTGACTTATCCCCAAGCCATCTGAGAGAACCATGCAATGATCACCTGCAGCCCCTCCTGTCCCCACCTCCTGATGGGGCTGGCTGCTCTCTCCACCATTGCACAGCTGCACATTCTGGGACCCTGCCCTCTTTCCTGGGCTGGATCTCTGCTTCCTGAATCAGATTATGTCTTAGCCAGTGTACTCCTTCATTTTTGGTGGAGCACAGTCCCAGGAGCTCCATGCAAAAGGATATTTGAGAAGGAAATGTTTTGAGACCTTCCATGCCTGAAATACATCTTGATAGTAGCCCACTTGATTGATGATCTGACTAGGTTTAGAATTATTTTCCCTTGGCAGGCTGAATCATCGAGCCTCTGGCTTTGGACTTCCAAAGTTGCTGTTGAGAAGTCTGATGCCATACTGATTCTTGATCCTTCTTATGTGACTTTTTCCCTGCTCTGGGAACCTTTTGGGATTTTTCTCTTTACCAGTAGGAGTTTCAAAATTTCACAAGAATGTGTCTTGTTGGGAAACTTTTCATTGACTGCCTTGGGTTCTCTGCAGGCCTTTTACATCTGGAATCTCTTACCATTCAGTTCTGTACTATTTCTTAGATAATTTTCTCTCTACCATTTTCTCTGTTCCTTCATTTTAATGTTCTTACTACTTGGGTGTGAAATCTCCTAGACTGATCCTCTGATTTTCTTATCTTTTTCCTTCTGTGGCCCATCTCTTTCTGAGAGATTTTCTCAAATTTATCTTCCAACTGTTTTATTGTATTTTTTATTTTTCTCTCTTATTCTAATTTTCAGGAACTCTTGTTTGGTTTCCTGAATGTTCTTCTTTATATCCCCCTAAGAAATGGGATGACCATGAATAGCTTAGATGCACCTGTGAATGTGGGCAGGAGGCCTGCAAGGGCCAGGCTGGTGAAGCCTTTGAGTGAAGTGGACAGGGTAGGAGACAATAGGGAGTGGTGGGGACTGTGTTGAACTGGAATGTGGGCTCAGTATTGGCAGATGTTTTCATTCTTGAAAAGATGCTGGAAATTTGGATTTTTGTGGCTTGCACATGCTTGCAACGAATCTGGTGTTTAAAAAATCAGCATGTAAGTCAAACACACTTACAGGCACTATTTGGCCTATGAGCCACCATTTTGTCTCCCCCCCAGGTATGGACCCTACAGTGTGCAAATGAGTGTTCCATTCCTTCTCTTTTTTCTTTCTTACAACAACCCTGTGAGGCCTCTTGCTAGAGATCTCATCATGTGTAGAACCTGTCTCAGGAACTAAGCATAGTGTTCTGTTTAAAGGTTTTGTTTTGTTTTGTTTTTTTTTTTCAAAAAAGCGTTGACCTCAGGTAGCCATGGTGTGTGCTGCTCAGATCTCCCTGCTGTGAAGAATGAGATTTGCTCGCAGCTTCCAGCTGCCCACCCTGTCAGGGCCCCTGATGGTGTCCCTGCTGAGCCACACTCTTCCCAGGCTGCTCCTAGCAGTGACTGAGCACGCAGGGGTGCTGGAGCAGGGCCTCCATCTGTCCAGCACAGGCCTCACGCTTCATTCTGGAGCTCCCCATCATCCTGGCAGGGACTTTTGGGGCTGAACTGCGGTCCTGCCCGGCTCTCCTTCTGTCCCTCTGTCCCTCCAAAAGTGTCAGAAAGCACCACGGGTCGAGGCTCTGCCTACCCGTGCCTGTTCTTTGCGTTATCCTTCACGGCGTTTCCCCTGCATTTAATTCTGCCTCTGCTTCCTAGAGGACCCTAACGGGCGCAGCTTTTGGGGCTCCAGGCTTGGAAATATAAGTATGGAGCTGGCTTCCCTCTTGGCCTAACATGTTTGCTTAGACAAGTGGTGGTTGGAAAAGGAATCTCAGGACATTCAAGGTTGGCAGGGAGGGGCCTTAGAGGGCAGCCGGCCCCATTCCTTTTGCACAGCTGCAGCCATTAGGAGGCTGAGGACCTCCCCACCAGGTGCTGGTGACTATCTGGAGAGGTTACAGGAATGGCTTCCCTCCTTGGAGGCACTGGGATGACCCAGGGGCTGGAGGGCCAGGAACTCTCTGCTGGTTTGCTATTTTCTGTTGGAATGTGGGGAATACAGCTAGGCTGCTTTCTCCTGAGGGCTGTGAGGAGCCTCCTATCCTGGCCCTGCTTTGAGACACTTGGGGCAGGGGAGTTTGATCAACTGATCCCCTTCCTGGGGTCCTCCGCCGCTTTGGTCGTTGTGCTCCCAGCCATGCTAGCTCCCTAGAAATGTGAGTTTCCATGGTGTTGCATGCTAGGGAAGAGGTAGGAGCCCAGCATGAAGGCATGAAGCCGATGTTTGCTGAATGACCCTGGAGAAGGGAGGGCTGAGCGGTGGAGGCAATGGCTTCCCTTTCTTCTCATATCTCATTATTGTGCTCGCTCTCCATTGAATATTTCAAAATGACACTTTTGCAATCAGGGTCACCTGACCTTGGCTGTTGAAAGGGATGGGGCTGTGGCAGCTTCTGGGGAGGGAGGCTCCTTCCATCTCCCTCTCCTCACTGCCCCCCTGACAGTTCCCATGCACCCGATGGATCAATGGGACCCCCCTTTCTGTCCTTGCCTTACTAGGTGAACATGAGCCCAGGGGTTGCCTTTTTCCCTAACTCATTTGCTGCAGACCTCGCCTGCATTTTCCAAGTTGGAAGCGAAGAGAAGTGTCTCTGCTGCCAGGTGGCTTTCAGTGTTTCTCCTGCAGAGGTGGGCACGAGCCCCAACAGAGACCTGGGAGGGGAGGGCTTCTGAGAATGGTGGGCCTGGCAAGCCCAGAGGACTGTCTTCATTTTCATGGTGTTATTCTTGGCTAAGAAACCCAGGCGAGCTCTCTAGCTTTTTGAAAATTTGCCCCACTTACTCTGAGAAGGTATTTGGACCCTGTCCTGGGGCTCCATTTCGTTCCTTTGTGCCTTTCATCGTTTCACTTTTTAAAAATACATTTCTCTTCATTTCAGCTGAGTCATTTTCCTCCTCCTCCTCCTCCTTCTCTTCTTGACACTCCCGGGAGCCAGAAGGAGCCCTGTCCTGAATCCTTGGCTCCTGCAGGCCAGATCTTTTCCAAATGTCAAGCTCTTAGGAACCTTGGCACAGAGCAGAGTGGGCTCTGGCCCCAAATCTCTTTCCTCCCTTGTCTTTGTCAGGCTCTGCTTTCCTTTCTCAGTAAAGAGGTTTATTAATGAGCTTTTCTGTGAGTCCTTTGCCTTGAGGTTTTCAGAGGGAGCCCTGGCAGGAAGGGCCCTCTGCTCCTGGGCATGGGCCTTGGTGCTACCCGGTGGAGCTTGCCGTATGGCACTCCTGGTGGAACTCAGCTCGGTGAGAGCATCATGGGGCTGCTCAGGAGCTGCTCCGGGTCCACTCACCTCGCTGGGGCAGGGGCTGGGACTCGCTCAGGGCTCCCACTTATTTAGCCTCCAACCCCTTATGCCCACTTCAGGCAAAGTCTCACTCTGCGGGGCTGGCCTCTCTGTCAGCTCCCTTAGAGACCTTGAGCCTGCCCCAGAAGGGACAGGACAGAGTAAAAAGCATAAGGCAACTCATCCCATCCGTGATCTTGGCTTTAGGCCACTGTTTTCTGAAATGGCTGAGAGAAATAATCACCACCCTTTACGTGGCATGTCGTAGTCTTCAAAGCATTTCCTAGGCTTTGTGACTTTTTATATAGCTTAAGTCATTTTATCTTCAACTGCCCCCCATCCCCCTGAGGAAAGTAGGATAGCTGTTAGTTTCCTTATTTTGTAGCTAAGGAAACAGGCTTAGAAAATTGAACTGATTCGCCAAGGTCTCAGGGCCAGTCCTGATTTTTTCAGTCATTATTTATATTTCCTTCTTATCCCCAAAGAGATTTACCCGGTGCAAGATGAGTAGGTGGCTGGATTGGTACCCCTGTCTATGTCTCCTGACTTCAAAATTACAGGCTTCCCAGTGATTTTCAATTTTGACACCCTCTCACTGATTCTATGACATGTTGATCCCTTGTACAAGGATGCAAGGATATATTTGCTTTAGAAGTTAAAGTAAATTGAAACTCATCTGATTTGACATTTTGGCACCATTTTAGACAAGAGGTTTCATTCATTCATTCATTCATTCATTCATTCACTCACACCGAGCAATGGCAGGGCTGCTGGGGATACAGGCAACTGTGTACAAAAAATGACATAGCCTCTGTCCTCATGGAGTTTAGAACCTGTGGTTCTTATAGTACCAAGGGTGAAAACAGCTTAGATTTGAAGAGTATGGTGTAAGATCCTCCAGCCTGTCTTGAAGGAAGCCAGCCACTATGGAAGAAGTGAGACTGCCCCTGGACAGTCATGCTCTGACAGGCCTTGGGGGACGAGGTGCCACAATGGGGACTGTGGGAGAGGTGGGAGGGGAGAAGAGAGGAGGCCTGGAGCACCGAGGCACCATCTTGAGAAGGTCATCTTGGAAGCGGATCCTCCAGCCCCGGTTGCCCCAGCCACCACGATGTGAAGAGTCTAACCACCCTTTCCAAATTTCTGACCTATAAAATTATGAGCAAAATAAAATAGTTGTTTTATACCTACTAAGCTTCAGGAGTAGTTTTGTTAAACAGCAATAAACATCTGGGACAGAACTCTAGGGATTGATCATTCTTTCTGAACAAAGCCCTCTTTGGAGCCCTTGGCCCTTTGCAGAACATTATTCATATCTCGGGGGACAAGCAGGTGGTCCCTGTCCTCTTTAGCATGCCACTGCTTTTTTACATGTGCATTCCCCCTTAATTTTAAGAACCATAAAAATTCCTGGAATTTATCAAATGGGAAACGGAACCAGCTGATTCTCCTCATTACCTTGTGAACAATACCCTGCCTCTGAGAATTCCATATAGGAGCTTTCCTTGTTTCTCCCAAGTTTTAGCTCAGGCGTGATGTTCAGTGGTGGCAAGGTGGTTACAGATTCTAAGGTGCCATGAGATCTGGGTTCATCTCGGTGTGGAGTCCATTTCATGCATAAGCCTAGGTTGGCTTTGTTACTTTTTTTTTTTTCTGTACTCTTTGGGAAATGACTTTTTTTGTTGTTCTTTTTGGGGAGTGATAAAAACTGAACTGCTTATGCAAGCAGCAACACAGGACTCCTAGCCCAAGGCTTCTATTGCTCTTTTCTTCTCTTCTCCACCCACAAAAAATAATTCACATAAAAACTGTTCTCTGGCCAGGGGTTGTCCCCTCCTCAGCAGGGGGCTTTCTTTTTTGTTGACTTTAGAACCAACTTGGTTTTCTGTGTCCAGATTTTGGGGTGCATAGATCCAGCTTCCTTTGGAAACTCTGCTTAAATCCCAGCATATTTGGAAGCTCTCTGACTTCTTCCTCCCACAGCCTAATAATTCCAGAACAGTTGGATTGGAACAACCTCGGGGCTTAGAGGGAGGCAGCTGAATTTCTGGACTCATTTGGGTGCATTTAACCCATGTGTTCACACTTGGAGTGCAAGAAGACAAGGCAGAGGGGTGCATTTGCATGCTGACTCTAGAGCTCACTAGCCTTGTGACTGGCTCCAGGCATATTAAATGTCATGAAGCCTCAGTTTCTTTATCTTTAAAATGGGTTTCAGAAATAATATCCCTAAAGCACCAGGCAAAGCACGGAGCACATCATGGGTCCCCAGGAATCTGCAGCTGTCCTGATGAGGGTGATGATGTTGGTGAAGGGTTTGGAGGAGCCTGGCTTCTCAGAAACGTGATGGGGTGAGTTTAGTGAGGAAAGCTCCAGTTGCATGTTTCAAGAAAGCCAGATGCTCCCCAAATGCTTTCCCAGTGGTGCATAAGAAGAACCTTATAAAAAATTATCCACATGCAAAGAAAAATAAGGAGGCTCCATGATTCTCCTGCTTTCCTTATCGGAACCAAAATTTGAATCTTTGCAGAGAGTAAAGGTGAGAACATTAACTTTCCTTTCCGTTTTGAAGCAGAACTCCTTGGAGGCCTGAACTATAAATATAAGAGTATAATTATTCTTTCCCCAAGCCTCGTGTAAAATAGGAATAACACTGATTGGTTTAACTTAAAAATAAACTTAAAGTGGAGATTCTAGGCCTGAAGTGGGGGAAGGTGTGTGGGCTTAGGAGTCCTGATCTGAGTTTGAGTTCAGACCCCACCCCACTCACTAGGCACACAGTTTGGGACAAGTCTGTACCTCAGTTCTTCACCTGTAGAATGAGGATAATACCTATTATTTGTGGGATGTAATGAGGATGAAATAATGCATGCAAAATGCCTACTGTGGTGCCTGGAACGTAGTAGGCACACCAGCAGTGGCACAGATCACGTAAACCAGGGGCTCCAGCTCTGTTCTGCTGTCGTGAGCAAGAGCTGGGGAGGAGGCAGTGGGCTGTATGTGCCAGGCCACTCAGCTGTTAAGCTGGTGGTGTCTGCTGCAGGCTCAGTCTGAGAGAAGGGGTGGCCAAGCTACAGGGGAGACTCAAAGGTGAGACCAGAGTGAACCTTAAGGACCTTCCTAATGGGGTGTGGGGGTGGCACTTCCAGGCCAACTGCATGAAAGTTATTCTCCTCCTTGTCTGGGTGACTCAGGCAGGGGCTTGGACAGGGTCCCTCTGATGGAGAAGCCCAGGGTGGTCCTCTTCATCTAGCTTCCCTCCCTGTAGGGCTGAACATCCACAGAAGCATAGGATTCTCTTGACGTAAAAGCCCACTTGCTCACAGCTGTCCCCCTGAGCACCGGACATCAATGACCCTCTCAGACAATGATGCTACTCAAGTGGAAGCCATTTATTTAAAATTTTTATTAATGCTTGAAGAAAAATAATGCAATGTGACAATGTACAGGTCCTGTTGCCTAAATCCGTAATAGAAACAGATATTATCACTTAGCAAGCTCACGTGGTGCCAATTCTGAGATCAGACAGGGTTGTTCCTCCTTAGGAAGTGGCCACTGGAAGCATTGTTTTTCCATGCTATTTCCGTGAAGCCTTTTGCTTGGTTCGAGTTTAAATTTCTCCCTTTGTGTGAGTATGACTATAGTTCTGGCCTGGTGTTTTCTATTTATTTAGTTTTAGATGTCAGCATTTTACGATACTTGGTCCTCTCACTTCAGAATAACAGGGCTATTTATTGATACAAAGGAGAGGTGTTCAGATCATCTTGTTAAGATGCAGAGCTCAAAATAAACACTAAATCTTTATTTGGAGATCCACATCCTTCCTCAAAGGAAGGCTCATGAGTAAATTTGTATGCAGTATAAAGCCCAAGTAGAGGGTGTATTTTTAATGACTACTTTGCTTACGTTTTAAATTGTGCAAATGTCTCAATCAATGCTTGCAGGAATTTGGACCTTCCTCAGTTTTGAGCATAAGACCCTGAGCAATAAATACTATTGTATGCTTCCAATAATGTTAGGGACGGGATTGAAATGCTAGCTACCTGACTTCTGAGAAGAAAACAAAGCAGTGGCATGAAAAATATACAACAGAGATCAGTAAATGGGTTCAAATGAACACAGTAAGCCATTTTATGCCTTAGGGGGAAAACACAGAGATAATAAATACAAATGACAAATATTTACAATAGAAGCAACGAATGGGACATCAATAGGCGAACACATAAAACATTTACATGGAGGAAAATGGAAATGTGATGCCTTTCACACATCCAGTCCAGGAGCTGGCGGACAAATGAACAGCTGACTCAGCAACGGAGGAGAATGTTATTGCTTTAGCGTTTGAGTGATGTCAGTAAAACAGTCAACATGCCTGCCGCGGTGGCTCACTGCAGGAGACGGCCACGGTTTACACTCGTTCCCATGGCAGAGCCTGACACACAGGTCCTCCTCTCCCAAGGGCAGAGCTGGATTAAGTGCACCAGCTCTTCTGTTCTCTGCAGCCCCAGATCTTGCTGGGTGCCCGGGGGCCCGGTAGTGGGGGTTGGAGGTGGGGTTTCCTCCCCTCCCCCAACCAATGATTCCCCTCCCCCCGCCACCCGCCGGCATGGAACATGAAAGACTGGGATTGGATTTGGGGCATAGAAATACTAGGTGTGTTTTGGTTGAAGGCATTCCCCAGGAACAAGTCATTTTAGAGCAGATACGCTTGGTTTCTTGGTGTCTGGCCTCAGGTTGCCTTGAGGAAGAGCTGATGAGTTGACGGATAAGGATGCATATGCTTTTTGACCCACTCACTAGAACAGAGATCAGTAAACTGTGTCCTGTGAGTGAAATTCAGCTGGGGGCCTGTTAAATAAATCTTCCTGGAAGGGAGCCAAGCCCTCTCGTTTGTGTGTTGTCTATGGCTGCTTTTGTGCTAGGATGGCAGAGTTGAGTAGTTTCGACAGAGACCTCATGGCTCGCCAAACTGAAAGTACTGGATTCAGTATCTGGCCCTTTGCAGACAATGTTTGCCGACCCCTACTCCATAAGAGCCCAGCCCAGAATACCCGGCCACTCCCTACAATACCAGCTCCTGCTTGAGAAAGGATAGGCTTTAATTTGATGGCCAATTAGGAAGAAAAGGCCTATTTAGGTGATGTTTTAAATAACCCAAGAAACCCACTGCTGAGACTTTTAATGAAAATCCTCACTCTCCTTTCCTCGTATTTTTAGTTCTGTCTCTTCTCTCTGCCTTTATTTGTCCCCTTGGACTCCTCTCCTTATTGCTAAATTTCCAATTAGGATCTGGAAAATCCTGTCCCTTAGAGATTTTTTAGCAGTCTCCTTGATTTTATGTAAAAGGTCAGCATTTCCTGATGGGAATTACTAAGTAGTCTTCACTCTCTTCTTTCCTTTCCCATCCCCTCACATGGAGAAGCCAGGTTTCCAGCTGGGCCTCCTGGAATCACCAGGACGCAGCTTTACCAATCTTGGCTGAAGCTCAGGGTGAGATAACAAAATCCTAAGGGAAATTTGTCAAATGTACTCCCCAGGTGTGTATTTTCCTCTGGGTATAAGGTTTCCCCCAAGTGGGCAGGAGTCCATGTCAGGCAGTCAGATGTAAGGCTATGTCGCTGTTTGATAGCTTTTAAAATAGAACTTAAAAAAAAGGAAAAGCAGCCTCAAAGGATGGGCTGTTTTTTTTTTTTTAAACCCCCTTTGAGCTGGTTTTAATGACCCAGTTGCTTTGTTTGAAAGCCATTTATTTAGACGACAGATATGTAGATATAACTGGATAAATAAAAAAGTGAAATCGAGATTTGAAGCAGTGGTTAAAATATAAACTCATAGGGGCCACTCCCTTGGACAGTGTCCCCCCCAGCCCAGACAGAACAATGGCTCAGAAATTACACATAGAAATGACACTCCTCCCTCCACCCTCACCAAGAGCTCTGAACCGCAAGGTCCCACACAAGAAACTGAAACTGAATTTCAGTTTGGCACCAAGCACCCCCTCGGCCCCTGCCTCCTCTCCACCCTTCTCCTGCATTCTAAGCGATATTTATTTTTACATTCACTCCTGTCCTGGAATCCAGCCGCCCTGACTTCCGCGGAGACAGCACCAGAGGCTGCTGCACCAGAAGCTTCGGGGCGAGGCCCAGCACCCACTGTGTGGCCCAGTTCTGGGGGCCCTGCCTTACCCTGCCCCTCCCTGGTTCACCTCCCCCACAACAGAGCGGCCGACATCCACTGGCTCCACAGATGGAAAGAAGACAAAGGTACAAGGATAACGCGGGCGCGCTCCCTTGAGTACGTGTAAGTGCAGAATTCACCAGGCACCCCCGAGACCCCACGGCCCCAGGGGTCTCCATCTTACCTGTCCGTTCCGCGAACACACACCTCGATGAAGCCCACAGTCCCCACAGAATCCTGCGTGTGACATCCCCCCTCTCTAATGGTAAATGTTTTGGAATGTCCATAGATAAGAAAATGGACGGCGTGGAGGAAAGATTTCGTGGCCAGGCCTTTCATTTCACCTCCGGATATCAGAATACTCAGACTGTTCGTCCTCCCACTCGCTGCTTCCGGAAGGTCCCTGAGCCCCAAGGCCCCCGACTCTGCCTCGGGCATGGGCGTTTGGGTGGCTCTTGCTACCTCGCTCACCCTTGGCACCTCGGCCAGTCTCCCTACTGCTGGGCTCTGGGAGGTGATGTCCTGCTTCCCCGTGGTGGGCCCTGGAGAGCTTGGTTCTGTCTACCTGGGGCTGGCGCTCGGGGGGCGCCGTGGGAGGCCTCTGGATGGCCGAGGTGCAGAAGCTCAAGATGGAGCACAGGCTTCCCCAGTTCTGCTCACACTGAACCTGCACGCTGTGGGTGATGGCCTCCTTCACCTCCTCGCCACAGGTCAGCAGCAAGTTCACGAGGTCCACGTAGGGTCTAAAGATTGAAAGCAAAGATAGATAGAGAGAGGCTGGGAATGGAGCAAGTCCCGAATGGACCACAGAGGGCAGGGGCAATGCTGGGAAGGAGGCATGGCCAGTGCTTGTCTTGGGTTGGGTGGAAGATCTCTTTCAAAGGACTTCAAGCCTTTTCTCATAGTCTATGGAGCACTGGCCTCAACCAACACTTATTGGGTGACCACTGGGTCCCAGGCTCACAGGTGCATAGGGTAAGAGCTTAGGACCCTAAAAGGAAGACCCTCTGGGGAAGGTGAGAAATCCAGGCGGCTTCGTGAATAATGGCAGGAGAGTTCTGGGTGCCTTTAGGCTACACTAACTAGGTGAGTTTCAGCTACAGTGGAGATGGCTCTGGGGTCCAGTGGAATCATAATTAGGCAAATGGTGCAGGGCCTTACATAGACTCCCAAACAGAGGATTCTTTTTGGTAGGGAAGAGGAAACCATGAAGGTTTAGGACCATGTGCCCTCTATGAGAAGCCCCCAAGAAACCATTTTCCCCATGTTTGTGTTTGCCCCGGATTTAGGCTCCTGATGAAGAAGGGTTTTTGGAAGTTACTGGATGCATTTCCTCTACATCTGGAGAAGTATGGAAGAGCTGAAGTGGGAGGGAGGAAGACCACCTCTCTGGGACGTCATTGCCCGTGCATGCAGTGATTCCCTCTCTCAGTAGCAGAGGCTGGGGAGTAGGTGTGGCCATCTAAGCATCTTTATTCTTTCAGTCTGGGCTTCCTTAGATTTGGAGTTGAAGGCTGGCGGTCAGGGGCCCCTGTATTTGGACTGAGAGACAGCTCGCTGTGCAACGAACTCACCTAGTTCTGGAGGGCAGAGCCAGTTGCTCAGGCCATTCCGGTTGTCTTGGGTTGTTCTTTAGGAAAACTGCTGGAAGAATTTACTCCAGGGGGTGGACAAGGTGTGCAGAAGGCAGGAGCATCTGCTTTTTATATTTATGGGCCCATCTGGTGAGGAGTGTCCCCAGCAATGGGCTTTCATGGGCCACTCACTGAGCTTTTCTTTTAACCTCTCACTGGCCTTTAAAACCCCCCAAGGGGGGTATAGAATGTTTCACATGGCTAATGAGCATTCCTAGGCAGTCCTCGCTGGCAAAGTTTCTGATCTGTCTGACCACAGGCATTGCAGCTTTGGGCTATCACCTTGAGCAGGGAAGTCACCCTGGAATGTGAGGTAATTCATAACAAGGAGCAACCTGATTTGTCCTCCCTAAGTCTGGGCCACCAGAGAGGCTGTGTTACAGCCCATGGAGCCTTTTCTTTGCAAGTTGGCAGTTGTTGCTATGTGGAAAGAGCAGACTGTGTTTTGAGATGTGTGAAGTGGTTTACTGCATTTTTATTAATTAGTCCTCAAGTTGGAATTGAGTGAACTGTCCTCACCTCATGGATGTAAAAACTGAGAAAAGCAGGGAGAAGGTGGCTTTTGGAAGCTTCTGGGCTTCAGGGCTCAGGGCTTGGCTGAGAGCAGAGCAGAGAGGAGGAATGCTCTGGCTGAGAGAGATCAAGCTGCTGTTTAGGGCCTGCTTGATGACTTTGGAGTCAGCAAGTCTGTGCATGGCCGCTGGGCAAAGGGCTTTAAACCCCCTAAGGCAGGCCCCTGACAACGCAAGACAACCTAACCCTGTCCCTTGGACTGCCCTGAGGTGGGCAGGTGGGCACGCAGGAGGTAATATGAGGGAAATGCTCCACGTGTACTTGTTTCCTTCTATTTTTTGAAAACTAGCAACTGCCTCCGGAGCTCAAGTTCACTAAGCGTGTCTGCTAAAGCAGCAACAGGATTTTAGCACCTGACTGTGCCTGCCACGGCACCAGGGCTAGATGAGCACACTGCAGGGGTGAGTGTCTGTCTTTCTGAGATACTAACTGGATGCTGTCTTCAAGCTCCTTTCCCCAGAGTAAGGGGAGGGCTGTCTTGGGAATATGCAGACTGTCTCTCTTTCGCCTTCCCGGCCAGGGCGTTCTGTCTGCCAGATGAGCCCCCAGAAGCTCAAGGCGGATCCGGATCCCAGAAGGCTGGATGAGCCCGTGCTCTCCTCTGCCCTTGGCCCTCTCTCTCTCCAGGAGGAAGCTGTGAACTGCGGGGAGGGGTGTGTGTGCCGAACCAAGTTAATCTAAGCCGTGTTCTGAGCTGGCCTGGTGCCTTCTGAGGCTGCAAGCTCAGCCCGTGTCTAATGACAAAGTCCAGCTCGTTCAGCTGGGTGTCAGCAAGGCTAAAGGATTTTAAAAAATACTTGGAGGGGGATGTGCCTGGAGCCTGCCAGTACCCAGTGACATGGTGAGTGGGGGTAAAGCCAGGCGGGCGGCAGCTAGGGGGAGACAGATGCTGTGCAGAAAGTGGGGCGGGCAGGAAGGGGTGAGGGGAGCGGAGAGGAAGAGCTTGAAAAGAGCAGCATTAACTGGGGATGAGTGTTCTGTTGTGGATGGGGGTTGGGTTGAAGAATGGGGGTGGTGCAGATTCTGGGGTGACTGTGATTTCCTCATCTCTAAAGTGAAAAGCAAATTCAGTTCTCTCTCTCTTTTTGTTTTTGAGCAATGCCACACATTTGGAAATGGCCTTCTTGATATTTGGGGACTGATAGGATACTTTAATCAGTTAAGATGGTTGGAAAGAAAAAAAACTAAAAAACAGGCAGTTCAGCTAGAAGTACAAGTCGATGCACTGCCACATCATGGCTTCAGAAGGAAAGGTAATGGGGGTTTTTGGGAAGCTAGAGTTAGGGGAGACCCCTGCCTAGAGATGCTGACTTAGAGGGAAGCAAGAGGAACAGCATGTGACTAGGCTTCTTATATGGGCTGCCTGCATTTCCAGAGCAGGCTGGGGTGGGGGGATCATAGGCTCATTCTGAATGGTGTGAGGAGACCACGGCCCTGAGGGCCACATTCCCAAGGAGACACTAGAACGCCAGAGGGCTTTACCTTCTTAAATTAAGGGGAGGGGGTGGGACTTCCAACCTTCAGTTTTCCCAAAGAATACTTTTCTCCAAGAAAGATAGAATTCCTGTGCTCCAGGCATGCATTATAGCCTTATAAACTAGGAATGGGCCCCATCACCCACCCATTCCTGAGGCCAGCAAACTCTCTCTAATGGGGAACAGGGCTGGAGGCAAGTGAAGCTCATGGCATTTCCTAGCCATGGGGCATTTGTCTCTTCCAGAGGCACCTGAAGGAAGGGAATTTTAGAGTGTTCTCCTTGTGTAATGGGGGTTTATTTGATAAAAGGACAAGAAGCCCACCACATGTGGGGAGCTGTGAGCCCTTTCAGGTCTAGCAGGGAGATGATAGGCTGGGAGCAGGTTTGAAGTCTATTCCTGATGACTGGCTTCAGTCATGTATACCAGCAATTCCAAAGCTTAAAAGCAGGAATCAAACCTCAGTGCGAGTTCTCTAATCTCTTAGCTTGACTTTCCTCCTCTTGGGCATAGTAATTTCTATCTTGTAGCATCTTTGGGAAAGATAAATGAGATAACCCATGTAAAGGCCCTGGCCAAGGGCCTAGCCCATTAAAAAAAAGTAATAAAAAAAAAATAAAAAAAGACAGCTATCATTGTTGTTGATGATGCTGTGGCTGCTATTGTTCCCTTAAAAATATTTGAAGAATAAAAAATATTTTGTAAGGCATTAGCCTAATTCAAGGAAAATGCAATATTATTTTGCTTTTGGCAAGAGCTTCCTGCAGAGTTTCGCCATGAATTGTATGATTCTAACACTGTACCAAGGGTGTTGCAAGATGCCTATGACCTTATAACCAAGTGGAAAGAGACAGGAGGTGGTTGCTGTTCTCTGTCATCTAAGTGGTGTTGGTGTGGTAGGGACATAACTGGAAGAAGGTTGTGGCACAAACTGAGGATCAAGAGTTCATAAAATTATACTGATTTGGCTCAATGAATCACCGTGGAGAGACCAACAGTGCCATCAAACTGATAATGACTTGTACTGAACTGGTTGGCTAGTGGCTTTCTTTCTGCCCTGTGTCTCTTAGGAAAGAGCCATTGTCAATATTTAAAAAAAAAAATCTTCGGGGGCTCCTGGCCCCGCCTCATGTTAGGAACGATTGTGTACCAACGTGCTTTACCATGCTGCGAAGTTTAGGATCCTACAGCTGAGATATTTTGTAAGGAATGATGCATCCTGAATTTATCATTGAATTTCAAGTCTTGAAATAAGTAAGTTCACATTTCCTTGTTTTGACATAGAAGTGTTTAGCTGATTAAAGTTTTTGGCATTTGTTTTGCATTTCCTCTGAGAGGGCACTAATGTATTAGAGAAGGTGAACCGAACCTTCTAAGGGAAAGGAAAGTTAAGGAGGCAGGAAAAGCATCTATAGCTCTGTTTTCAGGATTTAAGAGTATAGGTTCTGGAGCCAGACTGCTCAGCAGACTGGAGCCAGGTCCCAAGCCTGGCTTTGCCTGTAACTAGCTGTGTGAGCTCTGCCTTAGTGAGTCTCAGTTTTCTCATCTGTCAGATGGAGGTGACAAGGGCTGCTGTGAGGATCAAGTGAAAAATTCACAAGGAGCCCTAAGCCCAGTGCGTGGCACTTAGTAAATACTCAACAAATGTTATTAGCAATCTGCTGTCTGTAAGGACACCTCTACAGCTACTCAGAATATTCTGAGAGCTAGTGGGTTCTTGGCTAAGGGGAAGATGAAGAGTATTACTGAATCGACACATTTCATTCTTAGTAAAACGATTTCCCATTTCTGTTGCTCGTGATTTTGAGACTGATGAGGGAATTCTCTCTTTTCCTAAAAGCCAGCAGGAAAGGGGCCTTTTAGGAGAGTCAGTGTAGCTTTCTGAAGTAAATGGAAGCCTTCTCCGTTTGACAGGCATTCAGCCTCTAGAAGCAACTCGGCTCTCCTCCCGTACACATTGCCGTCCTTGCTGGGTGGCCCCTCCACCCCAGGCCCTGTGCGGGGCACTACTCACTCGTGCAGCAGCAAGTCCTTGAAATGGATCATCTCCACTATCACCCGGGTGTTCTCCTGGGCAGCCGCGCACAGGTCGTGCTTGAGGTAGCATTCCCGCTGCAACTGGAACACCATTTCCCTGATGGCCGGGCACTTCCGGCTTATGCAGCCGAACCTGTGCCGCAGAGCGTGGGCCTTACATTTCAAGGCGTCTTTGATGAATGACTTGCCCTGAGAACACACAGGCCGGGGAAGGGAGAGAGGGGCAGAAAGCAGGAGACCTCATTACATGCTTGGACATTTCAGCCCTTCTTGGGCTTACACAGGATATTTCTGACATCAGAACCCCAAGGCCCCACCAGAGACGGACGTCCTCCCAGGTGACAGGCAATGCCACATCCGGAGGCACGTTCAGAGTGACATGACACCCCCAGCACTGGGCAACAAGGGATGTTCATTCTGTGGGCTAACACATCTCCCTCCTTCCTCCCCGAGCTACTCTGTGAGTTTCCCTCCAACGGGGGCTTCCGTGGCTATGTGTCCCTCAGGTAGCCCTGTGTTGGTTGTGTGGTGGCAACTTTTCTGGAACACAAAGGGAATTTGGCCAGACAGAAATCCATAAATCCCTCACGGTTCTCACAAGCAGTTTTCCCTAAGTGGAAGGTGCCTGCATGTCCAAATCTCACACGTTTCCTTTTTCCCTTGATTCCAGGGGCGACACCAAGATTGATTGCTGATTGTACCTCCCTTTCTGCCTCCGTGCCTCCCACGCCCCAAATCCATACCCTTGTCTCCTCCTACCCTACCAGGAAGAGCGTTCTTTCCCTTTTTGAAAATGACTCTACTCCTTTAAACTGTTCGGATTATTGCCTCTAAAAGGCCGGCCTGGCACCCTGCCTGGCAGCATCTGGAGTCTGAACTGCGGCACTGGCGGCCCTCCCCCACGCTCCCTGCCTCCGAGTGGCGAAGGCAGCCAGGCATACATCTGGCCTGCAGTTCTCTTTCCTGGCAACCCCGTTTGATTGTGCTTATCCTAGAAAGGAGACAGCTGTTGGGGGTGTGGAGGCGAGCTCGGTGCTGCTCCCTTATCAACCTCCCGCAGCCCGGAGGCATTGTGGGATGCCTACCCAGGAATCCCCGCACCCCACATTACTATAGAAACTAGCTGTCGTCGGAGAGGTCACCCCTCTGTTTTTAGACAGGCCCGGAAGTCACTGAGTTGAGAAAGTAAATGGGTTTAGGTTGGAAGTGGGAAGCCAGCCAGCACATTTATTTTGGTTCTGTCTTTAGCAGCCATAGAAATGTCTACAGATAGCGTCTGATCTCTGAAAAACCATGTGGCCCGCGCACCCTCCCCGAGGCCCCCTCTCTTTTGACTCTCCAGCCAGAGCCAAACAGAATGGAGGGCAGGCTGTGCCCGTGTATTAAGCAGTTATGTGCTGAGCATCGACTTGAAAGGGATGCCTCTAACTTGAGAACATATTCCTGTTGGTTGAGAAAAAAAAGAGGAAGATGAATTTATGCGAGGGCTGTGGCAATCTGTTCTTGGTATTCTTCCCTGACATCCTGTGGGATTGCCCTTAAATACACGTCTTTCCTCCGGATTTCCTATTACGTTTCCTAATTCCCGTTAATCCAGAGTGATGCTTTATTAGGGAGCCTCAAGGAGTTCAAAGTTCTACCTCTTTCCTTCCCTGGTTTCAGTTTCCCCTCTGGCCACCGCACATCCTCTGCAGTTTAGGCTGCTGGCCCCGTCTTCGCCTCCCCTCCTTGTTCCCAGGCACTGCTTTGTCAGGCTCACTACTATATGTCAGTGGATGGGGACTGGTGACATCCATAAATCTCACCTAAACTGATGGCCACCTCCAAATGTTGGCATTGCTCTCCAATGAAGCAGGAGAGACGTTTCTGAGATACAGTAACAGGGCGTTTCAATAGGGCATATAAGTGGCCAGGGAGAACACGAAGAAGGTGAGTCTGATGCCACATGCCATCTAAAAATGTATTTGTGTTGTTGGCAATGGAGCCATATGTTGCTTGTTGTGTTCCTGCCTTGCCCTGAGCAGCAACTCTGCGTTCCCCTTGGGACCCTGGGATAACCGAAGTGGGTCAGGCCCTGACTATATTTATTATATGGAGCAAAAGGAAAGTGTGGAACTGAAGGACTCAATCAGGGTTTTGACCTGTCAAGTTGGGAGGAAAGGATCTGCTACTCAGGAGGAATAGAAGTCTGCTCTTTTGGAGGTCCTGAGTTATTCGGGTTGGCTGCACACACACTACATGACGGATTTCTACATACTTTGTGTCTCATTTTCCTAGTAGGTGAAATGACTTCTGAAATGTATAATTGGGGGTTCCTTCCCCTGCCCCTCATGCAATGGGCTTTGGAGACTGAGTTCTGGGTGGCCAGACAAAGTGTGTCCCCTTACAAGTTATTTATCGTTTATTATGACATTGGTCTCCAGTCCACCCTGCCTGTGTAGACACAGCTTATGAGTGCAGAAGGGAGACACTGTCATAATGTTTTATACCTAGACTGTTGCTTGCAAGCACTAAAACACACCACAAGGAACAGCAAAGGAAGTCGGTTAACAAGGCTTTCCAATGAACATTTCAATCATGTATGCTCACCCCAAACATTCTTCATGCTCTGGATGGATTTTTACCTGGGCATCAAATTTTCCAGCGTTGTGCAGAAAAGTCATGCAAATCCCATGTAAGCCCCGAATCTCACAAGAGTTGTTCTCGAAACATTCAAACACGCCACATCCCACATCACCAGCGTTGACCAAACAGTGCTGGATCTCCGCTAAAAGGAAAATCACATACAAATATATACAAAAGTCTAACCCATGCTGGGCAATGCAGAGAGGTCATTTGAAATAAAAGTTAACAACTAAAGGAAAATTGAAGGAGGAAAAAAGAGTTAGTAATGACTATTTCAGGACCTAAAAAGCCTGGGAAACAAAATTTCATCCTTTAATCTACTCATGAAAAATATCTCTATTTGTAAATATTTGTAGAAAAGAGCCGAAAAATTACAAAAATTACAACCAGAAGGCTGGTCTGAGCATTCCCCTTTTCATCCTTTCCATTTTATTAAAGTATTTGTGGGAATACTTAGTTTGAGAGCAAAATATATTTCCGCTTTTTAAACCCACAGACAAAAATAAAATTTTGAGTCGAAGACTGTACTTCATCAATGAAGTAGCCTTCTCTACTTAATCTGTAGAAGTTGCTGCTATTAAATTACAGCCATTTGCTTCCTGACCCCCAAATGACAGCATCTAAAAAGCAGTTTCAATTCAGCTTTATGATTCAACACCTAAAAATCAAAACAAAATTCCTATTAAGGCAGTGCCTCCCAACCCTTCGCATTAAAATACCAGCTAGGGAAGCTGCGGTTGGCGAGCAGGCTTAGCAGTGGAGTCAGATGGGGGCGAGCCTTCAGAAATGCCACTATCAGAGGTTGCAGGCTCCTTTTAATTAGGGATCGGGGTGAGGTTATCACCCAATCCCCTACAATTCCCGCAGCCCGGGAGGAAGCTTGCAGCTCTTCACCGAATGTGGCCCCCAGTCCTCTCTCGGAAGGGGCAGACGGAGGGAGTTAACTGTCAGGCTGCAGCGTGCAAAGCCTCTTCCGTCCCTTCCCACTACCCAAGTCTCTGATTTAAATCAACCACAAAATTACATCAGAAAAGTATATTTTGGAAGAAGGGCGGGGTCGGAGCAGATAATCCGCATCAGATTAAATCTAGCCAGAGAATGAGGGGCGTGTATTGTTGAGGGTCACCAACCACCGAGAATCAGGTTCAGTTCTCAGAGGAAGCGCCAGAGGAGGGGGAGGGTGGGCGAGGGTCTCGGGGTGGTGGGGGTGCCGGTCCCAGCATGTGGAGGTGACAGGATCCGTAAGACCCCACGCGCCGCCCGGGCAGGACCGCACAGGGCCGCGATTCACTCACTTGCGGCGTCCCTAATGGGCACTCGTGCATTCCAGCTCGTGCGGTGAGCGCACGCACGCCGCCGCTGCCGCGTTCACACGGCCCCCCAAAGTCGGGGGAGGGGTCGTGGAGCGAAGGAGCTGCAGGCAGATTTTCTTTCTCTTTCCGAGCTGGGAAAAGGGCCAGCCCCGTGCCCTGCACGCCTGGCTCTGCTTTGCAGCTTGCTGGTGAGCCAAGAGCCGGTCGAGCAGAGGAGGCGCACGGTTCGGGTCGTGTCAGCATTTCTTGGCTTGCTGACCTGGCCAGGAGCTGGGGATGGCGGCAGCACCGCGGAGGTACGCTTTGCGCTGCCCCCACGCTCCCTTCCGAAAGCAGTGCCCCCAGGGGGAAAGTTCGCAATGCCATCTGTCTCGCCGGCAAAGTTCTGGGATGTCGGGCATCTTTTGAGGAGGGGGAAGACGCGGCACTCTTACTGAGGCCGGCAGGCCGGGAAGAGAAGTTCTCCGGGCGCAGGGCGCAGCCCAGCTCCGGGGACCCTCTGTGCCTCCCGCGTGCCGGCCGGGATGAAGCGCGCTTTGCACCGGACCCGGGATTCGGAGGCGGGGGCTGGCGCTGGCAGCGTCAGACGCTGCTTCATTTTCCCTCGACCCTGGGGAGGACAGCAACAAGTCCTGCCCCATCCATTTCATCACCCTGCTAGCACGTGCAGATTCCGGGCCCTCGGAGCCCGGCGCGGACCTCGCCTTGCCTCGCGCTTCCCTTTGCACGTCCCGTGCCATCCCAAGAGTTTGCGTGGCCCTGGGTGGGCGCCTGGCTCCCGGCGAAACGCCTGGGGCGCGCCGCGTGGGTGCACGGTGTCCTCTCCCAGTAGCTCCCGGCTGCGGCGGCACATGCACTTACCTGTATTCTGCAGGGACAGGCGGCCTTTCTGCTGGGGGCTCCTGTCTTGGGGACCCTCGGGTGGGTTGGTGGCGTCGGTCCCCCGCGCCGGGTCAAAGGTGGCCAACACCAAAGCCAGGGTCATGAACTGGCCCAGCCGCTCGGCACACATGGTTCTTGGTATTAACCTCCCGTCGGGAGACCTGGATCCTTTGTGCTCCCCTCCTCCTCCTCCTCCTCTTCCTCCTTCGCCGCTTCCCCTCCTCCTCCCACTCTTCCTTTTTGCTCGCCTTTTCCCTCCTCCTCGCGGCCGCAGCTCGGATAGAGGTTACCCAGCGCCCTCCCGTAGCTCTCCGGAGAGCATGTGACCAGGCCGTTAGCAGCGCCGCGAGTGCCCGGCAATGGCAGGGATGGTGCCTCAAATATCCCTGGAAGCTCTGGTGTCACTTGAATGAAGGAGTCGAGCAGGTGTTGTCCCGGCGGCTGGACCAATCCGAGACCCCGGCCCTTTTGACAACACGGCCGGGAGGCGGGGCCTGCGCTCAACTACTACAGGAGGAAGCCGAGCGCCGCTGGGAGCGCCGGACAAAGTTGCCGACCTGGCGGCGGCCACGCGTTTGCGTGCGTGTGTATGAGTGTGTGTGAGCGCGGCCGGAGATGCGTGCGCGTGTGCGGGTGCTCCAGGGTAATGGTCGAAAGGACTGTAGAATATAAAAGCGAATCCAAGCTCCAGTTGCTGTTAAAGGGAGACAGTCTGCTCTGGGACAGTGTCCCTGGGGCCCCTGGCTCGCGTCACACCCACATCAGGTTGGGAAAGTTTCCTCTTTCCGCCGTTTCGAATTCAGTGAGATTCCCAGCCCAGAGGACTTGATAAATTGAAGCAGTATCCTAGGCACAATGAGGCTGTGGGCCAACTGAGCACACCTGGGAATTCCTGGCCTTGTGACACTTTGCATTAAAAAGAACCCCACGATTGAAGACAGGAGCAGAAGCACTAGATACAGTATTTGGTCTGAGCAACTGCCCTATCTTCCCGCTTTGGTGGGCCGTGCAACACCTGGAGTGTCGTTTCTCGTCTTTCCCCAAATCCAGACGCATTCCAGGCTGGGCTGCAGGGATCCAGGTGACAGTCAGGACTTGCATCATTTCCAGGAGGGTGGCAGGGAGGCCCAAGGCAGCCTGAGTCAGCCAGCCGTGGAGCATCGCGTGCCCGGAGGCCAGAGCTTGAAAGGCAACTTTACGCGTCTCCAAACACACTCCTGCATTTTCTCAAAGCGCTGCTCGCCACCCCGCTCCGGGTTCCCTTTTACTCTCCAGTCATTCGATGGAAGTGGTGAGAACAAAAACAAAGACAAAAAAGCTAAATCCGGGGAAATTATCTCCATCTCCTCCCTTTTCTTGTTCGGCCCCCTCCCCAAGAACCGCCGGGTCGGGATAGCCCCCGGCTACTTTCTCACCCGGCCCGTGGAGGGAAGGAGAAAGTTGGGCGCCGCTTGGAGCGCCTCTTCCCCTGCTGTGTGTGTACGTGTGCACGCTCACGTCTCCCCCGCGCCGGGGCCGGGGACAGGAACTGCTCTCGGTCCCGTCACCCCACGGCGCAGCTCGGGGGGCTCGCAGGGCTGGGGGAGGGCGGGGACACGAGCCCCGCGACCGAGCGCCCCCGGGCACGCACCTGGCGTTGGCGCGCACTCGCCCCTCCCCCCGTCCCCACCCTCCTCCTGGAGAACAGGTGAGCCCGGGTACCAGCTCTGGATCCCCCACCCCCGCCCCGCGCCCCGCCCGCGCCCTCTGCGGTAATGCGCCTGGGAAGTTTCATCACCCACTGCCCAGGCGACGCGGCCCTGGGTCTCCGCGGCGGGGCGCACTGCCCGCCTGGTTGGGGCCGCCATGTGATACGGCTGGGGGAGGGGGTGAGGAGACACGCGGGCAGGTTGTCTTTTGGCTGGCGCTTGACTTTCAAAGCTTTCCTTTCCCGTGTCCCGGCTGCACGCGGGCGTGGGGAAGGCGGAGGCGGGGGGCCAGGATGACCACCGCTGGCCACAGCTGTCCGGCGTGTCGAGCTCTCCTGAGTTGGAAGAACGGAGAGGAGGGGGTGGGGAGGGCGTCTTCAGAGTGGGCTTCCCCTGGGCTGGAGCGCCAGGGAGCATCCATAAATTGTCACTTTGAAGGTCCGAACCTGCGGCGGTGGGGACCATGCCCACTATTCTAATAGTAATTACCCAGCGCAGCCTTGGATCTTTTGTGCAAGGACGTGCGGGTACAAATACATTAAAACGGCCAGTTCACATTGCCCACCCTGCTTTTGTTTGCATAGTTAACTTAGCTTCCTTTATTAGTTTATGGAAAACTACCTCATGTAGATCCTTAAAAACAAAGCAAACAAACAAACAACACAGCGGCATTCTGGCCTCTCCTAACTAACTCTTTAAGGCTCTGAATTTCCTGAGAACAAGTGGCCATTTGGTCCCACTCCTGCTTATGGGTACAGCTGGATAGACTTTCTTTCTATGTGGCCTCTTTTGTAGGAGAGAACATGAGCAATATTGACATTAAGAAGGCATCTGGTCACCTGTTTTTTGTTTTTTTTTTTTTTTGAGAAGCAGAAATAGGAGAGAGCTCCACGGGGCAGGAGCAAGCCCTCTTTTGCCAGATGCAGACACTTGGTGTGCTGGGCAGAGGCCTCCCAGGATACCTGGAGCTACGGCCAGGCGGATGGAGTTCTCCCTGCTCCTGCGTTGCCCAGCCTTTGGCTAGGCCTACCTTTTGCTACCATGGGGCCCCTGGGGCTGCCCTCAGAGGACCTACATAGTTTCAAAGTTCGTCCTGAGGCTGTTTGCTTCTGCCTTCCAAGGGACATTCCTGGTTTTCACCTGAGCCAACTGCCCCTTTAGAACCAAAAGAACACGTAGTAGCTAGAATTGGAGGTGGTGTAAGCACAGGCACTAGTTCTTAAGTGTTTATCTCTGGGCCACTTAGCCAAGTCCAAAGCATCCAGATAAGAATGCCCATCTGAGTCCGACCTGCCAGGGCTATGAAAATTCCCTTGCAGAATCACTAGGCAGTTTCCTGGAACTGCCACTCTAGGCCTCAGGGGTAGAAGTGGGATAGGGGCTCAGACTGGTGACTTTGTTGTGATTGATTCCCCCTCTCTCTGGCTGATTCCTTTAGCTCTATAACTGAGGCCAAGTTTGGCAGACTGTGGCTGAGGAGGGTGGGGCAGGGGACAGTAATAATAATCATTATTACTATTATATAGCTAACATGACTTGAGAACAGACACCGCACCACACACCACACTCATGCCTTTGGTGTCCCTCCAGACCTAGGGCCCTCCCTAGATGGGAACTGAGGCCTGGGAGGTCTCCTGGATGGACCAGCTGCTGCTGCCCTGAGGTTCAGCAGCACCTGTCTGGATGGGCCCTCCTCCTCAATTCAACGCACACACAGCCACGAAGAGGCAGACATGACCTACCTTGTGTCATCCAAGGCCTTCTGTGGTTGACGCCTGGAGCCCATGTTTTCCTGTCTAAATCCACTTTGCTAGTTACATGCGGTCAACACTGAGTGGTTGGGGGTTTTGGGGGAGGGGATATTTGGGTTAGACCATGAAGGATGGGGGAGGATAGTGACAAGTAGAGGCAAGGAAAAAAGTGTGCATGGGAGGTGGGAGGACCAGCAGGGCTAAATGCATGGAGAGGATCCGGTGGGATTTGTATCAGGAATAGGGGTTGCCCAGTTAGGTGTGAAAGTGGGACATCAAACTGGGGAAGTCGGCCAGGGCATGTTGTCAAGGCTGGGCCCCTTGTGACAAATCTGCGCTCCTCACGGAAGATCTGACGGTATTTAAAGATGAGACTGTAGGGCGCTTTAGACTAGGTTCTCTTTAGGAATTAGGAAATGCTCAGGGGCCCAGAGCTGCCACTGTGGAGAAAGAGGAGAGGAGTGGGAAGGAATTAGTTGGAATCTTCACGTGCGTCTCGATGCCCAGCAAGACAGACGTGTTCTTGCTCGAGTGTGAGCCGAAGGGGCTTTAGCGGATGGGCACAGTTCGTGGGTGCTGAGTCAGTGAGGCGCAAGTTGACACGTGCTGCCTGGTCCAGGCTTTCTGAGTTCCGGAACCTGAGTGGAGAACATGGCTTACACGTGGGGGAGCTCCACCCACTGCACGCCCCGCCCCCTTGGGGCCGACTGTCTGGGCTGATGGCACCACCTTATGGTCAGAGAAGGAACTGTCTGGCTACACAGTCCTCACGACTCTGCCCGCCTGGAAGGCTCTAATATTGGGTCTCCAGCCTTCTCCCCAGTTTCCTTTCCTTTTCTTAGCAAATCAATTAATGCAGATTTAGCCAATCTCCTCGCAATAACATGCCTTAATCCCCCCATCAAAGAGATCTCTTTCACACTTATTTTCCCTCTTGCTTCCCTATCCTTTGCTGTTTTCCTTTGTGAGCCTCGAATTTACCCTAATCCTGGCTCCTGTGCATCATACCTGTATGAAGGAAAATGAAAAAAGGTATCGAGGTGAAAGCGGACAGAAAAAAATAACAAACTGCTGCTATCAGGCCTCCCAAATTATCTTGCAAGCAGAGGTCTCTCCCTAAAAAGCCTCCATCTCCCAGCACTTTGGGAGGCTGAAGTGAGTAGATCGCTTGAGCCCGGGAATTCAAGACCAACCTGGGCAACATGGCAAGACCCCGTCTCTACAGAAAATACAAACATTAGCCGGACGTGGTGGTATGTGCTTGTAATCCTAGCTACTCGGGAGACTGAGGTTCTGGCTTGAGTCCAGGAGGTTGAGGCTGCAGTGAGCTATGCTTGCACCACTGTACTCCAGCCTGGGTGACAGAGCAAGACCCTGTCTCAAAAAAAAAAAAAAAAAAGAAAGCCTCTATCTTTTCTCTTATCTTTTTTTCATTAAACTGGTTATTTCATTAAATATAATTCAGGATAAAGGAGATTATACCTTCAATATTTGGGTTTGTTTATTCTTAATACTATAACCAAATTATATTCCACTAATTTATACCATAAAATGCAGTGCCCAACAACACAATGAGTTAAGAAGGATTTTGTGGTGCTGGCCTGTAAACCTATCATGTATAATATTGTTTCTTGGAAGAAAATATATTCTGAGTTCCCCAAACAACCAACTTTGGAAGTGTTGGAACACAACGCTTTTGTGAATTGGGCATTTCCTCTCTGTCACAGATCAATAGTCAAACCGTTCATGGATTGACTGGAAATACAAAAGAAAAAAAAGCATTAAAAAAACCCCAAGAGAGTAGGAACACAATAAACCCATTTACTGGAAGGAATATAAAGTAGTAAACACTGGGCATCAGACTGTAGTCTGAGTTTTGTTAACACCTTTCTCTGAAGCCTGAATGGTATCCCAGAAGGCCTCTCTGTTTTAGATGGGTCATAATTTTTGCTTTCTTGTTGTATCTTGAGACAAACTCCAGGAGAACGTATCCCAGGCAAGGGGCTGCCTGGCTTCCATGGAGAGTACTGGCTGGGCCCAGAGGCAGGCATTGTGGTGCTGGAATAGAATGATAGAGCTCTCTCTGGGTGGCTTTTAACTTTGGTTGGGGAATGGTTGGATGTCAAGTGGCTGAAGGAAGAATCTTTTTGTGGGGCAGTTTTCTAGGGAGCCAGATTTTGAAAGCTTCAGGAAACGACCAAATCTATTAATGTGATTTAACTTTCAGTATGTTATCAGGGTCCATTGGACCCAATCTTAGATTTTGAAGGTGTTTTTTTGTCTTTTTTCCTGAGAAGTTCTAACAATTTGTAAGGATTGGTATTTCATGACTTTTGTTTGTTTTCAGAAGTCTTCTGAAGATGAAAGATAACATCTAGTTTTTAACAAAAATAGAATAAAACTCATTCTATCTTGAAGTTACCATATGACTATTGAAATAATTTATAAATTTATGATGTATCATAGGATCTTAGAGATCTTAATTTTCTTATATCTTTAAACATCTTCCATTTTATCACCCCAGAAATTATTTCATCATTACTCATCAATTATTGCCAATTATGGTAAAAAAAAAAACTAATAAGAAAATGGGAGAATGATGGAATCACCTAGAAGGATGATGCAAGAATGAAACAAATTATCACTATTGTATCATCCTTCAGGTTTTTGATCACATTGCCCAAAGTATTACATCATTTCTCGAGAAAGTATAAAAGAAGACAGAGGATACCATCTTTGTAGTCTTCTTCTTCTTGCTTTTATCAAATATAGTTGTAAATTCAGTTATGTTTTTCATTTTTCTGCACAAACTGTAAAGAGAAGAAAAGTGACAGAGGAAAATGTTGTACAGTTATTAGTCAAATCAGAAGATGAATGCAAAGAGACAGCACTATGGAAGACTCGATAATGGCGAAACTGACTGAACTGTATAAGCAAAGTCTCAGACTATGAGTCCTACATGATAATAACCTAGATTAATTTCCTCAGATTTAAGGATTCACAAGTAAACAATATATTTCTAAGGATAACAAAAAATATGATATTCTCATCCTGTTAGTCATTCAACAGGAGTGATTTCATCACTCTATATTTTGCAGCAAAAACTTGGAGCATCCTGTTTTGCTAAAAGAATGGGGGCCAATTTTTTTTTTTTTTACTTTTTATGTTTGTTTATTGAAATTTACTTGATACAGTTTGAAGGGGACAGATGATGAAGTCAGATCAAAGGTGAGTACAAAGATGATTGAAAAGAAATAGGTGGTATGGAAAGGAAAGAAAAAAATCACTGGACTAAACATTCTAATTGGTGTTTAAATTTAAAAATAAAAATGCTTTTCAATTACAGAGAAAAGAAGATGACCATCTTCTCCTGAACAAAATTATAAACTACCAAAGTTTCAAAGGTAATAAGTTTTATGATGCAAGTGGAAGAAGAACCAGAAGTAATGATGAGCTAGAACTTATCAGAGATTTCTTTGAAATCAGGACTTGGTGTTTATAAGATGGGTCTGTCCCAGGCTTATGCATGACAGCTGGTGAGCAGTTAGTTGCATTCAGAGGACATTGCTCATTTTGGGCCTATCTACATTCAAAACCAGGAAAATATGCTGTGAAAATTTGCTACTACTAACGTCTCTAATAAAGTTTTAAAAAACGATCCTTTTAGTCTTACTTCTGTAGATTTATTCATAAAAATAGAAAGGATCCATTGGACCCTGATGGTAAAAGATGATGATGACATTTTCCTGCTACACTGGGGGTTAAGAGTTTAGAGGCAAAGTATTAAAACAAAAATGAAGTAAACTCCTTCAGCAAATGGGAGTCACTGTAGAGGTCTCCATCCATTCCCAACCCTTTCTTACACAGGCCCACCACTGATTGATGATTACTTTAAAGATGGGTGGTTTGAATGTGAGACATCGTCACACAGCCTCTCTGTTTATTCCTTTCTTTGGTGTAACTTGGTTCTTCTCAAATTCTGGTGGGGATAAGAATTACTATACAGGACTGATAGAATATCTCACGGACATTATATCTTAATGAATATTTTACAGACGTTTTAAGATTAATTTTGATCACAGAAGATTTTCACTTTGAAGATTTTAGAATCTAACCCACTCTGACATATATTCATTCATTCAACAAACTCTTGCGCATGTGTGTGTACTAGATTAGGTGTTGCATCCTGGGAAACGGAAGTGATAGACACAGTTGCTGCCCTTATTGTGGTAGCAATCCAGAGGGAGGAAGCAGTAATTTTTATAGCATCACATGGCAGGAATTACGATACAGATGAACCGGGAGAATGGGTGAGGGACATGTGAAAGGTGTCAACGATGAAAAATTTTAGTTTTTATACTCACTTAAAAAAGTAGAAATTGGATCCTGGAGAATTGGAGGGTGGCATTTCGAGGATGGAGAAGAGGAGAAAGAAGAATCCAGGCAGGTGGACCAACACATGCAGAGGCCTAGAGGAACGAGCAAGCAGCATGTTGCAAAAGCTGGGTGATTTAGCATGGCTGGGAGGGACAGTGTTTGGGGGAGGAGAGGACCCACAGTTGGAAACTTGACTGGAAGACCCCAGAACTTGGTATATCTGGCTTCATCTGCAAGTAACAGAAAGCCCAGTGCAAACCTCTTAAACAATAAAGGAGAGTGCATTGTTCCAGGAAGGCCTGAGGATGTGGGAACTGCAGATGGATCGGAGGGGAGACCCCTGAGTCAGGGACCCATTGAGAAGTCAGGTGGTAAATTGGAAATGGGAAGGAAGAGGTGATTTTGAAAAGCGTGTAGGGACAAACTGTCATGATAACCAAGTTTTACACATGAAGGGTAAGTGAGAAAAATGATGGCAGTTTAAAGCCTCTCTTTGACTATCCCCTTGTCACCTTTCCCTCCCTCCTGTCCTATAGCACCTTTCCCACCCCTCCTCCGCCATCCCCCATCTCCAGCAAAGACCCCAGGAGTGATGTTTGGTATCCTCCTTTCCTTCACACCTCGGCATGAAACTCACCATCAATTCTTGCTGTTTTCCTCTTCCCATTTCCACCCTCCAAACCTCAGTTATCTCTGTCTTGAACCACTGCCAGGTTAACCAGCTGGTTTCTTGTGTCCACTTTTACCTGCTAATACTCTCTCCAATCCAAATTCTCTGCATCATATGTAGCCAGATTAATAATGATTAAAAAAAAACCCCAAATCAACAAACGAAAAGCCCCCAAACCAAATCATACCTCTCACTTGCTTAACTCCAGAGGCCTCCTTGGAGTAAAATCCACTCCTGTCCACATGGAAGGCCCTGGGAGATCTGGGCCTGCTGGTGTGCAGATCTCATGGAACCTACTCTGTCATTTCCTCATTCCCTTCTGGTGCCTTTTTTTTTCTTTCTTTTTTTTGAGACGGAGTTTCGCTCTTGTTGCCCAGGCTGGAGTGCAATGGTGTGATCTTGGCTCACTACAACCTCTGCCTCCCGGGTTCAAGCGATTCTCCTGCCTCAGCCTCCTGAGTAGCTGGGATTACAGGCATGCACCACCATGCCCGGCTAATTTTGCATTAAAAAAAAATTTTTTTTTTGAGACGGAGTCTTACTCTGTCGCCCAGGCTGGAGTGCAGTGGCGTGATCTCGGCTCACTGCAAGCTCCGCCTCCTGGGTTAACACCATTCTCCGGCCTCAGCCTCCGGAGTAGCTGGGACTACAGGCGCCCACCACCACACCCGGCTAATGTTTTGTATTTTTAGTAGAGACGGGGTTTCACCATGTTAGCTAGGATAGTCTCGATCTCCTGAGCTCATGATCCGCCCGCCTTGGCCTCCCAAAGTGCTGGGATTATAGGCATGAGCCACTGTGCCCGGCCCTGGTGCCTTTTTTCTTTACTGCAAATTAGCCAAGATTTTCCCCCCGCTTTAGGGCCTTAATGTAGGCTGTTCCTGCAAATCAGAGGTCTCACCCAGTTATTACCTTGTTTATTTATTTGTTTTAATGGTTTCTTGTCTTATTCCTTCTCCTACCCAAAATGAACGATAAATTCCCTGATGGAGAGGACGTTGCCTGCCATGTTCAACATCCAATCCCCAGCACCCACTACAATGGTTGACACACAGCTTTAAATGTGTGCCTGTGTGTGTGTGTGGCTGTGTGTGTATGTGTTGGATGACAAGAAGGCCCCTAGTTCCATTTGCGGAACTGGGACTCAGAGATGGGGAGCCCAGTTTGCAGAGGAAGGTGTCGAAAGCAAGGGATGAGCAGGCCATCCAGGTGGGATTTACAATGGACAATTCAGATCCTTCTTAATCTTGTAGCACTTCCTCATTCCATACTGCTTTATGCGGAGATTATTTATAGGTTAAAAGTGCTTTTATAGACATGGCCCCTTTAGACCTCTCTACAACCTTGGAAGGGAGTAGAATGATTATTCCCATTTTACAGAATAAAACCTCAAGCACAGAGATTCTTGTCTGAGGCTCACACAGCTGGAAGGCTCTAAGTCCAAATCTGAACCTGGGTATTCAAATCCCCAGATCTTTGTATTTTATTATGGTTTTAGAAGTCATAACCCATTTTCTCCACCTTTACCAGTGAACAATAAGGATGACAAATCATGTTGCAAAACACTTTCATTTTGATGCTGATAAAAGTGAGCTTAGTTTGCATGTATATATATATAAAGGCTAAGCCATATATATGTGCGTATGTATATATTTTCTCCCTAAGATCTTAAAACCTCAAGAAAGGCAGAAGAACTAGGGAGAGATAAAACTATAATGAGAAGAAAGGGCTCAGAGGGAACAAATGAAAAGAAACAAAGGTAAGATTATAAACTAAAAGAAAGGCAAAGAACATATTTAAATTATTCTTGTTTTTTGGCAAGGTTACTAACAAAAAGATGTGGGTAACAAGATAAATTAGGCACACTAAACTAAAGCAAGAAGGCTTATAATTGATGAAGAAAAGAAAAGAAGAAAACAGTTCCCTTGGGGGAGGCAGAAGAAAAGCGAGGCGGGGCAGAGGGAGGCGGCCATGGATCAGCACAGCTCAGTCTGGCCAAGCCATTCCCATACGGTGAGCACTGGAGGCCCAGCATGTGGTGGGTGTTTAGGGGAGACAGAAAAGAGGAAGATGTTAGGCCCTTGACTTCAATTTGCTGATGGCAGCCACATGGGGAAAGGTTCGAGGGCAAGGAGAGATGATCTGTGGGGTGTGCAGGTGGGGATGGCTTTGGTGTGGGTGGGAAAGGTAGGGGCTTGGAGCTAGGTGTCGAGGGATTTGAGTCTCAGCCTTGATGTGGATTAGCTGTGTGATCATGACCAGGTTACTTAACCTCTCTGAGCTTCAATCAGGTCAACATAGGCACAGGAATAACACTATGTACTTTATAGGTTGTCGTGGGGTTAAATGTGATGTGTCACAAATGGTGCTCAGTGTTTGGCGCCTGGCAGGCACTGCATAGCCATTGATTCCCTCAGTGATCAAAGCAGGGGGTGGTGGCTGTGGCCATTCTCTGACAGGCATCTGAGTCTCAGTAAGAGTTGTGACCTTCTGTTCCTTTGGGCACTGTCGTCAAATCCTCAGAAGGCAGGAAGCAAGGAAACAGAGTCAGTGAGCTGTTCCCCTGTTCCCCCCGGTTGGGTGGCTCAATCTAGACTTGGAGATTGGGGTGGATTTGATTTGTGAGGAAGCTGTGTGGGTCGTAACTGGGTACGTTTTTATTTGTGGGTTACTGTGTGCAGTAACTTATCACATTTGCTCTTTGAAAACGCCTTAATGGGCTGCTGTAGTAGAAAGAGAAAATCTTTCATTGGTATGTGTATGTCGTCCAAATGGTATTTTTAAAGATTTATTTTTGTGTGTTCACGATGTTCTTGAATAATGTTTCCATAAGTACGGTCAAAGATAAAACTTGAGCGGTGCACGAAATCTGGTCGTGCATATTTTAGAGTGTGACCGTCTTTTGACCAGCCGTGGGATCCATTTGTCAAGTTCTTCACTGACTTGTGTTTCCTTAGGAGGACTTGCTTGAGCCGGCTTGCTGATGGAGAAACTTCTGAACATGGGCCAAGCTAATGGTGATGGCCCTGTTGAGTGTGACCCCTTCTCCTTTTACCTGCAACAGTGTGGCTCTCCAGCGGGACTAGTGGAGGCCAGAGCCTCATAGCTCAGTCATTTATTAACAAACAGCTGATGAGTGCCTTTGATGTGCTGGGTGCTGTGTGGGGATTTGGGGGACACAGGGTGACTTAGATGGACAAGCCAGCTGGTCACATGCAGCCAATCAAGTAACAAGAAAAGGGGCGTGACTAAGATCCTATGCTAGCCAGGGTGGTCAGGCAATGACTTGAGCTGGGGTCATTTCTCCAGGAACTTGAAAGACACAAAAAAGCCAGCCAGGCAAAAGCAGTGCAAGTGCAGAGGCCCTGAGGCTGGGATAAGTTGGCCTGTTCAAATAATGGAAAACGGGTTGGCACTATGGTGGGAATGTATGCCCCCTCCAAAACTCATGTTGAAATGTAATCCCCAATGTGGCAGGATTGAGAAGTGGGGCCTTTAAGAGATGGTGGGTTATGAGAGCTCTGCCCTCACGAGTAGATTAATTCACTTGTGGGTTAATGGATGAATGGGTTATCATGGGAGGGGAACTAGTGGTTTTATAAGAAGAAAAAGACCTGGGCCTGCATGCTCAGCCTCCTCACCATGTGATGCCCTGCGCTGCCATGAGACTCTGCGGAGAGTCCCCAGCAGCAAGAAGGCCTTGGCAGATGCTCCCCCTTGACCTTGGATCTCTCGGCTTCCATAACTGTAAGAAATATGTTTCTTGTCTTTATAAATGACCCAGTTTCAGGTATTCAGCTATAAGCAACAGAAAACAGATTAAGACAGTTGGTGTGGCCGGAGCCTAGTGAGTGCTAGGAGGGTGGCAAGAGATGAGTGCCCTAGGGCCAAGGGCCAGGGGAAGGAGTATGGATTTTATTGTAAAACATGATGGAACTCTTGAGCCCTGTAGGACTTGGAGAAGAAGGGCAGGGAGGGGACGCTAGGCAGAGGAAGCACTGGGCAAAGGCTGGGCAAGGGCACGGCTTGTTAGGGCCTGGGTAGACCGTGGTGGCCTGGGCAGTGCTTATCTCCCTCCACATCTCTGCTCCTGTCTGCAGCTCTGCCTCCTCCATGTCTCTGGGCCACTTGGCAGGAAATGGCCTCCCCTAACTCTGGAATGTTGCACCTCTGCTGTACAGAGCCCAGCCCAGAGCCAGCTGGAGTCTCTCAGCTCTAGTTCCAAATTCGTAATAGTTTCTAATTCCAGAGGAGAATCTGATTGGCTCAGATCCCTACTCCAATGCCTGTGGTCATGTGGTGTGAGCTGGCGCCCACCCTGGGACCCTGTGGGTAGGGTGGGGAGGGCGGTCCCCTACCATGGAGCCTCGTGGCCTCGTGGTACACAAGACACCAAAAGGCCCCTGAAGGTGTCAGTTCTGAAGATTTGGAAGAAAGTGTGGTAGTTCCATATGCCTGCCTCTGTTGCCACGCAGGAATTCTCAAGGTCTAGGGCTCCTAGGTCAATTTCTGAATGGGAGGGAGCAAGCACCACAGAGAACAGCATGCGAAGTTTGAAAGTAAGGGAACAGTACAAGGAAGGCAGAAAGTAGGCGGAAGCCTGGCTAGAGAGTGACGCTCAGTCATGCCTGATCAAACATAGCCCAGGAGAGCCTTCCCCGCGGGCTCCTACGGGGGCTGTCTGGGCCACAGGGCAGCAGGGGAAATGGCAGGCAGATGGCTGTCATTTTCTCACGATGCTCCCCACCTTTAGAAGCACAGTCCTCTTGTGGCTTTCACTGCCACAGGAAGGTCACCAGGGTCCAACAGGGACTTCTTAGGGTCCAGGTGGTGAGGTCAGAGTGGAAGGAATGTTTCTGGTCTCCTGCATGCTGATCCGGGTCTCTTGAACCCTGTTTCTCATGCCCCGCACTGCGCTGTGCCTGCCTCACTCTCTTACATTCTGGTTTGCTCCATTCTCTGGCAGATCTCATGAGTCTCCACCTATTCTTTGCAGCAAGTAAGATTCCTGAGTCAGGGCTTGCTGCGTAAACTCCCCTTTTGTGTGACTCTTACAGTTCTGTACACAGCAGAGGCTCTTGGCGGACATCTGTCCATCGAATGGAATTGGTTTGTGATTCTGATCTTTTCTCAATTAACAAAGGACCAAGGTGGGTCTACAGGATGGGTCTGTATTTATACAACTGATGTCAGAGTCATTCAATCAGCACTCATTTGCTTACCACCTTTGTGGTTTTTGGCATATCTTCATTCCACCCCTGCAGTGACTTACTTTCTACTTTTTAAAAAGATTGGCTCTTTTTTTCACTTAGAAAATTTATTTTAGCAGGAAACTTTATACCATGACCGCACATAAAATCCAGTATCCCGACCCATAAATAGAAGGTGATCATAAAATTAAATACAAAACTCCTAAATGGAAAGCATATGTCCATTTCTCCTTGAATCATCTCCAGGGCACCATAAAACGGACATTACACTCTGGGGAACTCTGACTTGTATCGTGGGTGAGGATATGTTTAGGAAAATATTAACTGTCCCTGGCAAATTTCTGGACCTTGGGCAACTTCCCCTTCCATGAACTGTGGATGCGGTAGCCAGGGCTGCCACTTGCCATGTGTGGCTCTGAGGAGGTTGCGTGAGTGACCAGTTAGCCATCAAGCTCGACTTCTTGCCCTCCTACCCACTCTAGCCTCCTGCTGGGAGTAGAGCTCGCTCTCTCCTTCCCCCGTGAGCTTCGTCCTGAGAACAGCTGCGGAGGAGGAGGCTGAGTGGAGCAAACAGGAACAGGAACAGGGCCTGTGGAACACAGGCTGAGCAGTGGACTTGAGGGAGGAGAGAGAATGAGGCGCAAATGAGGAGCTGGAAGATGGAGGGTAGGGGACTGAGAGGTGCTGGAGGGTTGGCTATACTGCCTTGTAGCAAAGAAAAGGGTTTTGGCTGAGAATGAGAAGTCAGCAGAACATCTGTTTGTCTGTTGAGTCTTAAGGTGATGACTGGGTGGACGAGCCCCAAAGCAGTATTTTGGTTCTTAGGCTGCAGTGAGTGACCCTTCTGTATGACAAAGGAGTTTAGGAGCAAAAGGCAAGGTACAAATGTAAAAGCAATACGGGCCTGGGTGTGGTGACTCATGCCTGTAATCCCAGTACTTTGGGAGGCCAAGTCAGGAGGACAGCTTGAAGCCAGAAGTTCAAAACAAGCCTGAGCAACAAAGTGAGACCTCGTCTCTAGAAAAATTAAGTAAAGTAAGTAAAAGCAATATGATGATTATTAAAATGCAGACTCACTCTCTCTCAGTTGTTTGGATTTGGTTTAATTACCAGTTGGGATTTCAGCAGGCTAAGAGGTCAATGGCACCGTGCGTCATCGATAAACCTCCAAATGCTGAACCTGTGTTTCATGGTTCAGCACAGGTACAGAGTCTCATAGAGCTGGTAGGGACCTTGGTGTGAGGCATCTCCTCAGAGTCCCTGGGCTGAGCCACTTTTAGCATGTCTGGCATCCTCTGAATCTGAATGTAAACCTGTGGGAGGACCTTGCTGGCAGGTGACCCGCTAGCTCCTCAGGGCACCTCTAGAGGTGCTCAGGTTGCTGGTGCCTGAAGCTGCAACCCTTGCCCTTTGGATACCAGGCCTCGGGCTCCTGTGAAGACATTGTGCTGTTTTGGGACCAGCCTTTGCAAGGATGTTGGGAACCAGGATGCCTGGTTGAGGGTCTGGAGAGGGCATCACAAGCTCCTGCTTACAGGGTCATCTAGGCTGGTGTATTAGTCTGTTCTTGTATAAGTATAAAGAATTACCTGAGACTGGGTAATTTACAGAGAAAAGAGGTTTCATAGGCTCACGGTTCCGCAGGCTGTACGGGAAGCATGGCAGCACCTGCTTCTGGGGAGGCCTGAGGGCTTTTACTCAGGGCGGAAGGCAAAGCAAGAGCAGGAGCAAGAGAGAGTGAAGTGGGAGGGGCCACACACTTGTAAGCAACCAGATCTTGGGAGAACTCAGTCACTATCATGAGAACAAATAGCACCAAGGGGATGGTGCTAACCCATTCATGAGAGATCCATCCCCATGATGCAGTCACCTCCCACCAGGCCCCATCTCTAACACTGGGGACTACAATTCAACATGAAATTTGGTGGGGACACAGATCCAAGCCATACCAGCTAGCTTGTTTCTCGGTGGGTAAACCAGCTGCCATATATATAGCTGGGGCCTATGCCTGAGTCCTGAATTTATCTCCTTGCCTTATGATTTTGGACAGGTCACTTAACCTCTCACACCTAAATTGACGGTCTAATTGGAATCCCAGCTCTGCCACTTGCTAGCTGTGTGGCCTTGGGCAGGTTATTAGCCTCTCTGTTCTTCATTTTCTCTTCCTGTAAAATGGTGACAATTCTAGTACCTGTCTCTTAGGGTATTGTGGTGATTAAGAGACTTAACACACATTAGTGTGGAGAATCCCCAAGCCATGGCTGGTTTACACTCTACACAGAAGTGTGAGCTTCTGACATCATCTGGGGCTGCTCCCTCACCTCTCCCTTTTGCACGAGGGAGGTGTGTGAAGTTGAGAACTCTGTTGGCAGTGTTTGCCTCCTCCTGAGGCTGCTGCCACACTAACCTTCCACTCTGTCTCTTTTTTTTTGAGATGGAGTCTCGCTCTGTCACCCAGGCTTAAGTGCAGTGATGTGATCTTGGCTTACTGCAACCTCCGTCTCCCAGGTTCAAGTGATTTTCCTGCCTCAGCCTCCCGAGTAGCTAGGATTACAGGTGTGTGCCACCACATCCGGCTAATTTTTTTATTTTTAGCAGAGACGGGGTTTCACCATGTGGGCCAGGCTGGTCTTGAACTCCTGACCTCAAGTGATCCACCGGCCTTGGCCTCCCAAAGTGCTGGGATTACAGGTGTGCGCCACGGTGCCTGGCCTAACCTTTCACTCTGAACTTGAGCCTGGGTCTCCTGTATCCTGGCTATGTGAGTATCATCTAATTTGCAACTGCTCCTCCCACTCCCTTTCACCTCCATCAAGTAACAAGGCCCCGTGCGCCCAGTCCTTCCCCATCCTCCATGCACCTCACCCTTTCTCTCAGGTTACTGCTGTCTGTATCCCTGTTATCAACAACTCTGCTTTCAGGAACCCCTGAGCCTCCCGGTGCCCAGCCTCCTAGGTGTCCAGGGACTTCCATTCAGCCTGGTGCAAATCTACTCATCCTCTCCTGGGACCTCTGTTGGCAGCCTTAAGGCTCCAGAGGGGCTGATTCCACATAGAGAAACTCTCCTCCAGGCTGTGTCTCCCCCATCCTTGACTGCATCTGGTGCTCTCACATGCGGGAGAAGGCTTGCGGGCGAGGCTTGTCTCTGTTTCTAGGGTCACTCCTAGCCCCTTGGTCAATTTCTCTGACCTTTTCTCTTGCCCTCTTCCTTGGAGACTCCATCAGTTTCCATGGCATCAGCAGTTTTGTATCACTGATTGCCATGTAGCCCACCTGGTCCCCACCTGTGTTCTGAGTCTGTCTGCATGTCCCCAGTGGTCTCAGTCAACATCAAGGGTCAGACTCCTCACCCTGCACTCGAGCTGGCTCTGTCTCCTCGTGCTGCTGCTTCTGCCCAGGGGCGTCCTTCATGTGGGGCATCCTTCCCGCGCTCACTCCCTCCACTCCCCTCCCCAACCTGGGTTCTGGTCTTGCCCTCGGGTTTGTAGAGCAGATTTCTCAGTGGCCTGTTCCTTCCGGCCCATCCTCAGACTTCCCAGATTGTAGTAGCGCCTGTATCATGGGGAACTTTTGGCAGCTCCCAGAGGCTGCGGCATGGGTGGCAAACTTCTCAGCAGGGAGTTCGAGTGACTCCCAGACAGCAGGTCCTGCTTCATGGGCCCTGTTTTCATCCCGTGGCCATCAGCCCTCTGATCTACCATTTGTCTAGGCCCAGGCTGCACACCCTCATGCTACCTTTTCTTGTTCCTTATTGGGAGGCCTCCTGTGACAGTTAGTTTTATGTGTCAACTTGGCTAGGTTGTTTACCCAGTTGTTTCATCAAACACTAGGTGTTGCTGTGAAGGTATTTTATTGATGTGGTTAACAGCTGCAATCAGTTGACTTTAAGTAGAGAAGATAACTTCGATGATGTGGGTGGACCCATCTATTCAGCGGAAGGCCTTAAGAGCAAAAGCGTGGTCTCCTTAGAAGAAACTCTGCCTTAAGGCTGCAGCCTCAACTTCTGTCCGAGTTTCCAGCCTACTGGCTTGTCCTAGCAGGCCAGACTCTCCAGCTTCTACCATCGCGTGAGCCAGTTCCTTACAAGAAATCCTTCTCTCTCTCCACACTACCCCCACTGCCCCGTACATATACAGTTGGCCCTTGAACAACTCAGGATTAGGGGTGCCCACCCTTCCTGCAGCTGAAAATCCAAGTATAACTCTTGACTCCTGTATTAGTCTGTTCTCATACTGCTATAAAGAACTACCTGAGACTGGGCAATTTATGAAGAAAAGAGCTTTAATTGACTCACAGTTCTGCAGGCTGTACAGGAAACATCATTAGGAGGCCTCAGGAAACTTACAATTGTGGCAGAAGGCAAAGAGGAAGCAAGCACACCTTACCATGGCCAAGCAGGAGAAGGAGAGTGAAGGGGGAAGTGCTACACACTTTTAAACAACCAGATATCGTGAGAACTCACTCACTATCATGAACAGCAAGGGGAAATCTGCCCCCATGATCCAATCACTTCCTACAAGGCCTCTCTCCCAACATTGGGAATTATAATTTGACATGAGATTTGGTTGGGAACACAGAGTCAAACCATATCAACGCCTCAGAAACATAACTACTAATAGCCTACTGTTGACCAGAAGCCTCACTGATAACACAAACAGTCCATTAACGTACATTTTGTATGTTATATACTGTATTTCCTACAATATTATATACTGTATAATATACTGTATTTTGACAATAAAGTAAGCTAGAGAAAATGAAATTTGATTCTCCTGAGACAGTGTGAAAAGAGAAAAGAGAAAATATCAGGAAAATTATAAGAAAGAGAAAATACATGTACAGGACTGTACTGTATTTACCAATACCGTAAGTAAGTTCTCATCATCTGTTTGCAAGATGAATTGTCTATCTGAAATGTCAGGCAGCTGTAGCTGCAGACCTCAATCTACAGTATATCTCAAGCAAGTCAGCTTTTTCTTGTGATGTCATGACTTTTCTCTGCTTCTGGGGAGCACTTCCAGCATCATCAGTGGCACCTTGTATGGGCCCTGTGGTGTTATTTAAGATTGGACTAAACACAATGAAAAATACACAGGAACCAAAAGAGATCACTTTTTACTGCAATACACAATTTACTGGAGGGATGAACTGCTCACACGTAGATGACTGGTGTCACACAGTCACACAGCGTTTTAAGTGGATACTTGAAACACTTGAGCTCATTGCAGAAGACAGAAGATGTCTATATAATTATCACAGCAGTACAGGATGTACTACAGTCAATTTTATGCAGTTATTTAATATTACATCTTTACATTTGTTTACATTTCTCTAGAATGTGAATGTGCCTGTGGGTGATTTTGTATGTGTAAGTTTTGATAAATTTTAACTTTTTATAATAGATTGTGTATATTTTATGGAAATAAGTGATTAAATAGACTAGTATCTACATGTTTTATGCATTCACTACACACCTTTTTGTTTTTTTGGTATTTCTAGGCTACACGGTGAGTTTTTTCAAATGGTCGCTAATCTCCAAAAAATTTTCCAGTACATTTACTGAAAAAATTCATGTATAAGTAGGCTTATGTACTTCAAACCTGTGTTGTTGAAAGGTCAACTGTATTACTGGTTCTGTTTCTCTGGCAAACCCTAATTCACTTACCTCCTCTGAAGCCTTCTCTGAGCATCCAGCCTCTAGGAGCTGTGCCTCCTGTCCTATTCCTGTTGGTGGATTGTCTGGACGCATCCTTGAGACTTTGCTCATGCAGTGGCTGTGGAGGTACAGAGCTTCAGGTTGCACCCTCAGTGTGGTTCTTGAGGATAGGTACCCCTTTTGTACTTAATGGGCTCTCCCTCAGCTCCTAGGAGAGATAAACACATGGTAGGTGGTCACTAAATATTTGCTGAATGAATGCACGTGGTGGGACTGAGTGGTAAATCAGGGATAGTGGTGACTTTAAGCTGATTAGAAACACATTCCTGGCCAGGTGTGGTGGCTCATGCTTGTAATCCCAGCACTTTGGGAGGCCGAGGCGGGTGGACCACTTGAGGTCAGAAGTTTGAGACCAGTGTGGGTAACATGGCGAGACCCTGTATCTACTAAAAATTAAAAAAAATAGCTGGGTGTGGTGGTGCGTATCTGTAGTCCCAGCTACTCGGGAGGCTAAGGTGGGAGGATCACTTGAGCCCAGGAGTTCGAGGCTGCAGTGAGCTACGATTGTGCCACTGCACTCCAGCTTGGGTGACAGAGCAGGAGCCTATCTCAAACAAACAACAACAGCAGCAGCAACAACAACAACAACAACAACAACAACAACAATGAAACAGTAATCTAAACAGTTGGTTTATTCTTTTGGTGTTTGAGGCCAAAGGCTCTGAAATAGTCCTTAACTACCTTTTCTTCTTATTCTCCCTCTTCCTATCTCCTTGCCCAGCATGGTCTCCAAACATAAAATAAACTTATATCTTAGAGAAAATTAGGAGATTGGTAGGGTTTGAATGTGTGTGTCTTTCCAAAATTCATATGTTGGAACTTAACACCCATGATGGTGATATTAAAAGGTGGGTCCCTTGGAAAGTGATTAGGCCTTCAGGGCTCTGACCTCATAGGTGAGATTAGTGCCATTTTTTATATTTTTTTGGAAACAGAGTTTTGCTCTTGTTGCCCAGGCTGGAGTACAATGGCATGATCTTGGCTCACTGCAACCTCCGTCTCCCGGGTTCAAGTGATTTTCCTGCCTCAGCCTCCCAAGTAGCTGGGATTACAGGCGTGCGCCACCACACCCAGCTAACTTTTTGTATTTTTAGTAGAGACAGGGTTTCATGATGTTGGTCAGGCTGGTCTTGAACTCTGGACCTCAGGTCATCCACCCGCCTTGGCCTCCCAAAGTGCTGGGATTACAGGCATGAGCCACCACACCTGGCCTGATTAGTGACATTTTAAAGGGCTTGGGGGAGAGTTTACTCCTTTTGCCCTTCTATCTCTTCCACCTGGGAGGACACAGTGTTTGTGATACCACCCTGGAAGCAGAGAACAGCCCTCAGCAGACTCCGAAGGTACTAAGGCCTTGATTTGGGACTTCTGAGCCTCCAGAACTGTAAGAAATACTGGCATAGCTTGTTTTATTGCACTTTGCTTTGTTGTGCTTTGAGTTACTGTTTTTTTTTTTTAAATACATTGAAGATTTGTGGCACCTTTGCATTGAGTAAGCTTACTGGCACCATTTTTCCAACAGCATGTACTCATTTCATGTGTCTGTATCACATTTTGGTAATTCTCACAATACTTCAAACTTTTTCATGATCTATGATGGTGATCTGTGATCATTGATGTTACTATTGTAATTGTTTTGAGGCACCCCAAACGGCACCCATGTAAAATGGCAAACTTAATCAACACAGGTTGTATGTGTTCTGACTATTCCACTGACTAGCCATTCCCCCATCTCTCTTCTCCTTGGGCCTCCTTATTCCTTGAGATACAACAATATTGAAGTTAGGCAAATTAATAACCCTACAATGGCTCTATGTGTTAAAGTGAAAGGAAGAGTTGCATGTCTCTCACTTTAAATCAAAAGCTAGAAATGATTAAGCTTAGTGAGGATGGCAGGTCAGAAGCTGAAAGCTAGGCCTCTTGCACCAGTTAACCAAGTTGTGCATGTAGAGAAAAAGTTGTCGAAGGAAATTAAAAGTGCAACTCAAGTGAACACACAAATGATAAGAAAGTGAAACAGCCTTATTGCTGATATGGAGAAAGTTTGAGTGGTCTGGGTAGAAGATCAAATCAGCCACAACATTCCCTTAAGCCAAAGCCCAATCCAGAGTGAGGCCCTAACTCTCTTCAATTCTATGAAGGCTGAGAGAGGTGAGGAAGCTGCAGAAGAAAGGCTGGGAGCTAGCAGAGGTTGGTTCAAGAAGTTTAAGGAAAGAAGCCATCAGTATAACATAAAAGTGCAAGGTGAAGCAGCAAGTGCTGACGGAGAAGCTGCAGTGAGTGAGCCTGAAGATCTAGCTAAGATCATTGATGAAGCTGGCTGCACTAAACAACAGATTTTCAGTGTAGATGAAACAACCTGATATTAGAAGATACTATCTAGGACTTTCATAGCTAGAGAGGAGAAGTCAATGCCTGGCTTCAAAGCTTCAAAGGACAGCATGACTCCTTGGTAGGGGCTAATGCAGCTGGTGACTTTAAGTTGAAGTCAGTGCTCATTTGCCATTCCAAAAATCCCAGGGCTCTTAATAATTATGCTAAATCTACTGTGCCTGAGCTCTGTAAATGGAACAACAAAGCCTGGATAGCAGCACATCTGTTTGGAGCATGACTTTCTCCACTGTTGAGACCTACTGCTCAGAAAAAAAGGTTCTTTTCAAAATATTACTGTTCATTGACAATGCATCTGGTCTCTTAAGAGGTCTGATGGAGAGGTACAAGGAGAATAATGTTGTTTTCATGCCTGCTAACACAACATCCATTCTGTGGCCCATGGATCAAGGAGTAATTTTGACTTTCAAGTCTTATTACTTAAGAGGTATATTTTGTAAGGCTATAGCTACCATAGGTAGTGATTCCTCTCATAGATCTGGGCAAAGAAAACTGAAAACTTCCTGGAAAGGATTTACCATTCTAGATGCCATTAAGAACTTTTGTGATTCATGGGGGGAGGTCAAAATATCAACATTAACAGGAGTTTGGAAGAGGTTAATTCCAACCCTCATAGATGACTGAGGTGTTCAAGACTTCAGTGGAGGAAGTCACTGCAGATGTGGTAGAAATACCAAGAGAACTGGAATGAGAAGTGGGGCCTGAAGATGTGACTGAATTGCTGCAATCTCATGATAAAACTTGAATGGATGGGAAGTTGCTTCTTATGGATGAGCAAAGAAAGTGGTTTCTTGAGATCAAAACTATTCCTGCTGAAGATGCTGCGAACATTGTTGAAGTGACAACAATGGATGTAGAATATGACATAAACTTAGTTGATAAAGCAGTGGCAGGGTTTGAGAGGATTGCCTCAAGTTTGGAAAGGAGTTATACTGTGGGTAAAATGCTATCAGACAGCATCATATGCTACCGAAAAATCTTTCATGAAAGGAAGAGTTCATCAATGCGGCAAACTTCCCTGTTGTCTTATTTTAAGAAACGGTCACAGCCACCTCACCTTTCAGCAAGCACCACCCTGATCAGTCAGCAGCCATCAACATCAAGGCAAGACCCCCCACCAGCAAAAAGATCACAAGTAAAGGTCACAAGTTGCTGAAGGTTCAGATGATTGCTGGCATTTTTTAGCAATTAAGTATATTTAAATTAAGATATGTACATTGCTTTTATAGGCATAATGTCATCGCACACTAAACACAATACAGTACAGTGTAAGCATAACTTTTTTTTTTTTTTTTTGAGACAGAGTTTCGCTCCTGTTGCCCAGGCTGGAGTGCAATGGCACAATCTTGGCTCACCACAACCTCCACCTCCCGGGTTCAAGCGATTCTCCTGCCTCAGCCTCCCAGGTAGCTGGGATAACAGGCATGCACCACCACATAATTTTGTATTTTTAGTAGAGATGGGGTTTCTCCCTGTTGGTCAGGCTGGTCTCGAACTCCTGACCTCAGGTGATCTGCCCACCTTGTCCTCCCAAAGTGCTGGGGTTACAGGTCTAAGCCACTGTGCCTGGCCTAAGCATAACTTTTATATGTAGTAGGAAATCAAAAAATCTGTGGGACTCGCTTTATTGTGGTAGAATGGACCCGAACCCACAATATCTCTGAGGTATGCCTATAAATTTCTGTTGTTTATAAATTACCCAGTCTAACGTATTTTGTTATAGCAGCAGGAATGGACTGAGACAGGCATGATGTGCTTGATCTTTCAGACATTTGTTTGAATGGTAGCCACGGCTTCAGGGTTGTCATGCTTAGAACTGCATCTTGTTCATGGCTACCTAATCACGTTGGGGGTTCCCGCCCAAGTGGCCATCCCTTGGGTATCTCCAAGTTGTTCCAAGTGGAAAAACCACAGCTGTGCCTATGTAAATCCAAATAGCTCAGTAGACTGTGCAGAACAGCGGCATCCCGAGGACACCTCCCTAGTATAGGCTAACCGCTTCCACATCCCTGGTGACATTTCGCCACACGGCCCCAGGGCCACAGTGAATATTCACTTAAGAAGTCTCTGCCTTGAGCTAGAGAACTTTTCAGTTTTAACAAAAACCAAGGCCTTCCTGGAATTTTCTTTTAAAGACCCATCCATAACCCTGTTTTACCTCTGCTAGGATGTTTTGGAATTGACAACCCTCATGCTTTCTCTTTTAACCAAAAACACCACCCTTGTTGGTGAGTGAGGCAGAATGAATGAACACAAGGAGGGCATTGCAAATGACTTTTGAAAAGGCAAAAATTATTTTTATTTTGTCGTTTTTATGGAAAGGTCAAATAATTGAGAAAAAGAAGTCCTCGATGTTCTACTAAGGGTTTTCAAAAAAACAAACTTTGTTGATAAAATATGAACTGTTTGAAAGATTTATAAGAGTCTAAAATCCTGCATAGCCCTTCAGAATTCGAAGCAGCAGGAAACCACTGTGATATTTTTAAAACAAGTATTTATAAAAGTAATTGGGTACTCTTGATGTGGAATAAGGAGGGGAGGAAAAAAAACCTGCTAAGGAAGCTATATTGGACTTGACATAAAAGCGAGGTATGTAATTTGGGAGCAGAACGGAGGGTGAGGAGCGTGTACACACAGTACCTGCGGGCCTCTCTGGTTCTGAAGCGCTAGAGGCAGGAACAGAAAGCCATGGGTGGCTGGCCCAGGTGGCCGCATCCCCCGGTGCTGGGAGGGAGGGCAGCTCTTTGAGGCCTGAGGGAGGTGTGCAGATAGGACAGCTCATGTCTCAAACCCCTGTTTAAAACTCTGAGGCGCTCTCAAACTGATTACATGCAAGCAGGACAGAAAACACATGTTTCTGAGAACATTTTGGTTAAAATTAAAAATGTGGCAGGGTACGTGCCAATAATTTACTTGAGAATATCCGAACCAGATGTTGCTAGCCCGTAATTCCGAGTAATTTGCCAAAATTATGTATTTACTTTAATCCCAGAGATGAAGTTAAAATATGCATGGTTTTTGTTATTTGTGATGCCAAAAAAAAAAAAAAAAAATCTAATGTGACTTCAGCTATTACTGGGTGGAGAATGAAGGATGGTCAGGACGTCTATTAACGATTACTTGAGCGTGCACTGCATTGACCAGACGGCTATCAGAAACAGATCCTCAAAAAGTAAAATACCCTAGGAGGTTAAGCAAACATTGTTGGGTAGGATGTTAATTCGTGAAATGACAACCTTGCATTAAGACAGCGTTTCTACTGGTGACAGAGCTCTAATTCCTAAGTGGCTCCCACTCATCATCTTGTTTGTGTGTTGCCAAACATCTGGGTGAAAATGGAAAAAAATTCAGTCAGCTGTCTGGATTCCTGTTCTCTGTGGAGCCAAATAATTGAAAAGTGGGGCTAGTTGGTCAGTAGACAACATATTTTTGTTCTAATTTAGATGTTCCGCATCTAGCTAGATTGAGACAACTTCGCGTAGTGCATAAGCATGAAAGCTCTGAAGTTAGATCGACTGGGTTCAAGTCCTGGCTTTGCCACAGATCAGCTTTGTGATGTTGAGGTGGTTATTGAGGTTTTCTCTTCTTGGTTTTCTCATTTGTAAAATGAGTGCAATAATAGTGTCTACCTTGTAGGGTTGTTGTGAAGATTAAATGAGTTAATAGGCATATGTAATACAATATCTAACCGCAGTAAGAGCCCTCCGTAAATGTTAGCCATCTTCATTCTTCATGGTATTTGAGACCTAGGGAGGGTGGTCCTTGTCCTTGCATTTATGACTTTTGTTTCTTTTGGCAAATGAGAAGTGTTACTTGGTGAGGGGGAGATTTTATTTAATTATTTATTTATTTATGAGACACATTCTTGCTCTGTCACCCAGGCTGGAGTGAAGTGGTGCAATCATGGCTCATCATCCATTGCAGCCTCGATCTCCTGGGGTCAAGCAATCTTCCTGCCTCAGCCTCCCAGATAGCTGGGTATAGAGGTGCACACCTCCATGCCCGGCTAATTTTTTTTATTTTTACATTTTTCATAGAGATGGGGTCTTGCTGTTTTGCCCAGGCTGGTCCCAAACTCCTGGCCTCAAGCAGTCCTCCTGCTTCAGCCTCCTAAAGTGCTAGGAATACAGGTATGAGCCACCATGACCAGCCTTTGTTTTTCCCCCTTTTATTTGTGGTAAAATACACAAAACATAAAATTTACCATTTTAACCTTTTTTGTATGTGTGAGAGACAAGGTCTTGCTCTGTGGCTCAGGCTGGAATGCAATGGCACTATCATAGCTCACTGCAGCCTTGAACTCCCAGGCTCAGGCAATCCTCCCACTTCAGCCTCTTGAGTAGCTGGGACTACAGGCATGAGCCATTGTGCCCTGTTAATTTTTAAATTTTTTTGTAGAGACAGGGTCTCCCTAAACGGGCCCAGGCTGGTCTCAAACCCCTGGGCTCAAGTGATCCTCCTGCCTCAACCTCCCAAAGTGCTGGGATTATAGGTGTGAGCTGCCGTGCCCAGGCTATTTTAGCCATTTTTGAGTGTACAGTTAAGTAGCATTAAGTACATACACATTATTGTACAACTATAACCACCATTCATTTCCAGAACGTAATTTATTTTATTTCAACAATTTTTAAACAATTTTTATTTTTTTGTAGAGATGGGTCTTGCTATGTTGCCCAGGCTGGTCTCAAACTCCTGGCCTTGAGTGATCCTCCCACCTCGGCCTCTCAAAGTGCTGGGATTATAGGCATGAGCCACTGTGCCCAGGAGAATTTTTGTGTAACATAAAAACATCTTTGGAGCTCATGGCTGGCTATCCACAGCCTCAGCTTGACCCCCGTCCGCTCTTACCTAACTATTACAGTGGCCTGGTGGTTGGGCTTTCTGCTCACCTCTAATCCCTGTTGTGTCTGTAAACCAGTCCTTCTAAAATGCAAATCTGATCTCCGTTAGCCTTAGGGTCTTTCCATTCTCCACCCACACCTTCCCTCCAGAAGTAGGCTAGGCCTCATTAGCATGGCATTTAAGGCATTTAAAATTTCAGTTCTTGGCACACAGGCCTCAAGAAATGTGGGGAGTTCTCTGAACATGCACTGCCTGAAGGATAAGGGATCCAGGAATCATGCCTGTTTTGCAGATGAGAAATGGTGACATCTCCAGCCTGGGATTCCACCCTACTTAGGATGGGGTACTTTTCCAGGCAGCCTCATTGTGCATAATTTGAGAAACACCAAGAGCCAAGCAGCGTTCTCTGATTCCAAGCACCTGCTTGGGGATAGTCCTGCCAAGAGAAATGGTGCCACTGAGTTGGGGTGTGGGAGATCTTGGTTCTACAGCCTCTGCCCCGGGTTTGTTGAGGAACTTGACCTTTCTGGGTCTCTATTCCTCATCTCTGAAAATAGAAGGTTGCTCTTTGCTGGCTCTGTGGGAGTGGATGAAGCCTGCGAGGCAGAGGGGTGCTAACCACCCTCAGAAGGGTGGAGAGAGATGGTCAGAGGGAGAAGGAGCAGAGTCCTTAGGCAGAGGGGTGCTAACCACCCTCAAAAGGGTGGAGAGAGATGGTCAGAGGGAGAAGGAGCAGAGTCCTTATTCACCACTTTGCTTGGTGAGCTAACTGGCTCATGTCACCTGCTGACATTCAGAAAATGCACATCCCAGGGCCTGGTCCAGAGCAGCTGTCAATGAGGCGTCTATGGAGTGAAGGCATGATTTGGGTCCTCAGTGATACTTTCTGCAGCCATCCCTCAAGTTCTAATAATCAGCTCCCTCAGGCCCATATCTGCCAGCCCATCATACCTTGCATAACTATTCACAGCCTGCTCTTGTTCTGTAATTTACCTTCCTGGGGAAAGGACACTTTTCTTCTGGATGTTAAAAAAAAAAAATAACCTAAATGCTCAGTGGGTTCGATTCCTGCAGTGTGTTCCCCATTTCCTACACTTGGCTCCATTAGTTTGGAAATGATCCCAGGGCTTTCTGGCTTTCAAGATTGGACAAGGATCTCCCTGGACGGTAAGAGTACGGGGAGAAACTTCTCTAGTTTCCCTCCCCGCCATCTGTGGGGAGGTTGCCCTTTAGTGATCTTCCCCATTTGACCTGTTTTCTGGGAGGTTCCACTGTCACACTGAGTTGGAGTCTCCCAAAAGCTGCCCCTGGGAAAGCTTTGCCTGTTGCCTTGAGTAGAATAAAGGCTGCAAAATGACTTGAAAAAAATACTTGCAATATGCTTTGAAGTTATTGATGATGCTAAGATTAGACAAGGAAGATCCCTGCTTGCTAAGAAGATTTATCAGGTTTTGCTTTTCTGCAATTTCCAAGAAAACCTCAAAAAGAGGGATGCCCTCTCATGGGGACATGAATGGTACCACCTGAGGGACAGGTGGCTGTCATCACAGCAGGGAAAGGCCAGCTCCAGAATGTATGGGTCAAATTTTTCGCTTGAGCAGGAGGTGGAGTTGGAGATGGGCTGCCTTTGCTGCTGCCCTGCCTGGGCCGGTCTGTGCTGTGGTCATTTACACCCTGTGCATCTTCAGGGGAAGGGGAAGTAAGGGAGGCTTTCTTCTTTTAAATCTCCTAGTAATTTGAGGAAGGCCAGTCATCAGACCAGGAGAGTTGTCTACTACCTACGCCTCTGGCAAATGCATCTGCCTGCCTGCCACAGCCCCGCTTGCAGTCAGTCAACAGCTCGTACTGAGCCCTTCTGTCTGTGGGGCCCCGTGGGCGCACGAGGAGATGGAGGAGGAGACATTGCTGTTGTTTCCAGCACGGGGTTCAGGGCTGGCTTCCGGGAGATTGTTTATTTCTTCTGAGGAATTTTGCTGGCAGTTAGGCCAGGTTGCTCATGGGAAAACAAAAGTATGTTGGTGATGGTCTGAACAGTCATGCTTCTTATGGGTGTGGCCACTCGTTGTACTTGCACAGCCATGCGCACCCACGCACACACACAAGTGGACACATACACATGCAACCGTACCCCCTGCATGCAGGTACTCCTGTGCACACACGTGTGTACCTACACACAAGCTGCACACATGCACAAATGCTGTCATGCACAAGCGCGAGTGCACACTCACACAAGCATGCACATATGTGGACACACACTCACCATGCATCTCTTTAATTAAGCAGAGGAATACAAACATCAAACAACAGATTATTTATAGAAACAAGAAACCTAGCAGAAATACATAAATAAATGCCAACATAAAATCTTATACTTTTCTTTCTACTCCTTAACTATGAATACTTCTTCATCCTATTTGTCATTCTGTTTTGAGAAGAGAGGCCAATACTTCCTCTCACTTTTACTTTGGCAATGAAAACTGTCTTTGAGTCTCATTCCTGCTCTCTGCCTGCACAAAAGCTCTGGATCTGCCTTCTCGGGAGGCAGCGTCCTTTGATGGTTAAACTCTCGGTAGCTGGTCTCTGAGGCCAGCTCTGATACTTATTAGTGGTGTAACCTGGGGCAAGTCACCTAACTCTTTCTACTTCGGTTTCCTTGCTTGTAAAATGGGGAAAATAGTATCATTGCCTTTTCGGGATGTTGTGAGGATTAAATGAATGCTGAGTCCAGTGCCTGGCACGTAGTATCAGATAAATACTAGTGATGATTCGTTTTCCCCTGGCCCTGGTTATTCTCTGGAGAGACGCTTCTGGCTGTCTTGGGTCATCGTCCTTCTGTGCTCATCCCTCCAGTATTTTAGGAAAGAAGTTATCTTTCTTTTCCATGTGATCAGGGGAAGAAGGTGGCAGCAAGATTAGACACAGGCCCCATGATTCTTTTCTCCCATCCATAGACTTCTGTCTACCTGACTGTCAGCTTTGATTTTTACCCTTTTGAGCTATAGTTGGGATTACTCCTAATTTGCAGCACATGGTTCCTTAGCAACCTTCACTAATATAGGATTAGGTATAAAAATACTTTTGGTTAGAATTTTAAACATCTTCATTTATTACAGACCATTGCTTTTAAAAAATCTTTTATTTCCCCTCTCCTTATTACAAAAGTAATGCAAATTCATTGTCAAATAATTAGAACCTCCAGATAGTCAGAGGGAATAAAAGCCCGCCTTTCGCTGGCATCTTGATATAAATTCTTCCAATTTTAAAAATGGTGATGCATATATATTTGTACAAAATGGGAACTGTTCTTCACATCGTTTTTGTAAAAATCTTTCCTCTCATTTCACAATGACCTTGAGTCCATGATGTTTTAAAATGATTTCTAAAAGAATATAAAGTTTCGGCCACGCTCGGTGGCTCATGTCTGTAATCCCAGCACTCTGGGAGGCTGAGGCGGGCAGATCACTTGAGGTCAGGAGTTTGAGACCAGCCTGGTCAACATGGCGAAACCCGGTCTCTACTAAAGATACAAAAAATTAGCCAGACATGGTGGCACATGCCTGTAATCCCAGCTAGTTGGGAGGCTGAGGCAGGAGAGGTATTGCTTGTGAGGGTTCAGCCTTTATTCAGACATGCTGGGGCCCTGCAGCCAACAGGGTGAACATGAGAACAGCAGTGGCAGGTGGCTGAATGGGTTCTCAGACTGGCGGCACCAAGCTGGAAGGGACTGGGATTCATACCCGGATGTTGGCTGCCTGCACTTGGCCAGTGCTGATCACAACACCCTTCAACCCCAGCAGGAGTAGGCACCTCTTTCTGAGCACCCAGGGCTCCTCCTGTCCTATGTGGAGACCATTTCTCTATTGTAGTAGTTTCCTATTGCTACTGTAACAAATTACGACAGACGTAGTGGCTTAAAACACACAAATTTATTATCTTACAGCTCTGCAGACTAGAAGTCTAACACAAGTTTTCACTGGGCTACAATCAAGGGGCTAGCTAGCTGCATTCTTTTTGTTATTTTTAATTTTTTTCTTTTAAAGGCCATTGGTTTTGGATCTTTTTGGAGGCTCTCAAGGGGCAATCTAGAGGCCACCTTTTCCAGCTTCTAGAGGCCGCCTGCATTCTTGGCTCGTGGCCGCTCCTTCCATCTTCAAAGCCTGCCTGGGTGTGTTGAGTCCTCTTCACATTGGAATCACTCTGATCTCCTCTTCTGCCTCCCTCTTCTACTTTTAAAAACCTCTGTGATTCCATTGGGTTCACCTGGATAATCCAGGATAATCTCCCTATTCTAAGTTCTGTTGATTGATACTCTTAATTCCATTGGCTACCTTAATTCCCTTTGCCACATAAGGTAACATATTCACAGGTTGCAGGGATTAGGATGTGGACATCTTTGGAGGCCATTATTCTGCCCACCACATCTATTGCCTTAAATCGTGCTTTCCATCTCTAACTGTTAATACATCTCAGGTGGAGTGCTTATGGCTCACCTACCTACCCAGATGTAAACTCATGACAGACTGAAATTGGGTCTTGTTCTGACCTGAATTGTTCATGATTTGATCTTCAAACCTTAGCTACTGATATCCCAGGAGGTATGGGAGAACTTTCCAAGGGGTATGTGGGCAAAGGTGGCTTCAAAGGAATTCCCTATGTGTCCTTTGCTAACACACGTCTGCCTGAGAATGTGCCTGTGGTGGAGGCTGGTTCTGTTTTTGCCTCCTACTCTTTCCAGATGTTTTTCTTTCACCTTAACAAAGAAAGACCCAGCCCTATCTCCCTGGAATTGCCAAACAGTGACATTCAAAACACCGATGTCTGCAAAGCCTCCATGTCCCCCTCAACCTGATAAAGACATATGTTTTCAATGGATTGTATGTATATATTTATTACTCATATACCAAAATTTGTAATATGTTTACATTGCCTTGATCAAATGTATACAAATAATGGTTACAATGATATTCAATCCAGAGGAAAACTATTAGCACTCAGAGCCTAATGGTTGCAGGAGGTAAAAAGGAAACTAGAATTTCAACTTATATACATTTTTTTCTTGCATAGAATTAGGATAACAATGTGATTATAAAAGACTTAATAGCACAAAATTATATTAGAACAAATAAATTTGATTTCAAAGAGGAAAAAGGAAAAATGTAAAATTTTATGACTCATAAAGAAGAGTTTGTTCTTGTATTTTTTAAAATAACTGATGGTGAGTATCAAATTACTATGGTATTTAGATTCCATTGGAAACATTTAAAAGAGTGATGTAACAGTTTTATTTATAAAATGTCAATATTTACAATACAGTGGGAATTGCATCGTTCATATTATTTAAATTTATGTTAATTTTAGATGTCAACCAAAAATGTGAAGGACTTACTTAGTGTATCAAAATTCTTTAGGAGGTAACATGAGCTTAAAAGTTTGAAGACTTTAACTTTTAAAGTTAAAAGACTGCTTTATGGGACCTTATGCACAGTAAGTGCTTAAAAATGTTTGTATTTGAAGTTTGTAAAACATTAGGATAAAATTAAGGTGGTCAAAAAAAAGTATAAAGTTAGAAAGTTTTAATATAGAAGATTCTCTAGTGATACCTTAGATGTGCTCCCCTTGATAGCTCATGAGCATCTTTGGGGACTCTGGGATTCTGAGAAATCTTTAACTTCCTTTCTTAGTCAGAGATGTTGATGATTGGCTTAAGGCAGTAGAGATTGGCTTAAGATGTTGATAATGGGCTTTGCAAAATCCCTGAAGAATAGTACCCAGGAAGGGAATGGAGATTTTGGTTGCTCATTCATCCATCCAACCAACCAACCATCCAACCAACCAACCAACCAACTACGCAGCCAGTTTCAAAGAGTGCTAGGTCCTAGGCTAGGAGCCTGGAGGTGGAGATTGAAGGGGAGACAGGAAGTACAAAGTTGAATTATGTATAGTTCCTTCCCTCAGGATCCTGCAGGCCATAGTGAAGTACATAGCATCTTAGCCTTCCCTGGCTTCTCCTGGAGACACTCTCCCTTTCTGTTTTACTCCATCCTTTTTAGGATTGTGTCTGATCGACAGAACATGTTTCTGGTAGAAGGGGATTTTGCTGTCTATGCTAGTTGCATTTGGGAGCAGGGTCCCAACGTGGCAGCTACTCCTCCCCTTCCCTGCATATGTCCGTGAGGCCTCCTGCACCCTCCCTCACCTATGCTCCTGGCCGCCTTAGGTTGTTGATTCCTCGTTAGCAGGAGTGAGTCCATTTTTAGGAGTGATGAGTGGATGGAAAAATGTCACCAGTCACTCATGACAGATGTCGCCAAAGCTTAATTAAGACTAGACGAGACGGTTTCAGCTCAGTAACTTCATAGATGGTGTAGGAAGAATGCCTGATCATAGAGCAAGGATTCAGGGTCTCAGGCAAGATTTTAAAAATCAATTTGTGTCACCTTCATGCAAAGTGGTCTGCTCCATATTACAGGGGGTGCAAAACGTACAAGATGTAGTTTCTGTTCTCATGGAGGTTATCATTAAAAGTTTGCATGTGAAAAGAAATGGATAAGATATAAAATTGTGCTTTTACTCCTGCCTCAATATTCTCTCTCTCTGTCTGTCTTCTCAGGCTCTGTCTCTCTCTGTCTGCTAAGGGACCCAGCAGGGCTCCCAGGCCATGTGTCTGATGGGGTAATCCTTGGGGAGAGGGGATGGTGATGAGTACTTGAGAGTAAAGAACCACCGGAGAGAAAAACAGAACAGGTCCAGGAAGTGGGCATGGGGCATGAAGGAATCAAAAACCTTATTGTAGGATTTTGGGAGCAATTTTGGTGGGGAGTTAGTCGAGGCCAGGCATGAGGAAAGAGGCTGCTGGGGGCTCCGTGGGTGGGAAGGGAAGTGGAGAATGAGAAGAGTGGAGAAGATGGCTTGATTAGGTGTTGGTATGGGTTGTGAATTAGACCCCCTTTGGTGTTCTAGCAGGGGTGCTGGTAAAGACTGGAATTGCTCACATTTAGGAAGACCTCGCTTCCTAAAATGTTATGAGACTGTGTTAGTCTGCTAGTACTGCCATAACAAAGTGCTACAGACTGGATGCCTGAAACAACAGAAATTTATTGTCTTACAGTTCTGGAGGCTGGAAGTTGAAGGTCAAAGCATCCGTGAGGCTGTTTCCTTCTGAGGGCTGTGAGGGCAGGCTCTGTTCCAGGGCTCTCTCCTTGGCATGTAGATGGCCATCTTCATGTTCATGTGGAGTACTCTCTATATGCGTGCTTGTGTCCAAATTTCCCACACCAGACATATTGGGTTAGGGGCCTACCCTACTCTGGTACGACTTCATCTGAGTTAGTTACATTTGGAATAACCCTATTCTCAAATAAGGTCACACCTGAGATTCTGGGGCTAGGACTACAATTTAGGATTTTTTGTTGGGCAGACATAATTCAGTCCGCAACACAGGTATACTCTGGACCACATGGTGCTCTAGCTTGTATTTGGGTTATTGTATTTTTTTTAATGTCATGCTTCATGAATTTTTGTGTCATCCTTGCACAGGAGTCATGCTAATTTTCTCTGTATTGTTCCAATTTTAGTATATGTGGTGCCAAAGTGAGCACTATATATAAATTTTATTAAATGAATTAATGCATATAACAGGGTAAATGATTCTATGCATTTGTTATTGCTAAAGCTACAGTAAAAGCAATAACTTCTGTTTTAAATGAAGGCTAGCTATGCTATTTGAAAAACCTTCAAGATGAAATGTGAATTTCCTCATGTTATTTTTATGCTTCAAACCCTCAGTGCCTTTCCCTTGCACTTGAGGTAAAATGCCAGCTGCTCGTATTTAAAAAAAGTTAAAAAAAATGCTAAAAAAATATTTTCTGTAGAGACAAGGTCTCGCTGTGTTGCTCAGGCTGGTCTTGAACTCCTGGCCTCAAGCAATCCGCCCACCTTGGCCTCCCAAGGTGCTAGGATTTCAGCATGAGGCACTGCTCCTGGCTGCAAAATGCCAGCTTCTTACTGTGGCTTCCAAAGCTTTCAGGACAGGCCTCTGCCCATGTTCCCAGCACATCTCAGGCCATTTTATTCACTCTGCTCTTGCCACACTGGCCTTTTTTCAGTTTTTGTAAACTCAGCTGCTTTCGGGGCCTTTGCACAGACTGTGCCCTCGGTCAGCAATGCTTTCTCCCTATGCCCAGTTCTCCCCTTCTCTGCATGGTGTGATCTTCCTCATTCTTCAAGTTGTGTCTTAAGTCTCACCTTCTCTGAGGCCTTTTCTGACCCCTCGATCTAAAGTAAGCTACCCCATTATTATCTCCTACAATGTGGTGAGTTGAATGGTGCTCCCAAACGATATCTCTCCTTGCTGGAACCTATGAATGTGACCTTACTGGGGAGAAAGGGTCTTTGTAGATTCAATTCAATTAAGGATCTTGAGATAAGATCATCCTGGATTATTTGAGTGGGCTCTAAATGCAATGACACATGTTCTTATAAGAGACAAACAGAAGAGAAACACCTGGGGAGAGGAGAAGGCTGTTGGGCATTGGAGGCAGAGGATAGAGTGGTGCAGCCATAAGCCTGGGAATGCCTGCAGCCACCTGGAGCTGGGAGAGACAGGGAACAATTCTCCCCAAGAGCTTTGGAGGGAGCATGGCGCTACTGACACCTATATTTTAGATTTCTGGCCTCCGGAACAGTGAGAGGATACATTTCTTTTGTGTTAAGCCACCCAATTTGTGGTAATGTGTGAGAACAGCAACAGCAAATTAACACACACAGCACTTTGTTTTTTCCCTCCATGTCACTTATGACAACTTACTTTCATGTCACAGACTTGGTGACTTGTTTACTGTCTGCCCCCAGCTCCCTTTTAAAAATTATTTTTATTTTTTTGAGACAGGGCCTCACTCTGTTGCCCAGCCTAGGGTGCAGTGGCATGATCAGGGCTTATTGCAGCCTTGACCTCCCAGACTCAAGTGATCCTTCCACCTCAGCCTCCTGAGTAGCTGGGGCTACAGGCATATGCCACCTTGCCCAGCTAATTTTTGTATTTTTTGTAGAGATGGGGTCTCACTATGTTGTCCAGGCTGGTCACTTACTCCTGGCCTCAAGTGATCCTCCTGCTTCAGCCTCCCAAAGTGCTGGGATTACAGGTGTGAGCCTTTCTTTAACATGCAACACACTGTCAATTCTGGGCTTTTCCATTCCCTGTTGCATCTGTGGTGCCCAGCACAGTATGTGACACAGAGCAGATGCTGAAGAAATTTTTGGTGAATGAATGTCTCCTTGTTTTGAATCATTTAAGAAAGCATCATTTTCTGGGGAGGCTTAGGTACACTACTTGGCTCCTTGTGGATGGAAAGCATGCTTTCCAAGTGCTTGACATCCCTTGAAGGCTGCTACTCTTTGTCAGGGGTATAATCATTTCCTCTGAAATTGAGCGCACACTTTTAATTTTCTTTGCTAATTCTTTCTTTATGGAAAGGGAGACATTCAACTTCCTCATGGTCCTTGTCCAAATGGCCTCGGACTCCGATGCCAGTTGGGGGCAGCTCGGCTTGGAGCCTGGAGATAAAGTGCAGGAGGCCCAGGCACATAAAGTTTCAGCAGGATTTGATGCCAAATAAAGCACATTCTCTGCAGAGAAGGGTAATTTCTCAAGGCTTTGTCTAATGTTAAGGCAGAGGGGATGGACCATTTCGACTGGCTTAGCATTCATGATAATATATGGTTCAGGACTCAATAAAAGGGTATAATTCTATGGAGGGATTCCACTGATCTCATAAACCACGGGAGTGTAGCTTGTCAGCAGAATACAGAGATTGGGTTACCACGGAGCTTGTCAACAGGGACCACTGCTGATCACTTCAGAGAAAGAATTAGTACAGGGCTCCTCTACACTGCATGCTTAGAAAATCAGTGCCTAAATAACTTCATGAAATTTATTAGAAAGACAGTGTGTATGTTTGGTACTATAGTACCAAAGTATACCAAGGGTCATAATGAAACAGTTTCTTTACATGGCATTTGTTAATGAAGTTTATGTACAAAAATCTGCCTCTAGAGATGCCATAAATAAGTAAGTGGATGTTTCCCAGAACTCTGAGTGAAACAGCCTTTTCTTTTACCCAGGAATAATGGCAGTAAATGTGAAAAGTGGCATGGTGTAAGACAATAGGGAATAGTGGAGACTGTGGTCAATCAGACAGTGCATATCTTGTTTAAACCCTGGGTTGGCCAAATAAAACATGTCTGCAGCAAGTGTGAGATATTGACTTACTTGCTTATCTTTCCACCAGACCAGGGATTCACAAACTACAGCCCTTGGGTCAAAATCTGTCCTGCCACCTATTTTCAGAAAGTTTTATTGAAGCATGGCTATGCCTGTTTGTTTGCGTATCGTCTACGACTGCTTTTGAGATATGGCAGCAGAGTTGAGTAGCTGTGCAAGAGAACAAATGACCCTCAAAGCCTAAAATATTTGTCATGTGCCCTTGTACACAAAAAGTTTGCTGACTCTTGCACTGGTCTATGAACTTCAGAAGGCTGCTTGGCACATATTCTAAACTCAGTAATTATTTGTTTATGTTCAAGAGGGGATTTTATATTATCCACAATAGGAACTGTGGGTTGCTTACACAACAGCCTTTCCTCCCTCTTCCTTGCTAACAGGGTCAGCCATGAGTTTCAGGGCTGTGGGAAGATGGGCTTCTCCCCAGTCCCAGAGGGTGAATCTTGATTAGTTTAAGCCAATGGTAGTTATCCCACTCCTACTCATTCTGAGGTTTAGGCACAGTCTTGTGATGGAATTGTGGCCAGAGAGATGTGAAGGGAAACCTATGGAGGGTTTCTGAGAAGGAAAGCCTATGAGTCAGTTTCACACTTTTCAAAGAGACCTGAGGGGTACTGCTTTTCCTTCTTTTGCCTCTGGACACTGTTGAGTGGGGATATGAGGGTTGCAGCAGTGACAGCATCTTGGGACAAGCCCAAGGCCAAAAGCCAAAGAGCTGAGAATGGCAGAGTACCAAGATAGAGCCTGGGTCTTCAATGACATAATAAAATTCAAGTTAACCCATTCAGCATCTATCCTACTTTGTTTTTTTTTGGTTGGGTAAATGTCCTTATTGCCTGTTCACTTTTAATTGGGCTGATAAGAAGATTGAACCTTAAAAAATTAAAAATGTTGTTGGATATTTTTACTCTCTTTCCTTTGGGGTTTCTGACTTTCATCTTTGTTTACTAGGAAGGCCTCCCAAAAATGTTATGAAAATGTTTTGTATTTTCTTTTTATGTTGTTTTAGTTGTCCTTGTAGAACTTCACTCTATCAGGAATTGATGGTTTTATATGGTGTGAGGTAGGGATCTAACTTTATTTTTCTTCTAGCTGCGGTAGTTATTATTTTTTTTAGTGCATGATGGTGAATTAAATCCAATGCATGAATAGAATTTTCTTTATTTTTTCTTCTTTTTGAGTTTTATTTTAGATTCAGGGGTAGATGTGCAGGTTTTTTATGAGTAAATTATGTGTCACTGAGGTTTGGTGTACAAATGATTTCATCACCCAGGTGGTGAGCATAGTACTTGATAGGTAGTTTTTCAGTTCTCACCCTCCTTTCACCCTCCAGCCTCAAGTAGGCTCCGGTGTCTATTGTTCCCCCATTTTTGTCCATGTGTACTCAGTATTTAGCTCCCACTTATAAGTGAGAATATGTGGTATTTGGTTTGCTGTTCCGCATCAGTTTGCTTAAGATAATGGCTTACAGCTGCATCCATGTTGCTGCAAAGGATATGATCTCATATATTTATAGCTGCATAGAATTCCATGGTATATATGTACCACATTCTTTTTATCCAGTCCACCATCAATGGGCATTTAGGTTGATTCCATGTCTTTGCTATTGTGAATAGTGCTGTGATAAACATATAAGTGCATGTGTCTTTTTGGTAGACTGATTTATATTTGTTTGGGTATATTGCAAGTAATGGGATTGCTGGGTCAAACAGTAGGTCTATTTTAGGTTCTTTGAGAAATTTCCAAATTGCTTTCCACAGTGGCTAAATTGATTTACATTCCCACCAGCAGTGTATAAGTGTTCTCTTTTCTCCACAACTTTGCCAACGTCTGTTATTTTCTGATTTTTTAATAATAATAATAATAATTCTGACTGGTATATGATGGTATCTCATTGTGGTTTTGATTTGCATTTCTCTAATGATTAGTGATGTTAAGCACTTTTTCATATGCTAACTGGCTGCATGTATATCTTCCTTTGAGAAGTATCTGTTCATGTCCTTTGCCCATATTTTTGTTTCCAACTCTTATTTTGGGTTCAAGGTATACATGTGCAGGTTTGTTACATGGATTAATTGAATGTCCTGGGGGTTTGGTGTACAGATAATTTTGCCACCCAGGTAATCAACATAATACCTGATAGGTAGTTTTTCAGTTTTTATTCTCCTCCCACCCTTTACCCTCAAATAGGTCCCAGTGTCTGTTGTTCCATTTGTGTGCATGTGTACTCAAGGTTTAGCTCCCACTTATAAATAAGAACATGTGGTATTTGGTTTTCTGTTCTTGAGTTAATTTGCTTAGGATTAGGGCCTCCAGCTACATCCATGTTGCTGCAAAGGACATGATCTCATTTATTTATAGCTGCATAGTATTCCATGGGGCATATGTACCACCTTTTCTTTATCCAGTCCACTGTTGATGGGAATCTAGGTTGATTCCATGTCTTCGCTATTGTGGATAGTCTTTGCCATTTTTTAGTGGGATTCTTTATTTCTTGTTGATTTAAGTTCCTTATAGATTGTAGATAATATGCTTTTGTCAGATGCATAGTTTGCAAATATTTCCTCCCATTCTGTAGGTTGTTTTTTTTACTCTATTGATAGTTGCTTTTGCTGTGCAGATGTTCTTTAGTTTAATTAGATCCCACTTTTTAAAAAGATAATATGTAATTTTCTATACTGGAGATAAATATGACAAGATTGGTTTCTTCTAGATATCTTTGAAAATGGCTAATCTGACTGATAGTTTTTAAGTGCAATGTTGATGCAACTAGATTGTTTTCTAATTTCCAGAAAGGAACTTAAAGTAACTTGAAAGTCTTTAACAGAGGCATCAATTTTAAAACAAACAATATAATGTGAGGAAAATACTAACCCTGCTAAGTATATCTGATCTGGTCCATCCCAAGAAAGATTGAGTTAATTCCTGGTGCTGATTAGGAATGCTAACAGAAAAAAAGTCAGAGTAAAAATGTATCAGCATCTTTCACTGTATTGATTTTAAAAATCAAACATAATTAGTACAGGGAACACTTAAATCTTCTTAAAATTGGGGCTAATGTTTCTTATCAAATCTAAAACAAACATGCAAATGAACAAACAAAAAACCCTTGACTGGTACTTGGTAAATTAAAAGCTACCTTCAATAAATTGAAATGATAACTTGGAGAAGATATTAGCAATACACACAACAAAGGGTTGGTGTCATGAATATGAAAAGAGCACCTACAAATCAATAAGAAAAGAAAGTAGAAAAATGGGCAAAAGACATGAACAGATATTTCTGAGAAGAGGAAGTGCAAGAAGCCAATCAACTTAAGAATTCTTGCTCAGATTCATTAGGGTCAGGGCAGTTCAGATCAAGACCTCAACGAGGTTGCCCTCCACATCCATTTAGTTGGGAAAAATGTACCTTATACATAACCAAATTTACATTATAATTCTAACTGTGCACTAACTCGTGGTACATACAAAGTAAGAATTAAATGTTTATTGTTTTGTGTTATATGTGTGTGATTATTTCTAAAACATAAATTAAAAAAAACATAAGGTAGCACTACCTGATATCCAGAGTCTTACCATAAAAAAGACCGATATTGACAAAAATATTTGAGGACATCAAACTCTGATGTTCAAATAATAATTATTTTTTTAATCAAGTAATTATTTTTTGAAACATTCATTTAAAAAGGTATTCCTGCCGACATTTTCTTTTTCTGTTTTAATTGTTAGCTAATTGACTTTGGCCAGATGCTCATTTGCTAAGGGGCCTGCATTTGATTTGAGCAGCTCTTCACCATTACTCTCCCGAATTCATGACTTCTTGCATCTTTGGGAATATTGTTAGTGTCACTTTGCATTAAAATGATATTGCACTGTAGGCATTTCAGCTTCCTGGTGAGCTTGGCAAAGAATGTGATTTAGAATTGCTGAGATTAGGGGGATGGGAGGAGGTTGGCAGCTGGAGAAGCCCAAAGTTGCTTTTGTGTGTGTCTCTCTCAGTCTCTCTCTCTCTCTCTTCTTCTATTTTTTTTCTTTAGAGACAAGGTCTAGCTCTGTTGCTTAGTGCAATGACGCCATCATAGCCCACTGCAGCCTCAAACTCCTGGGCTCAAGTGATCCTTCTGCCTCAGCCTCCCGAGTAGCTGGGTGCATGCCACCATGCCTGGCTAATTTTTTTTTTTTTTTGAGATGGAGTCTTGCTCTGTCCCCAGGCTGGAGTGCAGTGGCATGATCTCAGCTCACTGCAATCTCTGCCTCTCGGGTTCAAGCAATTCTCCTGCCTCAGCCTCCCAAGTAGCTGGGACTACAGGTGTGCGCCACCACGCCATGCTAATTTTTGTATTTTTAGTAGAGACGGGGTTTCACCACGTTGGCCAGGATAGTCTCAATCTCTTGGCCTCGTGATCCACTGACCTCGGCCTCCCAAAGTGCTGGGATTACAGGCGTGAGCCACTGTGCCTGGCCTGGCTAATTAATTTTTTTTTTTTTTTTTTTTGTAGAGATAAGGTCTTGCTATGTTGCCCAGGCTAGTCTCAAGCTCTTGGCCTCAGGTAATCCTCCTGTAATCCCAAAGTGCTGGGATTACAGCAGGAGCCACTGCACTTGGCCAGTTTTGTCTCTCTAGCAAGCATTTCCCCCTTTTTGGTAGTAGCACCCTGATTTTCTTGGGGTGACCTGCTCTCAACTCTCAGTCCATGTGGTTTGACTGAGGTCACTCCTATCTCCAACTCAAGGGATGGGCATGTGTCCCAGGCACTTCATCTCCTTGGCCACAGTGATGAAATAAATCCTTGGCTACCAAGGAGCCCTATTAGTTTTTTTTCTTAATTACATTTTTAACTGGAAATGGGCGATTTTATTAGTTTCCTATGGCTGCTGAAAGAAATTACCTCAATCGGTGACTTAAAACAACACAAATTATTCTACATTTCTGTGGTTAGAAATTCTACGTGAGTCTCACTAGGCTAAAATCAAGGTGTTGGCAGGGTTGAGCTCCTTCTTCAGGCCCTCTGGGAGAATGTTTCCTTGCCTTTTCCAGCTTCTAGAGGCCACCTGCGTTCCTTGGCTCACAGCTCCATCCTCCATCTTCAAAGCCAGACTGGGCAGGTGAAGTCCTCCTTACACAGCATCTCTCTAACCTCCTCTTCTGCCCTGGCTCTTGTGGTTACAGTGGATCCACCTGGATAACCCAGGATACTCTGTTTTAATATCCACTGATTAGTCACCTTAATTCCCTTTTGCCATATAAGGTCACAGAATCACAGGTTCTGGGGATTAAGACAGGGATGTTTTTTGTAGGGGTAGGGGAAGGAGGTGATCATTTCTCTGCTTACCACAGCAATTCATTCAGCTATTCTAACTTGACGTAAATGGTACTTAAAAACCATGCATTTTCCTTTGCCTTAATTTTGTGCTCATTGAGAAATCTTCTGTATTTAAAGATGTAACACTGATGATCACCTAAGAATTTATGATGGGCACCATTGAATGTTAGGGCTGTTGCCCTCACTCCTTCTACTTTGCACTCCTGTTCAATTTGGGCTTTTGAGTGGATCTACATACCCGTACAGACAACTGATTCTGGTCTTTAGACTTCTCACATCACTTATGATAAATCCATCAAGTGGAATTAAGGCTTTTATTAAACCTCCCATCAGTTTGGTTTGTCTGAATTGATTTCCCCAGTCTGCTAACCCCGTTTTTGGTAACAGCACCCTAATTTTCCTGGGAAGAACCACATTTCCCTAACTCTCAGTCCACATGCTGTGACTGAGACCACTCCCATCTCCTACTCCAGTGGTGGGCATATGTCCCAGACCTGGCCAATCAGAGCACTTGCATTTCCCTGGTCACAGTGATTGGTTCAGAGATGGGCATGTGACTGAATCCAGGCCAGTGAAATTCCATTCTGTGACTTTTGATAGAATTGTTGGAAAGCGGGGCTCTTCCTTTCACCAGGAGTTGCTGAGCTGCTGGCCTGTAAGCCTGGACCTCTTTGCTTGTGGTCATCTTGGTTGCCACTTGGGGAGAGCGGATCTGAGAAGAGAGCCAAACAGAGATAGTAGTGTGCTGTCACAAAGGGAGATGGTTTCTTCTTGACATTTTTTGAGAACTTTTTTGAGAGGTTTTCATGCTCCACTGCACTTGGGTCCTTCCCCCACAGTCATGTGTTCCATGCCAGCCTGCTTCTGCATTTGTGATCTATCAAGAGGTGATGTTATCACATGTGTAAGAAACTGCCACCTATCCTGATGGAAACCTGTCCACATCAGTCAAGCAGGTCTATCTGGGAAATATTTGCTCCATCGAAGGGTGGATGAAACTTCACTCACCCTCGGCAGGCTTGTTCAATCCCTTCAGAATGAAACTTCAGAGTAGAAGATGACTGGGAGCCAGGGCTCGCATGGAAAGTGTAAGCCTTCAGAGAGGGTTAGAATAATTACTATGTGGGTCCCACTTAGTAATTGAGATGCAGCTCGGTAAGAAGCCAGGAAACATGATTGGGCGTTCTTTCTCTTCTTCTTTTACCACGTTTTGTGCCATTGAACATGGCCAAAAATAGAATAAGAATGCTAGCATGGTGGTTGTGGATTTGGGGAGGAAAACAGACAATTTAGCAAACACTTATCTTGACCTTCCAACATGTAAAGTGCTGAAGGGAAAAGTGGGTAAAACAGGTTAGGCTAGGTTTTGCTGCAGTAACAAATAGTCCTTAAGTCCCAGTAAATTTTAACAACAAAGGTTTGTTTCCTACTCATACTCCATGCCCATTGGGGGTTGACAATGGTACCCAAGGTGACAAAGCAGTCACCATCTCCAAAGTGGTCAGTCAGCATCTCAGAGGGCATAAGAACTCTAGGGGCTCATGTACTGGCAATTAAATGACACATGTCACTTTCACTCACAGCACATGGATCAGAACTAGGCCCGCAACTATAAGGGAACCAGAAAGAACAATCGTTTCATGTGTTGGAAGGTGGAGGGGTTGAAATAGTTGGTGAGAAGCACTCATGAGATCCGTGAAGTTCTGGCCTTGTCTTTGATGGAGGGAGGAATAAAATGTAAAAGGGGAATAGAATATGGAAGTGGGCAGAGAGGTGTTGGGGGGATGCTGGGGGTGGAATGAACAGGCCCCAGGTCCCTTGAGTCAGTTGTTCAGTATGCTGAACCTCAAGTTACTGTTATTGCTTAAAAATGCAGAATTCTTGACTCCACCGAGATGAGAATGAATTAGAACTGCATTTTCACAAGACCCCCCAGGCGATCTGCATGCATATTAAAGTTTGAAAAGTTCTAATGTGTACACCAGATGAGAATATATTAGGTGGTCCAAGGATATCCTTTTATTTTAATAATTATTTGTTTTATTATAGTCTCTCTATAAGTGATACTATTTTTTTCATTTATGGAAGTTATATGAGATAGAACAATTTATTTCACTAAAATTTAGTCAGTTTAAAGAAAAATATTAAGTAAATTATAGTATAGCAAGTCACCAATACGGGACAGACGAATTGTTAATGATTTGTTAATGCTCGAAGTTTGGGAAACTCCACCCCACTGGAGATGTTCCAAGCTTCCCCTACTCTGGTCCTCCTACCTCCCAGATTCCCTGGTTCATCAATTCTCTGTCCACTTGCAGCATGGTGGCTGTGGCTTTCTGGTGACCACAGCTGGTCACCTGTGACCAAGCTTCTATAGTCGCCAGGTGGGGGGAGGCAGCACAATGACACACCTAGAAACTGTGCATGGAAAGGAAAGTGGCCATTCAGGTTTAAACTACCTGGCGGGTGAGGAGGAGGTAATTTATTTGCAATATCAGGCCTAATATGTTTTAAGAAACAGAATCATCCAGCTGATTTCCTCATTTTCCTAGTTACATGTACACTTAGGTGTGTATGTGTATACAGCCTGAAAACTCTCTGTTAAAGATTATCAAACGAAAATCTCAAGTCTCAAATGAGAACAACGATGTTAAGAACATTCCCCCACCAGTTTCCATTTTAAGCTGATCCATTAGAGACAGTGCCTTTCCAAGTCCTTAGTGGTGGGCGACAATGGCTTCATAAGGTGATGCCTTTGGTATTATTCCTCATGTGGCAGGCAGAATAATGCTCCCTCTAAAGCTGTCAGTGGTCTAATCCCCCAAACCTGTGGATATGTATGTTACATGGCAAAAGAGACTTTGCAGATGGGATTCAGTAAAGGATCTTGAAATTGGGAGATTGTCCTGGCTCATCCAAGTGGGCCCCATATAAGCACAAGGGTCCTTATAAAAGGGAGGCAAGACAATGTCACATCTCCCAGGCAGACAGGAGATGTGACAATGCAAGCAGGGGCTGGAGTATGTGCTTTGAAGATGGAGGAAGGAGCCACTAGCCGAGTGCAGACAGCCTCTAGAGGCTGGAAAGACAAGCAAATTGACTCCCCCACAGCCTCCAGAAAGAATACAGCCTGGATAACACCTTGACTTCAGCCCTGTAAGGCTCATTTTGGACTTCTGACCTCCAGCACTGCAGGAGAATCAATTCATATTGGTTTTGTTGGTTTGTTTTTTTGTTTTGAGATGGAGTCTCGCTCTGTCACCCAGACTGGAGTGCAGTGGCACGATCTTGGCTCACTGGAACCTCCACCTCCTGGGTTCCAACAATTCTGTCTCAGCCTCCCAAGTACCTAGGACTACAGGTGCCCGCCACCACGCCCAGCTAATTTTTGTATTTTTAGTAGAGACGGGGTTTCACCATATTGGTCAGGCTGGTCTCGCACTCCTGACCTCAGGTGATCCACCCGCCTCGGCCTCCCAAAGTGCTGGGATTACAGGCATGAACCACTGTGCCCGGCCATTCACGTTGTTTTAAGCCGCTGGGTTTCTGGTAATGTGTTACGGCAGTATAGGAAACTAACACACCCCAACATCCACTGCAGGGGGAAGGTTGCAGATGCTGACTCCAGCAGCCAGTGGGAACAAGCACAGAACCACTTTCTAAGTTAAGAACCCCCCGCCCCTCCACCAGATGGCTAGGATCCCATGAGTCTCATTGGCCAAGCTTCCACACCAACATCAGTATGATAACCTGTGCAGCTGAGTGCCCTTCACAAGAAAGAGTCATTTTAGCACAGAAGTCAGTTTTAATGCGATAGATGCCATCTAGATGAAGGACAAGGGACCAAAGGATCTCTCCTTTTCAAATAACTCGTTAGCATAAAACAACCATTTAAATTACTCCCTCAGCGATGTCCAATTATGAGCATCTCCCCACCGGGCAGTGGGAAGGGGGTCCTAGCTTCTTGCCTCAACTCTAGGTAGGACTCTGGGCTTTTAGGCAGAGGCAATGCATGGTGGCTTCCTAATCCCCCAAGTCTCCTGGTCCCATTTTGCAACATTTTTTTTCATGTTTATTCAGGGACCCAGAGGTGGAAGGACATCTATTTCCTGCTTTCTGACAATGGTCTGAGACCTGCAGCAAATAAACTCACAGTTCCTGTTTATAATTCCTTAATTATAACAAGCAAAACTTTGTTCTGGGGCTTTTTGCTGCACAGAAACTCAAGTTGGATTTTCCACTCTGTCCTTCTTAGCTGCGTCCTTCAGCAAGTCACAAGACCTCTCAGAGCCTTGTTTCCTCGTCTGTAAAATAGGGATGAAATTCCAACTTTGAAAGATTGTTGTGAGGATTAAATTGTTAAATGATACCATGTACGAAAAACTTCTTGTTCAATGACTGCTCAGTAAATAAATTGGGGCTGGGCATGTTGGCTCATGCCTGTAATCCCAGCACTTTGGGAGGCCAAGGCAGGAGGATTGCTTGAGCCCAGGAGTTCAAGAACAGCCTGGGCAACATAGGGAGACCCTGTCTCTACAAAAATTAAAAAATTAGCTGGGCATGGCTGCACACCTGTAGTCCTAGCTACTCAGGAGGCTGAGGTGGGAGGATTGTTTGAGCCCAGTTCAAGGTTATGGTTAGGTATGATCGCACCACTGCACTCCAGCCTGGGCAACAGAGAGAGACCCTGTCTCAAATAAATAAATAAATGGCAACCACTGTGGCACTTTTCTCCCGAATTAAATGTGGTGACCTTGAAATTTTTATTAAAGTTTTGACTTAAGAAAAATGACATTTTTATAAGATCTTTTTTCCTGGATTCCTAAGCAGAGACATCACCCTGTCCTTCCTGTCCTCATATGCCACAGTGGGCATTTTTGGTTGAGGACCCAGCATCCACTCCTCCTTCCTCCATCCCAGCAGAATCCATTTTCTGGTTTCCATCCTTCCCCTGAGAAGCCCCTGTGTCCCTCTGCACCTGAGCCCACCCCTACCCTAGCAATGGACCTGACTGGCTTGAGGGATTCCCAATTCCCTTGAGCCAATCAGCACATAGTGTTGGCCCAGCAATTGGTATTGGGTAAGGTTGGGTGTGTGGCCTAAGCTGCCCCACTGGAATGAAGGTACTGAGTGTGCAGTGCTCTCTCTCTCCCTAGATGTAACAAGTATACAAATCTATTTGCTGCAGACTGCCATATGCCACAATGAAGAGTCAGACTGAAGTGCGGAGTCAATGTGTGCGGGAGGGCTGAGCCCAGAGCCACAGATAGCACCCTGATCATACCATACCTGAAGTCTACACCACCTCTCTATTACTTGAGAATGTGCATCTTCTGATTGTTCAAATCAGTTTGCATCAGGGTCAAGCTAGAGGACCCTCTGTGGAAGAATTATTCTCCTCTATGTAAGTGAGCATATGCTATATAAAAATGCTACTCTCTGTATTGTTCTCAAGCTTACAGAGCACCCTTTGAAGGGTCAGGGCAGGCCTCACAACTGCAAGACCAGTTGAGTTTAAGGGAAAAATTTGGGGCAAGGATTATGCTTTCTCCTCAAGGAGGTAAGACATCCATTAAAGATAAGACAATGAACCCTGGGAGAGTTTCAATGGGAAGTGAAGTGAAACACCAACCTCATTTCTAGCAGGACCATTAATCCCCTGTGAGAGGTAGCAGGGCATGAAGAAGAATCATTCAGAATCTGGATTCCAATCTGAGTCTGGATTCTGACTCCCTCACTCCCTAGCTGCATACCTTTAGACAAGTCACTCAGTCTCTCCAATTTACCATTTATTGAAATGTCTTTGAATATCTCCTATATGCCAAGCACTGTTATAACTGCTGTCTATGTATTAGCACACTTAATCCTCATGCCCACAAGGAGGGCACCTTTTACTAACAGGAAAACAGACTCAGAGAGATAAATAACTCACCTAGAGTCACAGAACAGCACAAGTAGTACTGGGATTTAAATCCAGACAATGGATGCCAGAGACATCTGGTCAACCCCACACTACACTGCCTCCAAGCTTTGAGGAAGCAGGGGTCACCAACCACATCTAAGCAGGAAGCTGAAGGTGAGTGGCAGAGAAGCTTCAATACTCAAGGCCCCTCTGTTCTTTTAACTCACTGCTACATGTATCTCCAAAACTGTGAAAATGTATGTTCACATTTTCATTTTACAACATAAACATTTGTTAGGGGCCTCCTAAGTCAGATGTGGCAGGGAGGTGAGGTTCCTTCCCTGCGGTTGCACTTCCCAGTTCTTTTAACACCATTAAGTAACACCTAGACACACTTCCATTAAGGCCCAGGCACAAGAATAGAGATCTCTTCCCGAAAACTACCAGGCAAGGCTGAGGGACCAAGCTCTTTCTTCAAAGGCTCTGGGTCCCCACACAGGTCATATGCCTGGTCAATTCCAACCACAACCGTTCCCTCCAACTTCAAGCTGACCACAGCCAATCAGCCTCATGCTGCAGACCAGCAAACAGTCCCACGCCTGAAAGGGCAGCTCTGGCCAGGTCATCACCTCCAACGGAAAAACAAGACCATGGGATGCTGGGCCCAACTCTGCCGTGTCTTCATCCAACAAATAGGATCAGTGACAGAGGGTCAGCCCACCTCGTACTGTTTGAGGAGGATCAAGGAGAACACTATAAAGTGTTCTACAAATATGGTGGTCACATGATTAGTAGCAATTTCAAATTCCTTTTTCACCTTTGAATGCCAATGAAAAGCGGGAATAGGCCAGGCATGGTGGCTAATGCCTGTAATCCTAGCAGTTTGGGAGGCCAAGGCAGGAGGATTGCTTGAGCCCAGGAGTTCAAGACCAGCCTAGGCGACATGGCAAAACCTCATCTCTACAAAAAATGTTTAAAAATTAGCCAGGTATGGTGGCACATGCCCATAATCCCAGCTACTTTGGAGACTGAAGCAGCAGGATCATTTGAGCCCTGGAGATTGAGGCTGCAGTGAGCTGTGATCACACCACTGCACTCCAGCCTGGGTAATAAAGCAAGACCCTGTGACAAACAAACAAACAGGCAAACAAAAAAAAGAGGTCACAGAGGGCTAGTTAGCTTCTTCTGTCAATGAGGACACAGTGGGAAGGTGTGAAGAAGCAAATTCACTGAATTTGCTAGAGCCTTGATGATGGACTTCCCAGCCTCCAGAACTGTCCGAAGTAAATGTCTGTTGTTTGTAAGTCACCCACTTTATAGTATTTTGTGACAGCAGCTTAAACAGACTAAAACACAAACTGTGTGATATTGGGACATTACTTAGGCTTTGAGGCTCTCAGCCTCTGTGTCTGAAAACATGGAAATAGTGATACTCATGTTACGGTTGTGAGAATCCATTTGGACCTAAAGTGCTTTTGTGAACATCTTTTTTGTCTAAGCAGTCATCAGTCACTCCCCTTCTTCCAGAAGCAGCTCTTTGCCTTCCCTCTGGTGAAGTTCCTACCACAATCAGTCTTAGTGGGGTTGCCAGTTGAGGAGCCCTGGCCTTCCCTTCTTTGCCAAGGCTGCACAAAACCCAAGCCATGCCAGCAGCCTCTTTGCTGGGAATCTGAGACCTGCATGACATGAAGAAAGGAAACAACTGGAGCTGAAGAGGCTGTGGTTTGGTCCTGCTGTTGGGAGCTGATCTGATTTCCAGTGGGAGGCCTGGTTCTTCCATTTTCCCTCCAGTTCTGTGAGCTTCCCTGGAACCTTCTGATATCACCCATCTTTGATTGTTGTTAACTTCCTAAGCGACCTAATGAAATGATCCAAGAGCTCAGCACAGGAGCTTACCTGATACATAATACACATGCAGCAAATCAGCTCTAGTAAAGCAGATTGAGTGACACATTCAGGTGACCCTGAAGCCTGTTTATTCCACCCACAACCTCCCCTCGCCACCTTTCTGCCTGCCTCCATATGAGTGGTGTCCTTTCTATTCCCCCTCTACATTTTATTTCCCCCTCCATCAAAGACAAGGCCAGAACTTAGCCACCATGGATCTCTTGAGTGATGCTCATTAAGCATTTCCAGTTCTGCCTTCTTCCTATACATGGAAGGATTGTACTTTCTGGACCTCTTATGTTTGGGTGGGGCCTAGTTCTGGCCCACGAGTTGTGGAGTGAAAGTGACATGTGTCATTTAATTGTTCTTATCCCATCTGGGATGCTGACCAATCACACTGGAGACGATTGCTGCTCTACCAGCCTGGGTACCCCTACCAAACCACAATAGACATGTATTCTATACAAGAAATAAACTTTTGTTGTTAAAAGCTACTGAGGGCTGGGTGTGGTGGCTCATGCTTGTAATCCCAGTTCTTTGGGTTGCTGAAGTAGGAGGATTGTTTGAGCCCAGGAGTTTGAGACCAGCTTGGGCAACATAGCAAGACCCCGTCTCTACAAGAAAATGTGTTTTAAAAATTAGCTAGGCATGGTGGAGCACATTTATAGTCCCAGCTACTCAGGAGGCTGAGGTGGGAGGATTGCTTGAGTCTGGGAGGCTGAGGCTGAAGTGAGCTGTGATTGTGCTATGGCACTCTAGCCTGAGTGACAGAGACAGAACCTGTCTCAAAAACAAACAAACAGACAAACAAACAAACAAACCTACTGAGATTTAGGGATTATTTATTACCACAGCAAAGCCTAGCCCAACCTGACTGATACACGCGCTGTACTTTCACCCACTTTTCCCTTCAGCTCTTTGCATGTTGGAAGCCCATGGTAAGTGTTTGTCAAGTTCTGTATTTCCTCCCAAATCTACAATCACCATGCTAGTGGTCTACTATTTTTGGCCATGGTTGGTGGTACAGAATAAGGTAAAAGAGGAAGAAGAGAAAGAAAGCCCAATCATGTCTTCTTGCTCCTTACTGAGCCATGAGGATGTTTAACACACCCTGGGAAGCGCTGTAGTGGTGTCCTGAGGAGGATGGGGCCCTCAGTTGTAGACGGATATCCCATCATTCAAGAGGGCACTCAGTCAGCCAACAAGTGCTTAGCTTGCACTCTGTGTTGGGTGCTGGGCTAGGTGTAGGCACTCAAGGACCCTCCAGGAGCCCCGAGTCTAATGGGGGAAAGTGTGGATAGGAAACCGACCATCTCAGCTCAGCGCTGTTAAGGGCATGAGCCAGCTGGCCTGAGAGTAGAGAGGTGGGAATGACTAACCCCAGTTTAGGAGGTTCAGGTGACATTTGATTCAAGTCCTTAAAGAAAACAGGCCTGACCTAGGCGAAAACCAACTTGGGAGCTGAGCAAGAAGCACCAAACATGTTGATGGGCAGAATTGTCAGCTCCAGCTCCTCAGGGGCATTAGGCAGCAGACTCCCTGGAACCGCTGTGCTCAGAAAGTGTGTGAGTGCTTGACAAGTTACTTCTTCCTGTGCTTTTTTATTGAGGGCTGTGGGTAGGGGCAGCTGAAGAAGCACATTTCCACCAGGGATTTAGAAAAGGGAAGAAACTTCATCTAACGTGATGCCAAAAGAAATGGGAACAGCCAAGGTTTGCCCCGTGGTGTTTGGAGGAAGCTCGGGTCCCCAGGAGCTAGGAAGGTGTGGGGTTAGGACTTGAGGGGTGAAGAGTATGTGAAATGAAAAGGCTGGAGTGTTGCCTTGGTTTCAGGAGGGGCTGAGGTCACATTGGAATTACCATTTTAACAGAATACTATAGCTGAGTGACAGATCACAGGGGTGAGGGGCTTGGGCCAAAAGAGGAGGCACCTCTAATTTTGGCAGACCCTGGAACACCCCTCACAGGAAACCAGTTTACTTGGAAGAAATTATGCCTTCCTCTCGTTTTGTGCACAATGAACGTGAATAAAACGTGAATAAAATGATGAGGTTACCATTTTTTAATACTATAAATGCCAATAAACATACAAAAACATGCTCAACCTTGTCAGTAATGAGGGAAATCACGGGCAGTGATTCATACTCGGATTTGTGCAGGACGTACTGCAACCTGTGTCGTGTTCTTTCCTGCTGGATTTGAACCTGGGAGGATGTAGGCTGACATTGGTGCTGCTGTCTTGCCACCAGGAGGGGACGGCTTGACTGAGAATGGAGCCACGCTAGAGAAAGAAGAGGTAAGAGATGGAGAGAGAGACCATGGCCTGACGGTGTCATTGGAGCCCCCAAATCAAGCTGTACCAGTGGCCAGTACTCCCCTGGACCTTTCAGTTATGTGAGCTAAGTTTGAGTCAGATGCAGATCACTGACAAAAGTTCTAGCCAATACAAATGCACTGATGGAGGAGCAAACGCTCATGCATCTGTCACTTACTGAGTGTTTACTCCACACTGTTCTAAGCACTTTATATGGATTGCTTGATTTAATTCTCACCAGAAGCCTATGAGGTAGGTAGGGCACTCTTATTTTCATTTTACGATCAAGGAAACTGGGGATATACACATACGGTTTAAAAACTTTGCCCAAGATCACACAGGCAAGCTTGGACCTAGATGGTCTGACCTCAGAGCCTGCCCTTTAAACCTTTTCAGAGCTTTTGGGTCAGGCCATGAAGGGTGGGTGCTTCCTCTGCAGTTGATCAAGGCTGCTTTTGCCTGCAGGTTCGTGCTTTATCATAGCCAGTGGAATCCTGGACATCGAGTCTGTGGGAAAAATCCACAAGATATTTTCAGATTCATTGTCTTTCTACATTTAGAAGATGATGATGATTTTCCATCATGCAGTACAATGATATGGGATTAATTTGGTAATTCAATGTTTGTTGTGGGAATGAATAAATTGTTCTCCATCACTAGGAGATTTTTGTCAACTCACTTTGAAGTTGGAGAAGCAAGATGCTTGCTTGTTCAATGTGGCATCCACTTCTACTTTGTAAGTTCATATAATATCTGCTGACGGTGTTTCCCCATTTGCATTCCCTGGGAAGATGTTTTTTATTGTCCCTGATGCTAGAGGAAAAAAATTAGGTCACTGCCTCATGCATCTTCCTGAAACCATCCATAACACGTGCTTCATCAGACAAAGAGAGGCAGTTTTTGAAGAAATCATAACCCATGCTAAGTGTTTTTTCTTTTTTTCTTTTTTTTTTGAGATGGAGTCTCACTCTGTTGCCTAGGCTGGAGTGCCATGGTGCAATCTCGGCTCACTGAAAGCTCTGGCTCCCGGATTTATGCCATTCTTCTGCCTCAGCCTCCCGAGTAGCTGGGACTACAGGCGCTCGCCACCATGCCCGGTTAACTTTGTGTATTTTCAGTAGAGACGGGGTTTCATCATGTTAGCCAGGATGGTCTCGATCTCCTGACCTCATGATCCACCCACCGTGGCCTCCCAAAGTGCTGGGATTACAGGCGTGAGCCACTGCGCCCAGCCTGAGCCATTCTGTCTTAGCCCAGCTTTTCTCTAAAATGGCTGTGTTCTCAAATGTTTGCAGGTAGCATTCTGAAACAATGTTGAATGTGTTCCTTACTCATGAGATGCTTAACCTGCAGCCCTCTGAAACTGTAACATCATCATGTTTTACAAAGTACTGAAGTCACACTTGGCCCCTGAAACATTGATTCTCTGCAGCTCGCCTCCTTCTTGCCATGAGGGGAACATCTCCAAGATGTCCAGGGTTCACTCTGCACATCACACATAGTGTGGGCAGACGGACTTGTGCATAGAAATCCTTCTGTAAGCTCCATCTCAAATACTGATGTCTTGTGGATGACACTGTAAAAAAGTCACTGATCTGCTTTATTTCTGCCATATGATATCAATGCAGAGTAAAGAAATTTTTGTTTTTTTGTTGGGGGAAGTTATAATCCTTTTCAAATGACTTACTTTTTAAAAAATACACAGAACATTAGTATGTGTTTTTTTCTTGACTCATAATGCACCCAATGCACCCTAAAATAATGTAGAATTTTTATCCCTTCTAAAATTAAAAAAAAAATCATGTTACATGAAAATCAACTGTTAAAGTCTCTTTGGAAGGACATGCAACATTTATTCTCAAAATATTTAACTCCAGGAGAGAGAAAACATGTACAGGCTTTGGAGTCAGACAGACTGGGGTCAAATCCAAGGGTTTTACTTAGTGGCTTTGGGGCTTTGGGCAAAACACCCCGTATCTCTGAGCCTCAGTTTCCCTTATCCATAAAATGGAAGAAAATAATATCTAAGTACAAGGGACGAAGAACAGCATAAGTATCTGAGACATAGCTGTTTTTTTCCTTTTTTTTTTTTTGAGAGGGTATCATGCTCTGTCACCCAGGCTGGAGTGCAGTGGCACGATCTTGGCTCACTGCAACCTCTGCCTCCCAGGCTTCAGCGATTCTCGTGCCTCAGCCTCCTGAGTAGCTGGGACTACAGGTGCATGCCACCATGGCCTGATAATTTTTGTATTTTTAGTAGAGATGTGATTTCGCCATGTTGGTCAGGCTGGTCTCGAAATCCTGACCTCAGGTGATCCACCTGTCTCAGCCTGCTAAAGTGCTGGGATTACAGGCATGAGCCACCATGCCTAGCTGAGATGGCTGTCTTTATTATTACCCACCCTTGTGGATTTTCTCCTGGATAAGCTTCCCATAGGAACTTAAGGATCAACTTTAGGCCTAAGGTGGGGAAGCACGTGTGAGTGCTTGAAAGGTCACCTCTTCCGGCACTTTTTTATTGGAGCAGCTGAAGAAGTACATTTCCAGCCAGTATTCAGAAAATGGGAGAAACTTGATCTAACAGGATGCCAAAAGAAATGGGAATCGCCAAGGTTCGCTCCATGGTGTCTGGAGGAAATTAGGGGCCCCAGGAGTTAGGGAGGTGTCAGGCTAGGACTTGAGCAGTGAAGGACACTGGGAGCAGTCATTTGCTTTCAGAGAGATTCCCCTTTAAGCTGTAAACTTCCCTCATTCATTTAAAACATGACTTCATTTTCATGCCACTTTGGGGACCATATTCCAAGTAGAACGTGAAGTCTGTTTGTTGGGGCCCTGACAGACCCAGAAGAGACTGAGCTTCTCTTGAAAAGCAACTTTTTTTTCTTTTTTTTTTTTTAGAGAAGTCTCACTCTTGTCCCCCAGGTTTGCGTGCAATGGCTTGATCTCGGCTCACTGCAACCTCCGCCTCCCGGGTTCAAAGGATTCTCCTGCCTCTGCCTCCCAAATAGCTGGGATTAAGGTGCCTGCCACCATGCCTGGCTAATTTTTGTATTTTTTAGTACAGACAGGGTTTCACCATGTTGGCCAGGCAGTTCTCGAACTCCTGACCTCAGGCGATCTACCCGTCTTGGCCTCCCAAAGTGCTGGGATTACAGGTGTGAGCCACCATGCCTGGCCGAAAAGCAACATTTTAAGGTAGAAACCAGAGTGCTGCTAGCTCCTGGGAGAAGGTGGAGGAGCAGAAGAGACCTGGAGGAAAGAGGGGAGAGGAGCAGGCTTGGAGAAAGGGGAGCCTTGGAGGGCAAGGGTATCCCTGAAGGTCACCCTCAGCCGAAAGGCTTCCAGTGGGTGGGCGAGGACAGGAGAGATGGGGCCCTAGGGCCAGATGAGAAAGGCCCCACACAAATGGTTAAAATATTGCTCAATTCTATTATATCATGAAAAAATGGCAGTGACCAGAGCTGCCTGGATTAGGAAAAAAGAGTGTAATTCCATCTTGGGGCTTCTGGTGAGTTGAGCTTGTGGTTCTGTGGTTTATGATGTCACCAGAACCCCTGGATGGAATTACAGACTTTTAATTTACAACTTGGTAAGTGGGGAGACTGAGGGTCCATCATGCCTGCTCAAAACGTGACAAGGACTCAAGGGTCAAGGTTGGCCTGGGAGGTCAAGTTCTGGGGGCTGCCTCCTTGAACCTTTACTGGGTAGATAGCCTTGGTAAAGGCATTTTTCTCTTCCGTCCTCAGTGTCTCTCTCCCTGTTTCCCTATCCCTCCCTCCTCATTTCCCTGAGTTGCACAGCTTGATTTTCCCATGATTTATTTTAGAAAAAGCCCAAGTTAACCAGATTCCTCTGGCCTTCATGCTCATTTAGCTCACAGTTCAAACCTTTCCATCTCAAGACCCACCCAAGAAAGGCTCACATATGATATCTCTGACTTCTGAAAGAAGAACCCTACCATGAAGCGGATGGCTCACTTCTGTCTTTTGCTCTGTTCCAAACCTCCCACTTGACCATACATGCCAAGGTTTGGAAGTGATGGAGATTGCACTTTAGCTCCTCCAGTGACCTAGTCTCCGTAGGTGAACCGTTTGTGGCCTCCCGAAACATGGCAGCATGTCCACCCCCTAGCGCCTTTGATTTTGTGGCTTCTCAGCCTCCCTTTGTTCACCAACTTTTAAACATGTTTTCTGAATATGTATCAGAAGGCCGGGGCTGAGATCTGGGGGTGTAATGGAAGGCAAGATAGATGTGATCACTGACCTCACGAAGACTCCCCCCCAATGCCTACCTGCCATGGCCATCTGGGTGTTTCAGAGATCACAGGTTCATGTGTCCAAGTCTGTATCTCCAATGCTGCTCTTCCACAAGGGACATCCATTCAGTGGATGCTACCATCCCTGCCTAGTTGCTCAACCCAGAGATTTAGGAATGTCCTGCCTGACTTCTCCCAGTCCCTCAGCCCCATCTTCCAATCCATCAATGAGTTCTGTCCATTCTACCTCCAAAATAGAACTCTTCTATTCTGGACCACTTTTCTCCATCTCAAGGGTATCATTTCACTCCACCAGCTCTTACTCACTGCAGCAGCCTCCCAGAGGCACCTCCCACTTCTTTATTTTTTCCTCCCACCCAAGGGTTCTTGAAGAGAAGTCCTCTGACCAGCAGCCTGATCACCTGGAAATTTGTTAGAAATGCAGGTTCCTGGGCCTCCCGAGACTGACTGCTCAGAAGTTCTGGAGGTAAGAAGAAGCGGTCTTGGTTTTAACAAGCACCCAAGGTGCTTGGGATGCAGCTCATATTTGAGAAATCTTCCATTCTTTTTCTTTTTTTTCTGAGACAGAGTCTCATCCTGTCACCCAGGCTGGAGTGCAGCAGTACAGTCTCGGCTCACTGCAGCCTGCGCCTCCCAGGCTCAAGCAATTCTCCTGCCTTAGCCTCCCTAGTAGCTGGGATTACAGGCGTGTGCCCCCATGCCTGGCTAATTTTCGTATTTTTAGTGGAGACAGGGTTTTGCCATGTTGGTCAGGCTGGTCTTGAACTCCTGACCTCAGGTGATTCACTCGCCTCAGCCTCCCGAAGTGTTGGGATTATAGACATGAGCCAGCGCACCCGGCCCCATTTATTTTTGACACAGGCAAGGTACTCAGCACCTTTTACACATTCTCTTATTTATCTCCATTTTGAAGTGGAGGAAACTGAAATCTGATCTTACAGGATACATTAGATTGTATAACTTTCAAGCTGAAAACCCTTCAGGAACTTCCCACTGCGCTTAGAATAAAACTCTTACGCAGCCTACATGATCCTGCACCATCTAGCTCTGGCCTCTCTCCCCGGCTTCCTCTGGAGAGATGCTTTTCCTTGGGCTCATCTGCCTCCACGCCTTTTCACCTTTCAGTTCCATGAGTTCACAATTCACCTTCCAGCCTTAGGGCCTTTGTGGACACTGTTCCCTCTGCCTGCAACACTCACTCTCCCTTTATTTTACATGGATAATGCCTTTACCTCATCATTCAGATTTATCCAAAATGTCACCTTCTGGATGATATTATAATATATTGCAAATTATATAGTCTGTTGGATATTCATCGTGCACATTAGCATTTTAAAGCCCCTGATAAGTCCTGCAGTAAAGAAGCCTGCTTAGTTTTGTCTCATTTGGCGTTTTCCAGCTCTTTTTGACCAGGCACTAGTTTTACCTAACACCTATGACTGCCTTTTGATTCAGGAGTGCTGAGTCTCAGTTCTCTCACCTCCGCTGAGAACATGAGGTCATAGTCACCTCTTTTTCTTCTTGGCACTTGCAGGTTTCTATACGGTGACTTCAGAGTCCGTGTTTCCCTGTATTTGACAACTCTAAAGTAAACCTGGAGCCTTACAGCCGACTTTCATATTGGTACAGATTTTCTGTGACTAGATTCCTTTACTCTGCCAGCAAATGTTTTTCAGGTACCAAGGTACAAAGTGTTCTGGGAGGCACATTTGGAGGCAAAGAGGTGAATGAGGGATGGACACTTCCTTAAAAAGCCCGCGGGTTTATGTGGGAAAAGTACATGCAAACAAATCACTAAAGAGGTAGAACGGTCAGGCATGGTGGCTCATGCCTGTAATCCCAGAACTTGAGGAAGCTGAAGTGGGAGGATTGCTTAAGCCCAGAAGTTTGACACCAGCCTCAAACAGGGTAACGAGGTGAGCCCCTGTCTTTATTTAAGAAGAAAAAAAGATAGAATGAATAGCAATAAACAGATGCTCCATGTCAGCCCCAGGATGGGCAAAGTACATGCTGTCTAAGGCACACACAAATTCCATGCATTATACCTAATGCTCACTGCAGCTCTGCTGTAGAGGGGCTGTTTTCCCTTTGTACAGATACAGAAACTGAGAGTCAGAGAGATTTGTCTTTTGTTCTGTATCACACGGTTAGTGAGTGATGTTAGTGAGTTCAAAAGTTTGAACCATGTCTGGTTCAAACTTTTCTGACTCTGAAGCCCAGGGTCTTTCCAAATACCCGTGCTGCTGCTGTTTCCTGAACAGGTTTCTCAAGACCTAAATCCAGATAGTCTCTGAGACTGTCAAATATTAGAGTGGGCTCTAGTATTTAAATAAGTACTATCTCAGGAAAGCTGGGCTGTGATTCTTGTCACTGATGGGAATTGAGAAGAAGACTTTAACCTTAAAAAAGTTATTTTTTTCCTGTTCTTTTAGGTTATCTTTATTTTTTTTTTTTAACTTTTATTTTAAGTTCAGGGGTACATGTGCAGACTTGCTACATAGGTAAACTTGTTTCATGGGGGTTTGTTGTACAGATTATTTCATCATCCAGGTATTAAGCCCAGTACCCATTAGTTATTTTTCCTGATCCTCTGCTTCCTCCCATCCTCCACTCTCTGATAGGCCCCAGTGTGTGTTGTTCCCCTCTATGTTTCCATGCGTTCTCATCATTTAGCTTTCACTTATAAGTGAGAACATGCAGTGTTTGGTTTTCTGTTCTTGCATTAGTTTGCTGAGGATAATGACCTCCAGCTCCATCCATGTCCCTGCAAAGGACATGATCTTGTTCTTTTTCATGGCTGCATAGTATTCCATGGTATATATGTACCACATTTTCTTTATCTAGGCTATCATTGATGGGCATTTAGGTTGATTCCATGTCTTTGCTATTGTGAATAATGCTGCAACGACCATACGCATGAATGTGTCTTTATAACAGAATGATTTATATTCCTTTGGGCATATACCCAGTAATGGGATCACTGGGTTGAATGGTATTTCTGTCTTTAGGTCTTTGAGGAATTGCCACACTGTCTTCCACAATGGTTGAACTCATTTACACTCCCACCGACAGCGTATAAGTGTTCCTTTTTCTCCACAACATTGCCAGCATGTTACTTTTTGACGAAAAAAAGGTTATTTCTAATTGACTGAGCAATTCATAAATACATTCTTTTTATTAAAAATAAAAACATTTTAGATAAGCAAAAGTACTCTGCTATCCTGGTCTCCTCTTCTCTGGGACAAAGGTAAACCATATAATCAATTTGGTGTGTGTTTCTCCAGACCGTTCTCTATATATTACTTAGCACAAATGTAGGCAATATGGGAAATATCACAGAAAGATTTACATTGTGATATTTCCCATATTGCCTACGTTTGTGCTAAGTAATATATAGAGAACGGTCTGGAGAAACACACACACAAAGATTTACATTGAGGCCGGGCGCGGTGGCTCACGCCTGTAATCCCAGCACTTTGGGAGGCCGAGGCGGGCGGATCACGAGGTCAGGAGATCGAGACCATCCTGGCTAACACGGTGAAACCCTGTCTCTACTAAAAATAAAAAAAAAAAAATTAGCCGGGTGTGGTGGCAGGCGCCTATAGTCCCAGCTACTCGGGAGGCTGAGGCAGGAGAGTGGCATGAACCCAGGAGGTGGAGCTTGAAGTGAGTCAAGATAGCGCCACTGCAGTCTGGCCTGGGCAAAAGAGCGAGACTCCGTCTCAAAAAAAAAAAAAAAAAAAAAAAAAAACAAAGAAAGATTTACATCGTAATTTTTCTTCTTTTGCTCAACAGTGTATTTTGGAGCTCTTTCTATGCTAGCATGTATAGCTACATAATTTTTTGTTCTCAACTTTTTATTTTGAAACAACTTCTTATTTTGAAACAGAAAAGTTGCAAGAATAAGAATGGTTAGAAGAATTTTCAAATACCCTTTCTTCAAATGTAATATTTTGCCCTATTTGCTATACGTATGAATGTGTATATATCTGTGTGTATGTATGCATATATGTATATTTGCATATATGTATTTTAATATGCGTGTGTGTATAATATATTTTATATATCCATCACATATAAATATAAAATTTAATTTTCTTTTACAAATTATTTGAGAATAAGTGGCATACGCTATGTTCCTTTCCTAAATATTTCACTGCATAATTCCTAAGACTAAGGATGTTCTTTTTTTTTTTTTTTTTTTTTGAGACTGTTTTGTTCTCTGTCACTCAGGCTGAAATTTAGTGGCATGCGCATGGCCCACTGTAGCCTGAACTTCCCAGGCCCAAGTGATCTTCCTGCCTCAACCTCCTGAGTAGCTTGGACCACAGGCATGTGACACCACACCTAGCTAATTTTTAAATTTTTAGTAGAGATAAGATCTCACCATGTTGCCCAGGCCGGTCTTGAATTCCTGGGCTCAAGCCATCCACCCACCTTGGCCTCCCAGTGTTGGGATTACAGATGTGAGCCATCACATCTGGCAGGATATTCTCTTAAAAAGCCTTAACAGTTGTCAACTACTCTAAATTCAATATTGATATGCTACTTTTATTTCATTTACAATCTAAATTTTATTTTTGTCAGTTAATCAAATGAGGTCCTTTATAGTATTCGTATTCCCCCCTCTAATCTAAGATGCCATCAAGGATAAGATATTGCACTTAGTTGTCATGTCTCTTTGGTTGTCTATTAATATGGAACATTTTTAGTCTTTGTATTTTATGATACTGACACTTTTGAATATAGTCACTTTTAATAAAATTGGCACTTTCTTATTAGGGGTTTTGTGATGGTCTCTCATGATTAGATTGATGATGAGCTTCAAGGTAGGCACTTTCAGCTGGAATATTATATAGGCGATGAGTTCTTCTCAAGGTACCACATCTGCACACTCACTCACAATGTCTGTCTGACCCTCGTTGGTGATGCTAACTTTGATCATCTGCTTGAAGTGTTGTCTGATTTGTTTACCATATAGTCACTGTTTTTTTCTTTTTACAACCACAACCAATATATAGTCTGTTGGAGGATACTGAAGGTCATGCTAATAGCCTGCTCCTCATCACCATTTCTCCCCAGACTTAGCATCCGTTGATGATTCTTGCCAGATCCAAACTTTACTGTGATGGTTGCAAAATGATGATTTTCTAGCTGTAACATTTCTTCCATGTGTACCAGTGGGCTTGGCATTCTGCTGTAAGGTAGAGTTCTCCCTTCTCTCTTACGTATTTGTTTACCCATTTATTATGGACTCAGGGGTTCTGATTTTTCAGTGGTCTGTAATGTTACTATCCTTAATTATTGTGGTGCTCAAATTGTCTGATTTTTGGCCAGTGGGCCCCCGCTTCCCATGTCCTTAGGGGATGTCTTCATCATTTTTTTTTTTTTTTGGAGAACCTCTTTCCTTTCTGGCATTAAAAAAATGTTCCAGGCCCATCTTGTATCTGCCCTGCCTTCACTCTGGAATCAGCTATTTCTCTGAGGAGCCCTGCTATTTCCTTCTTTTCATAGGAAATATTGTCATACACCAGGATCTGCATGCTAGCACACTCATTGCTACTGGGTCTCATTGCTTTTACCTACTACATTCTATTTAATGACTTCCTGGCATTTCATAGAATAGCTGCTGTACAACTGTTTATTTATCCATTGCTCTATTAATGGATGCTTAAGTTGTTTCCAATTTGTCCCTATTTCAAGCAACTCTCAGTGAACATTTGGTTATACACTCTGTGTATTTATGCCAGGAGTATCTATGTCTCCAAAGATAGCTGATGAGAAGTGGAATTTCTTGATCATAAGATGTATATGTTTAAAATTTTACTTGATAGTGTCAATTTCTTCTCCACAGTGGCCCCACCAATTTAGATCACAGCAAACAGGACATGAGAGTCCTCATGTTTCCAGACACTTTCTGATGCTGAGTATTACAAATATTTTGTTTTTACACAACCCCAGGGGTGAAAAATGTGGGCTGATTGGCCTCATGTTCATTTTCCACATTGTAAGAGAGGGTGAGGATCTCTTCCTGTGTTTATTGGCCCTTCGTCTTCTTGCTGGTGGGAGGAGAGGAAGCTTTGTGAGGGTTGGAACGGTAGAGCCAGACCTCACTAGATGAGTAGGCTTTTAGGAAGTAGGCAAGGAGGGAGCCTATTTCAGATGTAGGAAACGACAGAGCCAACCACCAGGCAGTGAAGGCCAAGTAGCTGTAGATTTTGGATCCCCTACTTTCCTGGGGTGGGGCCTGCTATTTTGTCCTGGTGCCATTGCTTTCACGGTCTTCTCCATGACAAGATTTGCAAGAGGCCTCCAGGAATGGGAGAACTACTGCCTGGTCCTCCATGTAAAGTAATATAAAAATTCACACACATCTTCCTTGTCTGAGTGAGATTAAATTGTGGGCTGAGATAGTCAAATGTTTTTCTTAAGGCAGTGAAAGAAACTGTGTTCACCAAAAATTGGATCAAGTGAGGGTGCAGCCAATGAAGGAAAGAGTACAGAATAAATGACCTGTGGTGGGACATGGACTGATGGGGTCAATGACATGAAACAGACAAAACCTCACCCACAAGTAACAGATGGAAACCCAACACAATATGGGCTGTAGCGATCAGGACCATATGAGAGGCTAGCTCTTCATTTTGGCTAAATGGTCAGAGGCTTGGAGGAAAATCAAGGTGGCATGGCAGAAAGGACAATGGAGGTGGCTCCAGGGTCTTGATGAGGTTTTGCCAAGAGACAGGTGCAGACAATTTACTAAGCTATAGGCAAGGCTTTCTTTCATAGCAAAAATACCTTTGTGGGAAGAAAGAGCAAGAAGAAGGGGATTAATTTAGAGCATGAGGGATTTAGGTGAGAGATTTGAACTGACTGAGGTAATCCAAACCAGTGATTTGTTAGGGAGTCTGTGGAATGTCCTTCTCTTCTTTGATAAAGGTGTAGGTTCTTTTCTGCTGGAATGAACTGGAGGAGTCCTGTATAAAAGACCCTCCAGGCTTGGATTCTCTGCCAAGGCAGGGCCTCCGTGGGTCGACTGCAGATGTAGCTGTTCTTGGCAGACCTGACTTGCCGCTCACAAATTCACGTGCTTTCTCTGTCAAAGAAGGTTGGGGAGCCTCACCAGCAGGACTCGAACCTCTCACAGGATTAATGGCCTTTGGGGCTGCAGGCATATCTGGGAAAATGGTAAAGTTGTTTTTTTTTTTCTTTCTTTCTGATTGTTGTCTCAACCTAATTTTCATACCAATACCATAGTGAACAATGATTATATATCATTATCCTAATTTTCCTCTTTTTTTATACTTTTTTTAAAATTCAGAGTCTTGCTCTGTCACCCAGGTTGGAGTGCAATAGTGCCATCTTGGCTCACTGCAACCTCCGCCTCCTGAGTTCAAGTGATTCTTGTGCCTCAGCCTTTTGAGTAGCTGGGATTACAGGTGCACCCCACCACACCTGGCTAATTTTTGTATTTCTAGTAGAGACAGGGTTTCACCATGTTGGCCAGGTTGGTCTCGAACTCCTGACCTCAAGTGATTCACCCGCCTCATCCTCTCAATGTGCTGGGATTACAGGCATAAGCCACCGTGCCTGGCCCTTTTTTTTAACCTTTCAATATGAGAACATTTAAATTTGCAAAGTTGAAAGTCTGATACAATGACTACTGTGTCACCCACCACCTAGATTCAACATTTTTCTTTTATATCTTTTATCTCAATATACACTTGTGTATGTGTGCGTGTTGCATATACAAGTATGTATATCTAACTAAATATCTATGTTTTTTCCTTTTGCAACTTGCAAACATTATGATATACTTTACCCCTTCAGGAGACAGAAATCATACCTGTTATTTGAATGGAAAGAATTTACTATAATGATTTGTTAATTAGGTATAAAGTTATTAACTACATGACTGAAATGGAAAAAGAGAATGCCTTAGATTCCTTAGAATTACGGAGGAAGCAATTTTTATGAAGTAGCTACCATCCCTAAGGCTGAGGAGGGACCCTATGTTGTTGAAAGTCTGATCCCTGAGACAGAGCAGCTGTTAGTCTGGTGCTGGTCTCTGATCTGTGGGGCTGGGCCCCAGACCTCTTGAGAAAGAGGCTTAATTCAGTGGCTGCTACAGGAATGAAGTGCCTCTGCCAGGGTGAAGCATTGTCAGGTGACAGAACACAAACAAACAGGAAGTAGGAAGAAGCAAACCCTTTTCTCCCTTCTAGCCTTCCAGCCTCTCCCTAGCTCCCGCTTTTGGCAGAGCCTATCACATGGTTTGCAGAGTCCTTGACAAAAAAATAAATGAACTTACTTAATCTAATCAAGACTTAACCTCTAGGTTACAGGGAATACTGAGGATAGAGGAACAGATAAAGCAACACCATGAAGAAACACTCAGATACTCAGACCGTAGGACTTTGGACAACTCGACTGGCCCAGCCTTTCATCATCAGTATTTAAAAGAAGGGGAGGGAGGTCACAAGGTCAAGTATAGAAAGACAAGCTTGGAGCAGAAAGATAATATTTTAATAACTGTCATGAACCATAAATACTTCGGTATGTGTCTCCTAAATTAAGAATATACTCCTACATATAGACAATAATAGTCTCATGCCTAAGAAACAGTGATTTCCTAATATCAAATACCCAGTCCATGTTGCAGTATCTCTAATTATCCTCCAAGTGTTTTGTTATGGCTGAGATTTTAGTGTTTCAGGATGAGAAACCACTCATGTTTCCTGCATTGCATTTACCTGACATACCTCTTCAGTCTCTTTTGTTTTAGAACAGTCTTCTACTCCCTCTCCTTCTTTTAAATACTGATGATGAAAGGCTGGGCCAGTCGAGTTGTCCAAAGTCCTATGGTCTGAGTATCTGAGTGTTTCTTCATGGTGTTGCTTTATCTGTTCCTCTATCCTCAGTATTATTCCCTGTAACCTAGAGGTTAAGTCTTGATTAGATTAAATAAGTTCATTTATTCTTTTGTCAAGAATTCTTCATAGGTGGTGGTACACACTTCATTGCAATGTATACATTAGCATATGAATTATATTATCATATTTGAATATATTTATTAACTTCAGATATACTTTTGTACCCCTGGGAACTAAAGCCAAACAATTCTCATGGAAAAGAGAGTGAAGAACATCAGTTTTCACTGTAACAGGTGTTGCCAGTTAGTTCTGGTAGAACTTGCCCTGGTCCCCAGGCACTGAGCCCTGCCCTGCTGTCCTCATGCATCATCTGGAGATGTTCTGTACTACGTACGGGAACCTCTGCTCATGTAGACTGTGTTTTGTCCCCCTGAGTATCCTGTTTTACAATCCTCCAGGTCTCCCACTTGCTCTGCAACCTATACGTGGCTTGGCTCTCCACTGCCTTGCCCCTGAGTGTTTTGCTGCAGAGCCAGTGTGATGAGAATGGTCTGTTTGTAAAGGGGAAGTTTTCTCTTCTTTTCTTGTCCCTCGTTGTCATTTTTGTGATTTCTTTCTGGAGCTGCCTTGTAAAACCTTGCCCTGTGTCATATTTTCAACCCATCTATAATCATACCTTTCTCACCTGAGACTCTGGTCTGTCTCAGCATCACTGATGTGTTCTCTGCTTTGCTGTTCAACACCTTGGATCTTGGCCATCCTGACTTCCCTTTGGGATCGCTGAGCAAAGCCCTCGTTGATGACATTGGATCCTCCTTCTGGGTTTTATTTTCATCATCAAATCCATTTCACCTTCTCATGGGCATGAATAGAAGGGTCAGGCAAGCTCAGCTCTGAGCCCAAGTAGCAGATGAGTTGTCAGTTTAGTTTCTTACCTTAGATGTCTACAGGGGTCCAACAGGTTTAGGGAAGTTGAGGAAGACCAGATGATGTGGTTTGGCTGTGTCCCCACCCAAATCTAACACTGAATTGTAATAATCTCCATATGTCAAGGGTGGGGCCAGGTGGAGATAATTGAATCATGGGGGCAGTTTTCCCCATACTGTTCTCATGATAGTGAATAAGTCTCACGAGATCTGATGGTTTTATAAAGGGGAGTTCTCCTGCACACACTCTCTTGCCTGCTGCCATGTGAGACATGCCTTTGCTTCTCCTTTGCCTTCCACCATGATTGTGAGACCTCCCCATCCATGTGGAACCATAAGTCCGTTAAACTTCTTTCCTTTATAAGTTACCGGTATGTCTTTTTTTTTTTTTTGAGACAGGGTCTCACTCTGTTGCCCAGACTGGAGTGCAATGGTGTGATCTCGGCTCACTGCAATCTCTGCCTCCCAGGTTCAAGTGATTCTCCTGCCTCAACCTCCCAAGTAGCTGGGATTACAGGTGTGTGGGACCACTCCCAGCTAATTTTTGTATTTTTAGGAGAGACAGGATTTCACCATGTTGGCCAGGCTGGTCTCAAACTCCTGACCTTAAGTGATCCACCCTTGGCCTCCCAAAATGCTGGGATTACAGGTGTGAGCCACTGTGCCTGGCTTGGTATGTCTTTATTAGCAGCGTGAGAACAGACTAATATAAGACTAATGCATCAGGTATATGAAAATCAGCAGCTCAAGTTCAAGAAGAAATAGCAACTGACCCCCAGTTTCTGTGTGATGGGGAGCCCATGAAAAAAAAATACTACAAATTCTTTGCAGCTCCTCCTATCAAGAGGTGATGTCTGTTTCCCCAAGACTTTGAACTGGACCGATCTTTTATCTTCCTTTATCCAATAGAACATTAATGAAAGAAAGGTAGGCAGAGGCTCAAAAAGTACCTGCCCATTGGGGCTTTCTCCTCTCCTGATGATGGAAGAGCCCACGTGAAGGAGCTGAGCTGGCTGCTGGACAGGCCACATGGAGGAGAATTGAGGCATTCCACCAACAGCCTGTCAGCCTCTGGCTGCAGCGAGTAGTATGAGTGAGCCTCGGCAAAACTGGCTGAAGAAATGCTCAGCAGAACCCAGCCCAAATTGCTGACACCCAGAATTGCAGCTAATATATTATCATTGTTTTAAGCCACTAAGATTTGGGGTGGTTTCTTACACAGCAGAGGCTCGCTGGTACATGCTCCAACTGAAGCAGGCAGCTCCCACCCAGTGCCAGCCTAGAGATGCCATGCTGGAATATGGCCCCGTGTCACCATGTCTTCCAGTTCTTTTCAAGACAAGAGACAATTCAAGATAATTTTTATGTGATGCATTCTAACTTTAAATGATACTACTAATTAAAAATTTTAAAAACATTCTAGAGGTCCAAAGAAACAACTGGGGGCTGGATTCCATCTCCCTCAGACCATCCCTCTTCTTGCTACTGTGTCCACTGTTTGCCCCGATTATTCTCCCTGATTCAGAAAAGTGGACTTTGGGAGATGGGGTGGGGGACACATGAGCCAGCAGCAGCCTCTAGAACTGCCAGCAGAGGGCTGGACGAGGGCCCAAGGCTTCATCGGCTGTGGAGCACTGAGTCACTGATGGACATGGTGACACGATGGGAATGCTTCTAAAAACCTCTTTCAGGAGGGATTTTTTTCTTTTCAGACAAAATACCACCTCCTCTCAGCTTCTCCCCAACATAGCTCATTCCTCTACAGGGCAAATCATAAATACTGTACTCCCCTCATATCTGTCTCCCTCATTAGATTTGGGGGAGCTCCCGGAGGGCCTCATGGGGAACTTGTTTACTTTTCCATCCTGATGTCCTGACCAGTGACCCGGCAGATGCCTGGAATGTTCTTTTGCTCCCCTTCTCCTTGTCCTCTCTGACAGTTCTCGACATAAGGCAGGCTGTGTGTCACAGTCCCGGTCACCTTTCTTTGGAACCCTACATCAGAGTGAGTTACTGGGCACAAATGTTCATCTAGCTAAGGAATTCAAGAAAATGGAATTTTCTCACGTTTTTTGTCAACTTAAGGAAAATCAGCTAAAGAACCAAAAAAAAAAAAAAAAAAAAATTCCAAAACCAAACGCAAAGGTCCCCCACATGTTCAGTGTGTCAGAGGCAAGCTCTAAAGAGGGGGTGTCAAGCCAGCTCTCTGGCCTAGGGACAGCAACACTTGCCTCTGCAGAGCCTCTGAGCTGTGACAGGCACAGGGCAGCATGACATAGGCCTCTGGAGCCAGATGATTTACCTCGAGCTGGGAGTGCGAGGTTTTATTGGGGCTTTGCAACCCGGGCCAGCCCGCACATCTGGATGATTATGGAAGAATAATCCGTAAACTCGTGTCTTGTCTCCATAACACTCTGTACTCCCATTGAGGCAACGAGTGCCGACATGCTTTTTCCATTTTCATTCACATCTTTGATCCCTCACAGTCTAAGACTTGGCATGGATGGGCAGGCCAGGAAAACGTTGAGCAAAGGCTGTCAGGCACCCTCAGGCAGGCCTGAAGAGGAACAAATGTGCCCGGCGGGGCTGCTTCTTGGCTCTGCCTGGAAGTTCCTCCCAACAATGGCTCTCTGTCCCCAGTGGGTGGACAGATGGCCATGTCTTGGCAGGGGCTGGGCCTGGAGCTGGGTGGAAGGTGCATGGTTTTCCTCTCTCCACTAGGGGGTGGGGAAGTTTGGATGTTGGCACGAGGCTGCCTCCCTGCATTAGAACTCAGCCGGCAAGGAAAGCAGGCGGTTCAAAGACTGGGTCAGTCTCAGGGACTGGATGGGGATGGAGCTTTCAGAGGAGTGGCCCATTGGAGGCAGTCTGGATGGGCATTTGGGTCTGGCCCAGTTTGGTCCAAGGCGGGCCAGGGAAGGCAGCTACTCTAGCCAGGACCCCTAGCAGTCCTGACCTCTAGACCCATCTGCAGGCCATCTTCCCTCAGTGACAGCTCTGTTCCTTGTCATAGGCCAGCCAGAAAAAGTGGCTGGGCACTGGTTGGAGGCCAGAGGGATGGACTTCCTCTTGTACCACACCGCAACATGGGGCTTGAGGCTTTCTTTCCCGCGGCAGGCAGGGGAGGGAGGCACCAGGAAGTAGGCTGCACTCTGTGCTATTCCCCAGCCTCCTTGCTGCCTGAATGTCCTGCATTAGGAATGTTATTTCTTTGAGTCAAAGTGTGCATGCTGCCCTGGAATCTCCTTTAAAAATACTGAGAGAAGAAAAACATTACGAAAGCGCTGTCATAGTTGCCTTCGTGGATTCATTGATCACACCCCCTGTTCCCCCTGGGCCTTTTGCTTGAATTGGAGGCCAGAGAGAAAGGCTCAAGAAATGCCAAGCACAAGAACTGTTTGGAGGTCTGGGACCAGTGGCGAAGGGGACAGTTGAAGCCTCTTGGCAGTTTTCTGTGGAGGGAAAATGTGGAGTAGAAAGAGTATTTCTAGAATGAAAGAGGGAGCTGAAGAGGGAGGGGACAGGGACATTGAAAAAAGATCCTATAATTTAATCTCTTGCTGTTTCTCCACCTGAGCTCCTTGAATTCTGAGCCGAATTGTTAGTCTGTCACTCTTCCCAACTTCCTTGTCATTTACTGAGGGATTGAGAGAAGGATGCAAACTTAAGTTAATCTTAACTCTCTGAGTCTTGATTTTCCTGCTGGGGAAATGGAGAGAACCATTAAATGAGGTTATGAAGGGAAGGAAGCAAGCATGGAGTCTGTAAGGAACTTCTGGTTTCTCAACACCATAAAAGAAAATCTTCCTTTACCCGTATGTGGAATAGTACTAAAAATAAGAATGCTGCAATTGCTGGCAGGTTGCAGTAGGGGCTCTGGTGAGAATAGAAGGACAGGAGGATGCTGGCTGCAGCCTGCAAATCGTCAGCCAGTTGTGCCAGATGTTGTCATCAGTGGAGAGTGGGGAAGAGGGGCCAGGTTGGCTTCTGAGCTTTTCAGGTGAGTGGCCCCTTTTTATTTTGTTTGAGACAGAGTCTCGCTCTGTTTCCAGGCTGGAGTGCAGTGGCATGATCTCGGCTCACTGCAATCTCCGCCTCCTGGGTTCAAGTGATTCTCCTGTCTCAGCCTCCAGAGTAGCTGGGACTACAGGCATGCAGCACCATGCCCAGCTAATTTTTGTGTTTTTGGTAGAGACGGGGTTTCATCATGTTGGCCAGGATGGTCTTGATCTCTTGCCCTCGTGATCCGCCTGCCTTGGCCTCCCAAAGTGCTGGGATTACAGGCGTGTGCCACCATGCTCAGCCGGCTCCAACTTTTTTATTTAGAGGCTGGGTGGGACCCATGAATGCCCAGGCTATAAGCACACAAGAAATTTTTTGAAAAGCTAAAATAGTCAAGCTATATACAAATACCACTTTTGATGATTTAAGCTCAAACAAATAATTTGAGGAAGCCACAATCTACGAAAAGTATAAAAAGCAAACCACATAGAAATTCAAAATGTTCCTCCATGGGACAAACAGGATGTTTGCTTTCCTATGTGCAGTTAGGCCTTACCATTCTGTGGGCTGGATGCTCTTCCCAGCTCCAACTTTATGAAGTGAAAGAAGGGCCAAAACACCTATGGATCTATTCCTACATTATTTAGGACACCTTATAGCAAACAAGGAAAACAACAGGACAACCTGCATAAATAAGATGTCAGGGCGAAGAAGTACAAGGGTAAGAAAATAAGAAAAAGCCAGAGGTAGAGTTGTGCACAGATATTTGAGCCTTCAAGTCCTGCCCAGCATATAAAGGTAAACTACAAGTTTGGTTGTGAGCTTACTGGTGGCCAAAGCAAAGAGGGAAATATGATCTACAAAAGGACTCATGCTGTCCATCAACTTAACACAAGCCAGCTCACTTAGGAGAAGCACAATTCCTACTGGAACCAAGGCTGGAGAGATTTCTATGCCAGGTTTTCCTGGAGGAAACCGTATGTGATGAAGTCAAGTACTTCCTCACATAGCTCTACAATACATGGGGCAATGAATTTCATATGCCTTACAAAAATAAATCTCTCAATGAAAGCAGGTCCTTCCAATAAAACAACTGTACAAGGACCCCAGACACTCTGGCCCAAGCATTCAGCTTTTTCATGATTGGATTTTACCCAAAGGTAAAATTTAGACAGTGTGGAACAGTAACTCGCAAGGGAGTCCTGTGGGATAAGAATATGTGCGATGTGAAGAAAAGACCAAACAAAGGTAGGCAGGATTTTTCAAAAACTGCAAAGCTTCTTAGAATCCGTCATGTGTGAATGCATTCATGTTTCTGTGATTTGCTGCCTTTCCAAAGCCTACATGACTGAACAATCCTGTGTGTGTCTGTAGCGTCTTGGGAGCCCAGTGGAGATGGGGGACTAAAAGCAAGGAAAGGACCCACAAATCCAAAGCTAGAGCCACACAATCTGGTTCCCTAACAACATCCTTACCTCAAGCTTGTCTTTGAAAGGAATGCTGGTGAGTGTCACCTTAGAGAGTACTCAACTGATGCAATGGTTTCTGTATGGGTTATAACTTTCCTAGGACATACAAATGAATAAGATAGATAAATTTAGAACTACTTTAAGAATAAGTATTCAATGAGGCCCCACCTAAAGTGGTTTTGCATATGTTCAGTGGCAAACCTGCCTACCACACTTGGGAAACCGCCTTCTAGATGGAGGTGTGGACTTTACCTGTCCGTCTCCAAAGCCTCTGTGGATTTAGGGTCTCATCTCTGAGACGTGATGAGGATTAGGCAGAGGAGAAGTCAGTGACTGTGTTCTATGGCCCAGGCCCTGGATTACCATGGTTCTGAGCATGGCATGACCATGTTATGGATCAGTTAAGGGCTAATCCATCCACTCGGGCCTTCCGTGGAGTACCTAATGGAAGAAGTTCAGGGAAAGAACCTGATGTTGCTCGACCTGGCTAGATACGAGACAGGAAAAAAAGAACATTATTCCCAATGTCTTAAACTTCCCAGTGGGTCCACTTCTTTTTTTCTTCTCTGTTTACATTTACTTTTTGTCTTCTTGAGGGGTGATTTCCAGATGGGATCTTTCAGGTTGCATGGGAATGAATCAGGTTCATAGCCTATCATGTCTCCAGCATTTCCACCCGTTTTGTGGCCAAATGTTTGGAAATGTTTGCTTTCTAAAGACAGCTGTTCATTTATCTTTTTCTTCCACAAACATATAGTCAATGCCGACCATATGCAAAAAAGGAGTGAGCAAGTGCACACAAAGATATACAAAAGTCATTTAGAAGTTACATAAATCTTGGTATAAATAATAGAAACTAGATTTCCAGCCAAAAATGGAAAACATCATGTATTTGACAAAGAACATTTATACAACAAATCTGATTCTTTTAGTATAGTGATTTTTAAACAATTTTACACTCAATGGTTGTTGCTTACCAAAACAGGTAATTAAATATATCCTGATAGGACAAAATGATGTAGGCGAGCTTTTGTCTTTCTGATGCCTGTCTTTTTTTTTCTTTTCTTTTTTTTTTTTTTGAGATGGAGTCTTGCTCTGTCACCCAGGCTGAAATGCAGTGGTGCAATCTTGGCTCACTGCAACCTCCGTCTCCAGGGTTCAAGCGATTCTCCTGTATCAGCCTGCCAGGTAGCTGGGACTATAGGCACAAACCACCACGCCTGGCAAATTTTTTTTTTTTTTAAGTAGAGACAGGGTTTCACTATATTGGCAAAGCTGACCTCGAACTCCTGACCTCAAGTGATCTGCCTGCCTCGGCCTCCCAAAATGCTGGCATTACAGGTGTGAGCCACCACACCCAGCCTGATGTCTGTCTTATCTTCAGTTCTTTCACCTGCTCTGGTCATAAAACCTTGCCCTGTGTTTTCCTTTATACCATTCCTCAGGACAAAAACCCCTCGTACCCTGGCATAGTCATTCAGCAAACATTGATTGCCTGTAGTGTCTTAGCATCTTCACAGTGTTCAGCACCTTTGCACTGGACACATTTTCATCTGATCTCTAGGGGTCTTCTGGAACCTACCTCTTGCACAAAAACTTACCCTGGGGAGCTTTTCTATTTAGCTTTTTGCCAAGCAGGCCACTAAAAGAAAACAGAACATCCCCTTCCTTGAGATTTATGGTTAGGAAAAGTTTAGTTGCGATCATTTCCAACTGTGCTTATCTGTGTCTGAACAGTCTATGATTTGGTTGGTAGGAAATGTGCAAAAAGTGGGAAAAAATTCTCCATGGCGGTTAAAAGCTAGTGAAGATAAATTAAAATCCCATTATTAAGTTAAAATATGGCATTAGAAATGAAATTTTATTTACTTGTTAGGTCAAAGATCAAGAGGAACTATTGTCTGGATCCTGAGGAAGATCAATAATGCAATAATAGGAAATTTGGTTGTAATTCTGTCGTGTGGACAATCATTCGATGACAATAGAAATTCACATATAGGTGAAAACATTCTTTCTACCTTGCCTGAAGGACTTGAATGAAAGAAGGAGACCTTTCCAGCACATCGATGTGTCTCACAAGGAATAATTAATGAATCTGCCAATCATTCTTCACTATTTCTGGAGGTTAACACTGGCTTGAGAGACTATCTCTAGAGACAGAGAAGAGGTATTAGTGGAATAATTCATTAATGTCCTGTTTACACTTTTCTCATGTGTCCAGTTTTCCCCTTCAGTGAGATGTGTTGTCCTAAAAGTTTTAGTCCTGTGGCCTACATGTTTTGTGCTGGACTCCACTGAGAGAGAAGATACTTCTGGTTATGGGTCAAAGAGGTGTTGGACTCCACTGAGATAGAAGATACTTCTGGTTAAGGGTCAAAGAGGTGTTGTGAGAGAAACTTAGTGAAAGCACTGACAACATTATTCAGCCAGTATTTACTGAGCACCTACTATGTGCCAGGTGTGCATGCACACGTGTGTGTGTTTTCTAGCACCAGAAGAGTTACACCAGGCACTGAGGATCTATAATTCTCCCTCTTTGCTATTTTATCTCTTTCCTTAGCATTGCACCTCAGTATTTTGCAGCTTGCAAATAGCATTTGCTCTTCAAGACTATCCTTTTCCTTCTTTGGAAATCTAAATTTCACACTGCCACAAAACAATGTCATTGGATAACCAAACTGTCCTGTAAAATCTGGCTTCAGCCATTCCACCTTGAGTTTTGACAATACATTATTTTTTTTTCTAGAAAAATAAGGGCGCAAACTTATTTTCTTATTTTCTGTGGGTAAGAGTAGGTTATGATTTTAGAATGTTGTCCCGGTCCAATGAGTTTTGCAATGCAATTACCTCATCTGTATGAACTCAGATCCTGTGGTCTTACAAAAAGAGGCATAGAAGATTAATTGGAGGGGTTATTTGGAACAATTGATACTACTTTATCTTATTCGATATGTCCTTGGTTCTTAACTTGTTGATTTAAAGATGTTTGTTTCCTAATTGATTATTTGAAAATGATTCTTGGATGCATTTCTGCACCGGGCATTTTTTATTAACAAATAAAACATTTTAATTACAAGAGGAAAACATAAAAATTGCCTGTAATCAGATATTTAAAAATTAAAAGCAGATGTATATCTGTATTTATTTATAAAAGTGGTTTTATATTATACATGCCATTTGTAATTAGCTTTTTCCCCTTAACAATATATCATGAAAATTTCCATGTTGTTTCATATTTTTTTGTCTATCAACATTTTAATAGCTGCATAGTTATTCCCTGTGAGTAGTGCCATAATATATTAAGTCAGTCCTTCATTGTTTAGACAGTGAGGCTATTTCCAACTTTTTGCTTGTATAAACAATGCTTCACGGAACACCTCAATGCATGTATCTTTAGCCATGATGATTTTCATTAGGGATAAATGCTTAAAAATGGAATTGCTATGACAAAGTTTATGCATATTTTAGAAGTTGTTAGTAGATTTTGCAATATTGCCTTCCAAAAAGACTTTACCAATTTACCCTCCTAGAACAGTATATGAGGTTGTTTTCCTGTCTGGCCTCCTATCAACAAGTGCTTAAAAAATTTTAAGCATATTTGCTGGTTTGACAGGCAAAAATGTTCTTTGACTTTTAGTTGGGTTTCCTGAATTATTACTGAGAATGAATGTTTTCATGTTTATTGTCTATTTGTGTGTCTTCTCTCATGAAGTGCTTATTTACATCTTTTGCTCATTTTCCTATTGGAGTATGGTTTTTCCCTAAGTGTTTTTTATATGTTAAGGATAATAAATATTTACTATCTTTTATATTATAAACAACTTCCTCTCCTAATACAGTTTAAGGTAATATCCTTTTTTGTATTCAGAAGTTTTTTAATTTTATGCAGTCAAATCCATCATCGTTCCTTTGTGGTTTCTGCCTTTGACATATGCCTAGCCATGTACGTATGTGTGCATTTTAGCCTTTTATTTTAAACACTGTAAATGCAATGCACAGATGCTCCTTATGAAGGAGTCAAATGAGAGATACAAGTGTAACATAGAAAGCAGAAGTCGTCTCCTCTGTCCCTACCTCTGCATTCCCGTGCCCCAGAAGTCCCTACCGTTAACGTTTTGATTGCCCTTAGTCTTTAAAACAGATGTATTTGGTCTTTGGCCAATGGAACAATCTTTTTCACTTGCTCACGCTTTGAAGGTGTGGATTGCTGATGGTTGTGGCTTTTCACACGACCTCTTTTCTATCAGCTCCTTATTGTCCACACTGCATTCTTTCTTCAGGCCCTGGGATTGGTGTGGTCCGCATGTGTTTGGAGCTAGGGTGAGAGACTCTCTACAGATAGGCTTTCTGGTTCCTGCTCTGGGACTCTTGAGTGTCGCTTGTGTAGCAGCTGGGAGAATGAGATCAGGAAGGCAAATCCAGCCGGCTCAGCCCCTCTCTCCTTGGGCACGAAGTCTGGTCGCCTTTGTTTTTGTGTGAATCAGACTTTCTAAAAGATGATACCCATGTGGACACTCCATGCCCAACCAAGTCAGGCTGTCGAGAGCCACACCTGACCTTGACTGTTGGTGACCCCAGCCCCTCTAAGATGCCCAAGGCCACCCAGGCAGTGGGGCCAGGACCCAAGGCCGTGTCCTTTCAGCTGATAGTTTCAGGATGTATTATTATAATGGATCAATCCTTGAAATGCTTTCATCAACACCACAGGAACTAAATGCTCTGAAATTTTCTGATTCATCTTTATGGAGGGTTAAAATAAAAATAACATTTTTTTCCCACCACATTGAACAGAAGCCAGTCTCCAACCTTCACACGGTGTTCCTTAGAACAGGATTACACACTCCACCGAGTCACTCGAGGGAAGGCAAATGCTCCTCTTCCCTCTGCGCCTGCCTGATTTGCTTTCCAAATCAAGAAGTTGCATAGAGTGAAAGGCTGGTTTCATTTGCAGAACATTTTGGCATCTGATTTTTGTTCCTGTTCAGTAGTTTTAGAAAATACACGGGTTCAGCTCAGGTTCAAGCTGGTCTACTATTTTTCTTTCTGGAAAAAAACACTTTGGTTTGTTCCACTGTGTTCAGTAACAAAATTAATGTTTGGGCCCAGCTCAGGGTTCAGTGAACGGGTGTGGGTTGTTTTGGTCATGGATGGACAGTGAGAGCTCTTGATTGGGACTGGATTTCTTCTGCTGCGGGGTGAATTGCTCGTCTGTTAGCCAGCCGCCTTCCAGCTCCAGAGTGTGGCCTCAGAACTCCCTGGATGACGCCTCACCTCCTGGCCAGATGGTGAATGGGGCTCTGTGTGGAGGGGATGCAATCTGGGCAGAGCAGACAAAGTCGGGAGGCAAGTGGCATGTTCCTTGGGATGCTTCCCCCACCAACTCACAGACCTGGGCTGCTGGGAGAGGCAGCCCCAAATGCCATTTGACCCTTCCTTTTGCCGGAACCGCAACTTCTGGAGATCTGTTCACCACAGACAAATCCATCGGCAGGTGTCCAGAAGGAAGCAATATGGAACAAGCAGCCCTGTGCCACGGCCGTGTCTGTGAAGCAGAGCGGTATGATGCAGAAGTTTGTCATCTTCAAGAATCCCTGTCCTGGCGCACCTAGCCTGGTGACCTCTGCCAAGTGACTTGTTTCCTTCGAGCTTCCATGTCTTCACCTTTACGGTGGAGAGACTGAGCTAATAACTGTCTTCCACCTGCAAGACGGACGTGAGGACCACATAGGAGCTGGCACGTCATGGATTTAGCATAGTGCCTGGATTATAGTGAAGTGCAACTATAGGTGAATAAATGCTGCAGGAGTTCAAAGCAGGGAGAGAGGGCTTCCCTAGGGTTCCAGGGAGGGCAGGCATTCTGGTGATTTGAACTGGGCCTCAAAAGAGGATTCCATTGAAAGAAAGGTGAAGACAAATCTAGCATGTTCTTCTCAGAGCTTGGGAAGAGATCTATGCATCATATACCCACTGCCTTTGTTTTAGATGTTGAAGGCCTTGAGCAAAGTCATATGTCAAATTAGTAGCAGAGCTGGGGCTAGAGGCAGTGACTTCTCTTGTACTTTTTCCATCACACCTTGCTGGTCATTGGAATTTCTCTTAGTCACTATGCGTTTGGTTGCAAGTGACAGGAAAAAAACTCAGTTCACACCGGCTTAAGCAGAAAACCAAAGAAAAACAACAGCAGCAGGATCCCAACAATAACAGAGAAGAGAACGTACTGACTTCTCCCTCGGACAGACTCTCCCGTGGGGGCCCCTGGCATCTCCAAGCTTACCTGCTCCCAGCCTCACATCCAGGAGAAGGAAAGCGTCTTGCTCCCTTCAGACAATCCCGTGTCAAACAATCAAGTCTCACCAGCCTGGTTGTGCTCACGGGCTTCCCAAACCAATCACTGTGGTGAGAGTTTTATTTATTTATTTTGTTGTGCTCTGACTGGCCAGACTTTGACCACCCGCTCACCCTTGGAGTCTTCAGAATGACACGGTCTGGGGTGTTCTTACTGGTAGAAGAGGGAGTGGCTTCTGGGCAGACAAAAACAGCAGTGCCCGCTCAGTGTGGTCACAAGGTTTACACACTTCTTGTGGAGAGGGAGCAGGAGAGGGACCACCACCAAGAGGTGAGAGGCTCCTTTTCCCTCTGAGTTCTGAGTCAATGCTTAGCTAGTGGTAGCAGAATAACTATACAGTTTGCCCGTGCCCCCGGGAACAGAAGAAGCCCAGCACCCATTGTGTGGTCCTGGCACATGCACTATGGGGCCGATCCAAGATGGGTCTGGAGAGCTGCCTATTAGAGCTCTGGGTCAGTGAACCACGGGAGTTGAGCTGGTGACTGTTGGAGATTCCAGAGGCAGTGTGGTGAGACAAAGGCAAGCTTGAGGAGGGGAGGAGTCCACGAGCATGGTGCAGGCAGGCCTAGGGGCAAGGTTCAGAGCTGGGATGAGACACTGCATGCCTGAGTGACCCATGGCACGTGGCTGTTTTTCCCCTGGGCAGGGAGCCAGCTTGGCCCCGGTGGCCACTCTGGGTGGTGGTGGGTATCCCGGAGACAGCTCATTCCCTGCTTTGGGGCTGCCGGGGAGAGGAGGGAAGCAAAAGCCCGCGTGGTTGTATGTTGTCTTCGGAGTGAGATGGAAAGCACAGGTTGGGAAAGGTGACCTGCAGGCACGCCAGCCCCGGGCTGTGGGGGGATGCTAAGAGCCCACCTGGCTTCGCCTGTTTGCAGCTCCTCTCTTAAGTCATGTTCTGCAGAGAGATGAGGATTTGCATGTGGTTGATGTATGGAGGAAGTGCTTCCAGGGAAACAGCGAGGGATGGGAAGCAGCACAGGGCAGGGGAAGAAGCCAAGGGACGCTTCAGCTGGAGGCCCATGAGGGTCGCTTCAGTCTGATCCTGCAGGGGACTCTGGAGTGTTAGTTACTACTCAGGGCTGGTAGACAGCTGGGCTTTCATACCCCGGGATCGTCAGGCATCGGCTGAGGGCCACCCCAGAGGACTGTCAAGTCCCAAACACCTCTCTCAGTTTCAGACTTTTGGAAACAAAACACATGGAAGGTGGGGGATGGGTACCAGCAACAGCAAAGACACTTTCCTGGGCGAGGGGATGGTGGAGGGGTTGGTGTGGAGGGGACATTGGATGAAGCAGGGACACTCTGTGCTCCAGGAGTTTTTTTTCTGGTCACAAAACTTCACCACATGCGTTCTGGCTGAGAGCCCACGGGCAGAATTCTTCCCCATGTGGACGAGTCTAGAGAACACCCAGGTGTGTATCTCCAGGGCCCCTGTATTAACTGCATCTAAGAAAACTGACCTAAGCACGATGAGCTCATCACACTGAGCAGGACAAGGGCAGGCTGGCTTCAGGCATGGCTGCACTCAGGTGTCCAGATGGTGTAGCAGGGGCTCTGTACCTCCACTTCCCTCTCTGCTGGCTCTGTCCTCGGGCTGGTGTTCACCTCATGGTGGGGGGATGGCCGCCAACAGTGGAAAAAGAGAGTAGAGGTGACCCTCGAACAACATGGGTTTGAACAGTGCGGGTCCACTTACGTGTGGATTTAAAAAACTAAGAGTTCCAACGAGTGTGCCTGCCTCTTCTGCCTCCCCTTCCACCTCCTCCAACTCTTCTGTCTCTGTCACCTGTGAGACAGCAGGACGAACCCCTCCCTCTTCTTCAGCCTACTTGATGTGAGGGTGATGAAGACCTTTATGATGATCCACTTCCACTTAAAAAACAGTAAATATATTTTCTCTTCCTTGTGATTTTCTTAATGACATTTTCTTTTCTCTAGCTTACCTTATTGTAAGAATACAGTGTAGGCCGAGCACAGTGGCTCACGCCTGTAGTCCCAGCACTTTGGGAGGCCAAGGTGGGCAGATGACCTGAGGTCAGGAGTTTGAGACCAGCCTGGCCAACATGGTGAAACCCCATCTCTACCAAAAGTACAAAAATTAGCCAGGTGTGGTGGCACCTGCCTGTAATCCCAGCTACTCGGGAGGCTGAGGCAGGAGAATCACTTGAATCCGGGAGGCAGAGGTTGCAGTGAGCTGAGATGGCACCACTGCACTCCAGCCTGGGAGACAAGAGTGAGACTCTGTCTCGAAAAAAAAAACCCAAAAAACCAAAAACAGAAAATGGTGTATAATACACAGAACGTAAAAAATATGTGCTAATTCAACTATTTTTGTTAATGGTAAAGCTTCCAGTTAACAGTAGGCTATTGGTAGTTAAGTTTCTGGTAAGTCAAAAGTTACGTGTACATTTTCCTCTGCATGGGCTGTCAGAGCCCCAACCCCTGCGTTGTTCAAGGGTCAACTGTGGCTTTGCTTTTAGGCCTTCAGCAAGGGCCGTGGACTGCACTCTGACTGGGTCACATGCACACCCCTGAACTAACCTGATGCTCTGAGTGACCAGGCCTGGTCACCTCATCCGTGCACAGTGTGTGTGTGTGTGTGTGTGTGTGTTTGTGTGTGTGTGTGTGTGCGCGCACGCGCGCGCACGCATGCGCGCATGTGTGGCACTTTCCCAAGGAACATCAGGGCTGTGTGACTAGAAGAGGAGACTAGATTAAGGTTGGGTCCCAGACAGTTATACCACAAGGGTCTCATGTCCTCCCCTAATGCTCACGGTGCCGTGTCCCTGACCTCAGAGGCTGACCTCAGATCTCAGGGGCCAGAGTCTCCTCTGCATGCATGCAGTGGTTGTTGCTGTGCGCATTCATTCACTGTAATTTTCCATAGAGGATTTCAATAAAAATGAACAAAATCACATGTAGGTTCATTATAAACATTCAAATAGCATATAAAATATAAAAATTCATAAATATATAAGATATAAATATGACATTTCAAATATACTATATTAAGCATCTTTATCTTACATTTATATAACTATATATTTATAAATATTTATTTATATTTATGTATAAATGTCTACATTTATATAATTATAATTCATGTTATATTTATTTATATTTACTACATAAATGTATATATTACACATAAATATTGATCCATGTTCACTATATATACATAACATAAAATAGAAGTGCAAAGCACTCATAATCCCAACCCCATAGAAAATTGGCTCTTTTTATTTTTGAGACTATAGCTCTCTACATACCCCTTCCACCATCTCAGTTACCCAAATTTCTGCCTCTTTCTTTAATAGCCAAATAAAATCACTGCACCCCTGCCTTTTGTGGCTGCAGGAAAGCCCACCTCCCCTGACAGTGACTTAGCACTTCCTCCTCCCACCTCCATGTGTCCATTCCAACACTTCCTCCCTGGTGCCTGTGACATAAGGGGCACGTGCAGGCGCTTCAAGTGCGTTGTTGACCAACATAGGTTGAGATGTGTGCTGGTACAGAGCTTACATTTTGTGGGGATCGGACAGTTAACAATGAGCAAATAAATGACCTGTCTATTACCAGATGCAGGGTGTAGGGACTGAGATAGGCGATGGGGCAGCAGATGGGAGCAGTATCTAGGGGTTGAGGGTGGGTCTCTCATGGAAGGTGGGATTGGAGCAGAGACTTGAAGCAGGGAGGTGGCTGCCTAGGGGAAATTTGTCCCAGGCAGAGGGAACAGCCAGCATGAAGTCTGTTGTGTTGAGAACGTGCATGGAAGTGTGTGTGTGGAAGGAAGGGAGGCAGGGCCACATGGTGGGGAATCTTGGAAGCTGGGAGGGCATGGCTTTAACGAGACAAAAATGGGGAGCCACAGGCAGGCTGTGCATGAGGAGAGATGACTCTGGGTTCCCAAATGAGGCTGCTCTTGGCTTTCTCCTGCTCCCCAACCCCCAGCTTTATCTTCAGCCTGGGCAGGGCTCCCTCCATTCCCCATGGTGGCCACAGCTGAGGCAGACAAGGTGATGTAAGGACCCAGGGACCTTTATCACCATGTAAGCAAAGTATGGGCTTGCAGGTATGGGTGTGTAAATACATAGATGTGTACACAGAAGGATAAGGAAGGACTGAAGAAATCCAGAGCTGGGCTGCAGCAGGAATTGGGCATGTGATGTGGTTTGACTGTGTCCCCACCCAAATGTCATCTTGAATTGTAGCTCCCATAATCCCCACATGTCATGGGAGGGACCTGGTGGGAGGTAATTGAATCATGGGGGTGGGTCTTTCCTGTGCTGTTGTGGTGATACTGAATAAGTCTCACGAGAGCTCAGGGTTTTATAAAGGGCAGTTCCCCTGCAAACACTCTCTTGCCTGCTGCCATGTAAGATGTGCCTTGGCTCCTTTTTTGCCTTCTGCCACGATTGTGAGGCCTTTCCAGCGATGTGGAATTGTGAGTCCATTAAACCTCTTTTTCTTTATAAATTACCCAGTTTTGGGTATGTCTTTATTAGCAGCATGAGAATGGACCAATACAGCCTGTAAGGGGAAACCTCCAAGACTGACTTCTGTACTATTGCTTGTATCTTGTAGAAGGTTGTATTTCTGTTCTAACTATGTAGTGCTCAGGCCCTGGTTGTGGGGCTGTGGGCAGTGGCATGTAATAGGAGCCTCCCCCAAAGGGTGCTCTTGTGGCTGCTGCTGCTGCTGGACACATTTTGGCTCCTCCACTCCTAGCTGAGTTCCTCCTGCCTTCTTCCCTCCATCTTAGGGTCCTCAAAATGTCTGTGGAGTTTCCAGGCCAATGGACACTGCTGGCCACAAAGCTTTCCTCCTCCAGGAAGAGGCTCTGTACTTGATTTTGCAGCTTTACCAAACTTGTTCTCTCCAGGCTTCCACCACACCTGCTACCACCACCACCTGACTTCTCTCTGTCCCTCTCTCTTCTTTACCAATTCCACTTTTGACTCTCTCTCTCTCTTCCTCTCTCTTTGAGTTCCAACTTCAGCTTCTTGCACCAGTTGCTGACCCTCTCTGTAAGTTTTCTTGTTCATATTCACTAAGACCAAGGATCAACATGGTATGGTACAGTTAGCCAACCCTTGTTTCTAACCCAGGCCACGTGGTAGATCAATAAATTAGCTGAAGGGGGAAGAAAGGTGCCAATGTGCAATTTCAGCTTGTGGGATGGCGTGTGCGAAATCCAGCTGTCGTTCCACCCTCTAGGTGTCCAATGACCTGCTTACATGTTTGGGAAGACAGATATGAGTCCCGTTTCCTGGGAGAAATGCTTTGATTTTTACCTGTAGCTACTGTCCAAAGAGTCTGTTGCTTTTTGTGATTTCTCATGCTGTACTTCAGCTTTCCATCTGTTAGTCATACAACAAATATTTATGGAGCATCCAGGCCTTGTGTTAGATGCTGGAGATGTAGATGTAGAGACAATCATAACCATAGTGCTGGCCACTGGGAGAAACATACTCATAAGCTGTGGAAAGTTTCCAGGAGAGGATTGTCATCATCATCATCAGGGTTGTCATCATCATCGTCTTCATTGTCATCTTCATCATTGTCATCACATCACAATGAACTTTATTCTGTTTTCAGCATTCCATATGCATAATTCACTTAATCCTTGCAACAACCCTATGAAGTCGATACTATTATCACCCCTATTTTATAGATGAGGAAACTAAGCACAAAGAGATTTAATAACATGCTCAAGTCAGACAGCTAAAAAAACGCTAGAGCCGAGATTTGAATGTCAGTGGTTTGATTCCAGAGTCAGAGAAGTAGCTATGGCCATCAGTGCTTTACTGCATCATTTAGTGTCCTGATGAACCTTGGTTTTAATAGACGTTCCAGAAGGAAAGGTGGGGTAGTTAAGCAGTTGAGAAAATGCTGGGCCAAATAAGGGAAACAAGTAGCTTTCTTTATTGCAGGACTTCTCAGAAGCTTTAATTTGTTAAGTTATTAATTTCTAAAGGCAACAGTTTCTAAACTTAGCTGAACAGGCTTTCAGGGTTGGACACACCTATCAACATTGCATGGAGCTGGTATGTCATGGAATCCAATATAAGGAAGGCTGCTTTGTGGCTTGTTTTTCCTTGCCATTCCTACTTGTTTTTTTACTTCACCTTTCTATGACAACTGCATGGGCATCCTAATACCACTCACTCTACTCATGTGACCCACCCAGTGGAGGTGGGTGGATTTCGTGTTGAGGATGTTCTGACACTCCATCCTCAATGGCGTTTGTTGTGTCGGTAATGAGGCTGGTGTGGAGTACAGCAGGCACTGAGCTGGGCTGGTGGGGTGGCATATAGGGGCAGGAGGGCACCAAGAAGCCAGTTAATAAAGACCACGTATGGTCTGCTGAAATCCCACGTGACAAAGCAGGGCCAGTATCTGGAGTCTCAAATAAGGTGTGGGGTCCAAGCTGAGATTCATCTTCAGAATCCAGGTTGGGGCCAAGGGAGCAACTGACTGTCCGTCATGTCTGCAGGGCTGGCCCAGGCAGTGCGTTTGTCCATCCACATTAATCCCGGCTATAGCAGCTTTGCTGTTGACCTTGACTTTGGTACCTTCCCTAGTGGGGCTCGCAAGGCCCAGAAGATTTGTGCTGGTCCCTGAGTGAAGCAGGAATGAAGCAAGACTCACATTTTTTATTTTGAGTTGTATTTATAGAAATCCTTCTGGAATGATCTACATGCCTGGTTTCTTATGACCTTCAGAATGTGGGAGGCAGTTCACGGGGCAGGAGTTTAAGCCAATGTGTGTTCCTGACCTGGTAAGAACTAAACTTAAATCGGACTAGTGGTCCAACTTCTCAGAATCCCAACTCAGAAAAAAAAAATGAAAGATAATGAGTTTTAAAGGGAAGGGATGTGAAAACGGGAACTCTTTAAAAATAGGACAGTGGCAGGATTGTGTGGGGGTGTGGATTTGTAGTTGCTGGAAGACTCTATGGGAGGTTATCAAGTGCACTCATCCTCATGGCCTAGATGGCTGGTGGCCTTCCAAAGTCCATTCTTCCTTTTCAAATAACACTGCTGCCTCGCTGAAAAGACTTCACGTCCCAGCCTCCCTTGCAGCTAGGTGAGGTGATCTGACTAGATTCTGTCTGATGACGTGTAAGGAGTATTGTGTGGTAATTCCAGGAAGTGTCCTTGAATGAGAAGGAATAACCTTTATCTACTCTTTCTTCGTCTGGCTGCTTGGAAGGCAGACATGATGCCTGGACTTCAACAACCATTTTAGACCATGAGGTGACCTGCCAATAATGGTAAATTTTGAAGACAGAAGGTGACACTGTGGAGCCAGCATACCAACCCAGGGCTTTCTACTCTGAACTTCTTTTATGTGAAGGAGAAATAAGTTTCTGTCTTATTTAAGCTACCATTATTTGCAGGGAGGCTGGCAGGAGGGAGTTTTGTTATATCAGTGAAACTGACACAGCCATAATTTCTAACCAAGATGGCTTGAAAAACAAAATTCTGAGACCTGAGGTCAGAGTGGAAACCCTGAAGTGGAAACTCTGAAGGCCTCGGGCTGGTGACAAGCTCTCCTGATGGGCCCAGGCTGCAGATGCTCACTGCCTTTCTATCCTTCTATTTGGCTAAATCAGAGAAAGAGATGGACATAGGGTGGTGGGAAGAGGAAGCTATGACTGGTCCTAGTGAGGTTGGGCTGCCAAATGTCTTGTTCTGAAAAGGGAACTGGTTTCATATGGACAAGATGGAAGAACTGCTTGTTCCCTCTGGAAAGTTCTATTAAAATGACCAACCCAGACACACTTTAATATTGATGGGAAATTCCTCTCTTTGTTTATGAAATCATTTTAGAGTTGATTTTAAAAAGAGAGGAGAGAGGGGGAAAAAAAGCCGTTTGTTAGCTCAACGAAGCCCCAGACAATTATTTATAGATGCATCTGAGTGGCTTGTTTTAACACGGAGCAACTGTCTGAAAAGACTCCACTTTGACACCAGTAAGCACCCCTGGCACCAAGAATAAATTTATGAATGTCTTTTATGAGAGTCAACACACTAGACAAATAACCCCACAGACCGTCTTCACTTCGAGAACCAGAACAAAGAGTCGTATTCGTCATTGGCTCTGGGCAGGAACCACGCCAAGCTGAGTAGCCCTTGCTCAGGCCGGATGTTCCTCTCCAGCTAATGTGATTTCTTTGGGCACTGCCACGGTGGCAGGCAGATGCCTGGTTTATTTCCATTCCTCTGCTTCTCTGATTTGTTTGGGTAGCTAAATATCTCTTTCCCAGGAGAACATCTGCTCTTTTAAAAATGGAAAAAAGCAGGAAGACCTCCAAGCTGTTGGACAGGAACTCACCCTCGAGTGAGACCGACCAGAGCCTCATATAACGTTTCTTCTGGGGTCCCTGCCACATCTCAAGAGAGGGCCCATGCAGCTCCTTTAGGGCTCCTGGAACCCTACCCGCTTGCATGCCCTTCAAGTCAGTTTGAATTCTGTGCTACGACGACTGAGGCTTAATAACTGCTTTGGCCAAGTTTAGGTCATTTTTCATGATGTCTCATTTATAGATGTCTTCTTACCATCACTAACACCCATGGTTTGGTTGGAAATGAATCCACAGCAATGCAGAGGTGCAACAAAAATATGGTGGAAAAACTTCTAACTTGGTAGTTAAAGGCAACTTAAACACTTCTGAATGAAAAGACTCTTTGGGGAGAAATAATCTTTTTTTTTTTTTTTTTTTTTTTCTGTAGAGATGGGAATCTCACTATGTTGCCTAGGCTGATCTTGAGCTCCTAGCCTTAAGTGATTCTGCAGCTTGGTCTCCCAAAGTGCTGGGATTACAGGCATGAGCCACTGCACCCAGGCTGGGGGCTGGGGGCTGGGATCATCTTTTAGAGCTTCTTCCCTCCCGATTCTCCTTCCATTTTCCCCAGGAGATCTCAAGGGGCCAGTGGGTGCTCAATAGCGCTGTGACTGTGTGGGGAGCTTCTGCAGCCCTCCTGTGTCCTGCTGTGGCGCAGCTGATGGGACCCAGTCCCTGACATCCTGCATGTGTCCTGAATGGAGGTTTTCACTTTTCCTGGTCTCTTTGGGGCCACAGAAGCACCCACTACTGACATCAGTATCTCTCCATTTCCTTGGTGGTGAGGTCCCTGTGTTTGGACACAGCCTGGTCCCACTGTGTGGGCCTCTCTGGGTCTGCTGGTACTGGCAGATCCTGTCTTTCAACCAGTACTCAAGGGAGCCTCTGGGTCTCCTGACCACTGACCACTAGGAGCACTGTCTCAGCCTGGCCTCTTGGCCTAACCATGACACATGGCTATTTCTATTTTGCTTGGCCATATGATACTGTAGTGGGGACATTCTGTGAGATGGTTTCTGTATTAGTTTGGTAGGGCTGCTGTAACAAAATGCTACAGAGTGGGTGGCTTAAGTAACGGAAATTTATCTGGAGGCTGGAAGTCCGAGATCAAGGGGCTGTCAGGGTTGGCTTCTCCTGAGGCCTCTCTCCTTAGCTTGCAGGCTGCCACTTTCTTGCTGCCTCTTCACATGGTTGTCTCTCTGCATGTGTGTCCCTGCTGTCTCTTTCTCGTCTTATAAGGGCCCTGGTCCTACTGGGTTAGGGCTCCACCATTAAGGCCTCATTTAACCTAATCATGTCTTTAAAGACCTTATCTCTACGTTCTGATATCCGGGGGTTGGCCCTGAACATATGAATTTTGGGGGAACACAAATCAGTTTGTAACAATTTCCTTTCCATTGATTTATCTGGGGGTTCTTGCTTGCTGGAGCTCTCCCTGACCCACCTAGCCAAGGCTCAGGAAGGGGTATGGTTGCTGGGTCTGCAGAGATCAGGCTGAGGGTGAGACCATCACCCCACCTCCTCCACCCCTCTCAATCTCTCTGCTTCCTCCGAGCCACTCTCCAGGCCAAAGGGGCTCTTCTTTCTTTCTCTGGGGGAGAGAGCTCCCCTCTTGTCAAATCCTGCCTTTTCTCCAACTAGTGCGTTCAGACTAGCACGCAGTGTTCTTTGCAAGGGAAGCACTTTGGAGTCGAAAAATCCCTTTTCTTAATGAAGCCTGACTTTCAAAACTATTTTTTTTTTGCTGCTGCCATCACAAATCTCATTTGAAATTCAAAGCTCAGCCATTGCTTGGCCCTCTAAGGCAATGAGTGGTTGGGGAGCTGCAGGGTGACTTGATTTATAGGAAAGAAAAAATCATTTGATAGGATATTTTCAGAATTATTATTCTGCATCATGGGTCCTGTGATTGATGAATATACACAGCAGAAATAATTCTGAAAATATTTTTTATCTAGTTTAGGCTTTTTAGTTTCTTTTCTTTTCATTATAAAATGCAATACCTGTTCATTTGAAGAAATTTGGAAAACAAATTCAAAGGGAAAAAAATTATGCTTAGACTTAACATCCAAAGGCAGGTACTGTTATCATTTAGCCTGTTTCCCTCCTATCTTTTGTTTATGAATTTTTGGGGTTTACTTTTAATTTAATTTACATATATTTAAAAACTGGTTATATTATGTTTATATATATATGTTTATATATATGTTTATTTTTATCTAGTGTATATATATATATTTTTTTTTTGAGACAGAGTTTCGCTCTTGTCGCCCAGGCTGGAGTGCAATGGCACAATCTCCACTCACCGCAACCTCCGCCTCCTGGGTTCAAGTGATTCTCCTGCCTCGGCCTCCTGAGTAGCTGGGATTACAGGCATGTGCCACCGCACCTGGCTAATTTTGTATTTTCAGTAGAGATGGGGTTTCTCCATGTTGGTCAGGCTGGTCTCAAACTGCTGACCTCAGGTGATCCACCCGCCTCGGCTTCCCAAAGTGCTGGGATTACAGGCATAAGCCACTGCACCCTGCCAAAACTGGTAATATTTTTAAATGATTAAAAATAAAAACAGCATACAGAGAGACATACAGTGAGCAATCTCACAACCATTCCGATCTCTGTCCACTCTGTTCTTCCCATACCCTGTAAGGAATCACTTGTACTAGTTTTTTTGTGCATCTGTCTTTCCAGAGTTTCTTCACCCAAATACAAATGGAATATACACTTTTATTTTTACCCTTTCTTATGCAAATGGTATTAGAAGTATGGAGTGTTCTGCACCTGGAGAACTTTCCAACAGGACCTCTGTCATGGCTTCTTGCGGCCTGGATGCTAAGTTTTCTAGCTCCCTAGCTGTGATACTTTGGGCAACATCTTTGCCTATCTAGGTCAAACTTCAGCTAATGCTTCTTTTTTCTTCACTTGGTAACAAACTGCCACACCCCAGCCCCAACCACAAGTGTGGAGACATGACTCAAGTTGGTACTGCCAAATAACTGCCCTGGTGACAGTTATCTGTCCCGGGAAGGTCTGTGAAGCAGGTTCACTGTGCACTGCTTACCAATCTGTCTGAGTCCAGAGAGACAGAACATACTCATATACAACAAGTTATGTGAAGTGGATCCATTATTTATAGGTAGGCAGCAAGGGACACAGAAGCCTAGGATTCATTGTGAGTTGGTCTCCCAATGCTAAGAAAGCTCCCTGGGGTGGATGGAGTCTGAACGGTGCATATCTGAATTGCACTGTAGAATACGGACCCTGAAAGCCCACCTACCCGGGTTACATACCACAGGGTCACATGACTCACTGGGCTAAAGTGTTGAAGGACATTCTGTTTCTAGGGGAGGCTGGACCGGAGCCCAAGATGTTCAGCCAGTCCCTCCCTATCTCAGGGTGTTACATTCTCAGTACATTCTCTAGTTATTCATGAGATCTACCAGCAAGAGTGAGCAGAACTCTTGAGTGGGTTGGTCCAAGGCCACTCAGAACATTGTCCTGCAGTCATGTGATTCCAGATGGCCAGGACATTCCTCCTGGTGCTGGTGGGAATTCCTGTCTCTTGCCTCTGAGCTTGCTGTGTTGGCATGAAGTGAACTTGGGGCTTCTCATGGTCATCTTTCCTACCACATGGAGAGGGCCCATCACTAGTAGGAAAGATGTAGCTAACATTCAGAGAGAAGCAGAGAGGAGAGATGCAAAACCCCAGCAACTCATTGGTGTCCTAGATTCAGTCCTGTCTAGTGAACCACTCTTTATCTAAATTATGGGAGTTTGGGCTGCATTTCTGCCACAGCTGGGAGAGTCCTAGTTTGTATCAAGTTCTGTGAAGCCCAAGCCCCATGAGAAAGGAGGGGAACTCACTGAGAGGTGGGAGTTATGAGTATAGGCTCTGGAACCAGACTGGCTGGATCCACATGCTGGCTCCACCACTTAGCATGCGGCCTTGGACAAACCATGTAACAGTTCCATGTCCATTTTTGCACCTGTGGGGTAACATGACATGATTGAATGAGTTGGCATGTCAAATGTGTAGCCAATATAAGGGTCACGGTGAACTGCTTATAAATGCTATTATGTTGTTCATCTGTTCACATTTCACAGATGTCACTGCCATTCTCATCAGCTCCATCTTCATCCCACCGAGTCTCATCTTCCTTCTCACCAGCCTGGTATTTTTACATGTACATTTGAATTGCAACAGTTGGCATCAGGATGGTGGGAAATAGCAGATGAGATTTCTCAATTAGAAGATCGAAAAGTCTAAGGCTGGACAAACAAACAAACAAGCAAAATTTTAAGGATGAACTGAGAATGTACAGCCCTAGCATGCAAGAGGCCATCTTTCCTTCTTCAAGAGTTCTTTCTCATCAGCAAGAACCTCTCATCAAGATGGCCTCCCTAATAACTGAAGAGTTATTGTGGTTGTTTTTAAATCCCTCCATTAGTTTTCTAGGGCTGCCATAACAAATTGAGTGACTTGAGCAACACAGATGTATTTCCTCACAGTTCTTGAGGCTGGAAGTTGGAGATGAAGGTGCTGCCAGGTTGGTTCCTCCTGAGGTCTCTGTGCTTGGCTTGTAGATGGCCATCTTCTTCCTGTGCCTTTACATGGATCTCTCTCTCTGTGTGTCTATGTTCTAATCTCCTTATCTTGTAAGGACACAAGTCATTTTAAGTTAGGGTCCATCTGTATTACCTCATTTTACCTTAATCACCTCTTTACAAGCCTTATCTCCAAATATAATCACATTCTGAGGTCCTGGGGGTTAGGCCTTCAACATAAGGAATTTAGGGGGACGCAATTCAGCCCATAGCACTCGTGAAAGGGGCTTTTCAGTGCTGCTCCAGAATTCTCAGACTTCCCCTTTCCTGCTTGGTAACCCCTCTCCTTGTTCCTGAATCCCAGATGGACACCACACTGCATGGTGTTTTGGTAGAAGCAGCTACAGGGTTTTCATCAGAGTCCTAGGACTCTGGACAACATGAACAGTATGAAAAGTCCTTCTGAATACGGTGGGTGTGGAGATGAAGAGGTGTAGGTGGGGTTATTTTGGGACTGTTTGTCTTTTGTCTGCACATATTAAAGGCTGGCCTAGTTTAAAATGTGGCCTTTCTTATTTTTTTTTTTTAATTGGAGTTTTGAAGTAAGTGGATGATGACAGTGTGTGCATAGGAGCCTGTCTTGGGATAAAAGATGTCAGTGGACAGTCACAGAACTGGGTATGGACAGTCTCAGAATGCTGAATAAAAGGCATAGCAAGATTCTTGGCCTTCTATTTCCTAATGCTCTCAGAATATTTTTAGTTGATTTGTCATCTTTAGCTTAGGGCCATAGGATAGACTTTATGTCATTTAGTTTCATCACCAGGAGAACAAAGATTGTTGATTGTGATAGCAACACATTGGGAATGTCTGATGAGTAGCATCTGTCTGTCCTGGCTGCTGGGATTGCAGTCTGTACATGATGAGTATGTAGGGCTGGCACCATGGGTCTTTGTGTGCTAATTTTCCCTGACATCGTCCTGCTGCGCAGCCTTCCTTTCCCATATCTATGATTTTATTCTCTTTTTATTATATTGTGCATATTTTTAATAAGCTTTCTTCATATCCTTTCATCCATCTATCTATCCATACAGATATATATGAATTATTTGGAGTATATTTTCTTGATTGTTGGAAGCAGTGAAGCTTCAACCTTTTCATGTGAGGTTGGACCCCATTAATATGCCATCCATATTCAACCATGTTGTTGTGGTGTCCTGCTATTTCCCACCCCATGTGTGGTGTCGATCTAGGACTCAAGAACAAGGAGGGGGTTACCAAGCAGGAGAGAAGGCTGAGAAGTCTGGGGCAGCACTGAAAATCCCCTTTCATGGAGTGCTGTGGGTCGATTCATGTCCCCCTAAATTCCTTATGTTGAAAGACTAACCCCCAAGACCTCAGAATGTGGCTGTATTTGGAGATAAGATTTTTAAATGGCAGTCTCTCCTTTTTTTAAAGGCTGAATAATATTCCATTTATGTATACCAAAGTACCTTTACCCATTTGTTGTTGGATGGATACTTAGGAGGACATCATGCTGACACAGAAAGAAAAGTACTATATAATATCATTTACTTATTTACTTGCAAATGTTTTTTTTTTTTTTTTGAGATAGTTCTGGCTCTGTTGCCCAGGCTGGAGTGCAGTGGTGTGATCTCAGGCCACTGCAGCTTCCACCTCCTGTGCTCAAGTGATCCTCCTGCCTCAGCTTCCTGAGTAGGTGGGACTACAGGCATGCGCCACCACACCCAGCTAATTTTTGTATTTTTTGTAGAGATGGGGTTTTGTCATGTTGCCTAGGTTGGTCTCAAACTCCTGAGCTTAAGTGATCCTACTGCCTCAGCCTCCCAAAGTGCTGGGATTACAGGTGTGAGCCATCACTCCTGACAAAAGTCAAATAAGTACAAAGAGAAAGTAGAATGGAGGATAATAGGGGGAGGAAAAGGAGAGAAGTAGGTTAAAGGGTACAAATTTGCAGTGAGGTAGGTCACATTAGTCTAGAAATCTAATGTGTAGCATGAAGCCTATAGTTAATAATACTGTTTTATAGACTGAAAATTTGCAATAGAATTAATAGATGTTCTTACTGCATGTGCACACACACACACACACACACACACACACAGTAACTATGGAACGTGATAAGTATGTAGATTTCACTATAGCTATCACTTCTCTATCTACCCCCCCCCCACATATATATAAACACTATTTTGTACACCTTAAACATACACAATAAAAACAAAGATGTGCCATTCAATTGTGTTTTGCTAACATCTTTCAGATTACAATTAAAAATAAAAAACAGTGCCTTTTTAAAAAGACAGGTGTGTTTTCTTTGGGTTTGAAAACATACTATGTGTAGATAAGGACACATTCACACCTTTGAGTATAGGTATATATGTAATTGCACAAACATAAATATAGTGCACAGTTTTTTATTTAGAATTCTGTCATTTGACGTGATTAGGACATATAGGGTATTCTGATTAGTTTAATATTCTGGTTAATAATGAATTGCTTTTTATGTCATATAAAAACTATCACTTGAAACAAGAATGCAATAAGGCATCTAAATCTAAAATTAGACTGCTCATAGTGGGATCTTTCTTTTAAATTCAAGAAGTACTTCAGTCCCGGGAATGATGGTATAAAACTATGTAAATGGACAAGAGATAAATTAGTTAATCTTGAGCTTTAAGTTAGGGGAATATATACCAGAAATTGCAAATGTGCGTGGTTTGGAGGATGCATTTTATAGGGATGGCATGATGTTTGAAATTTTTTAAATTAGGTGCCAATTTTTAAAAATTGAGATAATTTACATAAAAATCTAGATTTCAGGTTTCTCTTCAGAAATCACTGGGCCAGGACTCCAGAGGCCCTGCAGGTCTCTCTGACCTGCCTGGTCCCCATTGGCATTTGCAATCACAGCTCCTAAAACATGCTGTATTAGTCCGTTCTCCTCACATTGCTATAAAGAACTACCTGAGACTGGGTAATTTATAAAGAAAAGAAGTTTAATGGACTCACAGTTCCACAGGCTGTACAGGAAGAATGGCTGGGGAGGCCTCAGGAAACTTACAGTCATGGCAGAAGGCAAAGAGGAAGGAGGTACACCTTACGCGGCCGGAGCGGGAGGAAGAGAGAGAGGGGTGAGGTGCCACACGCTTTTAAACCACTGGATTTCTTGAGAACTCACTCACTATCATGAGAACAGCAAAAGGGAAATCCACTCCAAAGATCCAATCACCTCTCACCAGGTCCCTCTTCCAACATTGGGGATTACAATTTGACATGAGATTTGGGCAAGGACACAAATCCAAACCATATCACATGCCTTACCAGTTTATTGCAAATTCTTCATCAGCAATGATTAAATTATCATATGAATTCACATTTTGCATCTATTTGTACTTTTTATTTTTCAAAACAGTTTCAAACCCATTAGCTCCATGTTGCAGCCCTGTGGGGTAGGCAGAGCAGTGGTACTACATTCATTTCCCAGAAGGAAAAATTAGGCTTCCTGGACAGGCAATGGCACCCTCTACGTTTAAGGGTCTCTAACTCTTTTCAAGAAGCAGTTTGGAGCTTTGTCACCCATGAATCTATAAAGCCTCTTTTGAGGTTATACAGATTTTTTTCCAAAATAAAAATATAATTACTATTTTTTTCTGGTTATATAAACAATGCATTCTCAAAGTAAAAAGTTTAATGAGTACAGAAATGTATAAAAAGAAAGTAAAAACTACCCAAAGTATCTCCACACAAGTATAATTACTGTTAATTTTGGTGAACTCACTTCAAAACTTCCCTCTAAGCACATATGAAGATGTTCAGTTATGTAAGTGTGCCTAAATATTAATGATGCAGTTTTGTAACCTGCTTTTAAAAAAACTCAGGAATACACAGAGAGCTTTTCATATCAGTACACAGGGATGTATCTAATCATTTTAAAAGTGACATTGCATTTCATTTTAGGTACACACTGAGATATCTTTCACCAGTCCTCCATGGCTAGCCATTTAGGGTGCTTCCATTTTTTCCATTATAAACAAGGCTGTAATGAACTCCTTGAATATGTATCTTTGTCCACTTGCTCAATTAACTCATAATGGTAAACTACTCGTTTGAAACTGTGTTCCTGTGCACATTTAACCATCAACAACTTTGGAGATAATATCTCTCAAAAGATCACGTGAGCTCTTGGATTTGGGGGACAAGTTCTTATTGATGATGTCCTAGTGTCTCCAACTACAAACTGTGTGACTATAGGTGTTAAAAAAAGAATTCCAACAAACCTTTATTGGCCATCTTTTATGTGCACCAAACAATACTATCCTGGAGTTATAAAGGCAAATGAAACACAGTTCTGGCCCTTCTTGAGCTCACCCACTGGTGTAGGAGCATTCTTGCATGTATGTGTGTGCACACATGTGCATGCACACACTGCGCCTCCTGCCCCACATCAGTTAACTATAATACAGCATGGTAAGTGCTGAGCTTCCAGGTGAATGAGTCAGAAGGCAAAATGGATAATGATGCCTGGAAAAGTCAGAGGAGATAACGTTTCTGCTAAGCCTTGAAGGAGGAATAGGATTACACCAAACAGAGACAGAGGAAAGGCATTTCAGATGGAAAGACAACGTGGGAAAACCTGGAAGTTCCAAGGTTTTGGAAGGCAAGTTGGGTATCCTGATGTAGCCAGATCTCAGCAACGAGAAGTGAAAAATCCCCTTGAGCAGTGAGTCTGTAACGTTCCCTTTGCCTCAGCTTCCTCACTTGTGGGTGATTCATTTGCCTATTTCATAGGGTTGGAGGGTTAAAAAATCTAATGGATGTAAGGTGCTTAAAATGGTCTCTTGCACATACTTACTAGGTGCTCCACAAATGTTACTATAATGGTGACTATCTGCTCCCTTCACAATTTCTTCTTAGCCCTCCTTTCAGACTTTGGCTTTCTAAGAGTTCAGTGGCCTTCCTGGGCAGGCTTTGTGTGTCACTCCTGTAGATGAACCATCTGGGCCTCCTCCAGCCATGTTGCTAACCCCCTTGAGAATTCCAGGCTCCGAGGTGGAGGGAGAGAGGGCAGAGGCTCACACTCTTTAGTTTTAACATTCATACTCTGCAAAAGCCTGTTTCTGTGCTGAAGACTCTTAGCTATCAAGCTGGACTTCTAATTTGCAAATGTGGAAAAGCTGTATAATTTCACACATTTTTCCATGAAGTGCTGTAAATTCTAGGCCCAGGCAATAGTGCTGTCTCAGGGTGATGAAATGGAAAAAGCTATTGGTGTGGGACACTTTGTTTTGACACAAGCCACAGCCGTGCCATTTTGGACAAATTCTTCATCTCCCTGGGCCTTAGTTTCTTGATGATGTTGATGATGATAATGATGATGACGATGATGATGATGATGATCCTGATGATGACAGTGATGATGAAGAATATCTACCACAGTGAGAAAGGCACATGCCAGGCTCTAGGTCATTTAATCTTATTTCATCTCACAACAACTCTATGGGATTGGTATTATTATCCCCATTTTTCAGATGAGCAAATGATGCCCCAAAGACTGTAACTCAACTTTTTTGAGATCTTATGACTAGTAAGTATCAAAGTCAAGTTCAAACGTGGGGCTATCTAACCCTGAATATCAGTCATCCTCATTACCCCCTCCCTATGTTTTTTTCTTCTAGGAAAATGAAGAGATTTGGTGGGATGATCTTGAAGGATACTTTAACCTCTAAACTCCATGGTCTATGGAAGGACTTCCTTTCTCTCTTCAAAGGTTGTTGATGTTATTGAATTGATGTTATTGTGAGATCTTTGTCATAAACATGTTGTTCCAATGTACCTGGTGGAGCAGAACAAGTTGGTGTGCACAGAGGGTGGAAAGTTGGTGTCATGGGCGTCTATATTTATTCCACCCCAGAAGAGGAAGGGTGGAGTGGGTAGTGCCTGTCTATGCTTCCTGGTGCCAGGTGGGATTAAATTCATCATTGGATTTGGGAGGTTTTGTCGTTTTTGGTTTCAGCCACACCTTCTGAGCTAGTTGCTTTTTATAGACAAGGGAATCAGGTGTTTTCTGCAGACAGAAAGGCTTCATAAGCACCCTGGGGCCAGCTCAGATGCAGGAAGGACACTGGCTCCAAGTGACCCAGGTTGTGGTTCATCTTGTTGAGCCACCCAGTAAAGAGAGGTCAGCAGCTGCAGCTGTCCCTGGCAAGCTGGAGACAGTCCTCAGCCTGAGCAGAATGGATTGACCAGCTCAGAAGAGAGGGGTTGATTTATAGGAGAGTCTTTAATCCTGGCCTCTGGATTCGCAGACCTGAGTTTGAATCCAAGATCTGCTACACGGCCTAGCAAAGTATTCTGGATGCGTGGATATGGATGTGTATTCTAATGGAAAAAAGGTGTTTCCAGCTCTCGGAGTGTCAATGGGACCAACTACACTTCCCCATTTCTTTTTTAAAAATTTTGTCTATTTTTAAGTAATAATAATAATAATTGTTTTTTTGGCCAGACGTGGTGGCTCATGCCTGTGATTCCAGCACTTGGGAGGCCAAGGTGGGAGAAGTGCTTGAGCCCTGGTTCACGACCAGCCTGGCCAACATGGCAAAACCCTGTCTCTACAGAAAATACAAAAATTAGCTGGGCATGGTGGTGCATGCCTGTAGTTCCTGCTACTTGGAAGGCTGAGGTGGGAGGATCACCTGAGCCTGAGAAGCTGAGGCTGCAGTGAGCCGTGATTGCACCACCCCACCCTGGCCTGGGTTGACAGTGAGACCCTGTATCAAAACATTTTTTTTAGAGACAAGGCCTTGCTGTGTTGCCCAGGCTGATCTTGAACACTTGGGCTTAAGCAGTCCTCCCACCTTAGCCTCCAGAATAGCTGGGGCTACAGGTGTGTGCCACCAAAACTGACTTCTTCATTTCTTGAATTGAGGTGTAACATGCATATATAAAGTATGACTTTTTGTGGTAGAATATACATAACATAATATTTAACCATTTGTAAGTATACAATTTGGTGGCATTAAATACAGTCACGGTGTTGTGTAGTCGCTACCATTATCTATACCCCCAATTTTTCCATCCTCCCCAACAAAAACTCTGTACTCATTATCAGTAACTTCCCCTATGTCCCTATCTCCAGGCCCTGGTAATCTCAAGTCTACTTTCCGTCTCTGTGAATTTTCCTATTCCAGATACCTTGTGTAAGTGTAATCATGCAGTATCTGCCCTTTGGTGTCTGGCATATATCATGTATAATGTTTCCAAGGGCTGGCTGTGTTGCAGCATACATCAAAATTTCATTCCTATTCATGGCTGAATAATATTCCATCGTATGTAGAGACCACATTTTGTTTATTTGTTTAGTTGTTGATGGACACGGGTTGTTTCCACTGTTTGGCTATTGTGAATAATGCTGCTGTGAACACTGGTGTAGGAGTATCTGTTTGAGTTCCTGCTTTCAATTCTTTTGTATATAAACCTAGGAGTTTTGGAATTCCTGGGTAAAATGTACCCATCTAAAGTGTTCAACCTGATACATTTTTTCATATGCTTACACTTGTGGAACCACTACCTAGATCAAGCTATGGGAGATTTCTAGTACTCCAGAAGGCTCCCTTGAGCTCTGCTATGGGCAATCCTTGCCCTCTCCCTGAGGGGACCACAATTCTTCCGTCTTCTCAGCCTCAGGCTCCCTCATGGGCCAGGCTTGGAGACTCATGGAAGGTTAAACAGGTCAATGGACTAAAGGGACACAGACACACACACACACACACACAGACACACAGACACACACACACACACACACACACACTTGATCTCTCTGTAACCAATGTAATCCAGAGAAATGCTTTTACTCCATATTTTCGTTTGGGCTTTTTTGGTTTCTTGTCTTCTGAGATTGTTTTAGAAGACACAGTGATTCTCGACTTCTTAGTTTTTCAAGGAGACTTGCACGTCTAAGAGAGTAAGCTTGCCTGGCTGGATTTTGAATTCCTGGGTCTGAAATTGTAATGCTGATAAGTGAACCACTGAAATGAAGGAGTTTCCCCTTGTAAGAGATGAGAAGGCACGTGGTCACCTCCTGCAGGACATCGGTCAGTCTGCAGCACTCAGGGGTGGAGGCTTCTGGGTGCTGGAGCTGGAGAGAGGAGCGCTCAGGAATCTTTGGCTGAACCTCGCAAGGCCCCTTAAAGGGAGGGGTAGGTTGTGAAGAATACAGAGGAGCAAATCGGGGACCAGGAAGTGTTGGGGCCTGAGGAGGCCCTGGAGGCTGTGACCAACCCCCCGCTGCCACTGTCTCTGCTTCTTGCTGAGTGTCAGCTCTTTCCCTCTCACTACTGTCTGGGGGTCTTCATCCTCTGTTCTGTGTATCTCTTCTCTGATACTTCTGCTCACTCCCAGGTTTGGCTTTCACATGGTTTGGATGCACCCTGAGCCCCCATCACTCTACTCTTCCTCCCAGACCCTTCCAGCTTGGCTCCCACCAATTATTGCCCATCATCTCAGTAAGCCCTGGTTCAGATTCCTAATGCAGGAAATGTGGCTGGCCCAGTTTCTCTTCTCATGCCAAGTCGAGTCAGAGGCAGCTGCTTGGCCTGGAATGGGCTGCTTCTGGTCTGAGCCATTTTCCTGCTCCAGTGCCTTAGGGAGAACATGCTCAGCCCTCTGCCTTTGGGATATAATTCCCACTCCACAGTGGAGGCAGCAGAAGCCAGAGAGGTCAAGTGATGTGCCTATCTGTGTGGACAGATCAGATCAGGTGTTGATGGTGGTGGTTAGAGGTGGGGTGGGATGAGTGGAGTAAATGGGGAATGAGGGGATTTGGGACAAAGTAGAGGGCAGCATTATTCTCATTATGATGAGTTCCATCTTGCCCTATGTTACATGGAGTTCCTCCTGTCCCTGGACCCCCATGGCTCTCAATGAATTCCCCATCACTCCCCAACTCCTAGTGCAGTTATTATACAAAGCTCAAACCTCCTGGAGGTATGTGTACATTCCAGTCCCTCCACATCCTCCCTAACACTCGATATGGTCAGCTTTAAAAAGTTTAGCCATTCTAACAGGTAGTGAGCCCCTCTAATTCCTCACGTTGAAATGATTCAATGTACTTAAATTTGTTTCCCACGTGTGTTTACTCTAACACTTGCTTTTATTTTTAGATGATGATGATTGCCCAAAGTAAGGTGATTATGCATAAAATCAGTAAGACGTTGTGCTAGGAGTCTTTTCCTTGCATATGATGGGAAACTCAACCCCAGTTGGATTAATCATTAAAGGGAATTTGTTGATTTGCTTAAATGAACATCACGGGATCAGGAGCAACTTGATCCAGAAATAATGTAACCTAGATGAAGAAATGCAGTCCCGTTTCCCCTGGCTTGGCTCCAGGTTCATGAAAATTCTCTCCTCATTATCACAAGATGCTTACCTATGGCCCTCAGGGCTATGGTACTTCCAATTAATATACAGCAGGGAAGAGACTAACCCTTTCTTCAATTGTTAAACAAAATCTTGGGTTTTGCTCTACTGGACTAGTTTAGGGAACATAAACCAGCTCTGCACCCACCTCCTATGAACAGGACAGTAGGATTATGCACATTAGCAATTTTTTTTTTTTGAGATGGAGTCTTGCTGTCACCCAAACTGGAGTACGGAGGCGCGATCTTGGCTCACTGCAATCTCTGCCTCCTGGGTTCAAGAGATTCTCGGGCCTCCGCCTCCAGAGTAGCTGGGATTACAGGCACATGCCACCATGCCCAGCTAATTTTTGTAGTTTTAGTAGAGATGGGGTTTCACCATGTTGGCCAGGCTGGTCTCAAACTCCTGACCTCAAGTGATCCACCCGCCTCGGCCTCCTAAAGTGCTGGGAGTACAGGCGTGAGCCACCACACCCAGCCTACACGTTAGCTTTTACCCAACGGCTTTTACCCAACCCACATGCCCTACAGTAGAGCCAGAGGGTGGCACCTGGGGAAGGCATGGGGAGGGGTAGGTGCTGTAAAAGTCCATTGCTGCTACCAAAAGACACAATGCACACTGGGCGGTCCAGGACAATCCATCTCTACTGAGGACATTGAGTGGTGTGGAGCTGGACCAGGTCCCTGTCCTTTTGTCCACTTAGCTTCCTGGATGAAAGGGCACCTTTTGAACGGAAGGTTCAGCTGGAGAAGTCTCTGAATCAGGGAAACGGCTTACCCTGTCTGGCTTGCTGAAATGCTTCTCATTTTCCTGCTCGGGCCCAGACTGGGAAGTCCAGCCAAGCCCAGCGCTGTATCTCCCCCACTGCTTCATTTCTTTCCAATCAGACTCTTTTGTTTCCTGGAGATGCAGTTGCTTTGGCTACCAGGTTGAGGCTTTGGCCTCGCGAGTGTGGATTTACAATCAACCTCCCTTCAGTTGCTTTCACGGAGCTGTGATTTGTCCGTGGCTGTCTGTGAGAGGATTCTAATCCCTGTGGAGCCTGTAACACTCTCCTGACCTCCTGTTACTTCATGGCCTCGTGTGGGCTCCCTGAGGTAGCTCTGCTCCCCGAGCCCTCCCTCCCAGCCCAGCTCCCGCTGCACCCGCTGCCGCACTCGCGCCCTCACCCTCGCTCTTCCGCTCTCTGCTGCCCCGTCTTACTGTAACTCTCAGGAAATCTTATTGCCTCTTGGCTCTGTGCCCTGCTTCTGTTGCTCTTTTCTTTCTTTTTTGTTTCCTCCACCCTCTTTTTTGCTCTGCTTCCTTCTCTTTCCTTTATTCTGGCTTCCGATGAGAGGGAGGGCCGGTACTTTTTCCTGGTTTTGGTTTCAACATTTCACATTATGGATGGGTGTTCCTCTTATTTCGTTTCCATCTTGAAAACTTGGCCATTTGTGTCCCGCTGGATCCAGACACTGGAACACTCAGACATTTCTTGTCCTTTTGTGAGTGGCCAAATGGCTGTGAGACCCAAGTCTCGTGGATGGAACTCTGGATGTGGAGTCAGGACACCCACATTCTACGTTTGATCCCATGGTCCAGTTTCCCTCTCCCTGAAAAGGCAAGTGGTTTCATTGGCTTTTTTTTTTTTTTTTTTTTTTTTTTTTTTTGAGACAGGGTCTGTCTCTGTTGCCCAGGCTGGAGTGCAGTGGCACAATCATGGCTCACTGCAGCCTCCACCTTGCGGGCTCAAGCGATCCTCCTGTCTCAGCCTCCTGAGTAGCTGGGAACATAGGCACAGCTACCACTCTCAGGTAATTTTATTTAAAAATTTCTTTATAGAAACGGATTCTCACTATGTTGCCCAGGCTGATCTTGAACTCCTGGCCTCAAGCAATCCTCCCGCCTCCATCTCCCAAAGTGGTGAGATTATAGGTGTGAGCTGTTGCACCCAGCCTTCACCAAGGTATCTGAGATATCTGTGGAGTGCCCCTGTTGTGCTCACAGCATGTACCAGGCTCTTGGGAAAAGGACACTCAGGTGAATCTAAACAAGCTGTCCTCTCGCCCTTGGGGGCGTTGCAGTTGTAAAGCACTGAGTCAGACACACTGAGCTCTCAGCGCACTTTAGAGCAGCACTTGGGCCTGTGGAACCCAGGGCTGGGCAGCTTCTGATGGATGCTACACACTTCATTTGCAAGCTTGTCTGTTCCTCCCGAGACCAGCCTCGATCATGAGCTTGATATCATTGCTCCATCTACTCAGTGAGGAATGAGAAGGCTCAGAGCCTTGCATTGACTTCTTCAAGGCCATAGGTGGAGATACAGCAGCCAGGCCAGCATTTGAGCCCAGGCGTCCCTGCTCTGCCATTTCATTCCTCTTTTCCAATTGACTGTGAATTCCTCCCATCTGCTCTTTGGCTTCCATATGACCCATCTCTTTTATGTTTGTGGAAAAGGAGGTTGAGGAAGACATGTGTGTTTAAAAAAAAGTAAGAAGGATTGGAGTCTAAAAAAAGCTGGCCTGGACCTGCTGCTGCTGAACGCGGATGTTGTCACAGCCCAAATTCCTTAGGAAAACAGGGATGACTGAGTATTACCAGCATCAAGATTCCATTTTTCTTATGTGGGTGGTGGGACAGGGGGTGTCTTCTCTATAATACACCTTCATGTTCACGGAGGAAATAGTCACTGATTTATATTTACTCTGTGTGAGCCACACAGCACTGAGAGCAAACAAAGATTGGGCTAAGTGATTTCTTTTCTTGAGCTGCCTCCCCCTAGGGTGCAACAGTGGCTATGTTACAAGAAAGGATACAGTCTTTATCCTAAGGAATATAAGTAATAATAATAATAGTAAACACAGTGCATCCTTCATGTGCTTTTGTGTGTATTAACTCATTGTTAGAGCACCCCTGAGACACAGGTTTTGTTACTCTCCGTGTTTTTTAGGTGAGGAATCTGAATCAAGAGAGGTTAGATTTCTCCTTCATGAGCAAACAAACAGTAAGCGGGAATAGGCATTGGAACCCAGGCAGGCTGGCTCCGAAGTCCACCCTCTAAGCACAGCCACACTCTGCTTCTCCCAGTGCCCCCAAATACTCAGAAGACCACGTTCACTCCCATTAAGGGGTCTGATGAGGGCTTTTGGAGAGATATTTAAGCTGGCCTTGAGGGAGAGGAAGGAGGATTTCCCTCTATGGATAGGTTGGGGAAAGTTACTCCAGGCCTCAAGGCTGGCCTGGAACAGTGGGAAGCCCTTCACCTCCCAGTGGTGGGAACGGCAGCTTGACATTTAGTTTCTCCAAATAACCGCACTGTCTCATGTAACTGTGCTGGAGTTAGCAATCATAAATAACCCACACCTCTAAAACATCAGCTTTAGCAAATGTACATGGAATCCCAGAAGCTGATCCTATGACATCTCCAAAGGCATTTTCATCATTGCTTCTACATTTCTTGCCCTTCCATTCCTGGGAAAGACTGTGCTCTTTTCGGGTAAGACAGGGGATGTATGAGGGCTTGGTGAGTTTTCACTCTGCGCTTGATTTGGTACCCTCTGGGGTACTTATATTTATGTTTTAAAGGCCAGAAGGTCTGAGATCTTTCTGCCTCACTTCCTGAGGCTGTGGAGGCCTCTCTTAATCCCTCCTGCGTGCATGTGTGGGTATAACATCTCCTCTGTGCTATGCCGTGTGCTGGGCATATGGATGGGAAGACAGTTCCTATCCACAAAGAGGTTGGAGTCCAGTGGGGAGGGCATCAGATACACAGATTATCCTGGGTCTGTGTTGTACCCATTGGAAGTGTGTACCAGTTGCAGACAGATCAGGGGCCAGGGCTGGCTTCATGTTTCTGGGGGGTCAAGAGGCTTCCAGGGGAGTGAAGTGTGCCCTACTCACCAAGGACACACGGGCAAGGTGGAAGCATGTGTTCCAGGAGTTGCAGCCTCAGCACTGCTGCCAGCAGGCTGTGAGGTGGGTGACAGATGAACCTGAGATGTCACTCATCCTCAAAACCTCAGTGAGGCAAACCCCAGGCGAGGGAAATGCAGGTTCTGACGATCACTCAGGGTTCTCTGGCCCTGGTTTCCCATTCATTGTCCAGATTTTAGACTTCTCCCTTTCCTCTTTCTCCCTGCTGGCCTGCAGCCATTGCAAAAGCTACAGCAGAAGCTCAGCCATGGTGTTCTAAATGCACTGATTTCTTCACGCGTTCAAAACATGTTTAGGAGACTTTGGAGATCCACTAGGAAGGAGGCTCCAGAGGGAAACAAATGCATATTTTGTCTTATTTTTGGTAAAACTAATTACAGAGGATGCACCATTAGAGACACATCCTGTTGTGTTCTAAACAGAGCCAGTGCCCCCAGAGAGCCTCTTCACAACTGCCAATAGCCAGTTTCAATTATATGATAGATTATGATTGAATATAGTCAGCATGCTATACAATAGGTCTCTGGAATGTATTCTTGTTTAACTGAAAGCTTGTACTCCTTGGCCAACACTCCCCATTCCCTGTTTACCCCAAACTCACACCCCCAACCCCTGGCAACCATCATTCTGCTCTTCTATGAGTTCCACTGTCTCAAATTCCACATATAAGTGAGATCATGCAGTACTTGCGTCTCCGTGTCTGGTTTATTTCACTTAGCATCATGTTCTCCAGGTTCATCCGTGGTTGTCGCATATTACGGGACTTCCTTCCTATTTTAAAGCAGAATATGATTCCATTGTGTATATATGTGTGTATATATTGTGTTAGGCTGTTTTTGCATTGCTATAAAGAAATATCTGAGGCTGGGTAATTTATAAAGAAAAGAGGTTTAATTCGCTCATGGTTCTGCAGGCTGTACAAGAAGCATGGCACCAGCAACTGCTCGGCTTCTGGGGAAGCCTCAGGAAGTTTCCAGTCATGGCAGAAGGTGAAGGGAGAGCCAGCATGTCACATGGTGAGAGCAGGAGTGAGAGAGAGGGGTAGTGGGGAGGTGCCACACTCTTTTAAATAACCAGATCTTGTGTGAACTCAGAGCGAGCTCACTTATTATCAGGGAGATGGTGCCAAGCCATTCATGAGGGACCTGCCCCCATGGCCCAATCACCTCCCACCAGCCCCCACCTCCAACATTGTGGATTACAATTCAATATGAAATTTGGAGAAGACATACATCCAAACCATATATCTCTATCTCTATCTCTATCTCTATCTCTATCTCTATCTCTATCTATCTATCTATCTATCTATCTATCTATCTATCTATCTATAGAGAGAGACCGAGTCTCGCTCTGTCACCAGGCTAGAGTGCAGTGGCATGATCTCGACTCACTGCAACCTCTGCCTCCCGGGTTCAAACGATTCTCCTGCCTCAGCCTCCCTAATAGCTGGGACTACTGGTGCACACCACCACACCCAGCTAATTTTTGTATTTTTAGTAGAGATGGGGTTTCACTATGTTGGCCAGGATGGTCTTGGTCTCTTGACCTCGTGATCTGCCCGCCTCGGCCTCCCAAAGTGCTGGAGTGCTGGGATTACAGGCGTGAGCCACCGCACCCAGCCAAACCGTATTTTTATACACACACACACACACGCACATGCATACGCACACCCATATATATGTATAATTTCTTTATCCATTCATCTGTCAATGACACTTAGGTTGTTTCCATATCTTGGCTATTGTAAATAATGCTGCAATGAACATGTAATGAATGTGGGAGTGCGGATATCTCTTCAACAGGTGGATTTCTTTTCCCTTGTATATAGATCCGCAAGTGGGATTGCTAGTTCATGTGGTAGTTCTGTTTTTAATCTTTTGAGGAACCTCCATGCTGTTTCCATAATGGCTGTACCGATTGACATTTCCACCACTAGTATACCAGGGTTCTTTTATCTCCTCTGTATTTTCTAAGGTCAAACACCCTTCATCATTGTGTCGCACATAGAAAGTAACACCATGGCCATCATTTTTCCCCCAGTGACTATGCAGTCTTGTTTCACATGAGGAAAACATATTCCTCCTATTACCAACATGTTAAGCTTGTTCTGTATGAAGTGATAACCCTGGCAGGGGAGTTTGTCTCTTTCTTGGGCTTATTTTCATTATGAAGAAGTCCCCACATTGACTCTGAAGGCTTCCAGTGGTTTATCCTTGAGGCCCACATTTCTGCAAGGCTTATGTCTGCTCTGGCTCCAAATTATACTTCCAGTCCTTCTATATCCTCAACTATGTGTGTCCCTCTCTGTAGCCATCTTCCTGGTCCAGGACACTGTTACCTCTCCCCTGGACTCTTGCACAGCCTTCTAGCTGGCCTTTTGGCTGGGTGATCTTTGTTCCTATGTCTAAGACCCTTCAAAGGCTTCACTGTGCTGAGAATGAAATTCAGGCTTCTTGCCTCCTCCTGTATGGCTGCACTCCTCACCCCTGGCCCTTCCCCACCTTCTCTCCTCCCCACTTGTCTCTCATGCACTCCTTTTAGCCACAGGGCGCCTTTCGGCTCCTCAGACACTTTTCACTTGCCATTCCTCCTCCTGAAACACTCTTCCCCCAGCTTGTTGCAGGCTGACTTGCTTTCCTCTTCTTCCTCCCTCAGCTCAGCCTGAGCTGAAGGTTGAGGTTTTCTTTGGCTACTGTATAGAATGGCCTCCCCCAGTGACTCTCTGACACATCATTTCGTTTAATGATGTCTCAGCTCTCATCAGAGTCTATGTGTGCTTGTTTCTTTATGTGTTTATCTGTTATCTGTCTCCCATACTAGAATGCAAGCTCCTTGCAGGCTCAGCCTTACCCACCCTATTCACCATGGTATGACCTCTTGTCTAGCAAACATGGAATGCACTCAATACACATTGATCAGACTGGTGGGTGGATAATGGGTGATGCAGTAAAGGATTCCTGACAAACACTGATGCCAGTGGAGGGGAAGCTAATGATTCTCTTGGTCAGCCACATCACAGGATACCTGCTGACTCAGATTCCAAGCAGGCAATATGAGAGCAAATATCACAAGCCTGACATTGCAAATATACCCTGGTTGTATAAACCATGTGCAATTTTTCATGCCATTAATTATATAAACAGTAAATGTTTATTGAGTGTTTAGTATGCATTCAGCTTTGGCGGTATAATAAACTACCACAAAATCTCAAGGGTATGCAGATCCCATGTCTGCACATTGGCTGGGGTTTGCCTGTTCTATGCAGGGCTTGGCTGGGTTGGGCTCTGGGCTGCAGGGGGAGCCAGGTCTGCTCTATGTGATCCTTATCCTTCTTAGACTAGCTGGTTCTTTGAGCTGAGGAAGGATCATAAGAGGGCAAGGCCAGTTAGGCAGGTCCATTTCAAACCTTTGCTAACATCTCATTGGCCAAAGCAAGTGACATAATCACATCCAAAGTCAAGGGCAGAAAAGGCTCCTGCATGCTCCCGAGGCCATGGCAAGGGTGTGTGAACCATAACACCACCACCACCACCGCAGAGGAATGGAGAAATGAGACCAATTCCAGTCTTTGTCAAGTATGTCATTTGGCCCTCCAACAACCTTACAGGGGTTATTAACCATATTATATTACTATTCTATGTTATGTATTATACCATACGCTATAACTATACTATATCAGTATCTATTTTGCAATGTGTTATGCTATAGTTATCCTACAAGTGTATATTACATATTATACTATACTACTAATAATATAGTATATATATTATACTATAAAATATTATTTTTGTGTGATCATGCAAGGTCTTAATATTACCTTCATTTTGTAGATAAAGAAAGTAAGAATGAAGAGGTGAGGAGACTTGCCCAAGGTTGCAGTCATGAGCAGAACTGGAGTCTGGGGCCAAGATGTCAGACTCTAGGATTTCATCACAGACTCTTGTGATGCTGCTTCCCATGATTTTGATAAAAGAAGCAAAATGCCTCCAAATTGGGATATAGGAAAAGTTGGCTGCTGGTGTCCTTCCATCTCAAATTCAGATCCTTCACTCTGCCTACTTCCTGGGCATCCTCTGGCAGCCTTTGGTCTGGTCTTTGTGTAAAGGCCTGTTTCCTTTCCATTAAAATTACACAACCAGAGTTTCATGCCCTCTGCGTCTCTAACAGCCTTAAGAATCAATGGCTGCTAGTTATTTTCCCAAGAGAGAATTTGTTTGCATTTTTAAGACCCCCTATCCAAAGGCCTGACCAATGTGGGAATTTGAGACACCAAGCAGGCTCAGGGGGAGGTAGTAGGAGACAATGAAGCTTTTTGGAATCTTTAATCACTTTGAGATGGGAAGTCTATTGAATAGAGAGTCGAGATTTCCTTAGCATTTAGTTCCTGTTAATCTTGGTGGCGGGAGGTTGGGATTGGGGGAGAGAGGGGGAGAGAGAGAGAGAGCAAGAGCCCTCAGGACTGATGCTGTGGGTGAACATACATAGATATGCACTTACATAAAGGCATTCCACACTGAGCAGAGGATCTGCTTCAGTTACGATGGAACGTTTCAACTCCATCATTTGGCATGCTCTGTAACCAGAGGTCTTTCAGCACAAGGCAGGCTGGTGGGAATGGGATCTGATTTGAGGACTTAATGTCATGGCCTGTTCTATGTGTATGTGTACTTGTGTGTTTGTAGAAAATTCAATACTTAATTGTATGCTTCGTCTGCTCACCACTAATTTCTAAAAGAGACATTCCAAAGCCTTGGTTACATTCGCTCATATCTCATAAAAGCTATAACTTGACTGCGGGTGCCCAGAACTAATCCTGTGTGGAGACAGGGGCAGCTGTCACCTGGGAGGGTTGGAGGTTCTGGAAGACCCACTGTCCTGAGAATTACCACCTCCCCAGCATCCATTTCCTTTCTTCCATCCTGAAGGGACTCCAAATTTCCCAGCATGTGGTTTGAGTGACCCACCTCCACCCCCCAGATCTAGAAGTGGATTGGTGGAAGGCCATTAACCTAATTCTTGTTATAGTGAACTGGTTTAGGAGTGGGAATATGGTGTGGGTGGATTCAAAAAGAGGCAGCCCAAGATTGTGGAGAAAGAGAAACCCTTCTCCCTTGAGATATGAATGAGGATGAACCCTGTTAGTTCTCTTGTGACAGTGAGAGGAGCTGCCTTGAGATAGCAGCTGACACTGGGAGGGTCCACAGAGAGATGGAAGCAAATAAATGAATGGGAAGGTCCACAGAGAGATGGAAGCAAATGAATGACTGGGAAGGCCCACAGAGAGATGGAAGTAAATGAATGTTTAGTGAAAATGTTTAACTGGATCAGACCCCACCTGAAGCCTGTTCTACCTCTAAGATCTTTCATTCTCTTTATAGGTTAAGCCTGAGTTTGGTCTTCTGTTACTTGGAACTGAAATAATGTGCATTGACACACCTATCAAGTCAAAGTATTGTCTTTTGCTGATCTGCTCTGGTCCTGGAAACATCCACTGATAGAATCACTAGTCTGGGACAAATTGTGGTACCCAAAGACCTCAGGAAGCACTTAGAAGCATTACTCCTGAAGTCCCATTCATCCCAAAAAGAGTTGCTGGCTGGAGGAGACAATATGTAAACATGTCATAACAAGATGGTGTGGTGAGTGCTATGTTGGCATGTTGGAGGCAAGCATAGCCATGCTCACAGTGAGGAATGACTTAGGAGCTCAACCACAGCCCCATGCTGCCTTCCACCATTTGGATAAAAGAAGGAAAATGCCTTCAAATTGCGATGTAAGCTCTCTGTCCAGAGAATTCTGGGGTGGTTTTACCCAACAGAATTTGTGAGGCATCGACCACCCACCAAGCACTGTTCTAGGTGGTGGAGTCACTGCAGTGAGCAAAACAAAGTTCTTGTCTGCATGGATATTTCATTCCAGTTGGGGAGGGTAACAATAAACACATAAGCAATAAGCAATTGAAGACAGGAGAGAATACAAATGGCATGAATAAAAATAACACTAGTGAGTGATTGAGAGCAGGGCAGAGGGAAAACCTGTCTAGGGAGGTAATGGTGAAGAAGAGACCTGAGGAGGAGCACAACGTGAATCACAGAGCCACGTTGGAGAGGATGCTCCAGGCAGAGCAAATATAAGAACAGAGGCCCCAGAGCTGGGACCACAGGTTTGATATTAGAGGCTGGGGTGGGGAGCAGGGGTAAGGCAGAGTGAGTGAGGGGCAGGGAGCAGATGAGATCAGAGGGTTAGTGGGTGCCATGTCCTGGGGCGAGGTCTTCAAGGCCATGGTGAGGACCTTGGATTTTACTCTGATGAGTAAGGGCCTGTGGAGGGTTTTAAGATATTGCACGATTTAAGGTATGATTTAACCCTTCCCACCCTCCTGCTGCCATATGAGAACAGACTCGTCTGCTCACCACTAATTTCTAAAAGAGACATTCCAAAGCCTTGGTTACATTCGCTCATATCTCATAAAAGCCATAACTTGACTGCGGGTGCCCAGAACTAATCCTGTGTAGAGACAGGGGCAGCTGTCACCTGGGAGGGTTGGAGGTTCTGGAAGACCCACTGTCCTGAGAATTACCACCTCCCCAGCATCCATTTCCTTTCTTCCATCCTGAAGGGACTCCAAATTTCCCAGCATGTGGTTTGAGTGACCCACCTCCACCCCCAGATCTAGAAGTGGATTGGTGGAAGGCCATTAACCTAATTCTTGTTACAGTGAACTGGTTTAGGAGTAGAAATGGGGAAGTTTAGTGGGTTGAATGGTGGGTCTCCTAAAAGATATGTCCACATCTTAACTCCCAGAATCTCTGAAGGTGACCTTATTTAGAAAAGGGTAATGAAGTTAAGAATCTTGAGATAAGGTCATCTTGGATTATCTGGATAGGCCCTAAATCCCATGAAAAGTGTTCTTACAAAAGACAGAAAAAGAGAAGATGGGTGGTCAGAGAAGGCCGTGTGAAAATGGGGGCAGAGATTGGAGTCTAGTAGTCACAAGCCAAGAAATCCCTGGCACTACCAAAAGCGTGTAGAGGCAAGGAAAGAGACTCTCCTAGAGACTCTGGAGGAAGCAGAGTGTTGCTGATGGATTAGTTTCTGATTTCTGGTCTCTAAAACGGTGAGATAATAAATTTTTGTTGTTTTGAGCCAGCAAGTTTGAGATAATCTGTTATGGCAACGTAAGAAACTAATGCAAGACGCAGGAGTGAAGCAGGGAGGTCTGGAAAAAAGCTATTGCAAAAATACAGGTAAGAAATGAAGCTACGTTCGCCTAGAGTGGGAGCAGTCATGGGGCAAGAGGCTGTCCCACTGTGAAGGTAGGCTTTGCTGAGCTATTAGATGTGGGGAATGAAGGAGAGGAGTCAAGGAGGACTGTGATATTAATAGTGTCAGCCCGAGTAACTGAAGCGTGGAATTGACATCTGAAAGGGGGAGACTGGGAGAATCAGGTTTGTGTCAGGGGGAAGGACAGGTGTTTGAGATGTTTATTAGACACCAAGTGGCTATGTCGAGTAGGTAGATGGATATGAGAGCCTGTTACCTGCATCAGATATATACACCTGGGCAACACAGGCATAGTGATGGCACGAAAAGCCAAGAGCCTGGATGAGCATGCCAGGGAGTGAGAGCAGACACAGGGGAGGTGTAACAGGGAAGGAACCCTTGGATACACCCATGTTACAAGGTCAGGGAGGTTAGAAGGACCTGACGAAGGAGACTGAGAAGGAGCAACAGGAGAGATAGGAAGAAAACCTGGTGAGCATGGTGTCCCAGGAGCCACGTGAAGAAAGTACAGGGTCAGTCAAGATGAATGGGACACAATAACAATTTTATTATTCAGTAGTCAGAATAAAAGTTTTATCACGCAAGGATCTTGGTTTGTCTCAGGTCTTCTTGCCAACCTCGAGGACATAAACAAATGTATTGTCGCTGCCATTTCAATCATTCAACAGTAATATGCTACTCAGGTCTGGGACAAGTACCTTCCTGTGTCAACAAGGGCCATGTGACATGAGGGGTGCATATCGGACAATTGTAGGATGAAAGAAATATCTGTTTAAGCTCATTGAAGAATAAGTGTGGACTACCTCTTCATAATCTAGGGACTGAGTGACGCATTTTTGAAAGTGTTTGATTCATTCTGGATCATGCTGTATTTCAAGAGGAAGAAGTGATCTTCAATGTCAAACGCTACTGAGAGGGGAAGGCAGTGAAGGATGAGCATTGACAATTGATTTGGGCATTGACACTGGAAAGAACAGTCTAGGGAGTGGTGAGGCTGAAAGCCTGACTAGAGTGGATTTAAGAGAATGAGAGGAGAGAGACTGGGCATTTGGAATTCCATTAACCATTTAGAAGGTCTACTCTGTGAAAGGGAGCAAAAAAATATGGAGGTAGCTGGAGGAAAACATAGGATTAAAGTACAGAAACATTTTGTTTTTAAGGTATAAATAGCAGTGTGTTTGTAAGATGATGGGAAAGACCCAGCAGAGAGGAAAAGGCTGATGATGCAGGAGCCTGGGGGTTGAATTGCTGGAGGAAGAGAGAGGTGATGGGATGCAGGGCCCAAGGGGAGGGGCTGGCCTTGCAAAGAGCCCATTTAGTGATAGAAGGAAGGCGGGAATATGGGGACAGATGCAGTGAAGATGAAGGAGGAAGTGTTGGAAGTTGGAGGACAGAGAAGGTACAGAGAATTGTCCCCCAGATGAGAGGGAGAGGACCTGCTGGGGGAAATGTAGGATTGCTAGACAGAGCCAAGAGGCATTTGGGGCTTTGATAGCTTAAGTAGGGCCAGTCAACACAGCTAGGGGTGTTTCTCCAGCCACGTTGAGCTGCTAGGAGCAGGCATAGACTAAGTAGAAAGTTGAGCTTAACTAGGCTTGGGGGTTTTGCTAGGCTACAATGAAAAAGGAAACATGGGCACTGTGGTTGAGGGTGTATGAAAGGCAGTGACAGACCAAGGAATTAACCAGGCAAGGAGGAGAGGTCCTCTTGGTGGTTGTTATTTCTCTCAGTTCTGGAAGCTGGAAAGTCCAAGATCAAGGTGCCGGCAAGGTGGGTTTCATTCTGAGATCCTTTGTCTTGGCTTGCCGGCAGCTGCCATCTTGCCCTATGCTCACATCTCCTCTTTAGGCACACAGAGATGGGGGAGTGGAGAGCAAGTGTGAGCTCTGGAGTCTCTTTTTGTAAGGGTATAATCTCGTCTTGAAGGCCCCACTCTCATGACCTCATCTGACCCTACTCATCTCCCAAAGGCTCCACCTCCCGATACCACCACATTGGGGGTTAGGTTTCAGCATAAGAATTTTAGACAGGTATAAACATTCAGTCCATGACATGCTGTTATTGCCAATGACAAGGTCTGAGTCAAATGGGTTATGGAGTCAAGAACAGGGTTATTGGAGGCAAGGAGGTTGAGGAACTGAGAGGAAAGTATTGGGAGAAGTGCCTTCATGGTATTGAAATCGCTCAGCATCATGGCAGGACTGGTTTTTGGAAAGAGAGACAGGGAGGCAGGTGCTAAAATCTTCAAATATGGAGGCGAGTGGATGCTGCGGTCTCTAGAGTCTCTAGGGGTCAGTGGATGGAATGATTAGGAGGCTGGACTTTAGTGCCAACTCCCTGAATTTGAATCTTTAAAAAAATTCAATTAATTAATTATTTTAAGGGGACAAAAATTTTATATATTCCTCCTGTACAACATGATGTTTTGAAATATATAGACATTGTGGAAGGGCTAAATTGAGCTAATTATCATATGCATTACCTTACATACTTACCATTTTTTTTGGTGGCCAGAACACTTAAAATCTACCCCCTTGGTGATTTTCAAGAATACAATACATTAACTATCATCATGTTGTACCGTATATCTCTTGAACTTATTCCTCCTGTCTAATGAAAACTTTGTCCCCCTTGACCACCCCCTCCTCCACAGCTTCTGGTTACCACCATTCTACTCTCTTCTTGTTTAACTTTTTAAAATTCCATATAAATGAGATTATGCCATATTTAACTTTCTGCGTCTGGCTTATTTCACTTGGCATAATATCCTCTAGGTTCATCCATGTTGTCACAAAGGGCAGAGTTTCTTCGTTTGTAAGGTTGAAGAGTGTTCCACTGTGTATATGTACCCCGTTTTCTTTATCCTCTCATCCACTGGTGCACATTTAGGTTGACCCCATGTCTTGACTATTGTGAACAGTGCTGCAGTGAACATGGGGGCACAGATATCTCTCTGACATACCCTGAGCTTTACTCTTATCCTGTGATTTTCGGCAAATGACTTAACCTCTGTGTAGCTCAGTTTCCTTATTTGTTAAGTGAGGATGATAATCATACCTACCTCACGAGGTTTTGTGAGATGAATTAATGAATGCAAAGTGCTTGAAATGGAGCCTGGCTCATCATGAGCATTCTAAAACATTACCGTTATGTTGGTAAGAGTGCACCACGGTTGGGGCAGGGGAGGGGCTGGGTGGTCTGGCCCAGTAGCATGAACTTCAAGGTCCATGAGCCTTTCTAGGAAGGCGGGAGAGACAAAAGCCAGAAAGTGGCCAGGAGGATGTCTCCTCCATCTCCAGGCCAGTGACACCAGGAGTTTGGGGGAGAGAATGGCCATCCTTAAGCAAGCAGCAGAGGAAGTGGAGTCCACTGGGCTTTGATTAAGGGCAAGAAGGTGAAGGGGAGATCTGAAGAAGAGGCTGAAGACAGAGAACTTTGCTATATATGGACAGTGAAAGCCACTGGCTCCGTGGAGAGGCTAGGAGACTGGGGATGGTAGTGGGCTTGAGTCACAGCAAGGTGTGTACAGAGATCTTTTGGCATGAAAGGCCAAGTGATGGGGATGGCTGGGAGTCATGGACTCTGAGTGGTGGCCACGGCATGATGGAATTTCTCTTGAAGATTCCTTAGACTGTGGTGTTGAGATGAGAAGTGCTGGTGTGCGTGTGGTGGTGGTGGCAGAGGGGCTGTCTGGCAAAGAGCATGCAGAGCTCGGTGGATGTCTGCAGCTGCACAAAGGATGAGCATGTCCCAGGAGCTGGAGTTAAAGGTCGTCGCAGATGGACAAGGACATAGGAGGGATAAGAGCTGTGACTGGTGGCCTAATGGGGGTCAGATTGTGAGAGGTCTCATGCAATTTTTAAAGTGCAGGCCTTTAGCCAGAGAGTCAGATCTGTGCTTTAGGAAGATCACCCAGGATGAGGGTAGATGGTGGGTGTTCAACGGAGAGAAATCTGAGTCAAAGAGACCAGTTAGGGGGCAGCTGCAATAGACTAGACAGCAGATAATAAAAGCCAGCAATCAGTAGGTAGAGGTGACAGGAGAATGCAGGGTGGGGGAGCAGACTGGAAAGAAAATTCAGAAGTAGAATCTATTCCCTGGAGATATTCGAAATCCCTGAGCAAATAGGACCCAGTAGGGTCATCGGAACTCAAAGATGCTGGTAGGAGACAGAAAAGTGGGCAAAGAATGTGGAAACCTGGTTCTAGATGCAGCTTAGTCACCAAGTCAGTGAGTTGCTGCCTTTAGTGACTCTCCTGAGCTTTCAAGTGCCTCGGTTTCCCTAACTCTATTCCATTAGCACAAGAAGGACGTATCTAGCTTCTCCTGGCACTTCAGCAAGGGGAAGTAAGTGGATGGGATATTGTAAGGCATTTGAGCATTTCAGTGAAAGATACTTTTTATTTGCATCATCAGGGTCATCTCAAGGCACTTGCATGTCCTTTACCTCATTTAATGCTCGTGCATCTGTCAGTCAATTGAGGCAGATGATGATGATGACAACAAAGATGATGATGAAGGTAGCTGGCATTTACAGTGTGCTTGTTAAGTACCTGTCACCCATACTAAGCATCTTCCAACAGTCTTACTCAATTCTCACAGGAGTTCTTTGAGGTTCACAGCATTATGAGCTCCATTTTAAAGATGAGAAAACTGAAGCTTGGAAATATTGAGCAAATTTCCTGAAGGTGTACACTTACTAAGGGCCTGGAACAGGGTTTTTAGCTCAGGCAGTTAATTGACACCATGATTGATTAACCATTTCTGCCATGTATGAAGGATGGGGAATGTCATCATTCTTCATTGGATGAGGGGTGGGCAGGCCACATCCAGCCCACTGATTGTTTTGTAATACGGTTTTCTTGGAATCCAGCCACACCCATTTATTTATGTGTCATCTATTACAGCTTTCCTGTTACAATTGCTGAGTTGGGTAGTCACGACAGCATTGCATGACCCGCAAAGCATAAAATCCTTACCAACTGCCCCTTTGCAGAACCCTGAGCTAGACTACTCTTATTTTTTGTCTGTTTCTTCTTTCTTCTCCTACCTGTTTTTTCTCTTTCTCCCAGCCATCGGATAATATATAAAATATGAAAGTAAAGGGGGATTCTTCCTCATGCAGCCTTCTGTGTTCTTGGGTATTTTACCAGTGCCAAGTTGAGAAAGACAGAGCCATTGATGTAACATCAGTGAGCCTTTTGATGAGGCCCACTGCTAAAGTCATCATGAGGACAGAAAGTGACACCAAATTCCCATAAAGTATTTATGATCCACCCACCCTGTTCCAGACACTAGTCTAAAAATTGCTGGGGAATATTTAGAATTAATGGGGAATTTTCTCCATTTGCAAAGTGAAGGGATTGAAATGAGAGGAGCTGGATTCAGGTCGCACCCATCTGAAACACATTCTAAGCCATCCTTTTGAGAAAGCCCTGGTCTCCAAGCAAAGGTCGTATGTATGCAAGTGGCCCATATGACCCAATGTGCCAGTGAGGGACTCCTTTCTAGAGATCAGCTTCATAAAGTGGGCTCATACGACAAACATGCAGATACTTGGTCTTAGGAAATGTATTTTGACTCTTTCAGTCTCAGCAAGGGGATAGAAGGATCCCTGCATTCTCTCCTGACGTGCTCGACAAAAACAAACCCAGCTAGAGGTCGCCAGCAACAGAGGGGCATCCTGTGTTAGGACTTGGAAGAGGAGTTGTATTGTCACCCCCTGGCCACTAGAGGACTTCATCCTATTTCAGTGGAGGAAGGCTTGTTAGGGGCCTCTCTATACTGATGGAGGTTTGGTCGTCTTCCCTTCACTTGATTTCTGCCAGTGGCCTTATGTGAGGATGCTTCATGAGATGTCAGGTATCTGAGGAGCCTGTGACACAACCATCCAGTGGTGAATTGCTAAGGAGCTCCTCTCCAGCCTGCTTGACTCTGAGGTTAAAAGAGTTCATGTTGAGCACAAGTCATCTCTTTGCACTTTCACCAGTTGTGCCCGTCTGAAAAACACAGAGGTCTGTCTCACTTCTGCATCACAGTCCCTTCCAAGAAGCTCCACAATCGGTAAGGCACAATAAAATGGCTTATATTCAACAAACACATAACACTCTTCCTGTACTAGACACCATGCCAAGGGCTTTACAATTGCTAACTTACTTGATCCTCAGAGTCACCTTATGAGACAGGTGGATGGGATATTGCCCCTTTTACAGATGGGTAAACTGAGGTACAGAATAGTTACAGATCTTGCTGAGAGCTATGCATCTATTAAGTGGTTGGGCTGGGATTTGAACTCAGGTAATCAAGCTCCAGAGTGCATGCTATTAACTAGCATGCTCTGCTCTGCTGCCTCCCAGGAGATGGGCCAGATAAACAATGACAGATTTTAAAAAAACACCCTAACCTATTTTTTTCATTATATGCACATAACAAAATTTGGAAAATTAAAAAAAAAAAAAAGAAAAAGAAAAAAATTACCCACAGTCTCACCACACCACCACAATCATAGCAAACATTCTAGTGTTTTTGTTTTAATTTTTAAAGTGCATATGTGCTTTTTCATATCTTTGTGCAAGCAATTTGTATCCTACTTTGCACTTAACATGTAATATCCTAATGTTATCACACAATTTTCATAACCACTCTTTTAAATATTGCAAGAATGTGTGTATGTGGTGACATAATAAAAGTTCTAGGGAAACAGTTAAAACAAGAATGTCCAAAGGAGGAAGAGAGCAGTACAAATCGTCAAGGCAAGGACGCAAAAAACAAAAAGGGTGTCCGTGGAAACTCTGGACTTGCGCAATGACAGGAAAGGCCACTACGCTGACACATCATGTCAATGGCACTGAGCTGGGAGGTGGCAGTTAGGAATCCCGTGCCTCATGGCATCTGGGGACTAAAAATAGCTCTGTAAGGTGACAACATGTGGCAAAGACCTAGTGGGGAGAAAAGGGGCTTGTGTTGTGTTGTGTTGTGCTGTAGTATACTGCACTAGAGCAAATTCAGAGGAGCTGCAATGAGAAGGCCTGCATCCCAATTCCAGCTTTATTCGTTGTGTGACCTTGGACAGTTCACTTATACGGGTACCAGTTTCCTTCACCTATCATGGGAACAAAAAGAGTTCTCATGAAGAACTGTGGAAAAATATGAAATATATGGTGTGTCAGGGATGTTTTTGGTTGCAAGTAACTGAAAACTTGATTTAGAGTGGATGAAGCAATAAAGACTTAATGAGCTCACATCACAAGAAGTTCGAGGGTGAGGAGACTAAGGCTAGCGAAAAAGCTCAGCAATGTCATCAAGAAAACCCAGACTTGTTTCTCTTTGCAATTCACCATCCTTCGGGTGTTGGTTGTATTTCTTTCTTTCAAGTACTATTATTTCAATGACTAGATGTGTGCTGAAGTGGTATCGACCCTTCCTTATAAAAGCCCAGCTTCAGAGAGAAATTCTCATCCTGTCAAACGAGTAGAAAGCCCCCTATCTCCCCAAGAGACTTCTTGAAAGGGCGAGGAAGCTTCTCTGTGAAGGTATTCCCCAGCGCATGCTCAAAACCGCTTCCAACACCATCCACTGCTTTCTCACCATACCCTGGGGAACATACACGGTGGCTTCTATAGCTCTGTCAAGAGCCTTCTCTGCAGAAAATGCACCTTTATACCAGCTGTCAAAATTAGTATTTATCGTGTTGTGTGATTATTTGATTAATGCCACTCTAATCCTCTAGCCTATAAGCCCTGTGAGATCGGAAAACTCATCTGTTTTGTCCATTATTGTAACCCCAGAGCCTAGCACAGTTCTTGGCTTGTGGTAGGTGTTGAGTATATATTCATTGAATGAGTGAATCAGAGTCTTCCATAGCCTGAGAACCTGTGAGTATTTTTGCATGCATATGTGACTATCACAGAATCTATGTTTGCCGAGTCACAGTGACCTGTTATCACAAGCCCTTTACCTGACCAATAAAAAACATTTATTTTGGAAGGCACTCCTTGATCTCAGATTCCATAGCAGATGCTGTTGGTGCTTTTTCTATATCCACCCTGGGCCACCTGAGTTCACTTGAGGTAGTGGGCAACAGTTTTCAGTTCACTGACAGAGTCCCATCTCCAGCTACTTAAGGGCTTTCTCTGGGGATGTTAACGCTTCCAGGGGAAAACCTCAACTCGTTGGGGATGAGAGTAGATGGATAATTGCCCAGTCCCCCATCCTGTAATGGGCCTAGGCTGAGCCATGTTCCACGTGGATTCTGAAGAGCCCCCAGCAGGATGGAGCTCCAAGCTGTAATCTGTCCCTTGCTGGCTCTTGTCCCTTCCTTGTCTCACTGCCCCCTTTTGTTTCTCCTGGAATAAACTCTTTATGATGTAGATATCTGACTTCTATGATATTTAGATGAGACTTGGGACTTTAGAGTTGATGCTAGAACCAGCAAAGTCTGTTGGGGCTGTTGGGATTGAATGAATTTTGAATGTTTGAAGGACACACATTTTGGAGGGCCAGGAATGGAAGGTTATGGACTGAATGTTTATGTTCCCCCCATTTCATATGTGAAAACGCTAACCCTCCCCGTCATGTGACAGTATTTGGAAGGGAAGTCTTTGGGAGGTAATTAGGGTTATGTGAGGTCATGAGGGTAAGGGTCTCCATAATGGGATTAGTGCCCTTCTGAAAAGAGGAAGAAACACCAGAGCACCTGCACACTGTCTCTGACAGATGAGGACATAGCAAGAAGGTGGCTGTTTGCAAGCCAGGAAAGGAATCTTCCCGCACCGTGATGTTGGATTTTTCTAGCCTCCAGAATTGTGAGAGATAAATTCCTGTTGTTTAAGTCGCCCAGCCTATGGCAGTTTGTTATGGAAATCTGAGCTAAGACACTGTATCTAAGTCCTTGTCTGAAAATCCTTGGACATTCCTCCCACTGAAGGTGGGATGCATGTCCTCTCCCCTTGAATCTGTGCTGGGACTCACTTATAACCAATAGGATGCAATAGAGATGATGTTGTGGGTGGTGTCAAAACTCTTTGACATTTGCTACAAAATGTGAAGCCTAATGCCGTTTCCCCTTGTATGTGGCCTTAGTGACTCATTTGTAACAAATAGAATTAAGTGACAATGATGGGGTATGACTTCAGAGACTAGATTATAAAAGGCACTGCAGCTTCCTGCTCTCTCTCTCTCTATCTCTGTCTCACTCGGTTCTTGGGGAAACTGGCTGCCATGCTTTTAGGATACTCAGGCAACACATGGAAGGGCCCATACAGTGAAGAACTGTGGCCTTTTGTCAACAACCCTGAGGAACAGAAGCTTCCTGCCAATAGCCATGTGACCGAGTACCTTGGAATTAGATCTTCCAGTGCCGGCCAAACCTTCAGATAATTGTAGCCCTTGCTGACATATTGACTGCAATCTCACAAGAGGCCCTGAGTCAGAGGCAGCCTGCAGAGGCACTTCTGAATTCCTGGCCCATAGACACTGTACAGTCCTAAAGGTTTGTTGTTTTAAGCTGTTAAGCTTTGAGAGAATTTGTTATGCAGTGATAGATAACTAATACACTCTGCTCTTTCTGAAGCTAGGTCAGGAAAAGCATTGAGTTTCTGCCTGGTTCCCTCCCCTTGGATCTGAGCCTTGAATGTAACTGGCTTGCAATCAGTCCAGCAGTAGTGATGCCTTAATTTTTGAGGTTGGATCAGAAAAGGCCGTGTGGCTTCTGCCAAGTATTTAGGGACACTCCCTCTGGGAGAAGTCAGCCACCGTTTAAGACATTGGATGCCCTGAGATTGCCACGTGTAGGTGCTCTGGCATCTCTGCTGAGAACTCAGCAGATAACCAGCGACCATCAGCCATGTGAGAGGATCATCTGGGACGTGCAGCCCAGCCAAGCCTGCAGATGACTCCAGGCTCAGCCAACATCTCACTGCAACAAATAAGAGACCCCCGGCAAGAACCACTCAGCTAATCCCTTCTTGAATTCCTGAACTATGAAATCATAAGCAAAATAAAATAGTCATCCTAAGACACTGTGTCACACAGAGATAGCAACTGGAGTAGTCAGCCTTTGAAGAAAACCAAACTAACGAGACTCATATGCAGTCACGGACTAGGTCCTTTTCTTTGCTTATGAAAATATTAAGCTTCGTGAAAGGTGCTCCCAAGGGCTTTGCCATGCACACTATTTAGAAGGCAAACCCCACCAAATAGAAAGTTTTAAGTATGTACCCCTCCACACGCAATATGAAACAAAATAGAAATTAAAAGAAAATAAAAATAACTAGAAGTGTGCAAGACCAGTGATGGTCAGGTTCTCTTTCTTGGACATACGCACTCCCGCTTGGAGGCCTCAATGGAGGATGTGCCTCTTGTTTCAGATATAGAAACAGGTCACTTTGACCTACAATATACAACCCCAGTGTTTTCACTTGGTGCTTGATTTGTGGCAGGATTTAAATTTCCAAACACTTTTTGGACTAAAAGTTGTTTTTGTAATTGAAATGTATGCTTATCATAAAAGTATAAATACTATAGAGGAATATATGAAGTAAAAGATGAATCCCTTTCGTCTCCCAGCAATGCCATGGGTTGAATTGTGTCCCCTACTCAAGTTCATATGTTGATGTCCTAACCCCCCTGAACCTCAGAATGTGACCTTATTTGGAGATAGGGTCTTTACAGAGGTCACCAAGTTAAAATGAGGTCATTAAGATGAGCGCTAATCCTGTATGACTGATGTTCTTATCGAAACGGGAAATTTGGACGCAGAGACTTACATAGAGGGAAGACAGTGTAAAGAGACATAGGAAGAAGATGGCCATCTACAAGCCAAAGAGAGGGGCCTGGAACAGATTCCTCCCTCGGGGTTCCCGGAAGGAGCCACCCCTGCCAACACATTGATCTCAGACTTCAAGTTTTCAGAACTGCTAGAAAATACGTTTCGGCTGTTTAAGCCATTCAATGTGTGGTACTTTATTATGGCAGCCCTAACAAACTAAGTAATTTCTTGTGTCCCTCCAAAAAAAATGTCTGACTATACCCATATTTGTGTATATGATTTTCTTCCTTACATAAATGAATCATTTACTAATACTTTTCTACACCAGGAATTCTTCACTTTCTAATTTATTGTGCTAATCTTTTCACAGTAGCCTATGCAGGTGTATTTAATTCCTCTTAGCAGCTGCATAGTATTCTGTAGTTGGGAGAAACTACACTTGATTTGCCCACTCTCCTTTTAATGAACAAGTTGTGTGCTTTCCATAATCCCCTGAGTTCATCAAATGCCTGAGCCTTAAGTACAGCAGGGTTGGTGAAGGATCTACACACAGCAAATGTTCAAGACCCACAGACAGAGAGGAGTGAAGCACAGAATAAATGTCTATTTTATATGCTACTTTGTGAACACTTCCTGTGACTCATCTGTTAGAGCTCAGCTGAGAGCCCCTCTTGTGGGTTCTCAGGGCACCTGCTTCCCTCCTTCCTTGCCCTCAGCACAGTTGCGGTTTTCCACTGGTTGGTGTCACTTTCCGAATCATGTCTGTCTCCTTCCCCAGACCCTCTGGCATTGCTCTTGGCTGTGACTCTGGCACTTGACACATCGTGCTCAATCAGAATAGGTTCTCAACAACTGTTTATCAATGGAGGGAATCTTTGTAAGCTGTAAAATATCAGAGAAATGCATGACGGAATCGATGCGAAGAGGAAGCAACTCCCCAGGAAAGTGGGAGCAGCATCATTTCAGATCATGTGAACTTCCTTGAGGTCAAAGGTTTTATGAGACCCTTCCCTACATCTGCTATTTGTCACTTTGCCTTCTGCTACTGTGGACCTTTCAGAATTTGCAGCAGCTGATCCTCTCTCTTCCTGTGCTGGATTGACTCAATGTACCATTGAGGGAATGAATTCAGTGTACATTTTAGAAACCAGGCAATCAGTTACAGTCAAGTAACAGCCAGAGTTCTTTAAGGTGAGCACAGACATTGGGGGAAGTGGGGTTAAGAACCATCATTGCCAGGGCAAACACTGGGAATCAAGAAACCAATTCACTAGGCATGGGACTTGCGCAACTTATTTCATAAGAATAAGAAGGCAACAACCGTAGGAGCTGCTGGAATTTACCAAGCACTTGCCCTGTGGCAGTCACTGCATTTGGCACACAGCTTAACTCTCGCAGCAACCTTGTAAGAGAGACACTGTTCCTATCCACTGTGCTGTGAAAAGAAGCCAAGTGTAGAGGGGCTGAGAGACAGCTCCATGGTCCTGCAACTCGTGAGTGGCAGAGCCAGGTTTTCAACCGAGATTTGCCCAGTTCATATTTCTTAACCACTGCATGATCCCTCTGGGACCTCTATTTCCTTTTTGGAAAAGGGGAGGATGGGACTAATCACTTAGGATCTTTGGGCCCCTGTAACTTAGCCTTAGAATATCTCTCTTAAAAGAACTTGGGCCTTTTGTAGTAAGTTGTTTAGGCACCAAGGATCATTTATCTTCAAAGTGAAGGAAGCCCATCTCTTAAATATTAAAAGACCAAACTTGGTACAACATGAGAAAGTTATAATAGTGACTATTACAATAAGAGTAACAGTAAAAGTCAAAACCATAATGAGATATTGCCTCACACCCATTAGGGTGGCTACTGCCAAAAACCCAGAAAATAACTAGTGTTGCTAAGCATGTAGAAAAACTGGAATCTTTGTGCACTGCTGGTAGGAGTGTAAAATGCCACTGTGGAAAAAAGCATGGAGGTTTTTCAAAAAAATTATACATAGAATTACTCTGTGATTGGCTGGGTGCGGTGGCTCACGCCTGTAATCCCAGCACTTTGGGAGGCTGAGGCAGGCAGATTACAAGGTCAAGAGATGGAGACCAGCCTGACCGACATGGTGAAACCCCGTCCCTACTAAAAATAAAAAATTTGCTGGACGTGGTGGCGCTGGCCTGTAGTCCCAGCTACTTGGGAGATTGAGGCAGGAGAATTGCTTGAACCTGGGAGATGGAGGTTGCAGTAAGCCGAGATTGCGCCACTGCACTCCAGCCTGGGTGACAGAGCGAGACTCCATCTCAAAAAAAAAAAAAAAAAAAAAAAAAAGAATTACTGTGTTATTGCTATTCTACTTTTGGGGATATACCCAAAATAATTGGAAGCATGGTCTTGAAGAGATATTTGTACACCTGTGTTCACAGCAGCATTATTCGCAATAGCCAAAAGGTGGAAGCAACCAAGTGTCCATTGATAGATGAATGAATAAACAAAATATGCTATAGACGTACAATGGAATATTATTCAGCCTTAAAAAGGGAGAAAATTCTGACACATACTACAACATAGATGAATCTTGAGGACATTGTGCTATGTGAAATAAGTCAGACACAAAAGGACAAATACTGTCTAATTCCACTTATATGAGGGCCTCTAGAGTAGTCAAATTCATACAGACAGAAGTAGAATGGTGGTTGCCAGGGACTGGGAGGAGGAGGAAATGGGGGAGTATTGTTTAATGGATATAGAGTTTCAGTTTTGCAAGATGAAACATTTTCTGGGGATGGATGGTGGTGATGGTTGCACAACAATATGACTGTACTTAATGCTACTGGACTGTACACTTCGAAATGGTTAAGAGGTTCAAGTTTATGATATGTGCCTTTCACCCCAATTTAAAAAAAGAATTTAAAAAAGGAGCAACAGTGAAGGCTGTGACTTCGTTAGAATCAGCATTGCCAGTCCGGAGAGCCAGGATGCACCACTGGCGTGTCAGCAGCATCTCTGTGGGGGAAGCTCAGTCCAGTCTTGGTTGCTCTCTGAGGGAGCCCTGGGTTGGGCCTGTGTCTCAATCAGCCGTGACAGCTGAGCAGGGGAGCACTGCCTTCATGCCTGACGTGAGCCCTGCGACATCTGCCCTGGACATATCATTTCAGGAACATGAGGACTCCAAGTGGGGATCCCTGACAGCTGGGGATGGGGTGGCCGGAAGAAGAGGCTGCTTTTCAGATGGCCCTCAGACAGCAGCCAATGGCATTTGGCCAGATGCATGCATTTGTGCTATTGCTTTGGAACACGTTGGAGGGAAGAAGGCCCTCCGTGAAAAGATAATTTTTTTGGGAAGGGGGATGAGCTGATTTGTTTTTAACTTTGTAAAGTTCAGAAATACCCAATTTAACTTTATCATATCTCTGAATCCTGAGAGAGGCAGAGAAATGAGGGAGTGACATGCTCATTTTTTCCCAAGAAAAATGAAAGGTTAACCACTTGCTGAGACTATAATAAGAGCGTGGGTAATAAATACATGCTATGCAATATTCCTGACCAACAATGATGGGCTTTGCTACTCTAAAATGTTTGGAATCACTGGCCTAACAAAATGGCAGAGGCCAGCAACAGAAATGTCAGTGGAGGAGCATGAAAACTCTATGCCTTTTCTTCACATTAAATTTAAACCTCAACGATGGAAGGATGGAAAGGGGCAACTGCACAGTGTGGCTAACAAGGAAGCATCTCCATCAAGTCCCTTTCAGTGGGGGAGGGAAAGAACCCAACTAAACTGGCTGAAGACACAGAAAGAAAGGTACTGGCTCACACACCTGAAGTGTTCAGGATATTGCTAAATTCAGGCATAGCTGGATCCAGGTACTCATCAAGTACTCATACAAAGTCTTTAGACATCTGTCTCTTTCCATCTTTTTGTTTTCTTTTGAGACAGGGTCTTGCTCTTTTGCTCAGGCTGGAGTCCAGTGGCATGATCAGGGCTCACTGCAGCCTTGACCTCCCCAGCTCAAGCGATCCTCCCACCTCAGCCTCCTGAGTAGCTGGGACTACAGGCACACACACACCAAGCTGATTTTTTTGATTTTTAATAGAAATGAGGTCTCTATGTTGCCCAGGCTGGTCTTTCCATTTTTTAGCCCTGGCTTTCTTCTGTGCTTGTTTCATTCTTGGGCAGTCTGTCCATTGGTGGTGGTTATAGCAGTTCCAGGCCTGTATCTTACCAAAGAGAGAGCTCCTCTTTCCTTCCCAAAGTCCCATGGTTGGCGCTTTGGGTCTGGCCTGGGTCACGTGTCTATCCTGAACCACTCACTGTGGCCAGGGTAATGGAATATGTATGCTGAATGGCCAGGCCAGGACCATAAGCCCACAGGGACTGATAGGGTGGGGTGGCTCCCCAGGGAAAGCCTGGGAGCTGGTCCCCGAAGAAGGGGTGCAGGGCAACAAACACACAGCTGTTAACGCCATGAGGCCTGTGAAGGAAGGCAGAAGCCAGGTCCCCTGGAGGATTCTGATTGCTTTCTTTCTTTGGTCGGTTATCTTTGCAAAGTGTTGTGGGGTTGTTGATGGAGTGACCACTCTTCTCCTGTCCCGCAGATACCTCTTGGTTTGAAGCATTGAGATGCTCTGTGGTCAGAATGTTATTGATGGTGTTCTTGGGCAGTGGTTTTCCATTTTTTATATTGTAAACAAATAACTACAAACATTTATTTTCTTGTTCGTGGGTCCGGGTTTGATTGTGTCTTGGTTGGGACTGGCCAACCAAGAGCTCCAGAGCTCTTTGGAGCAGCGGCATACTTGGGATATGCATTTCTCATAGCAGATTGTAGGAGTTAAAGGGGCAAACCAAACTGTGAACTCTTCTATCCTTGAAGAGTCCTGGCCCACATTGCATTTGCTAATATTCTTTTGGCCCCACAAAACACACAGCCAAACCCATTGCCAGTTTGCATCTGGGGTGGTTATTCTGTGTCTCCTGCTCTGCAAGGCCACATGGAAGAGAGAAGAGAGAAGAAATGGAAGTCTAATCTATCCTGTGTTGCCTTCGTGAGAGCTCATTAGTGTCTGGCTCCCTGCACAGAATTAGCTTCGTGACCCATTTAGCCTTTTCTGTCTCTGATGGTAATGATAAGGGAGACGTCTTTGCAACAGCTTGAGTTTCCTCCTTGAGATCAAAATCAAGGTTGAGCTATGCCCCCCAAGCCCTTCAGGAATTGCTCCACTCAGTGTGTAAGGGGATGGTCTCCACTCTTACTGTCTGGACTCCCCTGCTGGAGAGGCAGGTCAGGGAAGGATTGGGCTGAGTGCACGGTTCAGAGAGGCCTGATCAAGGGCTGCTGAGCATGGGGCCAAGGGTGAGCTGGGAGAGCAAAGCTGACAGCCAGGCAGCCAGTCTGGGTAAGTCCAAGGGCTAGGCAGAAAGAGATCAAGTCAGGGCAACTGGCTAGAGCCCATGGGACCAGGCCAAGGCAAGAGGGCGCTGGACAGATTGGAGGGTAGAGGCTCAAGAAAGCCCCCAAGTACCAGGAATTTATAGCCTAGGGGAGAGAAGGAAGTTGTTAAGATCTGGGACAGGACCCCCCTTCTTCACTGGTTTTCACCCTAAGAAGGAAACTGTAGCTGGCCATTCAGTCTTACCTCTCATCCGTATCTTGGCAAACTTCTTAAAACCACTTAAAAATATTAATATTGGTAATTGTTTCCATGACTTCTCACTGCAGGCTGAAGAGCTTATATTACACAGAAACACTTGCAAACAATGATAGTGTAGTAGTTATTTTTCTTTTTTAGCTCCTGAGGGCATCATGTATTTTACAAGATGTATGGTTAATATTGAAATCATCTTTCCAGCAGCTCTGATATTGTTTCTTACAATTAACTTTAGTACTGCACAAATTGCTTTGGTACATTTGAGTACAAAAGTATCAACTGAAGCCCAAAGTATCAACTGAAGTGGGCAGAAAAAAGGCACACAGTTACTGCAAATGGGAATTTCTGTTGTGTAAGAGCTGTTTTGCTTAGTTGTATTACATATTCAGACTCTGGGGGTGGGCGATGGCTGAGCAGGTGGTGGTGGGGCCTCTGGAAAGGCAGAGAACAAGTGTCTCCTTTAGAGAGTGTGGGGCCTTCTGCACAAATGGGTGTCTGCTGGTGACAATAGTCATGTTTCCCAATCTGGTGTGAGTGAAAGAGAAGCAGACAGCCTGTACTTCCCTGTGCAATTGGAGGTTGGTATCGGTATGAGATGGAAGAGAACACGTTTATTATTATTAATGATAATATCAAGATCTATGAGGATCTTGAGTACCATGAAGTAGACTCAGACCTTATATGGTTTTTTTCTTTGAAACAACCCAATATAATAGTTACTATTATTATTCCCATTTTTATAGATGAGGAAAACTGAGGGTGAAGGTGGTGAAATAGCCTGTTTAGTGTGACACATCCAGTAAGTAGTAGAGTGAGAATCCAAACTCAAGATCCACTGAAGCTCATGGTATGGGTCCAGTATAAACCCCCAGCATGACAAGACTGCAAAAGCCACAAGTCAGGCTTAGCCAGTGTTCCTGGAAGCCCAGCGTGCTGGCTCGCCTGTACAGATTAGCACCCCGAAGCACTGAGGCTAGGGAAGGCAGCAAAGCCAGAAAAGACCCAGGGATCTTGCCTAAGGGGGAGCAAGGAAGGGCTTGACTTTCCAATCAGGAAAGGGAAAGAGCCAAGGAGTGGACATGAGGTGACCCTGCTAATATTCACCATACCTGTCTCCCATTGGGTAAGGGTTAGGCAGATTGACCTTCAGCTTGGATGGGCCATGGTTGGTCTATAGCTAAGTCGATCACAGAAAGCCCATCTCCCTTGCCTCTGTGATTGGATGAGAGATGGGCAGCTCTAAGACAGTTCAGGCCAATGAGATGCAAGGAGACGTTGGGTAGGGGCTATTAGGAAAGTCAGTGTGCTTTTTGATGAGGTTCAGGAAAGCATTGTTTGTCTCAATCTACCCCCTCTCCCCAACAGTGAACAAGAAAGCAGGTATCCTCGCTGACTATTGGCAGCCCTTCTGGGACAACAAAGGCACCAGCCTCAGGAGTTGGGAAGACTGAGTCGCCAGGGACGTTGCTGAGCCATTGGAGCCATCCTTACCCGCAAGCCCACCCCACCTTGGGACTTCCTTTTGGGCCAGTCTGTAAATCTCCATGTTGTTGAATCCACTTTGAATTGGCTTTTCTTTTTCTTGAAGCTCAAGGCATTTTAATTGGCATAACGTAGCCTATAAAAGGAAGATTAATTTCCTTGACTTCAAGAAAGTGGAATTCGAATTAGAGGGAATGAGATATCTCCCTCCATAGCCAGAGTTGCCTTGCAGTGAGTGTCTGGCATTGGAAGCGCCCCTGCTAAGGCTGGGCCATTGCAAGGGGATTCCTTTTTTTCTTTATTTGTCTTTTTTTTTTTTTTTTCTTTAGACAGTTTTATTCTGTTGCCCAGGCTGGAGTGCAGTAGGGCAATTTCAGCTTACTACAACCCCTGCCTCCTGGGTTCAACCAGTTCTCCTGCCTCAGCCTCCAGAGTAGCTGGGACTACAGGCATGCGCCACCACGCCCGGGTAATTTTTGTATTTTTAGTAGACACAGAATTTCGCCATGTTGGCCAGGCTGGTCAACTCCTGACCTCAAATGATCCACCTGCCTCGGCCTCCCAAAGTGCTGGAATTACAGGCATGAGCCACCGCACCTGGCCTGCAAGGGGATTTCTAAGGAGAAGGAGAGACCCGGCCACTGGCAACCACACCACCATCAAGGTGGGGCCTTGTGATCCACCTAAGAGCAGGAGCAGGGCTCTGAGGCAGGGCACTGATGCTGAATAACACCTCTGTGTTACAGGACAATTTATCAAAGGAAAATGAGAGCATCCATTCAGTTTTCCTTGTCCCACCTTCAAAAAAGACCAGGATTGTGGAAATTATTCCTCTAAAATCTCCTACATTTTAAGAAGGAAGGTCAAGCTGGTGCTAATGTAATGTGTACTATAGCTAACATATTATAGCTAACATACCTGCTTTAGGTCAAGCTGGTGGCAGTTACATTCTGTTTTTTACTTATGGTATGCTTTATAGGAAAATGGGACCCTTTCTATGATTAATATTGGTGAGGCAATGTCCCTTTTATCAGAAACATAAGGTAAATTCTTATCACAGTACACTGTTATCAAGGTTAGAGGTTGTGATATCTTTGCTTTCTTGATTTATTAAGAATTGTATTTATGATTTAATTATTGCCAAGCCGATGGTCAGGAATGCTTCCTAACTTTGCCATGGCAATATGGTTCTAGGGGAGAGGGAAGCCGATTCATGTTATTTGTTCTGCTAATTTATAAACACACTGTCTGTTCTAGTTTCCTCTCACAAAGCCTTTTGGATCTGACATCCACGAATTTATTTAAGCATTTAAAAATCATGACATGTTTCCACCATGAGCCACTTACTTGCTATGAGAAGGCATGCTTTCTTTTATTTATCCTAAACATGTATTTTCTGAGCTTCCAGCAAATTCTGCACCATCCCCTTAGACTAGTCTCCTGGAGTAGGACATGCACACAGTTCTTGGCCACCACTAGCTGTGGCCATCCTCGGCTAATGCCACCTTTGTTTTGTGTAAATGGCTTATTTACTCTTCTGTGTTGGATATCAAAGCAACTTAACAGTATAAGTAGCTTTTGCTAAATGAAGACATAAGTAAGCAGAGACTGTGGAATATATTGGTGCTACCTCAGTGGGATTTTACATGGTGAAACAAAGGGAGAAGTTGGTTCTGAAGTTTAGCCCTTGCTGCATTGCCCAGTATGTGATTTTGTGCAAGAAGATAAGCAAAGAAAGGCATGTTGCAGGCTGTGTTTTCTGGATGGTTGTTGAGTCAAGAAGGACTCAGGTGAGATATTGAGGCTCCTTATTTGAGCCAGCAGAAGCAGCTTTTTAGTTCCCAAATCAAATGGCTGGTACATAAATGTAAGGCTCTTGTGCTTATTTTGTGACCTGAAAGATGGGGAGCAGGGAAGGAAGAACTAGGCATGGTCTCAGATGTCTGGGATAATTGGCATCATTTTCCTACATTATCCATGCTTCATGTAGGACGAGTTAATTGAGCCTGAAGCCTTCCAAATCTCCTGTTAATTACCCTGAAGCAGGCATGTTTGTCCCTTTCTTGGTCTAAAGCTGCAGGCAGATATCCGAGGTCTTTTATCCTTGCCTAGCACCAAAGAGTGACCACAAAATCTGCCTCAGGTTTTCCGAAGGGGTCAGGTTCAGCACTTGGCCCACCAGCCTTACTGCTCTGTGTGTGCCCAGCTCTCCACTTAACCACCTGATCCTGTTGTGTGACTTAGAAGAATGTGACTTTTACAACTTGAAAGCTTGTTCCTGGACAGGAGTACTTGGTAGTGGAGAATCAGAGAAACTAAGGACTTCAGCATCACACCCCAGTTTAAGCCTTTGCTCTTCAGCCAAGAAGAGAGCAACGCTTGTCACGCTTGTCTCTCTGGCTTTTGGATAATATGGATAGCTGGTCCTTATTGAGGGCTGACTTTGGCCATATGTGTACTCTTTTTAATGATCCCAACTGCCTGACAATGTCTATACACTGCACGAAGGACCTCATGCTCTAGGGAGGCAGGATCCTTGCCTGGAGTTACACTTGGGGTGGCAGAAGTGGGACTCCTACTCAACCCTGACATACCATGGCACTGCTGGTTGATTTGCAGACATATAATTGGATGTGCTGTTAAAGAATGGTGAAAGTAGGAATGTGTTTGCTCTAAATTTCCCTGTGAACTTCCTTGTCTGCACCTGCTGGCTTGGTTTGATCCTTTCCCCAGACTCTGATGCTTCTGTAAAGACAGAGCACATGCACATGCTCATGTCCTCTGGCCCAGGTAAGGCTTATCCACAGAGCAGGGAGCATTGTGCCCCCAGTGCCTGGGAAGTGGTGCATTCCACAAAGAGGTGAGTGGAGTGGGGGACTTGTTGTCATTGAATCTCATGTAGTGGAGGGCCTTGGGGAGGTGACACAGGAAAATGTGCTACTCTGTATTGTCTTGGGAAGGGTTGAATTTGATTCTGTTGTTTCTGAGGATGTGAGAATAAATCTTGATGGCTTTCCTCTTTCTGCCTCTAACCATCCTTGTGTGTATTGGCTGTTTTTACCTGATCATTTTCACCATCTTCCCCATGCTTTTAGTGGTCATTTTTCATTTCTTCTCTTGTAAATAATCAGTTCATGTTTTCTAGCACCAATTCTAAGCCTAGATTAGTAATAAGAAAAGTTCCCTCTTTTTAAAAGAAGATGTCTACTTTCTCTGCCCTCCTTATTGCCCAGAAAACAGGCATTGTGGAGACGTGGCCTTGATTGTCCTTCTTCTTGTTTCTTCCACCGATGTGGCTGACCATTTTCTCCTCACTCTCCATTAATTAGCAGCAGTTTCCCTGTTCCTTGGCTCACAGTGGTACACCTGGGAGACTTAGCACTCACTGAAAACCCCTTACTGCCTAACAAGAGTTGACCCATGGTTGAAAACCCATCTCAAATGCTGCTGCCTCTATGAAGCCTACCCTGAATTATGTTCAACTGGACATACTTCCTTATTTAAACCCTTTGGCACTGATAGTCTATCTTTAATCATTATTATTATTTTAGAACATGTCACCTTCCCATGTTTTCCAAGTCATAAAAGTGGTACATGTCCATCACAGACAAATGGGAAGTGCAGAAAAGCACAAAGAATAAAACAGGTATGACCCAGGTAACAGCAGGCGCCAGCATTTGGGGAGGATTATGTGCAGGTGCTCTTCCAGATCTTTATCTGTGTTAATCCAGCTCATTTTCACAGCCACTCCTCAAGGGCAGTATTGTTTCAATCCCCATTTTCCATATAAGGAAATGAAGCTCCAGGAGGTAATGGTGATGGATCTCAGATGGTAGGTGGGGAACTGTGCAACCTGGAGATCTGATTAAACATGGTTGTCCCAGTTCCATGGCTGTGTGAGTTGGAGATCTCTCTGAGCCCCTGGGGCTTCTGTCTGCTCCTCCCTGGCCCTGCATGCAGCCTGGGGTCTTAAGTGGGCATCTACTCCTCCTTGGTGGATGCTGTCGGGAGACTGTAACTTTCTGAAGCTGCCTCTGTTTTATTTTAGAAGTCAGGTTTTAACTGTAGGCATAAAAAGAGCAAGAAGTAATAACTGCAGCCAGCATTTATGGAGTGCTTTACACGTGCCAAACCCTGCTGTGAGGGCTGTGTGTGCGTGAATTCACTCTTCACACCATAGCCACTTTGAGGACCTGGACTGAGTTTACATAGTTAGAATGTGATGAGAGGGGCTGGTTTTAGAACCTGGTTTTAACAGCCTGCTCTCTTGCCTGCATCTACATCCAGTGATGAGACAACCAAAACAGGCCTCTGTGGATCACAAGTGGGGACTTGAGGGGAAACGGCACAGCTTCTTCCACAACATTAGGATTAGAACAAGAATCAGGGAAGAGCCTCACAGGCCTCTCCCGACTCCAGACCATGGGAAGGCCTCCCCGTTGGGAGGGCTGAGCATGGGACAGGGAGACCTGATGGGGTGTCTGGGCAGAGAGGAGAAGGTCAGCTTCAAGAGACCTGGAGCTGAGCCCATTCCCCCAGGGCTGTGCTGACATCTAGTGATGTCCCACGGCCAGGGCACCCTTGAAAGCTCCTTGTTGTGGTCACTTCAGCATATGGCCTAATGATCACTTGTGGATCACCAACAGAATGGCACCCATTAGAATGGCATTGGAGACTTTGCCAAGTCCCATTCAGCTGGTGGACACACTCTATTCTCTCAAAGACCACCTGGAGATAGGGAGTGGGAGTCTTGACATCCAGAGGGATGGTGGCTGTGCACCCCAGCACCCACTTGGGTGGGAATAGACAGGGTGAAAACCTTCCTGTTAGTCAAATGATTCCTTTGACTATCATCTGCTGATAGTCGAAGGTCAAGTTCTATGTCACCACCTTTACATGGGAGATCAGAGAAAGGGGTGGTCACATGGATGAAGGCTGGGAAGGCTTCTTGGAGGAAAAATATATGGCCTGGCTATAGAAGGACAGAGATGAATTCAGCGGGAGGAGGAGGAAGGCAGGAGCACACACCAGACTGAGGAGAAGGGGTGAGAGATGGAGTGGCTCAGGCCCAGGGATGTGGACTGAAAGGACCCTCCAGAAGGTGGGCTGGGGATGGCACCAAGATTCTGCACCTCTAATGCCTGGGATGGGGATGTGATGAAGGTCAGGCGAAGTGTGAGTGTGGGAGTCAGACAGCCTGGGCTTGAATCCTGGTTCTGGCACCTACTAGCTGTGCAATTTCTGTCTTGTGACATGCCGTCACCTGATCCAAGCCTCTGTTTCTTCATTTGAAACCATGACACCTACGTAAGGAAGCCACAACCAGGACTGAGATAGGAATGAGATAGTAAACATCCAGTACCGAGCACAGTGCCTGCGGTGTATGTCCTACTTGCTTAATAAATGGTATTCATTACTCGTGTTCAACTGGTAAATCCATTCCGTGGGTCATGGAAATCTCCACCCACTGCTACTTTGTTTCTGTGTCTTTGTGGAATGTCTCCAAGTAGCAATGAAATCACATTCTAGACTGGGCAACTAAAAGAAATTGGGAAAATCCTAGTGGATGTCCAGTTAGAGGAAAATTATGCAGTTTGCATGAAGGAAACATTGGGATGCAATTTCACTGTTTTATTTGCCTTTGGTTTGGCTTTCATGGGAAGCTATACGCATCTGGGTGATTTTTCCCAGCAAACATGGGAGATATATATCTGGTTTCTTCATACACAGCGACAATGTTTCCCTCTTCCATCCACGAAGACAGCAGGGTTCAGGCTTGGAGTTGTGGTGGAATTGGCCCACATCAACCCCACCCTCCCTTCACGCAGCAGATGACTGGGACATAGAGAAGCTGATGGGGCCACTGCCACCAAATTTCCACCTGCAGCCCTTCTCGGGGGCCACCACCATGCTCCTCAACAGCTGTCACTGACAGGAGAGAGCTTGAGGATCTTGAGGAGCTGCTGACCCTGCAGAACTGCTCTGAGACCAGGGTGAGATTTCCAGGTGAAATGATTCATGGCTAGGCTGATTTAACTAATGGGTTTTTCATCAGAGTAACACATATTCAGATAAGTCCCATGCTCAGTGATGGCATCAAGCAATGTCAGGATTAGATGGGAAATTAGAGGCAATTTGCTCCAAGTGTCTACTTGTGTACCCTCAACAGACGTATCCATGCAATGGTCTTCTGTCTTCTAGGAAGCTCCCAAGTTCATTTTTTATTCAAAGCAAACCATGAGAGTTCTGTCTACACTCATTTCTATGCATAGAACTTGATGCTTTAAAAAGACAATGCTGAATTCTGGTTTCCCTGCCCCCACACCAGCCCAACCCTCTGTTCTTACTCCCATCTGACAGTGTCACCCAGGCCACTAACCCAGTAGTACCAGGCACCGAATAGGCATCCAGTAGGTGTTGAATGTTGTATGTGGCAGACAAGGGCCACTTTGGAAAGTCATGTTTCATCGCTTCACTCCTTCCTGTGAGTCTGGGTGCTCTGAAGCCCCTCTCTCAATCCCCCCATGAGACACACAGAATTTAGACCCTGTCATCAATGTTAAAGGTCAGCTAACATGGTTTCAAAACCAAGCATGTATCACCATGTATCACTTGGGCTTGAACCCAGGTTGGCTGAATTATCCATGCATCTAGGCAACCATCTATCCATCCATTCACGCAGCCCACGGAAATGTCTGGAGTGCAAGCACAGTTCCAGGTGTTGTGGCAGATACAAAGAATATGATAGAGGGCCTGGTCCTGGTGGATCTAGGATGTTGTAGGGGAGACTCTTCTAACGAGCCATCTCTGTGTTGAGTTATGTGATAAGAGCTGTGATAGAGATTCTGCAAAGAATCCAGGCCTGGGCATTCAGGCCCGGGACCTGTACAAGTGGGTCCTCGTGCTGCCCTTATTTAAGGCTCAAAAGGTACCACTCTCCCAGACATCAACACCACTCCACTGTCAAATTTCCCTCCCCACAATCCCGTCCTGTGGTGGTGTGCTGGAGAGGGAGCATTACCTCCAGTGTCCCTTAACCATACCTAACAATATAACTACACAGGCAGATCACGAGGTCAGGAGATCGAGACCATCCTGGCTAACATGGTGAAACCCCGTCTCTACTAAAAATACAAAAAATTAGCTGGGCGTGGTGGCGGGTGCCTGTAGTTCCAGCTACTCAGGAGGCTGAGGCAGGAGAATCGCTTGAACCCAGGAGGCGGAGGTTGCAGTGAGCCGAGATCGCACCACTGCACTCCAGCTTGGTGACAGAGCAAGACTCCATCTAAAAAAAAAAGATACACACACACACACACACACACACACACACACAACTAAAGGTGTTTATTTCTAAATAGATGAAGAAATATGTAACATCCATTTATAAATTAAGAAATAAATAAAAATATATAACGTATATTTATTTATATCTATATGACCTTGTAGAACACTTTGTCAGCCTGACATGGTTTCTCCAGGAGGGCAAGAAATAAACATATATGTATGTGTATAAATATGTCTATTGACATTAATGTGTATGTTAGACATATTTAAAATAAAGATATGCATAATTTACCTGATTACAAGTACATATATAAATAAGTCTATGTGTCTTTGGGTTCAAATCCCAGCTGTGCAAATCATTAGCTCTGTAACATAGGCATGTTCTGTCACCTCTCTGAGTCCAGCTTCCTTATCTATAAGATGAGGTTGATGTGGCCTGCGTCTCAGGGACACGAGAAGGAAATGGGGTCATGCATGTTAAGAACTGAATACTAGATAATCGGGAAGTGAGAGATATTATGTATTATTGCAGAAGGATTGTTGCCTGCAGACCCTGCCGTGTTTCTTCACACCAAATCATGGGCAAGTTTTTTCCCGCCAATCCACCTGATAGCACAGAGCTGTGTTGTGGAGGGCTTTAAAACAGTCCTTTTTGTGTTCAAGGACCCTCTGGGAGGGTCAGAGGTCTGTGCATGTCCTTTGTCAAAGAATTCTCTTTCCTTGTACACGCAGATGAGAAGTCAACTCTGAAACACAGGCCAGGCGCAGTGGCTCTCGTCTGTAATTCCAGCACTTTGAGAGGCTGAGACAGGAGAATCACCTGAGGTCAGGAGTTCAAGACCAGCCTGGCCAACATGGCGAAACCCTATCTCTACTAAAAATAGAAAAATTAGCTGGGCCTGGTGGTGGGCGCCTGTAATCCCAGCTACTCGGGAGGCTGAGGCAGGAGAATCGCTTGAACCCGGGAGGCAGAAGTTGTAGTGAACAGAGATCGTGCCATTGCACTCTAGCCTGGGTGACAAGAGTGAAACTCCATCTCAAAAAAACAAAAACAAAAACAAAAACCCCAAACAAACAAGCAAACAAACAAAAAACATCCTCTTAAACACAACTTAGGCGGCAACTCCTATAAACAAAAATCAGCATAATAAACATGGTGGCCCCGTGCTCTTTGGGCCTGGCAACTGGAAGTTGAGCCAACTCTGTTTGACTTCATTTCTGAAGGCAAATATAGCTCCAGCATTAGCCAAACTGGGCAGCGAGGAATTTTTCATGTTCCCAACACTTTCAACAATGCCCTATTATGCATGGTGACTCATGAATGGGCTCACGTCCACGGAACAGCATGTGTCTCTCTGCAGTGAGCACAGTGCTTTGCTGTATGTTTGAACTAATTTCATAGTCTGGTCTCCACCACAGATGTTACTTGCCTTCTTTTCTGACGGTTGCTGTAAGCTTGTTGTATCAGAGAAAGCGAGAAAAGGAAAGACCTATGATTCTTTGCACTGGGCAATTGAGCGTTTTGGAGATAGTGCTCTGGAGAGAAACTTAGGTTCAAGTTGAATTAAAAATGAAGTCTTGAGTATCTTTGTAAAAAGGCACTTACCTTAGTTGGCGGGTCAAAGAAAACTCTCAGGTCATGCATAATGGTTGTGGCTGCTGATGCCATCAGCTCTCTTTCTCTTGACATTTAGGGGAAAAGACAGCAGACTGTTTAAACAGCTCCTTGGATATGGCAGGGTCAAGGCGGCACGGGAAATTGTGTGCAGAGGCAGCTGATTTGCCTCGTAGGTTATTATAAGAATGAAATTGGGCAATTTTATAGAGAATGAGAACCCCAGGACCACATACTTGATTTCTAACATTCCAAAGGGAGGGAAGAATTACTGGCATCTAATCTGTCCCAAGGACACCCTGCCCTGTTGTTTTTTCCTCCTGCCTGGTACACATGCCTTGGCTGTGCTGAGCTTCAGCAATTTTTGAAGCTATCATGGAGCAGGGTGGGCTCAGAGCCAGCCTTGCTTGTGCCACCTCAGACCTCTGCATCATTGCAGACCCTGGAACGCCCACACCTCTTGGTTCCCTGGTGAACTCCTAGCCTACCATCAACAGCCATCAGAGACCGCAGTTTTTCCATCAGGCCTCCTTGACTCCCCACTCCTTTGGTAGCTGCCTCTGGTCCCGGCACAGATTTCTATTAGTGCTCTTACCACCTTGTGTTGTAATGTAAGAGTAAGAATTTAAACTCCTCGGCAAGGTCTTTGCTTACTGCTCTGCCTCTTCAACTAGATGGTGGATTTCTGAGAGCAGTGACCTGGTTGTCTTGCTCACTGTGTATTCTCAGCACCCAGGACATTTCCTGGCAGGCAGAAGGCACTTAGTAAATATTTGCTGAAAGATCGAGTGAGTGAATGAATGAATGAATGAATGAATGAATGACATCCACAGCCATTTTTTTGGTGTGTATGATGGACATATTAGATTTCCAGGACACCAGAAACTCCTACAGTTATCCATTCTAGTATGTCACGATGTTGTCACTGGAAGGCCCCTTTTAAATATCACATCTGTTACCTGTTATCATTCATCAATGCCTGTGCGTGAATGAAGTTACAGGATTACAAGGTACCTGAGTAAATAGACCAGGTCTGCTTCTGTTTTGGGGTAAAAGTAAGGAAGTGTGCATGTGTGCGAGGCAATGGGTGAGTGAGAAGGATCTGAAGCTATGGGGTGTTTCTCAAAAGGAACCCTGAAGTCAGAGTGCCCTTGAAAGAGGAGGAGACTGGGAAAAGGAAGGCAAGAGGTCAAGGTTTTCTATTAGTCTTGAGCCGAAGCCTGGGGGGACCTTAGACCTGCAGGGTCCCAGGTGAGTTCCTAGCCCTTGTTTCTGGCTTCTTAGACAAGAGAGTAATTCATTAACCCATCTTCCATTCATTTACATGTTCATTCATTGAACTAAATCTCACTGACCATGTACAATGCACCAGAACACAGCAAAAAGCAAAACAAACAGATTTCCTACCCTCATGGAACTTATATTCTTGTTAGGGAGAAACAGCCACTAAACAAATAAATCTACTACTATTCCAGATCATCATAAATGTCCTGAAGAAAAACGGAGCAGGACAAGGCAGTGGAGAGCCACAGGGGTTCTGTTTTTGATAGTGTGGGTTGACCAGGGAGCCTGGGGGTAGATACCTTGAGAAGGGGACAGCAGGCAGAAAGTAAAGGAAGGGCTGCTCATTGGTGGGAGACAAAGATGTGGGATTCAAGCCCAGCTCCACTGCTTTGGGCAAGCATATAGAATTGAGTCAAAGATGTTCTCTTTGAGAGTAATCCCTTTATATGAGCTGAACAGTGGACTTTGACAGATAGGAGTACATTTGCGGCTTGGAGTTTGTTGCACCACTTCACCCCACTGAGCCCCACTTTACTCCTTTGTCAAGTGGGAAAGCAATGAGACCTCCTTCATAGGCTGTCTTGAAGGTTACATGAGATCCCATGTGTGACAATGGCCCTCGGTGATTTATGGAGAACCATGCTAAGGAGAGCTATTTACAGGCTCACCGCTTGTCAACCTGCAAAGGTATAAAAGTTCCACAAGCAGTCAGTGATTGTTGGCCAATGACTGCTGGGCCTGCTGAATCTTGGGTGCTGGTGGGGACCTTCCTTCATGCCTTTGCCACAGGACTCCCATTAGTCTAAACTTAGATTCCTACAGTCTAGAGGTTAAATGTGGTTAGTGCAGGGCTTGCTGAGTTTCAGCTGCTATATAAGAGCATCATAAAATCCCTGGCATTTGTTCTGATTGGTTGGTGCCTGGGTAGTACCCGAGGTTAAAATTTCTTGACTCTCAGCCCTGTTAGGAATATGGACTCTGGAGTCATAGGGCTGGAACGCAAATCTCAGCTCTACTGTTTACCAGCTGTGCAACTTGGGCAAGTTACTCTCTATTACTCTGTTTCCACATCTGTAAGTGGAAGTCATAACAGTACTATCTCGTAGGGCTGCTGGGAGAACTAATGAGTTAGGCAGTGGCACTGGAAGCAGTGCCTAGCGCACATGTCCATGTAAGTGTTTGCTATTCTTATGACTTTTGTTCCTCCCCCACTTACATCACGACTTCCTGTGGAGAAGAGGCCTGTTCTAGTCATCTCCTGGTTTCCAGTAGCTACATCAGGCTTGACACAGGGCAGTCCCTCAGTAAGTGTGGGATGGATGGCTGAATAAATGGATGGCTGGAGCAGATTTTATTTCTCCTAAGCTTTAGAGTGGCGAAGGGAACTGTAGGGAATGCTGATGGCACAGCTTGGAAAAGGTGCGCAGTGTGGGGCAAGCTTCCCACCAAATCCCTCTCCTCCTGCAGGAACGCAGAATCTTCTTGGGGAAATTCTATACCTCTTCAGAGACGTTTGGCTAAGTTCAGTCAATGCACCAGCAGCGAAAAAGCTGGTGTCTGGTAATGCACACCCTGAATTTGGAAATATGATTTTAGAAATGTGAAATTGTGAACAAAGGAGGGGCATCTTAGAGCTGAGAAAGTGCAGTGTTTACGGAGTGCTCACAACACACCAGGCACCTTGGACACTTTCTCGGTAGCCTTCACTTCACTGATGTGAGGAGAAGAGTATTTTATTATCCTCAGTTTGCAGGGAAGAGACTGAGGAATGTTTTGGTTCACTGTCTTGCATAAGCCACACAGCTAATAAGGGCTCCTCCTGAGATTTGCACCTGGGTCTCTCAGGCTTTGGAACCCTGCCCTTTGCACTGATCTTCACTGAGAATGTGTAGCTGCCTGTGACTGGGAGAGGGGTTCTCACAGGTTCATA